>NW_027362097.1:52500-707500 GCF_039654945.1 Dendrobates tinctorius
TATATATATATATTTTTGCAATTGGGTATAATTAAACATATTGCATTGTTTTGCCTTTTTATAGCCTCTAGTGTTGTACTGGGTTTTGCTGGCTGCAGAATGAGTGAAAGGAGAATACATCAGTGAGCTCGCTATGATATTCTGATGGGAAGTTTTGTTTTTTTGGGTTTTTTTTTTTTTTTTTTTTAACCCTTATCTGTCTTTTTCTGAACTCCTCTCGGCTGATTTTTGCCTATAGATCACATCAAAGTTGAATGTTCCGGGAAACAACCCAAAAACATCAAAAAGTGGAAAATTTTCATGAGACCAAATTGCAAAAATTATGATTGTTTTTTTTAATCTCAAAGAAGGGCGAGGGATATTGATCCTAGCATTTGGGGGGGGGGGGGTCAAATGGCCTTGGGCAGTGCAGACACCGCTTCTGGCAGTGACAGCTGAGCTCCCAGAGGCGATCGGGCAGACACAGCTCCTGTGCTGTGAGCAGTCGACATGATGTACCCATACATCAGAGATTGGGAACGCCCATCTGACCATGACGTATGGGTACGTCAAAGATTGTGAAGGGGATAAATGTCTGCACAAATCAAAAAAAAAAAAAAAAATGACACTTACCTCCCCAAACCATCATTGCTCCTGTGCTTTGAGTCCTATTTCCCCCGCTGGTCTCCAGACATTAACCATGTCTGGTAACCGCTGCAGCCAATCAGTGAACAAAGGGTTCGGAGAATAAAAGCGGCGCTGGTCCGTTCGAGAAGTGTTTTTTTTTTCTTTTCTTTCAAATTTATGTAGCACACTGCAGCAATTAATAAGGGGTTGTCCAAAAGTGGACAACCCCTGCAAGGGAATTTCTTCAACTTTTTTTTTTTTTTTTTTTCCCCCCCCAGAGGCCAGTGAAAAAGACACGGGGGATCTGCCTCCAGCCCCAGTGGCTCTCTGATCGCTGATTTAGTGACTAATGGTCGGGCACCCAGCACTTCCAGACCCAGCAGAGATCGTCTGCGTGGTGGTGCGGATATCAGTCGTAAATATTGATATTTTTTCTTTTCTACATAACTGTAGGATTTTTTTTTTTTCTTTAGAAAAAGATAGCGAAAAACCTCTTTGAACAGGGTAACAAAAGTATAATCTAAAGTAAAAAAAAAAAAAAAAGCCAGTGATAACGAACCCTCTAAGGTGTTTCTCTCCACAAAACTGCGGCTGTGTGTGACGACAGGCTGATCTCTGCCCTCTCTGTGCCCGTCTTGTGCCAGCTGACCCAGCGCGGCCTCCAGACCCTCCTGATGGATCAAGAAATTCAGCAAGTAGGAGGCGGTCACACAATCAAAGTGCTTGGTGCTCGTGCTGAGATCCATCGCTGCTTGCAGCAGAACCAGAAGTTTCCCCGGCTCCTGAAAAATAAAGGAGGAGGTTACTGATCTACCCGCCATTTGCAAAGTTGCGGCAATCAGGTGACCACCAAAGGCCCAGCACCCACAGCAAAAGGTTTGGGGTTTTTTTTTTTTTAGTAATTTTGCTGCCAAAAAGTTAAAGCAATGATGAAAAATGGTTATTTTTTTTCAAGAATATTACTTTGTGATTTTATTTTTTATTGGGAGTTAAATACCTGGAATACCTGCAAGTCCAAAAGGAAAAAGTATTCTAGGGAGACTACTGGCTTCCGATACTTGATGGCAGTCCTGAGAGCCAATAAGGAAGACTAATGTATGCACAATAAGCGGATTTCATCTCCTGGAGTAAAAGAGCAAATCACTAACTCCCCACGTGGGACCTTGATGCGTTCGATGACTGGTGAAAGTTAAATTCTCTCATTAGCTGGGACCTGCTGATCGCACCATGATGCAATTACACGGAGAGCTAGTTTATGGTGCAAGTAGTTCAGCATGGAGACCGAGCATCGCGCTCAGCACTTAAATAGGGGTGTAGTTTTCTGCAACGCTTTCTTTACAAGGACTTGTGTGCGTAGAGTCCGTCTCTACCCCTTAGAAATCCCATAGAAAGCCTATAACCCCCAACCAGTCTCATACTTTGCACTGATGAGAGAGGCGAGAATCTCATACAGGCAGTATGTGAAATGGAGGGCTTCTTTTTGGAAACGATTTGGGCTTGGCTTCATATCCTAAGTGATGTGAATAGGCCATACACGTGTTTTCAAGCTGCTCTGAATTATTACCCTGTTTTAACCACCCCCTTGGTAAAAATGTGAAAAACGAGTACCGAATTATAAAGGTCCGTATCTCTGGGACCATGTGGTAGCAGGTTTTAAAAAAAAACAATAAAATAAATAGAATACTCAAAGTAGCAGCAGGAATAAGACAAAAACTGGCCACTTTTTGACCTGGAAACAGCTCCTCTGTTTCCAATAGGTGGACTGCAGACTCCGTTCTCTTCCACTGTGAAGAGGCCATTTACATATTGTATCTGATAGGGGTCGCTTCATGGCCATTAAATATCCTTTATGCCAGCATTGGGTTTTCCTTACAGAAACTAGCACCAGATTTTACTAAATATTATCAAAAATGTCAAGATTTACCTCCAATGTCCCTCTAAAAAGGAGCCAACCTTCTAGCAAAAGCCGAGTTTCAACTTCCGGGTTGTGGGATCCCGGCAAGCAGAGAGGGAACCCACAACTCTTCGCCTCCCGCCTAGTGTGACATCACAAGATCTCGTGTGTTATCGCAAGATCTTGCATTTTTTAAACTAGTCCAGCGCTGCTGCATACTTAAGCAGTTACCCATTGATAAATCTTCTAATTATGCTCCAATCAGTATCTGCTTAGTAAAGGACATGGCAGCGCTGGGTTTAGATTAAATTGCGACATCTCGTACAAGGTACAAAAGGAAGGCGGGGATTCCGCAAAATGGTAGTTTGGATCCAAATTTCCCTAGGAAATGTTTTTTTTTTTCACCTGGCATTAAGGACCCTTCTAGCCATTATTGATGAGTGATATTTAGTAAAATGATCAGTTATTGGCTGCTCAGGCGGTGGAGGCGGTGGAATCTTGCGGTTCGTCAAAAACAGAAGCTGCTTTATCCTCTCGATCACCCATGAAGCTTTTAGGCTGTGTGCACATGTCCGGAATTCCGGCAGATTTTATGCGTTTTTGCCGCATTTTTTCGTGGCAAAAACGCATAAAATAAGCAGCCCATTGAATACAATGGCATTCCGCAAATGCTGTGCTAATGCTGCGTATTTTTTTCCGTGGCAGAATCGCATTGCGGAAAAATATGCAGCAGGCTCTTTGTGCGGAATCAAGGAAATTCCGCACACATAGAAATGCATTGTTCTGCTTACTTTCCGCATGTGGCTAGGCCCACCGTGCGCAAAGTAAGCGGATCATATGTGGATGGTACCCACGGTCTGGAGGAGAGGAGACTGTCCTCCAGGCCCTGGGTACCATATCCCTGTAAAAAATAGAATTAAAATAAAAAATGGTGATATTCTCACCTTCCGGCGTCCCGCGCAGTGTCCCCAGGCCTCAGCGATGCTCCCGCCAACTCCCGTTCCTAGTGATGCCTTGCGACAATGACCTTTGATGAAGTCGCGGTCTCGCGAGACCGCTACGTCAAAGGTCATTGTCGCAAGGCATCGTTGGGAACAGGAGCATCGCTGAGGCCTGGGAACGCTGCGCGGGACGCCGGAAGGTGAGAAAAACACGATTTTTTTTTTTTTTTTTTTTTTAAATTATTTTTAACTTTATATCTTTTTACTACTGATGCTACACAGACAGCCCCAATAGTAAAAAGTTGGTCACACTCGTCAAACACTGTTTGACGAGTGTGACCAACCTGTCAATCAGTTTTCCAAGTGATGCTACAGATCGCTTGGAAAACACTAGCATTCTGCAAGCTGAAACGCTAGTTAAAACGTGAGAAATACGCGGGAATTACACATGCGGAATTCTAGCGTATTTCCCGCAGCAGGGAGTTGTGGAATTCCCGCGGCAATACCGCAACGTGTGCACATAGCCTTAAAGTGATTCAGGATGGTGTATCGGTGGCGTAATTACGAAAAGAAGTTTGATTATCTGGTAGTAAGAAAAATCCTGTTACACCCATGCTTCATGCTTTACCCAAGGTGCACAAGGGTGTCGTTCCTTCCCCCATGAGGTCAATCATCACGGGCATAAGTTCTGCGAATGAACACTTGGATAAATGGCGTAATTTCCTTCTCAAACCCTTGGCACAAGGGACCTCTGGATATATTAAAGATTCAATTTTCTAGCAAAACATTGCAATCTAATTTTGTGTGGCTCACCTGTGATGTTATCCCCCTATGCTTCCATTCCTCAGTCCATTGCATTAGTCTCACCTTTATAAATACAGCCATTATACTACAGATTTACAATACTTTATTGTCCAGGTCCCATATTTTCTCATGGAACATAAAACTTTTTCGTATTTGATCGCCAGTATTATCTTCAAAATAGTGGGGTTTCGATGGGGGACAAACTCTCCCTATCATTGGCCAATCTGGTCATGGCCTTTTGGGAGGAGGAATTTTTATATACCCCACAAAATCCATTCTTTAATTGTATTCATTGGTATGGTAGATTTATTGATGATCTATTGATTTGGTGTGGAGAAATTACTGGCATCCCTCAGTTTATTCAGTTCTTAAATACCAATGAATACAATCTCACACATTTTTGTCATCCCTCCACTATTACTTTTCTTGATTCACTGGTGTGCCCAAATCAGATCATTTCATCATCTATGTGATGAAAACCCACTGTGGGTAATACCATCCTGCACGCAACCAGTTGCCACCCAAAGCACACTACCAAATTCATTTCGGTCTCGGAATTCATGAGGGTTCTCCGTAATTAGGGTGACAAATTGAGTTGTAAACATGAGATGGTTAACGCTGAGGCTAGGCTAACCAATAGAGGTCACAACACTCTACGAGGATCTTAAACCGTGTACGCAGTATTAAAGCAGCCAAAAAAAGATCAACATTTCTAGGAAAATGCCCAAACCCGTGTTACCCATACATTACAGCTCACAATTCAATAGCATGAAGGCGATCATTAACACATTTTTGCCAGTACTTTATGAGGATAAAATGTTGGCCTCTATTTTGAAATGAGGATACAATATAGTAAGCTAAGAAGGTTCCATCCCAATCATGGAAACCACCATGATTGACTCCTAGCTGAAACGCGTTGGTCTATTTCATATGGACTTCTAGAGGTGACCAGCACATTCATACTGGAATAAGAAGTGAGTTTTTATACATTAATTATTCCACCTTGGTCTATTGTCGCTGAAGACTACCTTCCTTATTTTTATCCCAAGGAAATGTTCTCTCACCGAGCTTTTTAGGTCTGACAGATGCAGCAAAACATGGCTTTGGCCTGGAAAGAGAGAGGTAACCGCCGCGTGGTGGTGATATTAAGAGACCATTACTGACACGGGAGGCCTTTTGGATATTCCGCTTGGGAACCAGGTTTCCCGAAAGTCTGAATTTGTCCCGAGATATTAAGTGTCACTTTTAGGTTTTCCATTTATTCACCATCACGATGTTTATTGTATTACATGTTTTTATTCTTAGTCTTTGTATATTTCTTAATGTGTTTGTAAGGGCTTGTTTTATATTGGTTTCAAACATCACGCGATTCTTATCCGATTGGAGTTGTTCACACCTGTTTATAGGATCCATGGGAAATCTTTCCCATCAGGCTTTGAGGAAGAACGCAAAACGCGTTGCCACGTGCTCTCCTGCTCCCCACTTTATCCGTATAGAACTTTAATATTTTGAATAACAGAGTATTTTATATATCATTCACCCAGGAGCTGGACACTGTACCTTTATTCTATTACTTCTACGCTGGTCAGAGCGTCGTCCCCTACATGCTAGAATACATAATACAGTGAGCTGCCTTTTTCTCCTATTTTTTGGGGTAAGTCTGTATCGGTACTGTTCTGTACTGTTGAAGCGTAAACCTAGTCGTGATGAGATTTGGCTTGTGTGAAAAAATCTCATTGGAGTGAACATGATCCAATACTTTTCTACGATGATTGAAAGAAGGGAGCGTGTCACCGGAAAATGGCTCATTATTGTTACTATTGTTGAATACTCAATAGAGCGTGTGAAAAGAAGTCTATATTCAATATGCATTTCTAAATGCTTTCCATTTTCATGCGTAATAGCGCCCCCTGCTGTTTATCATCTGCCAGGACTGTAGGTCCACTTTCAGTGGTGGACGCACGTGCTCAGTAGCTTCCCTGCACTGTCTCTGCGCAGAGATCTGATAAGAGACAGGAGGAGAAAAACATGTCTGTCTCTCTCAATTTACTGTATGAGGTAGATGATGAATAGACATGGGGACGATGATTGAGTTACACTTAGTTATTTGTTAGTGCGATCACAGAGGTTGTATGGCGGACTATTTTCTCTTTAGTTCTGGAGAAGAAGGCATGGGATGATGATTTGCCAGAAGGGGACAACAACTGACTCCTGGGAGATCCTGCTCACAGGAAGAGAAGAGACCAAGACTGCAGAGGAGGGAGTAAAGAGGATGAAGAACAGGAGCAAGTTTGGAGAAGAGCTACCAGGATGGTGAGCAGACTGTAAACTATGTCCTACTAGGAACGGTTAAAGGATCTGGGAATGTTTAGCTTGCAAAAAAGAAGGCTAAGGCTGGTTTCACACTTGCGTTTTTTTACGCTGTATTTTAGCGCTAAAAAACGCATGCGCTTTTTTTTTCCTATATTTTGCATGGGATGCGCTTATGTGCTCATACACATGCGTTTGTATGCGTTTTTACGCGAATGCGTTTTTTTGTGGTGTGCGCTCGGGCGCACAAAATGCATCCTGTTGCATTTTTTGGGCGTCCGACTTGCCTCAAAAAAACGCATGCTCGCGCAGTGTGTTTTTTTACAGCAAGACACCCATTATAAGTCTATGGGTGCGCATATGTGCGCATTGGCATGCTCATGTATGCGTTTTTTTGCGCATGCGTTTTTTTGTTGACCATTGGTTAGACAATGGAAATTAGGGGTTTGGGTTAGAGTTAGGGTTAGTTAAGGGGGTTAAGGGTTAGTATGGTTTGGTTAAGGGTTAGGGTTTAGGGTTAGTTAGGGTTTGGGTTAGTATGGTTTGGTTAAGGGTTAGGGTCAGGGTTAGTATGGTTTGGTTAAGGGTTAGGGTATGGTTTGGTTAAGGGTTAGGGTTAGTAAAGTCATGGTTTGGGTTAGTGTGAGGGGCCAACTAATGTTGGAAAAAATGCAAACGCGGTAAAAACGCATACAAACGCATAAAAACGCTGCGCTTTTTTCATGCATGCGCATAAAAATGCTTGAAAAAAACGCAGCATTTGTATGCGTTTGTATGCGTTTTTTTCCCATGCGGTTTTTTCCCGGGAAAAACGCGCTGCAAAAAAAAGCAAGTGTGAAAGTAGCCTAAGAGGAGACTTAATAGCTGTCTACAAATGTCTGAAGGGAAGTCACAGTGTAGGGGGATCACCATTATTCTCATTTGCACATGGAAACAGAAGAAGTGATGGAATGAAACTGAAAGGGAGAAGATACAGATTAGATATTAGAAAAAAACTTTGACAGTGAGGGTGATCAATGAGTGGAACAAATTTCCACGAGAGGTGGAGAGTTCTCCTTCAATGGAAGTCTTCAAACAAAGGCTGGACAGACATCTGTCTGAGATGGTTTAGTGAACACGATGACCCTGGAGGTCCCTTCCAACTCTAACATTCTATGATTTTGTGAAAATTACAGTGGGGACTATCATTTGTTCCACAATTCAAGAGAGAACCTTATATTTTAAAACTCTGACCATTGAGGTCACAAAATAGGCTGACACTTCTGTTCTGTACAGATGACGTTTCAGGAAACTCGTTATCATCACAGGCAGGATTGCAATGAGAGGCAATACCTTTATATACAGCAGATAACAGAGCATTATTTTTAATAGGTAGTGATCACAGCTCACCTCCTCCCTGTTCAATGATCGCTGCACAGGTCATATATCATGCCTGCAAAAATCTACCATAAAAGTCTTCTGCAGACTACGGGTTTCTATGGTCCATATAAATTATATCCGAATGTCAGGAGACACATGATTTCCCTCATGAACAGAGCTTAGAATGAGAAGAAAAAAAAAAAAAAAAAAAAATCTATATTCAGAAAAACTAAAAAAAAACACGTTATTGAAGATAATACTATAATGACGACACAAGAGCCAATAATGATTATCATTATGTCCATTATGGTGAGGCAGCTTTTTGTCTGCAGCGTCGGAGGAGCCAAGGGGCACTGAATACAGCAAAGAACTTGCAAGTATTGCAATCACTGCCTAGGAGACCGGCCACCTCTGACTTACTGCAGCTGGTGGCCATCTAAAGAGGCAATGAGCAGCAAACGATAACATTAGAAAATGCTGATTTTTTTAATGACAAGTTATATAGTTGCAGCCTGTTTTTCCAAACCCTTTGCAATTTTAGCCAACATTATCACGTTGAGACAACCCCTTTTAAGAATGATCTTGGGAAAATGGGAAAAGGGATTTCTAGAATGATATCCATGGTCTCATATATCCTAATATGTCTCCCCCTTTGCGGCTCTGAAGCACTGATTTTGCTGTTCTGGCGTGTTGGCCGGCAGAACTGATCACATACCGTGCGATGTGCCGGGAAATAGCTGGAACAACACGAGCAGCAGCTGATAATGTGAGACAGCAGGGAAGCCAGGATTTTCATTTGCAGGATGATTACATACTTTTAGTCAGAGTTTTGGCCAATACATCCCCCAAAATGATTCCTAAACCGCGTCTCCTCACACAAAAGCCAACGTACATTTCACAATCCAATTTTCCATCACATTCTCCGTGATCCATATACCACATGGCGGATCACGTTACCATACGGTATTACACGAACTCCACGGATATTAAAAAAAAAATAAAAAAAAAATAAAAAAAATAGATTAATTGCCTAGTATAACAGAATATTTGAAAATACAATTAGAAAATAAAATTAAAAGTCAATCAGGATCAATAGCGCTATGGAAATCGGAGATCTAGCTCTGCTCATAGCTGAGAATTTGGTACAATTTTATCCAGGCTATGTGATGCTCTGTGGGTGATGAAACCACATGTGGTGGCTGGAACAACGCCCAATGCCATGGCAGATATTGGCTCGCAGTGTGCGCAGAGCTTCAGTGGAAGCAAGTGGTTGAACTCGGAGCTAAACACTTCAGAAACATTTTACTTACACTAATAAGGGGCAGCCAGACGGCCGGTTTTATAAATCGGACAAAGATGAGACCACAATGCTCAGACTGGCTCACGGCTCTCCCGACATGAGCGCGACAGCTGCATAGAAACATATAGAGCCGTCACGCTTGGGTCAGGACAGCTGTCACCCAGTCCGATTTACACGGACGTCTGACTGCGCCCTGAGATCGGACCTCAGTGCTCGGACTAGCCGGTGGCTCTACCAACCGTGAAAACTGCATAGAAATATATGGACCGCCACGCTCGGGTTGGGAGACACGCCAGCCAGTCCGAGCATTGAGGACCGATCTCAGTGCTCGGACTGGCCGGTGGCTTTCCAGACCTGAACGCAACACCTACATAAAAATATTTGGGGCCGACACGCATGGCTCGGGGGAGCTGACGGCCAGTCCGTGCATTGCAGTCAGATCTCAGTCTAAGTTATATGGCTGTTTGACTGCACCCTTGCACTGTGGAAAACTATCAGCATAGTAGGGAGATCTGTGTACCTCTATTTTACAGCCAGAGTTGGCGAATAGGAAGGAATCCTTGAAGTGGGACCAGCACCATGAGATACTCGTGGAAAATAATTTTCATTTGCCTTAAAATGTCTCAGGTGGAAAAGCCCCTTTAAGCTTTAATACAAACCTTGGAAGTAATGCAACCTGGAATTGTGGTCCCCAGATCACAAAAAGTTGTGCGTCTGGGCATTAGTGTATCATTCATGTGTGAAAAATATTGTGGGGTGATCAGCCTTTCGTCTAAACTCATACGACTACTTGGGCATTATAGAAGTTGCCACTATTAGGGAAGGGAATTTTTTGTTTTCTTCTTAAATGCATGTATTTGGTGCTAAAAATCATTTTTGCGATTGGGATTTATTAAAAAATTTGCACCATTTTGACTTTACAGACTCTTTGTTTCCCTGTGCATTGAACTTTGATGTGGTCTGTAGTCATAAATCAGCTGTACGGCACCCAGATAAAAGACAGATCTAAGAGTTAGAAACTCTCCATCCAGACTGTCTTACACTTCGCTGTGATTGCGACATTTAAATAAAACGGTCAGAGATTGACTGATGCATTTAAAGGGACTGAAAAGAAGTGACCGGAGCGCACTCTGATTGCTGCTGTTAAAGCCAAGTGCTGGCTGTATCACACAGCCGCCACCTGTCCTGTGCACGATATTTTCAGCTCCTGAGCCTGATCCAGGCAATCATTGCAACTATTCTGTCGTACTTGTGCGAGACAGGGGTTAAAACTTAACTAAACTTTCTAAAAACTGTTGATTTGTTCCAGCCCAAGTCCTGATACCCTACCAATCACTCAAATGAATGAGAATAAGAGCTCAGCTTATGCTAAAGGTGTTGTACGTCGTGCGCTTCTGCAACCTGGTCTGAGCTGATCGGGGGGGTCTCAGGACTGAGTCCCCTACTAATCAACAGTACTTCACATGGGATACAACTTATCAAAACTTTCTTAAAAGTTTACTTACACTTTAGGCCAGATTGCCTTAATTTCCAACTCTTTGCAAATAATAATAATTCAGTTACAAATTAACGAAATTCCTTCCCGTGAATGGATCCCACAGCTCATTTACATCAGATTTTTATCTGCCGTTATTCACAAGGTCTAACAACTTCCCATGCAAAGCCGCAGAGCGCAGCACGTGGAGCGTCCACCGTGGATTGCACGGCCGTGGCTAAAAGGCTTTTGTTCCAAGTTTGGCCGTAATTACCTGGAGGCCTAAGGCAGGCGGGGGCAACTTTCTCAGAAGTTCAAAGGCAAGAAGTTTCACTTCCTCAAAGGTGTTACTGATGCACTCTAGGAGAGCGTGGACATTGTTACCGCTGACCGACGGAGCGAACTGAAACACGGTCTGACAGGAGCCTGTGAAAAGAGATCATTAGTAAGGAAGAAATCTCACTAATAAGTTTCTGCTCCACAAAACAAAGCTCGTTAAGCTTTACTGCGCCCAATAAAGGAGCGCTGGGGCCCCGCAGATGTGAAACACCAAATGCACAGGCGGCTTTTTTTTTCCCTTTCATTTTTCTTCTTGCACTTATAATAAAAGACTGGATTAAATGCAGATGTTTTCGTTTCCTCCGTACACATCATTTGTGTTGTTTTTTCTGCCGTCATAGGAGGACTGGCCTCGCTTTATGCCCCATAACAGTGAACAAGGTCGGTAAATACACAACGCAGACCGTTCATAAAAGCGAGGGGAAAACATGGGCTGATCAAAGGGGGGGGAATGGCTGCTCGGTGCCGTGCACTTTACTGGGGGAACACGGGTACATGGATAAGCAAACACGAAGCTCAGACACCTTACATGATGACTACATCACATTAGAAGGAGCTATAGGTCATGAATGTCTGCCGAGGGCAGTCTATGGGAATTATGGAATGAGCGGAGCAAGTTAACTTGTGCTCGATGGTAGACGAGTCGGGAGAGTGGCTCCGGTCACTGCTCCCCTCTGTCAAGTAGACGCAGCCGGAGGAGTTTATCCGATCCCGTCCCAACTGTGTCAGCTTCACAAAGGAGGACAAAATTAAACCCAATTTTCCCAATGGGTTGTCTCCAAAGAAAAAACTTGTAAGGGGGGGGGGGTATTCTTGCACCTCTCACATCTGCATCTGGGGGCATAATTGTCTCATATAAACAAATGCCACTTCTGAGAACCACATCTACACTCAACACAAATTGCAGCATCAAGAGAGAAAAGTTGTGGAGTTATGGAAATTACAGGATGGATAGGTAGGTTAACAATATGGAAAAACAGGGATTTTTGTGTACTCACCGTAAAATCCTTTTCTCCGATCCACTCATTGGGGGACACAGGACCATGGGCTCTGCGCACTACTGGAGCCCTCCTGCTGACCACGACCTGGGCCACACTTATCCACGGTGCCGCTGGAGAAGTTGAAGCGTAGAGCCCATGGTCCTGTGTCCCCCAATCAGGCGAAAAATAAATATAAAACAATTTTCCAACTAGCTCGATTTATTCAGTTTTGAAAATATGCGCGTCATGCGCAGAAATACAAGAACTTGGACACTTTGGCTGCTATCAATGCCACGCCCAATGCACTTGGGTAAATCATCAAGATCCGCTGCTTGCAGCTTCTTTTGCAATTGCCGATCAATGACATTTGACAACGTACGCTGTGGGAAACAAGACGGAGACGCTGAAGGCCATGGTAGCAAGTTTAGGCCATGCAGACTGCTCACAGTACAATATGCGCCCTGGTGTTGTCGAGTTGAAGAACGGTTCATGGGACACTTTGGAAAAACGTCTACGCCACTGGTACTACAAGAGAAATAGGACATCACATACCAAGCCTAAGGCGTCAAACAGTGTCTATCCAACCATCAGCAGAGGACTGCATGACATTGGGCTAAAATTCAGACACCCAGCTACAGGTGCTCCACTGACCTTGCTCCGACACTTTCAAAGTCAATCGTGGTGCAGAAAAAGAAAATCATGGAGTCTAATGGAGCCCTGTCCTATTCAGGAAGCTTTTGTCTTGGGCAAAATGATGGCTGTAGATTGATCTAGAGACCATGCTTGTAATGCCATGAAGGTGACTTCACAAGGAAATGTGAAAATATCCTAAAAGCCAATTTTCAACATGACAATATTAGGACGCATGTTGCTCATGCTGCTATGAGCAGCCTACTACCATGACCCACGTTGTCTGTTATTGGATAGAGCTTGTAGACGCAAGCAATTTTGCAATTTAATGCTTATTAAAATTTGCATCTGTTCCTGAGATATTAACACTTTTCTTTTGCTTACCGTTCGTTACCTTGAAGACCGACCATCGCTTCTAGACAGTAAAATATGTGCAGCACCTACAAGCTCTTTTCTCTTGAGCTGGCAAGCGGTTTTGATGATGGCCAGACTCGATGGAGCACACAGTTACCTCCTAATCCAGACCAGCTTCAGCCCACTGCTTACACGCTAAACAGAAGTAGTGGTCGGTTTCCTAGGTAACGAGCTGTAAACAGAAAGAAAAAAAAAAGTGCCAATATCTCAAGAACGGCTGCAAATTTTAGTAAGCCGTAAATTGTAAAAACGTTTGTATTTACAAGCTCTATCCAACAAAACCCATAAATAAAGCCTTTCCCCAAATTATGCTGAGCTTACACATCTAGATTTTGCACATTATAATTATTACACGTAGCCTTTTAAGTCACACTTGAAATTTCTCAACACTTTTGCAAGACATTTTCAACCCATCGCTCACCTGGCACAAGAGGGAATATGTCCGCGATGGATCCTAAAATAGTCAAGGCTGAAAACCTAGTTGGATGTGACGAACCAGGAAAAAGTGACTCGAACAGATAATGTGTGATAGAAGACATGAATTCCTGGAAAATGAAAAAAAAAACAAAACAAAACTAAGAAACAAAAACAGCAAAACTAACATCTGGGAATGTGTCCGTGACTGTGGGAAAGAAAACAAACTGATAGGCAAAGTGTTAACATGTCCTCCGGCATCGCCGAAATGTCAGGACCCCAAAACAACTTGCACCCTGCATGGCACGTCGCCCTGTGCACCGGTGATAATATATTGTGCAGGATGTCAGGGCGAAGGGCCACAGACAGCTTCTAACTTGCAATCCTAGTTCCAGAGTTGCTAGCAGCCTTATGGCCGACTCACCAATAATATTAATTTTTTTTTTATTTCAATATCTAAATAAAATATACATTTTTTTCACACTGAACACTGGGCCTAATATTGACTCCTACTTCATGGTCTCCATATTGACATTAGCAGCCATAGGCTGACCTATCTGTATAGGAACCTTATCTGAACATAGGCCATTGTACAAGAAGGGGAGGAGGTGAGCTGTGACATCACCTACAGTGAATGGCGGATCCTGTGCGATTTATGGGATACAGAGGTTTAATCTTTATCAGTCACTGAACAGGAGCGGTAGGAGGTGAGCTGTGACATTACCGATGGTGAATTTGGCGTTATTTACTGTATACAGAGGTGTTATCAGCCATTGTACAGGAGGGGGAGGAGGTGAGCTGGGACCCCAGCCATTGTGAATTTCAAATTCTGTGTTATTTACTGTATATAGAGGTGTTATCAGTCATTGCACAGGAGGTGAGCTGTGACATCACCTATTGTAAATGGTGGATCCTGTGTCATCTACGGTATATTAAGTTTTCATCAGACATAGTACAGGAGGAGGTGAGCTGTGACATCACCTATTGTGAATGGTGGATCCTGTGTCATCTACGGCAGGGGTCCCCAACCGCCGGTCCGCGGCCCAGCACCGGGCCGCTGCAGTGCCCTTGCCGGTCCGCGGACACAAGGGGAGCCAGGGGCGGTCAGTGGCGTAGCGGGGGCTGGGGCGGCGCGCAGCAGTTCTTAGCGGCGGCCAGGGAGCGATCCAAGCAGCTCCGCTGCCTGCAAGAGGGAATAGCAGGAGCGGAGCTGCAAGGACCCGTCCAGCTTCCTGCCCGCCGCCCGCGCTTCCTGTCTCTGACTGACACAGAGAGGAGAGCGCGGTCGCTGTGTGAGAGCGAGGAAGCGCGGGCGGCGGGCAGGTGAGAGGAGAGAGGTGGTGTGTGTATGTCTGTGTGTGTGTGTGTGTATAATGTGTGTGTGTGTATGTATGTCTGTCTGTGTGTGTACATGTATGTCTGTGTGTGTGTGTGTGTGTGTGTGTGTGTGTGTGTGTGTGTGTGTGTGTGTGTGTGTGTGTGTGTGTGTGTGTTGGTCTGAGTAGCCTGGCCCTGGAGGAGATGGGGACATGAGGAGGGGGACATGAGGAGAAGGCCATGAGGGGAGTGATGGGGAGAAGGGAGTGATGGGGTGAAGGCAATGATGGGGAGAGGGGAGTGATGGGGTGAAGGCAATGATGGAGAGATGGCAGTGATGGGGTGAAGGCAATGATGGGGAGTGATGGGGTGAAGGCAATGATGGGGAGAAGGGAGTGATGGGGTGAAGGCAATGATGGGGAGAAGGGAGTGATGGGGTGAAGGCAATGATGGGGAGAGGGGAGTGATGGGGTGAAGGCAATGATGGGGAGAAGGGAGTGATGGGGAGAAGGCAATGATGGGGAGAGGGGAGTGATGGGGTGAAGGCAATGATGGAGAGATGGCAGTGATGGGGTGAAGGCAATGATGGAGAGATGGCAGTGATGGGGTGAAGGCAATGATGGGGAGATGGCAGTGATGGGGTGAAGGCAATGATGGGGAGACAGCAGTGATGGGGTGAAGGCAATGATGGGGAGAAGGGAGTGATGGGGTGAAGGCATGATGGGGAGAAGGGAGTGATGGAGTGAAGGCAATGATGGGGAGAGGGGAGTGATGGGGTGAAGGCAATGATGGGGAGAGGGGAGTGATGGGGTGAAGGCAATGATGGAGAGATGGCAGTGATGGGGTGAAGGCAATGATGGAGAGATGGCAGTGATGGGGTGAAGGCAATGATGGAGAGATGGCAGTGATGGGGTGAAGGCAATGATGGAGAGATGGCAGTGATGGGGTGAAGGCAATGATGGGGAGACAGCAGTGATGGGGTGAAGGCAATGATGGGGAGAAGGGAGTGATGGGGTGAAGGCATGATGGGGAGAAGGGAGTGATGGAGTGAAGGCAATGATGGGGAGAGGGGAGTGATGGGGTGAAGGCAATGATGGGGAGAGGGGAGTGATGGGGTGAAGGCAATGATGGAGAGATGGCAGTGATGGGGTGAAGGCAATGATGGAGAGATGGCAGTGATGGGGTGAAGGCAATGATGGAGAGATGGCAGTGATGGGGTGAAGGCAATGACGGGGAGACAGCAGTGATGGGGTGAAGGCAATGATGGGGAGAACGGAGTGATGGGGTGAAGGCATGATGGGGAGAAGGGAGTGATGGAGTGAAGGCAATGATGGGGAGAGGGGAGTGATGGGGTGAAGGCAATGATGGGGAGAGGGGAGTGATGGGGTGAAGGCAATGATGGAGAGATGGCAGTGATGGGGTGAAGGCAATGATGGGGAGATGGCAGTGATGGGGTGAAGGCAATGATGGAGAGATGGCAGTGATGGGGTGAAGGCAATGATGGGGAGATGGCAGTGATGGGGTGAAGGCAATGATGGAGAGATGGTAGTGATGGGGTGAAGGCAATGATGGGGAGAAGGGAGTGATGGGGTGAAGGCAATGATGGGGAGAAGGGGGTGATGGAGCACTTATTCAAAACCTATGGTGAGTTGAGTCACATTATAAATGTTATTTAATTATAAGTATGCACTGCTACACTACAACCGCGTCCATAGCCCCGCCCCCTTATGACCAAAGCCCCGCCCCTGCCACACCTCCATCCCCGCCCTGCCGGGCCACGGAAGAATGGTCTTGCTTGAAACCGGTCCCTGGTGCAAAAAAGGTTGGGGACCACTGATCTACGGTATATAGCGGTTTCATTAATCATAGTACAGGAAGGGTAGGAGGTGAGCTGTGACATCACCTATTGTGAATGGTGGATCCTGTGTCATCTACGGCAGGGGTCCCCAACCGCCGGTCCGCGGCCCAGCACCGGGCCGCTGCAGTGCCCTTGCCGGTCCGCGGACACAAGGGGAGCCAGGGGCGGTCAGTGGCGTAGCGGGGGCTGGGGCGGCGCGCAGCAGTTCTTAGCGGCGGCCAGGGAGCGATCCATGCAGCTCCGCTGCCTGCAAGAGGGAATAGCAGGAGCGGAGCTGCAAGGACCCGTCCAGCTTCCTGCCCGCCGCCCGCGCTTCCTGTCTCTGACTGACACAGAGAGGAGAGCGCGGTCGCTGTGTGAGAGCGAGGAAGCGCGGGCGGCGGGCAGGTGAGAGGAGAGAGGTGGTGTGTGTATGTCTGTGTGTGTGTGTGTGTGTGTGTGTGTGTGTGTGTGTTGGTCTGTGTTTGTGTAGCCTGGCCCTGGAGGAGATGGGGACATGAGGAGAAGGCCATGAGGGGAGTGATGGGGAGAAGGGAGTGATGGGGTGAAGGCAATGATGGGGAGAGGGGAGAGTGATGGGGTGAAGGCAATGATGGAGAGATGGCAGTGATGGGGTGAAGGCAATGATGGAGAGATGGCAGTGATGGGGTGAAGGCAATGATGGAGAGATGGCAGTGATGGGGTGAAGGCAATGATGGGGAGAAGGGAGTGATGGGGTGAAGGCAATGATGGGGAGAGGGGAGTGATGGGGTGAAGGCAATGATGGGGAGAGGGGAGTGATGGGGTGAAGGCAATGATGGGGAGAGGGGAGTGATGGGGTGAAGGCAATGATGGGGAGAAGGGAGTGATGGGGAGAAGGCAATGATGGGGAGAGGGGAGTGATGGGGTGAAGGCAATGATGGAGAGATGGCAGTGATGGGGTGAAGGCAATGATGGAGAGATGGCAGTGATGGGGTGAAGGCAATGATGGAGAGATGGCAGTGATGGGGTGAAGGCAATGATGGGGAGATGGCAGTGATGGGGTGAAGGCAATGATGGGGAGAGGGGAGTGATGGGGTGAAGGCAATGATGGGGAGAGGGGAGTGATGGGGTGAAGGCAATGATGGGGAGAAGGGAGTGATGGGGAGAAGGCAATGATGGGGAGAGGGGAGTGATGGGGTGAAGGCAATGATGGAGAGATGGCAGTGATGGGGTGAAGGCAATGATGGAGAGATGGCAGTGATGGGGTGAAGGCAATGATGGAGAGATGGCAGTGATGGGGTGAAGGCAATGATGGAGAGATGGCAGTGATGGGGTGAAGGCAATGATGGGGAGATGGCAGTGATGGGGTGAAGGCAATGATGGGGAGAAGGGGGTGATGGGGTGAAGGCAATGATGGGGAGAAGGGAGTGATGGGGTGAAGGCAATGATGGGGAGAGGGGAGTGATGGGGTGAAGGCAATGATGGGGAGAAGGGAGTGATGGAGTGAAGGCAATGATGGGGAGAGGGGAGTGATGGGGTGAAGGCAATGATGGGGAGAGGGGAGTGATGGGGTGAAGGCAATGATGGAGAGATGGCAGTGATGGGGTGAAGGCAATGATGGGGAGATGGCAGTGATGGGGTGAAGGCAATGATGGAGAGATGGCAGTGATGGGGTGAAGGCAATGATGGGGAGATGGCAGTGATGGGGTGAAGGCAATGATGGAGAGATGGCAGTGATGGGGTGAAGGCAATGATGGGGAGAAGGGAGTGATGGGGTGAAGGCAATGATGGGGAGAAGGGGGTGATGGAGCACTTATTCAAAACCTATGGTGAGTTGAGTCACATTATAAATGTTATTTAATTATAAGTATGCACTGCTACACTACAACCGCGTCCATAGCCCCGCCCCCTTATGACCAAAGCCCCGCCCCTGCCACACCTCCATCCCCGCCCTGCCGGGCCACGGAAGAATGGTCTTGCTTGAAACCGGTCCCTGGTGCAAAAAAGGTTGGGGACCACTGATCTACGGTATATAGCGGTTTCATTAATCATAGTACAGGAAGGGTAGGAGGTGAGCTGTGACATCACCTATTGTGAATGGTGGATCCTGTGTCATCTACGGCAGGGGTCCCCAACCGCCGGTCCGCGGCCCAGCATCGGGCCGCTGCAGTGCCCTTGCCGGTCCGCGGACACAAGGGGAGCCAGGGGCGGTCAGTGGCGTAGCGGGGGCTGGGGCGGCGCGCAGCAGTTCTTAGCGGCGGCCAGGGAGCGATCCAAGCAGCTCCGCTGCCTGCAAGAGGGAATAGCAGGAGCGGAGCTGCAAGGACCCGTCCAGCTTCCTGCCCGCCGCCCGCGCTTCCTGTCTCTGACTGACACAGAGAGGAGAGCGCGGTCGCTGTGTGAGAGCGAGGAAGCGCGGGCGGCGGGCAGGTGAGAGGAGAGAGGTGGTGTGTGTATGTCTGTCTGTGTGTGTGTGTGTGTAATGTGTGTGTATGTATGTCTGTCTGTCTGTGTCTGTGTCTGTGTCTGTGTGTGTGTGTGTGTGTGTGTGTGTGTGTGTGTGTGTGTGTGTGTTGGTCTGTGTTTGTGTAGCCTGGCCCTGGAGGAGATGGGGACATGAGGAGAAGGCCATGAGGGGAGTGATGGGGAGAAGGGAGTGATGGGGTGAAGGCAATGATGGGGAGAGGGGAGAGTGATGGGGTGAAGGCAATGATGGAGAGATGGCAGTGATGGGGTGAAGGCAATGATGGAGAGATGGCAGTGATGGGGTGAAGGCAATGATGGGGAGTGATGGGGTGAAGGCAATGATGGGGAGTGATGGGGTGAAGGCAATGATGGGGAGAAGGGAGTGATGGGGTGAAGGCAATGATGGGGAGTGATGGGGTGAAGGCAATGATGGGGAGAAGGGAGTGATGGGGTGAAGGCAATGATGGGGAGAAGGGAGTGATGGGGTGAAGGCAATGATGGGGAGAGGGGAGTGATGGGGTGAAGGCAATGATGGGGAGAGGGGAGTGATGGGGTGAAGGCAATGATGGGGAGAAGGGAGTGATGGGGAGAAGGCAATGATGGGGAGAAGGGAGTGATGGGGAGAAGGCAATGATGGGGAGAGGGGAGTGATGGGGTGAAGGCAATGATGGAGAGATGGCAGTGATGGGGTGAAGGCAATGATGGAGAGATGGCAGTGATGGGGTGAAGGCAATGATGGGGTGAAGGCAATGATGGGGAGAGGGGAGTGATGGGGTGAAGGCAATGATGGGGAGAGGGGAGTGATGGGGTGAAGGCAATGATGGGGAGAGGGGAGTGATGGGGAGAAGGCAATGATGGGGAGAGGGGAGTGATGGGGTGAAGGCAATGATGGGGAGAGGGGAGTGATGGGGTGAAGGCAATGATGGGGAGAAGGGAGTGATGGGGAGAAGGCAATGATGGGGAGAGGGGAGTGATGGGGTGAAGGCAATGATGGAGAGATGGCAGTGATGGGGTGAAGGCAATGATGGAGAGATGGCAGTGATGGGGTGAAGGCAATGATGGAGAGATGGCAGTGATGGGGTGAAGGCAATGATGGGGAGATGGCAGTGATGGGGTGAAGGCAATGATGGGGAGAAGGGGGTGATGGGGTGAAGGCAATGATGGGGAGAAGGGAGTGATGGGGTGAAGGCAATGATGGGGAGAGGGGAGTGATGGGGTGAAGGCAATGATGGGGAGAAGGGAGTGATGGGGTGAAGGCAATGATGGAGAGATGGCAGTGATGGGGTGAAGGCAATGATGGAGAGATGGCAGTGATGGGGTGAAGGCAATGATGGAGAGATGGCAGTGATGGGGTGAAGGCAATGATGGAGAGATGGCAGTGATGGGGTGAAGGCAATGATGGAGAGATGGCAGTGATGGGGTGAAGGCAATGATGGAGAGATGGCAGTGATGGGGTGAAGGCAATGATGGGGAGAGGGGAGTGATGGGGTGAAGGCAATGATGGAGAGATGGCAGTGATGGGGTGAAGGCAATGATGGAGAGATGGCAGTGATGGGGTGAAGGCAATGATGGAGAGATGGCAGTGATGGGGTGAAGGCAATGATGGGGAGAGGGGAGTGATGGGGTGAAGGCAATGATGGAGAGATGGCAGTGATGGGGTGAAGGCAATGATGGGGAGAGGGGAGTGATGGGGTGAAGGCAATGATGGAGAGATGGCAGTGATGGGGTGAAGGCAATGATGGGGAGATGGCAGTGATGGGGTGAAGGCAATGATGGGGAGAAGGGAGTGATGGGGAGAAGGCAATGATGGGGAGAAGGGAGTGATGGGGAGAAGGGAATGATGGGGAGAAGGGAATGATGGGGAGAGGGGAGTGATGGGGTGAAGGCAATGATGGGGAGAGGGGAGTGATGGGGTGAAGGCAATGATGGGGAGAAGGGAGTGATGGGGAGAAGGCAGTGATGGGGAGAGGGGAGTGATGGGGTGAAGGCAATGATGGAGAGATGGCAGTGATGGGGTGAAGGCAATGATGGAGAGATGGCAGTGATGGGGTGAAGGCAATGATGGAGAGATGGCAGTGATGGGGTGAAGGCAATGATGGAGAGATGGCAGTGATGGGGTGAAGGCAATGATGGAGAGATGGCAGTGATGGGGTGAAGGCAATGATGGAGAGATGGCAGTGATGGGGTGAAGGCAATGATGGGGAGATGGCAGTGATGGGGTGAAGGCAATGATGGGGAGAGGGGAGTGATGGGGTGAAGGCAATGATGGGGAGAAGGGAGTGATGGGGAGAAGGCAATGATGGGGAGAGGGGAGTGATGGGGTGAAGGCAATGATGGGGAGAGGGGAGTGATGGGGTGAAGGCAATGATGGGGAGAGGGGAGTGATGGGGTGAAGGCAATGATGGAGAGATGGCAGTGATGGGGTGAAGGCAATGATGGAGAGATGGCAGTGATGGGGTGAAGGCAATGATGGGGAGATGGCAGTGATGGGGTGAAGGCAATGATGGGGAGATGGCAGTGATGGGGTGAAGGCAATGATGGGGAGAAGGGGGTGATGGGGTGAAGGCAATGATGGGGAGACAGCAGTGATGGGGTGAAGGCAATGATGGGGAGAAGGGAGTGATGGGGTGAAGGCATGATGGGGAGAAGGGAGTGATGGAGTGAAGGCAATGATGGGGAGAGGGGAGTGATGGGGTGAAGGCAATGATGGGGAGAAGGCAATGATGGGGAGAGGGGAGTGATGGGGTGAAGGCAATGATGGAGAGATGGCAGTGATGGGGTGAAGGCAATGATGGAGAGATGGCAGTGATGGGGTGAAGGCAATGATGGGGAGAAGGGAGTGATTGGGTGAAGGCAATGATGGGGAGACAGCAGTGATGGGGTGAAGGCAATGATGGGGAGAAGGGAGTGATGGGGTGAAGGCAATGATGGGGAGAGGGGAGTGATGGGGAGAAGGGAGTGATGGGGTGAAGGCAATGATGGGGAGAATGGAGTGATGGGGTGAAGGCAATGATGGGGAGATGGCAGTGATGGGGAGAAGGCAATGATGGGGAGATGGCAGTGATGGGGTGAAGGCAATGATGGGGTGAAGGGAGTGATGGGGTGAAGGGAGTGATGGGGAGAAGGGAATGATGGGGAGACAGCAGTGATGGGGTGAAGGCAATGATGGAGAGAAGGGAGTGATGGGGTGAAGGCAATGATGGGGAGAAGGGGGTGATGGGGTGAAGGCAATGATGGGGAGAAGGGGGTGATGGGGTGAAGGCAATGATGGGGAGAGGGGAGTGATGGGGTGAAGGCAATGATGGAGAGATGGCAGTGATGGGGTGAAGGCAATGATGGGGAGACAGCAGTGATGGGGTGAAGGCAATGATGGGGAGAAGGGAGTGATGGGGTGAAGGCAATGATGGGGAGAGGGGAGTGATGGGGTGAAGGCAATGATGGGGAGACAGCAGTGATGGGGAGAAGGCAATGATGGGGAGATGGCAGTGATGGGGTGAAGGCAATGATGGGGAGAAGGGAGTGATGGGGTGAAGGCAATGATGGAGAGATGGCAGTGATGGGGTGAAGGCAATGATGGGGAGAAGGGAGTGATGGGGTGAAGGCAATGATGGGGAGAAGGGGGTGATGGAGCACTTATTCAAAACCTATGGTGAGTTGAGTCACATTATAAATGTTATTTAATTATAAGTATGCACTGCTACACTACAACTGCGTCCATAGCCCCGCCCCCTTATGACCAAAGCCCCGCCCCTGCCACACCTCCATCCCCGCCCTGCCGGGCCACGGAAGAATGGTCTTGCTTGAAACCGGTCCCTGGTGCAAAAAAGGTTGGGGACCACTGATCTACGGCATATAGAGGTTTCATTAATCATAGTACAGGAAGGGTAGGAGGTGAGCTGGGACATCACATTGTGAATTCTGGGTTATTTACTGTATATAGAGGTGTTATCAGTCATTGTCTAGGAGAAGATGTGCTGTGATATTCCATAATGTGAACTGTGGCTCCTGTGATATTTACAGTGTACAAGTGTGCGGTTATTGTTAATTGTAATCTTGTCTGTGATAACAAGACTGCTGAAAAGTCATCTTTAGAGAGCATGAAGCGTTTGTCAATGAAGGGGCCCCAGTACTTTTCTAATATTTTTACACTTACTACATATTAGGATAGGATCTTGTAGATGGGAATTACCCTTTAAATGGTGACCCATATTAGATCCGTTTCTTTTTTTATGCACACATTGACTTATAATGGGGGGTTGATCCAGAATACGGGTCACAGTAGAGCATGCTGCTATTTTTTTTTGCAGCTGGACAATCGGTAATAAGTTAATGAGAACTATCCCATTGACTGCTATCAGTTTTGCACATGGACGTTTTAATACATTCATCTGAACGCGCCTTAAGGCGTAAGGGGATACCAGTCCTCATTTTTGTGCATTTACAAGACTGCAGCACAATCACTTCCAGACTCTCCGTTCCCTATCCCAGACATGCTGCTACCTTCCACCACGGTGGCGTAGAAAGGCAAAGTGTCTACTTCTTAAGCTCAAGTGTAGCGCCATCTAGCATCAGCAAAGTCTAAACACATGAGTATCGCCAACAAAAAAGTTAAATAAAAGTGTGTACATATATACCAATACAAAAAAAACAAACAGTTTTGTCTACCGATTCTGTCCCTAGTTCCACCCCTCACATCATTGTTCTAGCTATTTGACCAACTCTGCCTTAAAGGGGTAATACCATCTCTAAGATCCTATCCCAATATGTAGTAGTACTAATAATAATAATAGCAAACACCTTCAATTAAAAATGTAGCATAGTTTTTTTTCTATTCGCCATGTGTCTTTAATCATGTGCAGGCATTGCAGGACCTTAGGTGTCCAAGGTTACGACCACTGATATAGTGACAGTTAGTTAGCTAGTTGCTAGTGGTCATAACCATGGATACCCAAGGTCCTGCAATGCCTGCACATGACGAAATAGACATAGAATCAAAAACAACTATACAACATTTTTAATTGGAGGTACTTGCTAATATTACTACACCTACTACAAATTGGGATAGGATTTTGGAGATGGGAATCCTCCTTTAAAGGTGTGTCAGGCACCACGAGAGCAGGGACTCTCACCTTGAAATATGGAGGTGAAGGAGGCTGGATATCCCCTTTAAATCAAGGGAGGACAATGATTCATCTGATTTGGACTCAAAAAGAAAATATATAGAAGTAGACCGAGTCGGTGAATCATCTCCAATTAAAATTAATTTATAGCTAAATTCAGACGGACACAATGCAGCGCTGTAATATGGACTGTGATGCCCGGACTGACTGCAGGTCTTCTGACCCCAACATGGGGCCTCGGAGAGGTCGTAGCTTTGGGTTAGGAGACCCACAGTCAGTAAGAGATAGGACAAGCTTACGGTATAATGTTGCAGGGCCGTGCCGGGATCTGCTTCACCGCCCGCATGTTCTGACCCGATTAAGGTCTTGCTCTGATGTTTGAAAAGAACCTGGGAACTTTCCTGGACACGACAGAAGAGCTACAAAAAGAAGACCATAAGTGAGGGTGTCAGACATATATCGTACAGTGAGATGACCGCTGCCTCGATCCATGGCCGGACGCAGCTACCTTCTTGAGCAGGTAACACAGCTGCTGTCTGATGGAAGGCGTCTGACAGTTCAGGTTGTACTTCAGAAAGAACGTAATCAAATCCATTTCATTCTGGGAAACTACTTCAGTGCTCCAGTGACTCTCGCAGAGGAGGCCGAGGGCATCAATACGTATCTAATGAAAAAAAAAAATCACTTTTACTTCTCGTTAACCGCACAGGGACACATAATAGCTAACAACTGGTCTGCAATGTGGGCAGTATGGGCTTTAAAGGGTTTTTTTTTTTTTTGTTTGTTTTTTTTTTAAACTGGACCCCAAACACTTCCAGTAATGAATGTTTAAGCTGCAGCGGTGAGGTCACGTTGACCGTTCACATCGGTGCTAGAGCCAATCACTGAGCTCTGCCAATGTAGACAACATGAGCAATTGAGCTCAGCGATTGGCTGCAGCAGTGATGTATGCCATCGTTGTGACGTCACCGCTGACACCGATACACAGATCTGAACAGCGGCGACGAACTGAAGTGAGAGTACTATCTGTATTTGATACTTTACATTACAGGAAGCGTTTGGCGTTCATTTTTATGAAAGCGGAAATCTTTAAGGGTGGCCAAACACTTTACAAAGCTGTCCGTCATGTCCCACGACTTGGGAACCGTATAGTATTGCAATATCACTGCTATGCAATCAGTTTGCCTTTTAGAAGTTTGTCCTCCCTCTCTCCCAGTCTGCCTCCTACCTCCCTTCTTCCCCAGTTAGTATATGATCGCCATGTTGCTAGCATCATACACATACACTTCTGGCTCAGAATAGTCTTTTTTACCTGCTGTAATTGTGCATAACTACAAGAATTCAGCTAGAATATAAACTGTCTTCTGGAATCTTCATATGTGCCTCTACAGTTGAGTCAAACTATGTGATGAAATCTCTTAGTATAAGTACTGGTACAGAGAGGCACTGTGCCTCAAGAGTCTCACAATCACAGCCTAGCTATACTCACAGAATACCATCAGCATCTTTAGCCATTCCTTCCTAACTCTCCATACACATTTGGTTAGCTTGGCTAAAAGAGTTTGCGGAGACCAGACTCCTACGGAAGAAGCTCAGTGCTTACAAGCTATTTTCCTTTTTTGTACAGCTTGTAAGTGCTGCTTTGAAGCTGCATTCAGACCATGTCACTAGTCCAAACTGCCAAACAGGCAGGAGTGCGTCGCACCCTGGCAAGTCGGAAACCAGGAGCGGGGGAGCAGAAGATGAAAGAACCACTTTTTGCACATGGATTTGTGTCAAAATCCAGGTGTCTGAACATACTGATGCCCTCTACTCCACCTCCCATTCTGCCGCTGTACTCTCTCCGAAGGAGACAGTAGGTTGGGGAGTTGCAGCAGCTCCGGTGGTAGTGAAGTGGCAGCAGGCTTATTGCAGGCTGTAGGTTTTCCTGTAGAGATGAGTTTCCAGGTTGAGTCTGAAGGTTTCGAAAGTGGGAGACAATCGGACGAGTTGGGGCATTGAAACCATGAGAATGGAGGATGCTCGGGAGAAGTGTTGGAGGCGATTGGGTGAGGAACATACGAGCAAGGAGGATAAAAGGAGGTCATGCGAGGACCGGAGATTACATGTTAGAAGATATTAATAGATTACACTGTGTGCAGAATTATTAGGCAAATGAATATTTTGATCACATCATCCTTTTTATACATGTTGTCCTACTCCAAGCTGTATAGGCTTGAAAGCCAACTGCCAATTATGTAAATCAGGTGATTTGCATCTCTGTAATGAGGAGGGGTGTGGCCTAATGACATCAACACCCTATATAAGGTGTGCTGTATTATTAGGCAACTTCCTTTCCTTTGTCAAAAAATGGGTCAGAAGAGAGATTTGACGGACTCTGAAAAGTCAAAAATTGTGAGATGTCTTGCAGAGGGATGCAGCAGTCTTGAAATTGCCAAACTTTTGAAGTGTGATCACCGAACAATCAAGCGTTTCATGGCAAATAGCCAACAGGGTCGCAAGAAGCGTGTTGATAAAAAAAGGCACAAAATAACTGCCCATGAATTGAGGAAAATCAAGCGTGAAGCTGCCAAGATGCCATTTGCCACCAGTTTTGCCATATTTCAGAGCTGCAACGTTACTGGAGTATCAAAAAGCTCAAGGTGTGCCATACTCAGGGACATGGCCAAGGTAAGGAAGTCTGAAAAATGACCACCTTTGAACACGAAATATAAGGTAAAACGTCAAGACTGGGCCAAGAAATATCTTAAGGCTATGTGCCCACGTAGCGTTTAAATCCAGACACTGAAAACCGGATTCCTTCCCAGAAATCGCACGTTTTTTCCGCGATTATGTCGCGATTTTCGCGTGCGATATTCAAGCACTTTCCAAGAGATTTGAAGCATCGCTTGGAAAGTGATTGACAGGTTGGTCACTCTCGTCAAACATAGTGTTTGACAAGTGTGACCAGGTTTTTACTATTGAGGCTGCCTATGCGGCATCAATAGTAAAAGATAGAATGTTAAGAATGATAAAAAAAAATAAAAAAATAAATAAATAAAAATCGGGGTATATTTACCTTCCGACGTCCCGCGCTGTCTCAGCGACGCTCCTGTTCCCAGCGATGCCTTGCGAGACCTGTGATGACGTTGGTCTCGCGTTGCTATAGCGATCTCGCAAGACCGCTAGAGTCACGCGAGACTACGTCACAGGACCTTGCCGCAAGGCATTACTGGGAACGCTGAGGCCAGGAAGGCAGCGCGGGACGTCGGAAGGTAAATATACCCCGATTTTTTATTTCTTTTTTTTTTTTTTACAGGGGTATGGTACCCAGGGCTTGGAGGACAGTCTCCTCTCCTCCACACCGTGGGTACCAACCGCACGAGACGCTTAACTTCGCGCATGGTGGGCATAGCCACATGTGGGAAGTAAGCGATTCTCATGCATTCCTATGGGTGCGGAATCGCGGCAATTCTTTGCGATTACGTACAAAAGAATGATCATGCTGCAATTTTTTCTGCGATGCGATTTCTCCGTGGAAAAAAGCACAGCATTAGCACAGCATGTGCGGAATGCCATAGGAATGCATGGGGGGCGTTCTGTACAAGATTTTTAAACGTCTTCGCCACGTTTTCGTGCCGAAAATCGCGGCAAAAACGCTTAAAAATCGCATCGTGGGCACACAGCCTTAGACTAATTTTTCTAAGGTTTTATGGATTGATGAAATGAGAGCGACTCTTGATTGGCCAGATGGATGGGCCCGAGGCTGGATCAGTAAAGGGCAGAGAGCTCCACTGAGACTCAGACGCCAGCAAGGTGGAGGTGGGGTACTGGTATGGGCTGGTATCAAAGATGAACTTGTGGGACCTTTTCGGGTTGAGGATGGAGTGAAACTCAACTCCCAGACCTACTGCCAGTTTCTGGAAGACACCTTCAACCAGTGGTACAGGAAGAAGTCGGTATCGTTCAAGCAAAACATGATTTTCATGCAGGACAATGCTCCATCACATGCATCCAAATACTCCACAGCGTGGCTGCCCAGTAAAGGTCTAAAAGAAGAAAAAATAATGACATGGCCCACTTGTTCACCTGATCTGAACCCCATAGAGAACCTGTGGTCCCTCATAAAATGTGAGATCTAAAAGGAGGGAAAACAGTACACCTCTCGGAACAGTGTCTGGGAGGCTGTGGTGGCTGCTGCATGCAATGTTGATCGTAAACAGCTCAAGCAACTGACAGAATCTATGGATGGAAGGCTTTTGCGTGTCATCGTAAAGAAAGGTGGCTATATTGGTCACTGATTTTTTTTTTGCTTTTGAATGTTTATTTCTAAATTTTGTGTTATATTGGTTTACCTGGTGAAAATAAACAAGTGAGATGGGGATATATTTGGCTTTTATTACCGTAAGTTGCCTAATAATTCTGCACAGTAATAGTTAACTGAAAAAACAGATATCCTCCTAAGGCTACTTTCACACATCAGGTTTTCGGCGTCAGGCGCGATCCGGCGTCGTGCCGGAATGCCGGATCCGGCAAATGTTTTGTAAAACCTGAAGTGCCGGATCCGGTTTTCTGCCGGATCCGTCTTGTTCTTGACAGACAAAACCGGATCCGTCTCATCCAGTTCATCCGTTTTTCTATCCGTTTTTCTATCCGTTTTTTGACGGATTACGCCGGATCCGGTTTTTAAAATTGACCCTTCTGGCCTTCCGAACGGGATTGGCTACTGGAAAACTAGATATAGCATGTTCCTACAGCCCTTCTTTGACAGGTTGTAGAGAAGAAAGTGCAGGTTGGAGAGAAGAGCAAGTTACTGGCGAAGATGGATGTTGTCATTGGAAATATTACCACTAGAAGTTCTGTGACGGTTTCAGGGACAATTTTCCACTATACTTTATGTCACCTCAAGGCAGAGTACACTGGGATGACAGAGTGTGAAAGATTTGTGCCCTAACCAAACTTGTGTACCTTCTGGACCAACAGTATATACCTTTGCCAACCAAAGTTGGCTATCTTGTCATGGTCTTACTATTTTTACCTTTAGGCCACAGGTGTGTACCTGGTTGTGTTTTATGCAAAGTATTTCACCTTTTAACAAAAGTTGTGTACATTGGTAGGAAATCACCAACAATAAACACAACTTTTTAGGTGAAATACTTTGCTTCAAACACAACCAGGAACACAACTGTGGCACAAAGCTAAAATTTACCCACAGTTATATACCTGGTTTTGAATACCTTTTTACCTTTGAAATACCCTGTATTTAACCTTTTTTTAAAACATAGTTCGCCGCAGAAAGAAATGACAGACAACCATTGTGAAACGATAATTTAACTTTTATTTAAATTTTTTTTTTTTTTTATGTTTTTAAAGTGCAAAAAACTTTTTTAATAAAGGTTTTAAACCCAATGGGCATTTTTATTACAAAAAAAAACATTACAACTCTGTGTACTGTGGGGTGGAAATACTGCTGGAGGGGCTGCGGGACACTTCGACACTGGGTGTGTGGAGAGAGGACTGGGATCGTGGTGGGGAAGGAACAGTTAGAGGTGAAGGTGTGGAAAAAGCTACATAATGGGTGGACATGTGGGAGGCAGAAGAGGTGGTGGGCGGTGGAGTGGAGGGTTGGGCAGGGACTGTAGGAGCAGATGATGTTGATGGAAAGTTGTACGGGGAAGGAGTTTGGTACGGGGAAGGAGTTTGGTACGGGGAAGGAGTTTGGTACGGGGAAGGAGTTTGGTACGGGGAAGGAGTTTGGTACGGGGAAGGAGTTTGGTACGGGGAAGGAGTTTGGTACGGGGAAGGAGTTTGGTACGGGGAAGGAGTTTGGTACGGGGAAGGAGTTTGGTACGGGGAAGGAGTTTGGTACGGGGAAGGAGTTTGGTACGGGGAAGGAGTTTGGTACGGGGAAGGAGTTTGGTACGGGGAAGGAGTTTGGTACGGGGCAGGTTGCTGGAAGTGGGGAGATGTCTGGTACTGGGGAGGTTGCTGGTATGTAATAGGAGGGGGAGGATGGAAAGTGGCTGGAGGGGGTGCAGATGTAATAGGAGGGGGAGGATGGAAAGTGGCTGGAGGGGGTGCAGATGTAATAGGAGGGGGAGGATGGAAAGTGGCTGGAGGGGGTGCAGATGTAATAGGAGGGGGAGGATGGAAAGTGGCTGGAGGGGGTGCAGATGTAATAGGAGGGGGAGGATGGAAAGTGGCTGGAGGGGGTGCAGTTGGAGGAACTACAGTGGTGGGAGGTGGAGGTTGGGAGGTAACCTGCTGTAGAGCACCGTGGCACGAATGCATTACATGCATCTGCTGGGTAGGAGATAGTGTTGCCATGCGCTCCACAACAGACCTGAAAAAGGTGTGGTTTGGCGAAGATCTTGCTTCTGAATGCATGGTTTGCAGAAGTGTCTTCACCTCCAGAATGCTGGATTTGATCTGCTGAAAGCCTGCGGAGATTTGCTCTGACAAGACTTTGAGACAGTTCTGGAAAGATGCATTCAGATGCAAGAACTCTTGCGCATAACTCTTTTCCTGACCCCTCTGCCGCTGCCGCCCAGTACCCGCAGGTGTACTAGAGGTGGCAGGGGCAGAAGGGTGGGGTAAAGGGAAATCGATCTCCTCACCAGCAGCTTCATGTAATGTAGGCGGCCACGATGCTCCTGTGCTGGTGGATGGGACAGATGGGTCGAATGTGTGGGAAGGCTGGGAAGGTGCAGATGTACCGGGGCGGTCGAAGTGTCCCTCGGTGCCGGTCTCCTCAGGGATCGCCTCAGAAGGGTCCAATCGTGCAGGCTCCCGAGTGCTGCTCACCGTGCTGTGGAATAAAGAGAAAAAAAAACAATTAAAATACTGACATGGTATGGCCCTGGCTGAAAAAAAAAAGTTACATCTAACATTTTTTTCACATGTGGTGTGTAATATTTACCTTCTGGTGAGCATTGTTTCCCGGAGGAACGACAGGGCTTCTGCGTACTTGTACTTGCTCCTGCGTCCTCCAGATCCACTCGGGGCCCGCATCTCTTTATTGAACTCCTTGAAACGATCCCTCACAGACCGCCACCGATTCACAATTCTGTTCCCTGAAACGAGAAAGGAGTGGTTAGTATACAACATCAGTGTTTCACAAACTCCAGTCCTCATGGTCCCCAGGGGTCATGTTTTCAGGATTTCCATAGTAAATAGAAATCCTGAACACATGATCCGTGGGGACCACGAGGACTGGAGTTCGGGAAACACTGGTTTACATCAAGCAACCGGTACTGTATATACTTACGCTCTTTAATCTGGGCCCGAGCTTCGAGGTCCTCCCAGCGGCCCACAAGGAGAGAACAGATTTCCTCCCAGAGTCGTCGGGTAACGATAAGGTCAGCGTGGTGGCGGTCAGCCATATTCCAGAGCGGCTCCCTTTCTCTGACGAGATCGATGAGGTGGTCCACATCGAGTCCTCCATCCTCACCGTCAGAGTCGGGAGCACGCTGTGAAGGCTGTTAAAGAAAAAGACAAAAATAACATAATTAGCCTCCACAAAAGAAATGAAATAAAAAGTGCAAAAAAAAAGCAAAAATATTTATACTTACACGCTGGTGACCGCCGCGTTGCTGTCGCCGACGACCCTGGGAGGCACTGCGAGGACCTCTTGGCCGAGCACCAGATTGGGAAGACTAGAGAAGAAAACAAAAAATGTTATGTCTTTGGATGTAGGCATTTGTTTGCTGTGTGTGGTCTGCAGAACATTGTTTTCTATGTGTTGTGTGTAGTGTGATGTTGTGTTTCTGCGTTTGATGCAAAAAACTTACCAATTGTGAGCCCACTCCAGGTGTCTGTCCACCCCTTCCTTCTTCTTCTGGGAGCTCCTCTTCATCTTGTGATTCCTGTTTTGAAATAAAAGGCAATGAATAGACATATATTACAGAGATGATGGATTTTGGAAATAAAAACTTACCGTCAAACGCTGACGATGCGAGGAGGGCTCCCAGAAGAAGATGTGCTGTCCTGTTGATGGCCAGACTCCATGGCTGTGGGTATTGCTGCTGCCAGTGATGCCATTTCTGCTGCTGCATCTCTTTTGGCGGCTGTTGAATAAAGAGAAACAAAGGGCCAATGAATATCTTGATATTCCATGGCCCTAGTTTGGAGGAATGGGGGATTTGATAATTACCGTCTCTCATCTGCTGCTGGCCTCCCCTCCTCAGCATGTTCTATTTGCTGCTCCATTTGGGGTGGTGGTGGTGCTGATGGTGCTGCAGTGGTCTCCTGCCTTCTCCTGCTGCGCTTGGTTGCTTTCTTGGGTGGCATGTTGGGTGTGGCTGTGGGTCCCACTGTCTTGCTTTTATATATGTCTTGTGGGCAGAGCTACTGAGCATGCTCAGACCAAAAAAACCGGATCCGGCGCATTGCGGCGCTCATAGGCTTTCATTGTGTGAAACAGCCGGACGCGCCGGATCCGGCGTGTCCGGCTTTTTCGCCGGAGACAAAAAAACGTTACAGTAGACGTTTTTTCCAGACGCCGGATCGCGACACATTGCCGGATCCGGCGAAAACCGGATGAAACGCATGGCCATCCGGCGCGATCCGGCGCAAATGCAAGTCAATGGGGGGGAAACCGGATCCGGCATTGCATTTCGCCGGATCCGGTTTCTGTCAAAAGCGCCGGATCGCGCCTGACGGCGAAAACCTGATGTGTGAAAGAGGCCTAAGATAGCCAAATCTAAAAAAAACCCACTCCAACTTCCAAAAATATTAAGCTTCGATATTTATGAGTCTTTTGGGATGATTGAGAGCATAGTTGTTATTCAATAATAAAAAGAATCATCTCAAATACAACTTGCCTAATAATTCTGCACGCAGTGTAGTTGGTGATAAATGGAGGAGACAGATTATGGACGGCACTGTAAGTCATTATTAGTAGTGGGAACTGGATTTATGGGGGAATTAAAAGCCAACGAAGAGACTGGCAGAGAGCGAAGGGAGTAACAGGAAGATTGTGACATGTGCCAATTCTCCATAAGCCGATCACCACTAATAATGATCCAACAGTTGCCGGCCATTGGACAACGATCACACACGCATGGCCAATAAATTCGCCAGCTCTGTACCTTTATCTCCCACACAGTATTTAGTTCCTGGCATGGAAACTTGACCTGCTATAGTCGTATTTCATTATCCTTTTTATTCTCTTCCCTTTTTAAACCTCCCTCTATATCTACAGACGTGACCTGATAACATGTCATCTGGATAGTATTCTGAACCGCTACAGCTGCTCTGTCATTTATCAACCATCCCATAAGCGCCTCGGTCTGCGATGCTAGGAGTTTCCATGCAACGCATCAAAACTGTAAAAATAAAGGGAACACTGAAATACCACATCCTAGATATCACTGAATGAAATATTCCAGTTACAATTCTATATTACATTTTTTTTTTAGAAAAACAAAAATTATCGATGTAAATCAAAATTATTATCCCATGGATGTCTGAATTTGGCTTGATACTCAAAATCAAAGTGGAAAATTACAGGCTGATCCAACTTCAGTGGAAATGCCTCAAGACAAGGAAATGATGCTCAGTAGTGTGTGTGGCCTCCACGTGCCTGTATGTCCCCCTACAATGCCTGGGCATGCTCCTGATGAGGCGGCGGATGTTCTCCAGAGGAATCTCCTCCCAGTCCTGGGATAAAGCATCAGTCAACTCCTGGATAGTCTGTGGAGAAACGTGGATGGAACGAGACATGATGTCCCAGATGTGCTCGATTGGATTCAGGTCTGCGGAACGAGCAGGCCAGTCTATAGCATCAATGCCTTCATCATGCAAGAAATGCTAACATATTTCAGCCACATGAGGCCTAGCATTGTCATGCATCAGAAGAAACCCAGGGCCCACTGCACATGCATATGGTCTCACAACGGATCTGAGGATCTCATCCCGCCGGTACCTAATGGCGGTCAGGATACCTCACGCTAGCATATGGAGAGCTGTGCGGCCCTATAATATATGCCAATAGATACACTAGCGCCCCAAAAAGTGAGTTTGTGGGAAAAGCAGAAAAACAGCTATACAGACCCATGTGAAAATCTGTAAAAAGAGCTTAGACGTTAAATGCATAAAATCTGTTGCGCTTAAATCTCCAAACTAGACCTTTATATCCATATAGATGGAAACACACATGTACCATATGGAAGTCACCAATATGCACAAAGCTGGATAAACAAATGTGCACAAAAGTGGGATGAACAGTGCTTTTGTTTTTCTTAACCAAAATACACTGACAATGAAATGAATGTCAAATTTGACAGTAAACAAAGGTTGATGCCTTATTGCAAATAATATGCTCGTCAGCATTGTTGGGTCTGGTGTCTCATCTTCCTCTTGACAATACCCCATAGATTCTCTATGGGGTTAAGGTCAGGCAAGTTTGCTGCCAATCAAGCACAGTCATACTGGTGTTTGTAAACCGGGTATTGGTACTTTTTGCAGTGTGGACAGGTGCCAAGTCCTGCTGGAGAATGACATTTCCATCTCCAAAAAGCTTGTCGGCAGAGGGAAGCAGGAAGTGCTCTAAAAAGGCCTGGTAGCCGGCTGCGCTATCTTTGGTCTTGATAAAACACAGTGGACCTACACCAGCAGATGACATGGCTCCACAAACCATCACTGATTGTGGAAACTTCACACTAGACCTCCAGCAGCTTGGATTGTGACCTCTCCACTCTTCCTCCAGACTCTGGGACTTTAATTTCCAAATGAAATGCAAAATTGACTTTCATCTAAAAACAACACCTTGGACCTCTGAGCAACATTCCAGTTCTTTTTCTTCTTGGCCCAGGTAAGACGCTTCTGGCGTTGTCTATTGGTCACGAGTAGAGATGGGCAGACACCTGGATGTTCGGGTTCGGACTGAACAGTTAAAAAGAGTTCGGGTACCTGGACCCGTACCCCATTCACTTGAATGGGGGGCCCCAAACATCCAGTGTTTGCCATGCTGTCATGTTTATGACAGAGCGTCAAACTCTGCTTCTGATCGGTGGTGTACTCATCCCCGCTGATCAGAGAGCTGCTGTACCCATGCTGTCAACAGACAGCGTGAGCATTCAGCTGTGATCGGAGGTATAAAGTTGATCTCCGGTCACTGGTGTCAACTGATGGGACTACAGCTCCCATCATCCAGAAGCGTTTTTTTTCCTTCAGTATGCACACATATTCATTATGTAAACTAGGGGGCAGGTCAGCGAGGGATCAGTGACCTGTCAGCAGTCTGCATTATGAATACCTAATCAGAGCACCACTTGAAGACCCCCCCCACCCCCCCACCAGCATATCATTAACTCAAAACTGAAAATAAAGATTAAACAACCACCACAAGACGGTTTTGATCAACCGACGTATCACTGTAATCAGTAAAACGGCGCCTACCTGACACTGTCTGTAGGTTACTGTGCACAATCCTGCTGACAGGTTCACTTTAAGCTTCTGGGCTATGGATCTGTCCAGTGAGGAAGCCGAAGAGATTGTGATCAATGTCTACTGCTTTGCTACGAATGAGTGACAGCAGATGCACCGGAGAGGAACAGCAAGGTATCCCCCAAAAAAGGAATGGTTTTGCAGGATTTAACCACAGACATTAACTTTCTCCATAGCCTACCTGACCGATTCTTCTCTAGTTTGCTGGTATCTTGGCCACTACTGGCAGCATGAAGCGGTTCCTGCTCCCTATCAGGTTGCGCAGGCAGTGCAGAAACACCAGGATGACACATCCATAAGTGACATCACAAGGTTTGTTTTGTCCTAGTAGTGTCAAGAGCATGGAGCAAATGTCAGTACACTGGCCGATACAAGAGGAGAGCCGGACAGGGCAGTAGAAAGGCATCAACCCAGCAACAGGGTCGGTATTTGCTCCTGATGGAACCCTACAAAATGACTTGCAGTGGCTACTGGTGTAAATGTTTTTTACCAGGCTGTAAGAAACAGAGTCCATTGGGGACATGAGGGCCCGACTTTCTGTAGTCAAATCTGTGCTCTATGTAGCTTGATTGGTATTTCCCATACAACACCAGAACTGGCAGGTCCACCATTGGTGTCCCACTCTGTTTCTGAGCAAATTCACATGGAGCACATAAAACAAAAGTTAAAGTCTGAGGATGCCAGGGTAAATGTTATGCTGCCTGCAACATCATCTAGTATGGCTGGTTTGGCATTGGTTCAGTGAGATCTTATGGATGCATATCTTTGGAAGGTCCCACAAAGCTCCATCTGATAACAGCAGTCAGAACACCGCTGCCCATGTACTGGGATTAAACCCTCAGAGTCGTTGTCAAACCTTACGCTGGTGAAGCTGGCGTTGGCGCAATGTTGGGCTTTATAGGTGTTCCCGTTATTTTTTTTCTAGTAGTGTATAAATAATGAAACATGGATTTTTGTGAGTACTCACCGTAAAATCCTTTTCTCCGAGACGCTCATTGGGGGACACAGAGACTGTGGTGTGTGCTTCTGCCGTCTGGAGGCTGACACTAAGTATACAAAAAAAGAGTTAGCTCCTCCTCCGCCGCATACACCCTCGCCCCCAGACCGGGCGTAACTCAGTTTAGTGCATAAGCAGTAGGAGAACGCGCCTTAAATTCAGGCAAGAAATTATACATCTGGAAAAGGGACCACCCTGATCCTTACATAAGGATTTGTATAACTTAAAATAAGCAAAAGCCAACTGGCTAGTAGGGTGGGTGCTGTGTCCCCCAATGAGCGTCTCGGAGAAAAGGATTTTACGGTGAGTACTCACAAAAATCCATGTTTCTCCTTCGTCTCATTGGGGGACACAGAGACTGTGGGACGTTCTAAAGCAGTCCCTGGGCGGGATCTTAGCTCACCCAATCCATGCTATTTTGCGCCCCTGATTAGAGGTGCGCAACTGCTGCCTGGAGAATCTTTCTTCCCAGGCTTGCATCCGAGGATGCCTGGGTATGTACGTTATAATGTTTGACAAACGTATGCAAACTGGACCAGGTAGCTGCTTTGCACACCTGTTCCGCTGAAGCTTGGTGTCGCAGTGCCCATGAGGCACCCACTGCTCGAGCCGAGTGTGCCTTGATCCCTGCCGGAACCGGCGTGCCACTGATTTCATAAGATTCTTCTTCGTCAGGCGAACCCATCTGGCCAAAGTCGCTTTGGACGCAGCAAGCCCCTTCCGCCGCCCTTCTGGGATCACGAATAGAGAGTCTGTCCGGCGGAAAGGTGCTGTCCTTGTCACATACCTCCTAAGAGCTCTTACCAGATCCAGGGTGTGCAAAGCCTTTTCTACCCTGTGCACCGGTGCCGGGCAAAACGAGGGTAAGACAATGTCTTCGTTGATATGGAATGCAGAGACAACCTTCGGCAAGAAGGGAGGAGCTGGCCTTAAAACTACCTTATCCTTATAAAAAGTCAGGAACGGCGGTTTACAAGATAAAGCCGCCAATTCCGAAACCCGCCTAATAGACGTAATAGCTACCAGAAAAACGACCTTCCTGGACAGGTAAGGTAAGGAGACTTCTTGTAACGGTTCGAAGGGAGGCTCCTGAAGGGCCCTGAGCACCAAGTTCAGGTCCAATGATTCCGTCGGCGCCTTATAGGGGGGTACTAAATGTGCGACCCCCTGCATAAACGTCTTAACCTGCCAGACCGAAGCGACCTTTCGTTGAAAAAGGACCGACAGGGCCGAGGTTTGCGTTCTGAGCGAACTCGGAGCCAATCCTGCGTCCAGCCCTGCCTGCAAAAAAGCCAGTACGTTGGGGATTGAAAAAAACCAGAGGAGCCACTCCGCGATCCCTACACCAACGGAAAAAAACTTCCCAAGTCCGATGATATACTTTCGCCGAGGAAGGCTTTCAGGCACTCACCATCGTGGCCACCACATCGCGCCTGAATCCTGCCTGTGTTAACAGCCAAGATTCAATGGCCACGCCGTCAAACACAGGGCCCCTAAGTTCGGATGGTAGATCGGCCCCTGGGACAGCAAGTCCGGCCGATCTGGTAGACGCCAGGGTACGTCCACCACTAGCTGAACCAGATCTGCATACCAGGCCCTCCGAGGCCAGTCTGGGGCTAGCAGAATTGCTGGAACCTTCTCTCTCCTTAACTTTCTGATGACTCTTGGAAGCAGAGGTAGCGGGGGGAACAAGTACGGGAGACGAAACTGGCTCCATGGAAGCACCAGAGCGTCTGCTGCGATCGCCTGCGGGTCGAGGGATCGAGCGACGAACCTTTGTACTTTGGCGTTCTCTCTGGATGCCATAAGGTCCACGTCTGGAGTCCCCCACCGTTGGCAGATCTGTTGAAAAACCTCGGGGTGCAGGGACCATTCCCCTGCCGCGACCCCCTGTCGGCTGAGAAAATCTGCCGCCCAGTTTTTGACTCCCGGAATGTGCACCGCTGAAATTACCACGTGGTTCTTTTCGGCCCAACGCAGTACCAGCCCAACCTCGCGCATGGCTGCTTGGCTGCGCGTGCCCCCTTGAAGGTTGACATATGCTACTGCTGTAGCATTGTCCGACTGAATGCGCACTGGCCGGTGTCTCAGGAAACACTGAAAATGTTGCAGGGCCAATCGTATTGCCCGTATCTCCAGAATGTTGATCGGGAGAATTATCTCCTGAATGGACCACCGCCCCTGGGCTGTGTGACTCTGGAAAACTGCTCCCCAACCCTGCAGGCTTGCATCGGTCGTCACCACCAACCACTGTTCCGGGGGAAAGGGTTTCCCCTGGACCAGAGACGAGTCGCGAGTCCACCATCGGAGTGATCGTCGGACCAGCGGAGACAAATTGCACCGATGACTGAGGGATAGCAGCCTTCGGTCCCATGCTGACAAGAGCGCATGCTGAAGCGGACGGAGATGGAACTGGGCAAACGGGATTGCCTCCATCGCCGCCACCATTCTGCCCAACACACTCATGCCGTACCGGATGGATCTGGAGCCTGGCTGTAGAAGGTTCCGTACCCCCTGTTTGATCTTTCGCGCCTTGTCCTGAGGGAGGATCACCAGCCCCCAGGAGGTGTTGAAAACCATGCCTAGGAATACGATTCTCTGGGCTGGAACCAAGGACGACTTGTTCCGATTGATCAACCAGCCTAGACGGGCCAGGGTATCCAGCGTGATACTGACATTCTCCTGGCACGCCTGAAACGACGGCCCCTTTACCAAAAGGTCGTCCAGGTAAGGTAGTACCGTTATGCCCCGAGCATGCAGGATGGCCATAACCACCGCCATTATCTTCGTAAAGACTCTGGGAGCAGTGGCCAGACCGAAGGGCAGAGCAACAAATTGAAAATGTCGCCCTCCGATCGCAAAACGCAGGAACCTCTGGTGTGGAGGAAAAATCGGAATGTGCAGATATGCATCCTGCACATCGATCGAGGCCAGGAACTCCCCTGGATCCATGGCTGCAATGACCGAACGGAGGGATTCCATCCGGAACCGCCTGACTCTGATGAATTTGTTCAGGATTTTTAGATCTAATACTGGCCTTACTGTCCCGTCTTTTTTGGGGACCGAAAACAGGTTGGAGTAAAAACCATGTGTCTCTTCGCTTTTCGGCACTGGGACAATGACCCCGTTGCGCTGTAGCGTCATTATGGCCTGTAACAAACCCTCCGCCTGCGATTCTGTTCCGGAAAGCCGGGAACGGAAGAATCGCCGTGGCGGGAGTCCGAGAAACTCTATCTTGTACCCGGACGATATCAATTCTGCCACCCAAGCGTCGCGTGCCACTGCGACCCAAACGTGGCTGAACCTTAGCAGGCGTCCGCCCACTCTGTCGTCCGTAGGTACGAAGCGCCTCGAGTCATTTTGCTGGAGGCTTTTGGGATCTGGCCCCCCTTGTTCTGGGCAAACGGCCTCGGCCTCTACCCAGCGGATTGGCTCTGTAAGAGGTTTGCCTTTCCCTAATCTGACCATCATTTGCGGAGGTGGATGCTCTGGCCGAAGTCCCCCTCCAGGGGTTACGAAAGGGCCGAAAACGCCTCTGTGTCTGCCTGAATGCTGGCCAAGTCCTCTGCTGCGGGAGGAAACTACTCCTCCCCCCTGTGGCTTCTGAGATAAGCTTATCAAGCTTCTCACCGAACAACCGATTGCCCTGAAAAGGCAATGAGGTCAAGGATTTTTTGGAGATAGAATCCGCTTTCCACAATCTCAGCCATAATGCTCGCCTAACGGCGATCGCATTTGCTGCTGCCACAGCAGAACACTCGGCCGCGTCCAGAGAGGCGCTGACGAGAAAATCACTTGCCCCTAAGATCTGATTTGTCACCTCCAAGACCTCCGCAGGCAGATCTCTGTTTTGAAGGGCATTCTGCAGAGCGTCCGCCCATGAAACCATGGCCTTAGCCACCCAAGTAGCTGCAAAGGTGGGGGCTAGGGCCGACCCCGCTGCCTCATACACCGAGCGGGCAAGCCCCTCTATAAGGCGATCAGTTGGGTCCTTGATAGAAGAACCGCTGGGTATCGACAATAGCGATCTTGACGCTAAACGTGATACCGGTGGGTCCACCACTGGCGACTCCACCCATCCCTTATGGAGTTCAGGAGGAAACGGATACTTAGCTTGCAGCGCTTTTTGCATTGCAAAACGCTTATCCGGGTGTTCCCTATGTTTCTGGACTAGCTCCTCGAACTCCGGATGCGTGGCAAACCTTCTATGCGGTCGCCTGGTCTTTTTGAAGGAGACCTTGTGACCTGAGGCCGTGGACACATCGTCCTCGATCTCTAATGTCTGGTTGACTGCCTCAATGAGGCTGTCCACCGAGTCTTGGTATCCCAGGCTTTCTGGATTCCAGGCCTCCTCCTCCTCCTCCTCGCCCTCATCCTGCTCGCTTCCTGAGCTCGGCGACGGGGAACGAGATACCCTAATACCCGCCGCCGAAGCCCCAGAGGGTCCGGCCGACGGGGAACGAGCTCTCTTGCTATGAGCTTGTCTGGTGCTGGAGCGGCCTCTAACGGTCGGAGGGTCCTGAGACGTGGACGAGCTGTCTTCCGCTGGCAGACCACCATCCTTGTCCCTTACAAGGGCAATTGAGTCTCTCCAAGGCCCAGGCAGGGACATCATAGAGTGTGATAAAGACACCGCCCATTCTGGAGGGTCCTGACCTCTGGGCTCTGCAACAATGGGGGGCTCCTGGGCTCGCTCCGACTCGCAGGCTTCACAAAATTTACCCGGCTGCGCTTTAGGCAGCCTGACCCCACAGGAAACGCAAACAGCGTATAGGAAAGAGTGAGCTTTCCCTTTGCCAGACATATTGCAAGGTAGGGTAGGAGGAGGATAACCCCTTCCTTGACTACTAGTGCGGCACTCGAAACGGGGTTGCACTCACCCACCGGTAATGTCCCACCTTGCGTCTCTTCCACGGGGCGTGCGGCGTTACTCGCCGGGGCACTCGCACTCCGGGAGATAGGCGGCGGCTTCCGGCCCCACTTCGGCGAGGAAAAGCAAGGAGGGGGGGCGGGAGGTCCCCGGTAACTGTGCGCGCCCGCCGCTCTCCGCCCCCGGAAGTTAGTGGGCGGGGCTTCCGCTACCCCCGGAAGTCGGCGGGCGGGCGCGCGGAACTCCGTACCTCCCCATACAGCGGGGACCGCGGCCGCCCGCGGGGCTCTGGCCTCACTCCACGTGCGGCGTTCGAGGGAGGGAGGGGGGCGGGAGCTCCCCGGTAACTGTGCACGCCCGCCGCTCTCTGCCCCCGGAAGTTTAGTGGGCGGGGCTTCCGGCTACCCCCGGAAGTCGGCGGGCGGGGCCTCGCGCGGCACTCAAGGATCTCCCCATACAGCGGGGGCCGCGGCCGCCCGCGGGGCTCTGGCCGCACTCCGCGTGCGGCGTTAGCCGCCGGGGGCAGCGCCGGGTGAGAGGCGGACTACCTGGTCCCGGTCTTCCTATTAACAAAAAGGTGAGCCGGGCCGCCGAGGGGGCTCTCTTGAGGTGCTTCTCAACCCCATCCCTGGACAGGGAGGGGGAGGCTACTGCACCGCTCTCCGCCCCCGCTTCAATCCCTTGGCTCACCTGCGCCTCCAACTCCACCCCTGGTCTCACTACCTAGGGGTGGTAGGGGCATTAAGCATTCCCACGTTGCAGGAGAGAACAACGTGGAGGATCACTCACACGTGCTCGCCCATTGGGGTTGATGCGGAAACCGAATCCTCTTATCAGGATGCGTTGCCGCCACTTTACAAAATAAAAAAGAAAAATGGTTGTCTGGGGAAAAGTCCCAGATGTGTCCCTCGGTGCGGGAGAGAAACACGTGGAGGGTTACTCACACGTGGTCGCCCGTTGATGATTTGGGGAGATCGGACCCTCTCTATAGGATCCGTCGCCCCTGTCTTATCTTCATAGAAAAGAAAAAAAAAAAAAAAAAAATCTAGTCTGGAGCTCCAGACTGCGTGTGCCTCCATCAGACACTAAGCAAAAAACTGAGTTACGCCCGGTCTGGGGGCGAGGGTGTATGCGGCGGAGGAGGAGCTAACTCTTTTTTTGTATACTTAGTGTCAGCCTCCAGACGGCAGAAGCACACACCACAGTCTCTGTGTCCCCCAATGAGACGAAGGAGAAAAAGATGTGTGTATGTATGAGGCATTGGTGGCAATAGCCAAAACGTGCCAACAGTTGGAGGGTGCCTGACGATGAAAGACAGCCACTTGATTCCAGTGATAGGAGACTAGTGTCTGAAATAAAACAATCCCTTCAAGAGAAGAGGAACACTTTTTTACCTTTTCTCCTTTCTTACCTGGTCATGTCGGTGCACAAGGCCTTGTTTTATTACGCTTGTGGAAACTTTTCCGGTCCATGCGTAATTCTCGGTAAATCGGAGGTATCCGTGAGTGCGGGCAGTTCTCAAACAAGCCATCAGGGCACCAAGGGCACCGCGGTTATCACCAGACCCTGAGAAAAAGAAATACGCACATCAGAAAATAACAGAACCATAAAAATTAAATATTTTTGGACAGTTGAAACATTTGCAAATCATACATGAAAAGTTAAGAAGGTCTACATCCCAAGAAAATAGATTTGGGAGTAGAAATAGGGATATTTGTGTACTCACCGTAAAATCCTTTTTTCCTAGCCAATCATTGGGGGACACAGAGACCGTGGGTGTTATGCTGCTGGCCACTAAGGAGGACACTAAGTAAACCAGAAAAAAAGTTGCATCTCCCCTGCAGTATAAACCCTCTCGCTGGCTGGAGATTCTCCAGTTCGGTGAAAAAAGCAGTAGGAGCATAAACAGTTAACAATAACCATAACAATATCAACGCCTAAGAATGCTACAGTGAGCCAATAGGCTAAAAAGGGTGGGTGCTGGGTCCCCCAATGATTGGCTCGGAGAAAAGGATTTTACGGTGAGTACACAAAAATCCCTATTTCTCCTACGCCTCATTGGGGGACACAGAGACTGTGGGACATCCTAAACCAGTCCCTGGGTGGGGAGCATACATATGCTAATACCCCATGTACCACTGAGTGAACACCGTGGTACTGCCGATTGCAGGCAGCGTCTGCCGAGAGCTGCATCCGCAGAAGCCTGAGAATGAATTAGGCAATGTTTGTAAAGGTACGCAAGCTGGACCAAGTTGCAGCCTTGCGGAGAGGCCTGAGAATGAATTTGGTAACTTTTTGTAAAAGTATGCAGACTGGACGAAGTCGCAGCCTTGCAGACCTGTTCTGCCGAGGCCTGCTGCCGAAAGATCGAAGAGGCGCTCACTGACCGGGTAGAGCACGCCTTAATCCCCGCTGGGACAGGCGCGTTCCTGATACGGTAGGATACCTGAATCGCCAAGCGAATGAACCTGGCTAGACCCTTCCTATGCCCGTCTGGAAGTATGAACAGGGCATCTGACTTGTGGAAAGGAGCCATCCGCGAGATGTACCGTCTCAGCGCCCTAACCACATCTAGGGTGTGGAGGGCCTTCTCAATGCGATGGACTGGCGCCGGAACAAAGGGAAGGCAAAACAATTTCCCCGTTGAGATGGCAAGAGGAGTGGACCTTGTCCAGGAAGGACGGGAACGTCCTGAGAACTACCTGATGAAAATTCAGAAACGGAGAACGGCAGGAAAGGGCTGCCAATTCCGAAACTCGTCTGATTGATGTAGTTGCCACTAGAGAGACCACCTTCCAAGAGAGGACGGTCAGTGACACGTCCTGCAGCAGTTCGAAAAGGAACCTCCTGAAAGGCCCCAAGAACTGGGTTAAGGCCCCATGAGTCAAATGGTCTTCTATAAGGAGACGCCACATGGGAAACTCTCTGAATGAACGTCTTGAGCTGAAGCTTGGTGGCAATTTGTGTTGGAAAAGCACTGACAAGGCCGAAATTTTGCCATTGAGCAAGCCAAGCGCAAGGCCTGATATTAATCTGGATTGAAGGATTTCCAATATGGCCAGAATGGAAAATACCCGAGGTGATCGACCATGAACCTTGCACCACAAAAAAAGGAAGGTTGTCTAGGTGCGGTGATAGATGCGCATGGACACAGGCTTCCTGGTACTAATCATGGTGGAAATCACATCGTGAGGGAAACCAGCCTGAGTTAAAAACCAGGATTCAACGGCCACGCCGTCAAAGACAGGACCCCGGAGTTCTGGTGCTAAATCGGGCCCTGCGAGAGTAGATCCATAGGATATGAAAGTCGCCAGGAGACGTCGGCGACTAGTTGTATTAGTTCTGCATACCATGCTCGGCGCGGCCAGTCTGGCACGACTAGGATCACTGGCACTACCTCCGCTCTGATCCTCTTGATGACCCTCGGAAACAAGGGAAGGGGGGGGGGGGGGAAGAGATGTACAGGAGCCGGAACTAGAGCGTCCACTCCAATGGCGCAAGGATCGCGCGATCAGAAAATGAACCGAGGAACTTTGTTTAGTCTTGAGGCCATGAGATCCACATCCGGAGTCCTCCAACGATGACAAATCTGCTGAAAGAGTTTCGGATGAAGAGACCACCTCCCCGAGGCAATGCCTTGGTGACAGAGAAAATCTATCTTATAATTTTCCAAGGCCGGGATGTGGCTTGCTGAGATGGGCGAATGGTTGGTCTCAGCCCTATGGAAGATGAAACTTCGTGCATGGCCATCCTGCCCCGAAAACCTCCCTGACGGTTGATATACGCTACAGCCGTGGCGTTGTCGGATTGAGACCTGATGGGGAGACCTGCGAAGAGATGGTGGAAACTCCTTAGAGCTAATCTGATTGTTCTTATCTCCTACAGTTAATGGGGAGACGTGACTCTCGGGTTGACCAATGACCTTGTGCCGTGAGGGGACGAGGGACCGCACCCCAACTGAGGAGGCTTGTGTCGGAGGTTACCCACAGTAAGAAGGTTGGTAGTAAAGACCTCCCTTGATTCAGGGAGGACCTCGGTGTCTACTCCCTGACGGCCTGCCTGTCCCGCAGGGACGGAAGAATCCGACGTCCACGGAGAACGGGTTCTCGTCCCAAGCTAACAGCAATGCATGTTGTAAGGGACGGAGGTGGAACTGTGCAAATGGAACTGCTTCCATCGCTGCCACCATCCTTCCGAGAACTCTCATGATGAAACGAATGGAGAGAGAAACTGGTCGAGAGAGAGGCCGCTCTGCTTGTTGTAAGGCTTGGGTCTCTCCTGGAGGGAGAGTGGTGAATCCGTGTGAGCCGGTCCTGGGAGAGACTTTTCGCAGTCTTTCGCCCTAGGCGGGAAAGAGTATTTACTGCTATCCACAGATTTCTTGCAGACTGGAAGGGACGGACCCTTGATGAGCAGGTCGTCCAGATACGGTAACAGTACCACTCCCTGAGGGTGAAGAATGGGCAAGACAGCCGCCATGACCTTGGTAAAGACCCTGGGAGCGGTGGAGAGTCTGAAGGGCAAAGCCACGAACTGGAAGTGTTCCTCGTGAGTTGCAAAACGCATGAACTACTGGAGGGACGGGCAGATCGGAATGTGAAGGCAAGCGTTCTTGACGTCGATGGATGCTAGGAACTGTCCCTTTTCCATGGAAGTGACAATTGATCGGAGAGTTTCCATTTGGAATCGCCGTACCGTGACAAGGTAATTAACAATTGAGATCCAGAGATGGGCCGCATGGACCCGTCCTCTTTTAGAACCACAAAAGGACTGAATAAAATCTCCTGAACCCTTCGTGAAGGGGGACGGGAATGACGACTCCGTCCCTTAGAACAGTGGTCCCCAACCTTTTTTGCACCAGGGACCGGTTTCAAGCAAGACCATTCTTCCATGGCCCGGCAGGGCGGGGATGGAGGTGTGGCAGGGGCGGGGCTTTGGTCATAAGGGGGCGGGGCTATGGACGCGGTTGTAGTGTAGCAGTGCATACTTATAATTACATAACATTTATAATGTGACTCAACTCACCATAGGTTTTGAATGAGTGCTCCATCACCCCATTACTCCATCATTGCCTTCACCCCATCACTGAGGTCTCTCCATCACTCCCATCAATGCCTTCTCTCCATCACCCCCATCATGGCCTTCGCCCATTACCCCCTCATGGCCTTCTCCCATCACCCCAGGCATCATGGCCTTCTCTCCCCATCACGGTCTTCTCATGTCCCCATCTCCTCCAGGGCCAGGCTCCACCTACACAAACACAGACAAACACACACACACACAGACATACATGTACACACACACCACCTCTCTCCTCACCTGTCGCAGCATCGCCCGAGCTTCCTCGCTCTGACACAGCAGCGGCGCGCTCCTCTCTTTGTCAGAGACAGGAAGCGCGGGCGGCGGGCAGGAAGCTGGACGGGTCCTTGCAGCTCCACTCCTGCTATTCCCTATTGCAGGCAGCGGAGCTGCTTGGATCGCTCCCTGGCCGCCGCTACTCATGAGGGCAGTTTAAGAATTGCTGCGCGCCGCCCCAGCCCCCGCTACGCCACTGACCGCCCCTGGCTCCCCTTATGTCTGCGGACCGGTAAGGGCACTGCAGCGGCCCGGTGCTGGGCCGCGGACCGGCGGTTGGGGACCCCTGCCTTAGAAGAGCCTGAACAGCCCGAAGGAAGGCTCTTGTCTTTCTCTTGGAGGAAGAGGAAAGGAAAACTGTATATTATATCTGAAGAATACCAGCTTCCTGACCCATTTGTCGTCATTAGGTAGATCTATGAGATCTGGCTCCCCTAGATCCAGAAGCCCTAGGCCTGGGTTTCCAAGAACGGTTAGATCTGTATGAGATCTGGGAGCCTCTGTCTCCGCGCGGGGACAGACCTGATCCGAAAGAGAAGGTAGCGGAGGACCAACTGGAATTGTTGCGAGAAAATCGAAACACGTCGGCTGTTGGAGCGAAAACGGCCGAACAGCCCTTTGTTGAGGAAGGAATTTACTTGTCTTCTCACCCGGTAGTATCAGAAATGAGATGGTCCAGTCTCTCTCCAAAAAGATGACCCGCTTGAAAAGGGGGGAGAAGTCAACAAACTTTTAGATGTGGCATCCGCCCACCAGCCGCGGAGCCCTGGGGCTCTTCTAATTGAGATCGCATTAGCGGCAGTATTAGCCGCGCAATTGGCGGCCTGAAAAGAAGCGTCTACTACAAAGTTCGCTGAGTGAATCATCTGGCTGGCGACAGAGGTTGTCTCCGGAGGAAGATTGGTGCCCTGGAAGGCAGTAATCAGGACTTCTGCCCAAGCGGCCATGCCTTAGTGACCTAAACTGCGGCGAAGGATGGAACAAACGCCACTCCTGAAGCTTCCAAAAAATTGAACGGGCAAGGTAGTCAATTTGATGATCGGAGGGGTTTCTGACCGAGGAACCCTCAGAAACAGATAGGAGCGTTGTGGAAGCAAGACACGGTACAGGAGAGTCCACCGGAGGGATCTGTAATTGATCCTTCATTAGGTCTGGATCAAAAGGGTATTTAGCCAGAGTAAATTTTTTTCCCAGTGAACCACTTATGGCTGATCCCTATGATACTGGACGGCTGGTAAATAACCAGCGCACACGCTTATCTCTTAAATGAGGAGTGCTGGAGCGGGAATATTTTCCTCATTCAACCTCAGAATCCTTTTGACTGATTCTATAAGAGAATCAAGCGACTCTTGATCAGTTGGGGGATTCTGAGGGGCTGACGTGACAGATACAAAATCAGAGTTATGCTCACTGTGAACCTCAGGAGAGGCCGAGCAAGAGACAGGAGTCGCTGATGCTGAGGCGCGAACGCGACTAGGGGACGCGCCATGAGCCCGCTTTGGCAGAGACAGTCCTCCCGGAGGGGGAATATAGCCTTGGTCAGAGGCTCCACCGACCGCGACAGGGGCGCAGCCCACTCGGGGGTACCGGACGCAGGAGGCCCGTCAGCAGCGGCCGCGAGGGGCGTTGGAGCGCATGTCGGGGTGCGGCTCGGGCGCATGCCGGGTCGCGGTCCGTGCATAACGGATTAGCTTGAGCACTGGAGAGTCATGCTCACTGTGGTAAGGCCGACTTGCAGGTAGTACACACATTAGAAAAGCGCAGTGTGCTTCTTAGCAGCCCGTTTAGCCTCCTGTGAGTGAGGCATAGCGCTCCAGAAAGGGTTAACGGTAGAGTCTGACTGAAGCTGCATGGAATGTGCCGGGAAGGGGGTTAAGCTTTAATCTGAGGGCAGATGCAGCTTACCCACGGTCCTGTATTATGTCCCCCGGGAGGAAAATGGTGGCCCTGTGTGGCGTCACCCGGAATTCGGCTGCTCCTGAAAGGGTTAACTGCAGCAGAGGTAACAGACATGGCCCCCGAGATTAGAATTGCGCGTCTCGTTTGGAATGAGAGGCGCCAAGGGGAGGGGGCGGTGACGATAGCATGGGCGGCACTATTCAAATTGTGGCCTAGTAGGCCGGAAAAGCCGGGGACTTAATTTTTGGCCTACCCGCGGTTGACGCCAGGGGCAGCGCTATTGAGGGCGGCGCTATTTAAATTGCAGCCTAGCAGGACAAAAAAGCCGGGGGCTAAATTTCTGGCCTCCCCGGGGTAAGCGCCGGGCGGGGGGGGGGGGGGGGGGCCGCGACCGGGCGCCAGTGTACCACCGCTGACGCTAAGTCAGAGCCTCTCCCGGGGACAAGGACCCGACCCCATACCTCCACTCCTGTGCTCAGTCAGGTCGTCGCTGCCCAGGGTCTTTCAGTCTCATCTTCCAGGCGATGTAGCAGAGCTGGAGGAGGTCTTACAGGGGACGGAGAGCTCTGGGGCTGATTCAGGGCATCCGAAAAAGCGCTGTTCATGCTCCATGCCCTCCTGTGCTACGTCCTGTTGCGCTTGCCCTCGTATCCGTGGAGTACCGACCATAAGGGAACCATCGTCAGAGGAATCAGCCCCATTCGTCGCAGGAAAGTGTACGTGAAGGGTTACTCCACGTGCTTGCCTGTTGTTGGTTCGGGGGAGAGCGGGCCGTAGAAAGGAACCGTCGCCCCCTTCACTACGTTAATTAAAAAATAAAAATTTACAGAAAATTCAAAAATAACAAAAACGGTGGGGTCTGAAACCAGACCCAAGTGCCTCCTATAGACACTAAGTAAGAACTGGAGAATCTCAGCCAGCGAGAGGGTGTATACTGCAGGGGAGGAGCTAACTTTTTTTCTGGTTTACTTAGTGTCCTCCTAGTGGCCAGCAGCATAACACCCACGGTCTCTGTGTCACCCAATGAGGCGTAGGAGAAATTCCCAAGTCATGGAGAGGAAATAGTTAAAAGGTCACGTAGCTGGATCAGCCCTATAGCCCCTTTATTCCTAGAGGTTGGACCCTCACTGATCACAAATCGATGGCATAACCTTGAGCCCTACAATACTTTATGACAAGCCAGAATGACTCTCAGACACATCATCTGACTCTTTCCAGGTTTTGTTTCTACTTTTCAGTTATCTCTGAGCTGGTGGGCGAAGACTAGCCACTATCATGTCTCCCACACACAGTGCAAAGAGATCGATTCTTGTTCTATTAGTTTATGCTCAGTAGCAGCAGTTTGGAGAACACTATTCAACAGTACTGAGCAGTGTAGCCATGAATCCACCACTGGGATGAGATAAAACACTTACTAGAAAGCTGCAGTATCGTCTATGTGCATCTCTGCTCCTCTCCCAGTAGACTCTAAATAGGTAATTGTAATCTGATCTCTTACTGACCTGTCTTGGTTTGATCAAGATGGATTTTAGCATTTTTTTTTTTTTTTTTTTTTTTATGAAGGATGGGCTCAAGAGGTGGGAGGAGAAGAGTCTCATATGTAGAAAAAGAAGTAACTATTCTTATATTCAACTGTATTATTGATTAATGCAAAGTATTTTTAAACCACCTGTAACTCATTAGCTGGAATTTAAAGGAATTTTGGAATTATGTATTTTTTTTCTAAGATTGTATAGGATATGCAAATCCGACTTACCAATATTTAGGGAGGCCGAGGTCTTGAGATTTTCAATCATGTAATGTAAGCTTTCGGGGTTACACTTAAGCAACTTTGGTAAATAATAATCAATGATGTACGTGGTCTGCGTTACATGTTCCTCGCACAGGCGCACGATGAGGGGGGTGACCCAGACAGGTTGCCATCGCTCAATCCAACAGCTTTCCCCCATGGCCTGAAGCTGTTTCTTGTGGTTTATAAACATGGCTTCCAATAGGTTACTAGCGTAAGGAGCAAAGGACTGATCCGACATGACATCCAGGATCTGTGATGGGATCCTTCCATCCACGGACAAAAGCCGCTCGGTTCCCACGCTTTCCACCAGACAGGCCAGCGATGCGTATTTCCCTTTCGAGTGCCACTCCAAATTCAACAGTTTCTGTGTAAGTTCGGACAGAAATGGGTCGTCGTCTCCAGAGCGCCCAGCCACGGCGGCATGATGGATTTTAAGGATGTTTTTGAAGATGAGCTTTGTTTGATGTCGGACGGCGTCCAAAGGGTGTTCCCAATGTACGTACACGTACTCAAGGAGATTGCAGAGTGCCCTCGAATGGCCATTAAGATTCTCTCTCAAGTCTCTCGAACACGAGGAGCTCAGAAGATCTGCAGCTGAATTTGTCCACAAGGCTAAAGTCCGCGACAGAAACAAAGCGGTGCTTGAGTCTCTCAGGCTAAAAAAAGAAAGAAAAAAAAAAACAAGATATAATAAACAAGAAAATTACACACATACATAGTTGACACTTGAAAATTGTTCCAGAAAATGGACCTCACCTGTGGCAAGTAACAGGTGTGGGTAATATGTGCCATATTAAGCATAGAGAACAGAGCGAGGAGAAGAGAACTGTCTGAGGACTTGAGAACCAAAATTGTTGAACTTTATTAATTTCTCAAAAATTTATGGATGACTCCTGATGACAGGTGGCACTTTGTAATGTATCAGGAGGGAATGCAGCTCCTTTGCATTAGTATCCTGGCAATTGCAGTTAGTTTTATGGGCCCCGGTGAATGCCTCATTTCTGGGAGGTCTATAAATCAACTACATTCTGTGCAAACAATCATATTTTTTCATTAAAAAAAAATAAAAAAAATAAAATGTACTTGAGAAAATGAGATGTTTGTGCTCTGTCCACAATACACACAGTGCACAGAAGACCTGAAGGACAGACCTGTTTTGTTACACATCATGTTTGTTTTTTTTCCCACATTTTATGTTTTGCAGTACTGACCAAGGCTGGGGCTTCACGGCGACTTCTGTCATGACACAAATTGCTCAATGTAAGGTCATGGTGTGCAGTGGCGACATCGCAGCGCAATGCAGGCGATCGAGGGGTCACATTTGGAGACCAGCAAGTTGCAAAAAAAAAAAATCCAACGAGTCCTGACTCTGAGACTTGCTAGTCATGGGTGGTGGAATACAACCGCACTCAAACTGCACGACACTGCCATAAAGCAGCACCACAGAGAGACCTTTGGCCATACGACCTATGACGCAGCCAACGTTGCCATCAATCTTAATCCATACCGGTTTTTCTTACCACAAGATGGTACGGCTATGTCCAGACTGTCAGTGCCGACTGTCGGGGAAGGCATTTGCTCAGGAGGTATGCGCCGTACGGTGGTCACTGCCTTGACAGATTTCGAGGCGTCCGTCCACCGTAGAAACTCCTTGTAAAGGAATGTATACCGCATGGTATATAATTCTTCTCAGTAGCCCTATGTGAAGGACTTGCAGTCTGCTGTGCTTTGGCCAAACAGAGGCCGTAAGAACACTCTTTTGGCTTCCACCTGGTGAATGGTCGCCTATTGGTATATTACAATACCTCCTGACATATGCTGTAGGCTACGTGCGCTGATACAGTGCGGACTTAGTCTAAAACTGCATTTGGTGTACATACCAGGCTAATATGTCTGGGCACTGTGCAGATTCTCATATTCTGTTACCTCTTTTAGAGTGGGTGCTATTTTCTCCAGCACGATAAGAGCTAGAACTTCCCTTTCAGTTACTTCCCGGCATGCATTGCTCCTGCCATTGTCCAATGACTAGCCTGCAATGAACCTCTCCTTTATGCCCGTGCACAGTGTGACAGACAGTGACATTCTGTAACCTGGAATTTCTGCTGCTCGGCACAGATTACACTAAGACAGCAAGCAATACATAAAGACGAGATACCTAGCGGCCGGCACTTTGGGACATATGACAACATAATTTATCAAATTAAATCAAGGTGCCTAAAAATACATTGACCCCTCAAGCATTGCACGTTTGTGTAAGGGATGGCGCCTAACCCTGTTATTTTTGACAACATGAATATGAGAACTTACAGTCAAAAACACAGAAACTCCAATGGACAGCCATTTAGGGGAACATGTCAGCAGAATTTCACTCCCAAAACTTTATATGCACGTGTAGCTCTTTCAAAGACAAATCCAGCAATACATTTACATGGCCGGTCCATTTCTCTGTTACGGAGAAATCAGGGTTTGAACTGATATGTAAATGAGGCTGAAGAGCTATGATAGATCTGAAGCCTCTGTCACTCCAGTTCTATTCCCTGCCCAGCACCACCAGCTTCTGCTGCTTGACTGACAGCCTCCATGCTGTGTGACTTCAGACAAAGGAGATGTGAGTCAAACAGAAGGCGGTGCTGGGTGGGGAATAGAGCTGGAGTGACAAAGGCTTAAGATCTACCATAGCTCTTCAACCTCATTTGCATATCAAATCAAACACTGACTTCTCAGTAATGGATGAACGGACCGGCCATTTAAAAGGTATTGCTGGACTTGTCTTTGAAAGAGCTACACGTGCATATAAATAGTTTGGGGGTGAAATCCCTCAACTTAGATTTTGGTCATAGAGAGTAATCGAGCACATTTCTTACCGAGCACTAAGGGACAGCAGGACCGTGAGGAGGTTTACAAGAAGCCTCTCGCCTTCATGACCTAGATTCACAGCTTTCCACTCTAGCATTGCCAAGGCTCCTTGGCATAAAAAGAGAAGTGCAGCATCCGGCAGATCCGAGCAGAGGCCTTTGCAGCAGGTCATAAACCAATCTGGTACAGCAGAAGGATCCCCAGATTGCAAAATCAGATTATTTACCTGTAAAGTAAGCGCGCCATGTTAAATGAAATAGATACGGAGCAAAAAACAGAAAATAAAGGGATACTGAGCCTCTTACAAAAAGTCATAGAAACCTGCAGAAGAACGGATGACGGAAGGGAAAAGCCGAGTACTTACTAAACTCATCAGCTTATCACTGTCTACAATCATGGTCTTAAGATACAGAATGACGGCCATGCCAGCAGTGCTCTGAATGTTTTGTAACAGATCATCTAGAGAAAAAAGATAAAAGTATGAATTAAAGGTTATCACAATGTTCTACCCGAACTTTTTGTAACTGCTCATCCCAACACGATCATCCAGGGGTCCCCTTTAATATGAATTATATACATATATAAGGATCTGCTATTGAAAGCTGGATCGTTGAAGGTAGAGTGAACCAATAGGTCTTCACTGGGTGTGTACAGCAGACGGAAGACCTCCAAGTGCACATTATGCCCAATATAAGGAACCGAAAGCAGCTATAATACTTCTCTAACCGTCCAGTAAGAAGCCACAGAAGCAGTGGAGCAGATCGCACATCGTCTCCCGCAACGGACACTGCGCATCCTGCTGCAGAACGTCCTGCACAGACTCGGGGCACTTCTGCAGCAGCACCATAGACAACTTGACAGCTGTTAGGAGGTCGTGCATGAGCTGGGTCTGAGCGAGACCATCACCCAGGATTCTCCTAAAGTAAGAGACAAAATACATAGATGTAGAACAAAGTAAATTTCATCCTTTCAACCTGTTATTGTTTTTTGACCAAACTTCCTTTGACAATTTTTTTTTTTTTTTTTTTAAAGGGGTTGTCCGGCCTTAGGTTGCAAATCCGCACTCTATGTGACTGCAGATGTGTGAATCCTGACAGCGCATGTACTGTCATTTGCATGGATGCAGTCACGTGCCGACTAGACGTGCGTGGCCTAGCTCAATACAAGTGTATTGGAGCAAGCAGGACAAGTCTAGTCAGAATGTGACCGGAAGTAGGCAAAACATAGTCTTGCTCCTGGCGCCAGAGAATCCTGACAGTGCAGACTTGCAATCTAAGGCAGGGCAACCCATTTAAGGGATACTCCCACTTCGTACATTTATGGCACACATCCACAGGACATGCCAAAAATGCATCATAAACACAAAATTAAAAAAGCAGGGTTTATCTAGGCAGCGACGCGTCTTCTTACACTCCGTAGTTCTCCGCATAAAGAAGAAAAAACGCCGAAGAGACTTTACTTCAAGATAGTCAGGGGAGGCATAGGTCATCCCCAGGCCTATGTTCTTCCGTATGGTAATGACATGACACCCATAGAAAGTAGCATAAGCCCTCCTGTCACTACAGTAGTGGACAATAAAAAAAAATGCTTTTTTCAGGCACGTTCTGTGTTTTTTGTTTTTTTTCTTGAAACCCACCAATATTGAAGTTTTGTCAATGATTTAATACAGGGAACTTGGTAGCGTTCTTGGTTTTGCACCATAGGTCATGTACAAAGCGAGCTGAAGAATCTGCTCTGCTTCACAAGAGCGGAGATTGCAGGATAAGAATACGAGCGGTGACAATGTGTTCTTTTATCAGAGATGATTATAGGTTGGAACAGTTCACGAAAAAGAAAAAAAAATATTATGTTCTGTACTCACTTGTTTTGACTCTGGAATGTATGCAGAACCTTCAGCAGGAACTGGAGAGCTGCGAAAACAGAACGCAATATTCACAGATGTCCGTGTCCTTGAACCATACGATAAAAGCACTCATGTGCCGCCTCTCTTCCACTACGCAATTATCCTGAAGAAATGGAACCTTGTCTCAGAAAATGTATATTTTCCTGCATATTCTGCACGGCAAGGTTACTGCCGGCTAAATATAATGTAGAGAACAGTGTGGCCACGAGGTGGCGCGCTCGAGAAAAGAAAGAAGTATTTGGAATCTGCACCGTTCACGTGCAAACATTAGGGATGGGGGAATCGAGTTGCAGGACTCCGGTCTGATCACTGCTGCCAACTGATTCTCCCATCTCTAAAAATAATTTAACCATGATGGGGGAAGGTGTATAGTCTGACTTCAGTGGCAAAGGCATGTGCATGCTTTACATGGTATATAGAAAAAAATAGCACAAAAAGAGAAAAATAAAAATCTACCCAAAAATATATTAGTAGCTTTTCATAAAAGATAAAATGTAAAACGCACTTATCCACGTATAATTTAACACTCCCGCAGGTCCCCCCATTCACCATACAGAAGCCCCCCGCGCCAGTACAGACCAAAAGTTTGGACACACCTCCTCATTTAGAGAGTTTCTTTATTTTCATGACTATGAAAATTGTAGATTCACACTGAAGGCATCAAAACTATGAATTAACACATGTGGAATTATATAATTAACAAAAAAGTGTGAAACAACTGAAAATATGTCTTATATTCTAGGTTCTTCAAAGTAGCCACCTTTTGCTTTGATTACTGCTTTGCACACTCTTGGCATTCTCTTGATGAGCTTCAAGAGGTAGTCACCGGAAATGGTCTTCCAACAGTCTTGAAGGAGTTCCCAGAGATGCCTAGCACTTTTTGGCCCTTTTGCCTTCACTCTGCGGTCCAGCTCACCCCAAACCATCTCGATTGGGTTCAGGTCTGGTGACTGTGGAGGCCAGGTCATCTGGCGTAGTACCCCATCACTCTCCTTCTTGGTCAAATAGCCCTTACACAGCCTGGAGGTGTTTGGGGTCATTGTCCTGTTGAAAAATAAATGATGGTCCAACTAAACGCAAACCGGATGGAATAGCATGCCGCTGCAAGATGCTGTGGTAGCCATGCTGGTTCAGTATGCCTTCAATTTTGAATAAATTCCCAACGTCACCAGCAAAGCACCCCCACACCATCACACCTCCTCCTCCATGCTTCACGGTGGGAACCAGGCACGTAGAGTCCATCCGTTCACCTTTTCTGCGTCGCACAAAGACACGGTGGTTGGAACCAAAGATCTCAAATTTGGACTCATCAGACCAAGCACAGATTTCCACTGCTCTAATGTCCTTGTGTTCTTTAGCCCAAACAAGTCTCTTCTGCTTGTTGCCTGTCCTCAGCAGTGGTTTCCTAGCAGCTATTTTACCATGAAGGCCTGCTGCACAAAGTCTCCTCTTAACAATTGTTGTAGAGATGTGTCTGCTGCTAGAACTCTGTGTGGCATTGACCTGGTCTCTAATCTGAGCTGCTGTTAACCTGCGATTTCTGAGGCTGGTGACTCGGATGAACTTATCCTCCGCAGCAGAGGTGACTCTTGGTCTTCCTTTCCTGGGCTGGTCCTCATGTGAGCCAGTTTCTTTGTAGCGCTTGATGGTTTTTGCCACGGCACTTGGGGACACTTTCAAAGTTTTCCCAATTTTTCGGACTGACTGACCTTTATTTCTTAAAGTAATGATGGCCACTCATTCTTCTTTACTCAGCTGTTTTCTTCTTGCCAAAATACAAATTCTAACAGTCTATTCAGTAGGACTATCAGCTGTGTATCCACCAGACGTCTGCACAACGCAACTGATGGTCCCAACCCCATTTATAAGTCAAGAAATCCCACTTATTAAACCTGACAGGGCACATCTGTGAAGTGAAAACCATTTCTGGTGACTACCTCTTGAAGCTCATCAAGAAAATGCCAAGAGTGTGCAAAGCAGTAATCAAAGCAAAAGGTGGCTACTTTGAAGAACCTAGACTATAAGACATTTTCAGTTGTTTCACACTTTTTTGTTAATTACATAATTCCACATGTGTTAATTCATAGTTTTGATGTCTTCAGAGTGAATCTACAATTTTCATAGTCATGAAAATAAAGAAAACTCTTTGAATGAGGTGTGTCCAAACTTTTGGTCTGTACTGTATATGGGTGCACATTGTTTACAAGCTGGACTGAAAACAGCAGCAGCATCCATCCAGACTGACTGCTGCCAGGAACACACAATGGGTGCTCAAAAGAAACGGGACTAGTCTTATGGAGGGCGAGGTACTTGTAGTACTAGTTCTCTCCGCTGGGTGAACGTTGGCAGACCCCTTCTGAGTCAGTCTGCCAGCCGACGATGTTAGGCGCAGGCTGCGTTTGTCTCCAGTGACTGTTTGCCATTTAATTTTTGCCTACTTTGCTATCATTTTTTTGTTATTACAATCAGTCGCCCACATTGATGAAAATGATTCTGGAAGATCGTCAGCCCATTAATGTACGGGTGCCGCCCGTTATTTGTATGAATCAGCCATCACAGAATGAAGATTTCTGGAACTCACCGTGAAAATCGCTTTCTCATAACCTTCATTGGTGGGGGACACAGGAATAATGGTTTATATATAAGAATACATCTTAGAAAAAACAAAGCGGATCTCTCTCCAAGAGCCTACATATGGGCATCCAACACCCAACTCTTCAGTTAGCGCAAAAGGAGCAAAACCAAGACACCTCCCCCTCCGACCGCCAAACAAAGGAGGGCGCTGGGTCTCACAATAAAGGCTAAAAGATTTTAAAGCAAGTACCAAAAAAACTCCCTTTTTCGGACACTTCACTGGGGGATACAGTAATCGTGGAATGTCCTACACCAGTCCCTGGGGTGTGAAAACTAATATCGGTACTGCAGAAGGAAGAATGGCAATCCCTCAGATTACCACCAGAGCAACTGTCACTTGTAGTACCCTCCTGCTAAGACTTGCATTCATTGATGCAAAGGTAAGAGCTCCAGAAATATGCGGACTAAGCAACGGCCCTACGGGAGAGAAAAAAAATAGACGCCTGGAGGCGTATGACCCAGCAGGCTTACACCATACACGGAAGTGAGCCGTACCCTGGCAGGGGCACCCTAACTTAGCCTGATCCTCTGCACTGGCAAATCAAGGTGGTCTGACGTCGGCAAGAGCATACTTGGAGTGATGACCAACATGGCATCAGAACGTCAGATTGCCTCTCATCTCTATGAGAGGTTCTTGCACAAAGTACCAAAAGGAAGGAAAGCAATCACCTCGTGGTGGTGAACACACTAGGGAGAAAGGAAGGAGCCGAAAGCAAGACCACTCTGTCCCGGAGGAGAGAGACAGGTGGGAGCCACTCTGAGTCTGGCCTGATAGAAGGGATCACTAAGAGCGAAATAAAAAAAAAATCACCATGCCGAAAGCCAAAATGGAGAGAAATGTCTGAGGGGCACAACTGAATAGCTGGGTGGTGGCTGCCCGGGTGTAGCCTGTTGACGTCCAGATGGTTCCTCTGTCCCCCAATGAAGCGTACTAGAAATAAGTGAACAACTGGAAAAAAAATAAAAATAAAATCTCTGCAGCCAACCACAGCATCCTCCAATAACTTTGGTGGCAGACTGACTCAGAAGGGTTTGACGACAATTCACATTGTGGCGCCCCTACGACAAGCGCCCCGTCCTCCTGAAGAGGATTCCTGTTCCTTTTCGGTTCCCACTTGTATACAATGTGCATATAACCCCAACAGTGGCTACAAACGCAACAAGCACCTAGCCCAACACAACTCAAAAATGAATGCACAGAAATGTTACTGACCTTCTGGCCTGAGGCTAATGACGCAGCGGCCACCTGTAAGGAGAACACACATAAAATAACCACAATACACAAACCTTTCTGATAAAGAGTCAAAAGAGACACTAGGCGATAAAATCTAGAGAGTGATGCAGGTTTCATGGGGACCACAGGCAACAACGAATGAGACCCTAGCTCCCTCATTACAGACATTTGTCTTACTCTGGACGGCTGTGGCACAGCCGATGGACAAAAGTGCGATTGCTGTGGCCCTGACTGGACTGATGGCTCCGAGTCCCCAATTTATCCTCATTTTCTCTCTAGGGAGATGACGGAAGTTTCTATTGAAGCCCATGGATAACGTCTCATTGAGTTTTTTTTGTGGATTTTTCAGGCAAATAAAAAACTTCTTCTAATCATCATGTTCCTTTTGTAAAGACGTGATTTTTTGCGCCTTTTTTTCTATGATTTTGTATGAGTTTTTCATTTTAAGAGTACAACAACAGTTTGTAAAGGAATGTTTCCACTGACACAACCTCTCCAAAACCACATAAAAAATGTGAGGAAAAAAAAGGGTGCTTGCTTCGAATTATGCACGGAAAACACACCAAGGAATAGACAAGCTTCTTTTTTATTAGCAAGTGTTAAAAGGCGCGAGGAGAAAAAAAAAAAAAAAAAGGGGCGAGACAAGCGCATTTTTCTGGTTAAAGGGATTGTCCACAACCCCTTCTCAATGTTTCCCCCAGCAAAATAATAACACTTACTTTCCTACAGTATGGCGCCGTTCCAGCGGTTACGGCTCTGGTTCTCCCGGGGATCTCATGACATTATGTCACGCAATCCCAACAGACAGTCAGTGCTGGCTTCACTCTCCCCACCTTCGGACAGATGATCAGGACATCATGAGGAAGCGAGAGCTGCAGGTGTCAATTACGACTGTAAGAGAAGAGCGTAAAGACAGCGCTGATTATGTCCCTGCGGCCAATCAGCGTGGTCTTTACTCTCTTTTCCTGTAAATGTAATTGACATCCGGATGAAGTGAGAGCTGCAGCTCTCTCACTTCAAGATGTTTTGATCTGTCCGAAGGTGGGAAGACTGAAGGCAGCACTGACTGTCTGCTGGGATTGCGTGACATAATGTCATGAGAACCCTGGAAGAGCCAAAGCAGACAGACATCATTCTAACAGCGCTGGCACCATGTGTAGAAGTGTTATTATTTTGGATTGAGAAGGGGTTGTCCAAATAATGGACAATGCTTTTAAATTGAGCAGCAGGCTTCTTGGAAGCAGATATGAAGTGTTTTTCCTTAGATTTAGGTGCTGAAACACCACCAAAAACCATGTAAAAAAAAAAAAAAAAAAAAAAAAACCACATGCATGAACATTCCCTAACAGTGTGTAAGAAGCCACATAAAAACAGTTAAAATGCACACTTACCCAGGATGAAACCGTCCGTACATGAAGCCATATTATCCACCACTTTCCTGTAGCTTCTTGTATCTTCCACGGCAATGTCCCTCCGTAGGCAGGAGGTGAGCGCAGCGGCTGCGTCATTCTTACATGGATCTGGAATGCTGTTTAATAAGCTGCAAATCACCGAGAACATTCATTAATACCGGGATCAGTTTTATTACAATTTTTTTTCTCTATCACTTCTTTGAGGGACACAGGAAACTATGGGTGTATGCTGCTGCCATTAGGAGGCTGACACTATGTAGAGAAAAAAAAAAAAAAATAATTATCTCCCCCTCCGCAGTGTACACCCCACCGACTGGAACTAAGATATTATTCAGTTTAGCTTAGTGGCAGTAGGAGGTGGACACAGGTCTTTCATTAGACCCATATCTACCTGAGTGTGCGTAGTTCCTTTTCAGGTTTCCGGAGGGATACAGTGTGAATAGTCAATACTGTACTCCCACGAAGAGACTGAGTACAGCGTGTACTGCCACCCCGTATCCGCATACGTCTGGTCGGCAGGACCCCAGCCCCTAACAAAGAAGCGTGTTCAGGTGATCGGGACCCGGTCCTGCCTCTGTCCCCTACCCACTCGCCCACCAGAGCCTGTCGGTCTGCGGAGACGTGGACGTCCCACAGCAAGCTTTTCGGACGTTCGATTGTTCCTGGATGGGGAGGGACATGTGTTTCCTCTCCCCTAGGTGCTAGAAGCGATGTGGAGAAGACCCGAAGGAAGAAGATAGTAAAGAAGAGGGAAGAAAGAGGAGAGAGAGATTGAGAGGGAAAAAATAAAAAATAATCTCCTTATTTTACAGCTTCGCTGCAATTGTCCAAGGATCATTGGGGGCATTTTTCCTTTAAATCCTTTGGATCGGGGGCACCGGGCCTACCTTTTGCGGCATTTTTAGGGCCTCCGCGCCTCTCCCCCATCCTCCGGCGGTCAGCTCCTTTAATCTAGGTCCAGACTTTTCTTGAGCCTAGTTTCAGCACCCCCTTCTTCCTGCACTTTGGGCGGGCTCTTTCCCTCCCATCACTTAGTTCATCCCGGCCTATTATAGCTTGGCTCCTCGGCCTGTTATAGCGCCGCCCCTGTCCTGTCATAGCTCCGCCCCCTTGACTTCATCTCTCTCTCTGCCTCGGAGCCAGCACCATCTTTAGCCTCCTGAACACAGCGCTTGGCTCCGCTCCTCTTCCAGCCTGTCAGTCTCCTAGTGCAGAGTGGGGTTTTTCAGTGTGCGTCCCTCCGGAGCCAATGCATCCTCTGACGGCCGCCATTTTTCTTGCCTCCTAGGACCGAATAGTACCTTTTCCTGCGGGACTTTCCTCTTCCCTGCAGTCCTGCAGCCTGGAAACTGACAACAGGACGACTACTGTGAGTAGCTGTGCTGCAGACCCTCTGCATCTCCTCCTGTCCCCTAGCCTTCTGGCACCTGTTTAGTGCACAAGCCACACACAGTAAAATATAGCTCAGAGGGACAGCACTACCTACCTGCAGGCTCAATGACTGATGAAACCATCATTCCCAACGGTGCTGGAGTAATATCTGCTCTAGAGCAGTGCAGTGACTGGTGTAATAAATGCTCTAGAGCAGTGCAGTCACTGGTGTATTATGTGCTCGAGCCGTGCAGTCAACAGCAATGGGTATTGCAGTGCACCCCACGCTGCTGTCATCTGTACCACTGCCCGTTCTGCGCCCTACATAGGGAGACGGGCATTATAAAACCTGCCATACGCTGTTTTGCTCTCTGATTCCAAGCCTACTGTTCTACTTTCAGGAGAAATGACGGGTAAGGACAGACTTCGTGGGGCGGCTCACTACACGAGAGTGTTATTCTGCCTAATGACGTCAGGTATCCAGACCTAGACCGCAACACAGATTTGGCTCTCTCCTATACCCTTCTCCAGGGTTCTCTCCACGCCTATTTAGTCGCAGGATACTGAGCGACGATTGCAGCAGTACTCTATCCGCTATCCAGGTTTCAGACGCACCACCTACCAGGTACAGTAGGGTATATTGAAACTGTCGTATTTCAGTGGATCAGGTCTTGGATGGACTGCTGCAGTGGTACTGGTGTTCTGTACTCAGGTTAGTCAGACGCACTCTCCTTCACGTTTCTCGCATTCGACTGCAGCAGTACTCTATCCGCTATCCAGAATTTAGAGGTGTCATCTACCAGACACATTTAGTCGATACCTACTGTCTTTCCAGTGGTTCAGACGTACCAGAGGTCGATTGCTGCTCTTCTGCCCCAGAGTCAGGTAAGTCAGAAGTGCCCTCTATCACATACTTCAGGGTCTTTTGCAGCTTCTGCCCAGGTACCCTTCTATTCACCACTCAGTGAGAGGTGCCCGGTATTCATCACTTCTGTTTGGCTGCCGCAGCGATTACAGTCTGCTTTCAGGTGAGTTAGAGGCGCACCTTCTGCTGCATGTTTCATGGTCAATAACATCTGTGGTCTATTAGCAGCTAATCAGAAAATCTACCACGTACCACATGGTGGATCTAAGGGTACCGTTAAACTAAGCGACGCACCAGCGATCCCGACAACGATACGACCTGGTAAGGATTGCTGGTGCATTGCTACATGATCGCTAGTAAGCTGGCAAACAGTCAGATCTACTCAACGACGCAGGAACGATGCGGCGATCCGTATAACGACCTCGGCGGTCGTTGGGATCTTGTCACACATCATCTATTCTGACGACTCACGCCTGCATCCATGTGTTCTGCGTCGCCAACGATGTCGCTCGTCGGTGTCAAACAGCGATGCGTGCTGGCCAGCGGGACACCAGCGATCAAAAAAATGGCCAACGACATTCCAGCATGATCAGCAATATCCAGCGGGGAAGGGGGGGGGGGCGGTCGTCGCTATGTGTCACACGTAGCGAGATTGCTGTTGCGTCACAAAATCGGTGACTTTGCAGCGATCTCGCTAATGATCTCGTTATGCGAGACGGGGGCTTAAGTATCACTGGGTGGATCTCAGCGGCAGTATAAGTGGCCAGTCCACTTTCAGGTAGGTGAGACACGCTGGTGTCAGGTACCGGATGGACGTAGTTTTTTTTTTTTTTCCCCCTTCGGGCACGCACTGGACCTCGATTGCGGTTGCTCCCCGGGGGCCTTTCCACAACATCTGATTATTCGGGCCCACCACTAACTGTCCAGTAGGTCAGCTTACAGTTCTGTCATCACACCATCTACACTATCCAGAGTGTTACTCCTATCACAAATGATTTACCAATTGCAGTTTATACGTTCTGACTGTCTCTTACTGAGTAAGAGCTCATATGTAGACCTTGACTCATGACTGTTCACTGCACTATGCTAGGGGCATTTGAGCTACCTCAATACCAGAGCTCCCAACCTATTTGTTAGTACTTACCTCTTCTTTCTTACAGACACCGGATAAAGCCTCGAGCAATTCTGGGATTTTACTTCCGAGCGTGGCAGTTCTCCCAACTTGGAAAGGAATGGGATCTTACTCTGCGCAAGCATCGTCCAGTGTAGAAGGCTGCTCTAGGCCTGGATCTAATGAGGAGTTTTGTGATAACACGTTCCTTCCTTCAGCAGGTTTTGTATTCTTTTCACTGTTGTATCTTCGGTCGTGTGGTGTCTTATACTTCGGTAAGTAGATACACACACACACACACACACACACACACACTACAATCCTCTCCCCGGTCCAGGACGGATAGGGTCGCCCATGTCGGCATAGGGAAGGATCTTTTCTTCAGTCAAGTTTTCTTCTGGGGTCTATGTACTCCTTCCTAGGGCCAACTTTCCATGGAGTTGACATACTCCAGGTTTTTTTCACGGACTCTCCTCCTTCAACTGCCCATATACTTGTGTACCCGAGGTCCCCTTCAGCGTTTTGCTCTCTAGGAGGATCACAGTAGCCTACTCAAATATTTCCTTGTTATTTTCTCGGAATCCTTATTCCAGCCGCTTCCAAAGCGGGAAGCGCCTGTATCCTATATCCCTTCTCTCCTGAGCTCACTGCGAACTGAACCACTTCTCCGTCTATAGACCCTCCGGTTTCCAGATTTTCCTTCAATACGGCCCTTCCTCTCCCAGAGTTAGCATCCCTCAAGGATACCAACGGCGGACTAATAGAGTCCTTGGCAACATCAACCGTTGAAGTGTCCGCCACTACATTGTGCCCTGCCTTTGTCTCCACCAGGGTAGCAAAGTTTATAGATGCATGGGCCAAGCTGCTCCATCAGGGCATTCTTTCTAGAGCACGATCGGAGGAATCAGCCATCCTCGCAGACCAATTTACTCTTGCAGTGAAGTACATGGTATCCGCCTCCACAGACGCCGCTGCAGATGCTGCCCAGTTGTCCAGCAATATCATGGCCATCTGAAGGACTATTTGGCTTAAGGCGTGGCAGGCGAACTTATCCTCAAAGAAGTCCCTCACCAACTTGCCTTTCCAGGGTTTCTGTTGGTTTGGCTCCAAGTTGGACCAAATTATTAAGGAGGTCACTGGAAGGACGAGCTCTCCTTCCTCGGGCTAAACCTCGTCGTTCTCCTGGTGTTTTTTTCCTCAGCATGGCTCGACAGGGATCTAAGATTGCTCAACAGAGGAGTCCATCCTTGTCTTTTCAGGATGAAATCTCTTCGTTCAGTAATTGCTTCCGCGGGGCCGCATGAGTTTTCCTTTGTCCCATGGAAGCCTTTATCCAGGTCCTGATTTCTTCAGGTCTTCGGAGATTCCTGTGTTTTTGCGAGGGGCAGGTCCTTTTTCATTTTATAGCTTTCCCTTTAGGGCTCTCAACCACTCCCAGAGTCTCGCAGAGTCTGTGGCAGCAGTTTTGCATATCCTGTGGATCACAGTTTCGGTGCTCTCCCTGTACCTCGCAGAGGTTCTCCATGGCTCTGTCCATCGCTCTTGATTCCTTTCCTTTTGCCCAGCTTAGACTCACCCTTCGTAGCGCTCTTTCATCAGGCTACCTGGCCTGGGTGACGTGCATCTATCCAGCTAAGGCCGCCCCTCCCACCTTTTTCGGTACACTGGCTTGGCGTATAGAGTCCCTCTGGCCTCCAGTTCAGTGAATGCTCACTGAATCCGGTCGACAATTGTAGGTTTACCAGGTCAGAGCAGTGCGCCTTCTTCAGGGTTTAAGGCAAACTAACTGGGCAGTGGGCGCCTCCTGGCGGTGCACATAGGGACTCCACCCTGCACCTCTGCAGACCGATTATCGGCCCTCCACATGCTCACCATTTTTCAGAGTCCATGCCTAGCTTCAGCGGATGCCGACTTAGGTAGAAAGACCTTGCAGGCGACGGTGGCGAGTTCTCCAACCTGATTGGAGTTGACCGCTATTCCCTCCCCTTGGGTACTGCTTTGGGACGTCGCATGGTTTCCTGTGTCCCCCAATGAAGTGATAGAGGAAACAGGATTTTTGGTTGCTTACCGTAAAATCTGTTTCTCGGAGCCTTCATTGGGGACACAGCACCCTCCCAAATTGAACAGCTCTGCTTACTGTATTATATTGTTACAGTTTGAGTTTGTGTTTTTCTGTGGTTTCTGTCTCTTTTACATGTTGGTTCTCCTACTGCTTTCTCACTAACTGAATATCCTAGTTCCGGTCGGTGGGGTGTACACTGCGGAGGGGCTAACTTTTTTCTACATAGTGTCAGCCTCCTAGTGGCAGCAGCATACACCCATGGTTTCCTGTGTCCCCCAATGAAGGCTCCAAGAAACAGATTTTACGATAAGCATCCAAAAATCCTGTTTTTTTTAGCTAGAGTCACAGCTTTGTTTGTACCATAACTTTTATTTCAACTTTTTTATAAAATGAATTGTTATAACTAAGTAGCTCAATGAAAGGGCTTATAGGAATACTTAACAACGGATATCATAAGACAAGCTATAGTCTCTTAAAAGAGGTTGCCCAGTGAAATCGTCAAGTTATCAGTTATCCACAAAATAGGTGATAACCTTGATGATCACGGGGGTCTGGCACTGATCTGTAGAATGGGACACTTTTATCCCCTATTAGAACGGAGTGGAGGTGATCATGCTCAACCGCCGCTCCAATCATTCTTTATGGGGATGCGGAGCGCTGTGCTCGGCAGTTTCAGGCTGCCTCAGAGAATGAATGGAGTGATGTTCAAGCATCTGAACGACCGAGCGGCCGCAACATTATGTACATGAGAAAAATTCCCTGTTCTACGGATCGGTGCAGCTCTCTGTGGTTGCACCCCCTCCAATTAGCAAGTAAAAAGGTAACTTGTTTTATCTGGACAACCCCACAAAAAAAAAAAAAAAGGTCTAAACTCTGCAGAGCGTTCCAAGGGAACACCTTTTAATTTGTTTTATTAAGAAGCCATTCAGCATGTGCAATAAAGTTTGGTCTTTTACAGAGAAGGAAGTTTTTGTATATTTTTAATTAAAGAAAAAGGAAAATGAGGGATACTGGAAAACTTAATTACCATTTTTTACATTTTCTTATTGTCTCCCATAGGAAACTTGAACCTGTAATCACCCGATAACAAATCTGTCTTTTTATAGTAATTATTTGCATTCCCCATTAATTGTGGAACATCTGTGCCAGAAAAATGTTTTGTTTCTCTGCTATTCCTCCTGGAAACATGGATACATTTACAACCAGGTGTTATCCTTCACCTTGTAAATGACAGTCTACTCACTGCTGTCCTGCTGATCATGATATATGTGCACTATATGGAAACTTTTGAGGCAATTTTTTTCATTAAATACACATACGCATGTTTAAAAATCATTTTTGCATTTGGGTTTTATTAAAAATGCTGCATTGTTTGCCTTCTGTAGCCGCCGTGTTGCACGGTCTGTTGTTGGCTACAGAATGAGTTAACTGTGAATCTGTCAATCATCTGGTTCTGTTGAGACAGCAGCTTAAAAGACTAGAGTTATTAATTCTCCCATTTGAACCAGCTCACTGATGGATTCTCAAATAACTCATTCTGCAGCCAGCAATTCACACTGTAAGGGCTCATTCAGACGTCATTTTTTTGCATACAACTTATGTCTTTTTCGAATGACAAAATTTATACCCATTATAATCTATGGCGCTGTTCTCACGACCATGTATTTTCACGGACTGAGTGGTCAGCATAACATCGTGGAGACAAGACAGATTTTTATCCAAGTTTCAGCTCAATCTCACCAATGAAAATCTAAGGGGCTGTTAAAAAAAAAAAAAAAAAAAAAAAAAATTTGGACACCATTCGGATGCCATAAGAGATTTTCATGGACTGTTTGATATGAGAAAGTTGAAAAACCTTTGTTAGTTTTTCTTTTTCCATTAGAGTAAAACTAGTGAAACTCCGATCAAAAATACTAATAAAGCTCAGACCATTTTTGCACAAGAGAAAAACCACTGACGACTAGTGATGAGCGAGCGTGCTCTGATAGGGCGTTATCTGAGCAAGCACAACACATGCATGGATTACATGTTTTGTTAGGCGATCTCTGCATATGTTGTGGCTGTCGAACAGCGGCGAGACATGCAGCAGCGAGGAATGGAATATAGTATTCGAGCACACTGAAGACACTATTAGCATTCGAACATGCACGGAAAACACGTTATTCGAGCACACTCGTTCATCACTTCTGACAACTGAATGAAACCTTAAGGCTCGATCAGACTTCAGTTTTTCTTGGGCGAGTTCTGTTTTTCTCAGATAGAACTCGTACCTATCGTAGTATATGGAGTCCCGAGTGTTTTGCCGACTTTGTGGTCACACATAATCACAGAGACTTGTCCGACTTTAATCCAAGTCTCAGGTCTTTCTCGCTAATGCAAGTCTACGGGTCTGTGGAAAAAAAATTGGACAGTACTCAGATGCCGTCTGTCCATCACTGACTGCTTGGTATGATAACGTTGAGAAATCCCCCGTCCCCCACCCCGAGAAAAACTGATGAAATTTGGGCCAAATAAAAAAAACTGATGCATCTTGGACTGATTTTCTCCTGCGTGAAAAATCTGAATGAGCCCCAAGGGAGACTAAGGAAGCTAAAAAAAAAAAAAAAAAAAAAAAATTATGGCTCCTGTTCACATCTAGAAATGAGTGAACTGCAATTTCAGGCTCTACATGAAAAGGCACAAATATATTAGAAAGTCAGCTTAGGTTACCTTGCCAAAACCTTTTTAAGGGGGTTCTTGGTGCAAACCGTAAAGTACATTTCAGCTAAAACATCCAAGCAGCAGTGGAGCTCGTCTGAACTGTGGGAACTGCTGGGCAGGCTTTCCAGAAGTGGTGCAATCTGAAACGGAAAAACAAAATTAAGGTTAGAAGATTTTCTTGCATTGTCAGTGGTGTAAACCATGAATGTTCAGTTGGAGATCACAGGTATGAAACAGAAGGCTAATAAGCCAAACTAAGTAACCAAAAAACCAAGCCATAAGGCCAACAGGGTGGGTGATGTCTCCCAATGATTGGCTCAGAGAAAAGGATTTTACGGCGAGTACACACAAAAATCCCTGTTTCTCCTTCGCCTCATTGGGGGACACAGGACCGTGGGATGTCCTAAAGCAGTCCCTGAGTGGGAAACAGCACGACAGCTGAAATCTCATGTACCGGCAGGCTACATTTGTGCTACAGATGCGATACTGCCGATTGCAGAATCCGTCTGCCAAGGGCGGCATCTGAAGAAGTCTGAGCATGAATATTGTAGTGTTTCACAAACATGTGCAAGCTGGACCAAGTCGCAGCCTTGCAGACTTGCTGTGCCGAAACCTGGTGCTGGATGGCCCAGGAAGCCCCCACTGAACGAGTGGAGTGTGCCTTAATCCCCGCTGGGATAGGTCTGCCTCTGACACGGTAAGCTTCCTGGATCGCGGAGCGGATCCACCTGGCTATTGTAGCCTTAGAAGCAGGTAGACCCTTTCTGGGTCCCTCCAGAAGCATGAAGAGAGCATCCGACTTGCGGAAAGGCGCCGTACGGGAGACATACTTCCTAAGTGCTTTCACCAAGTCCAATGTGTGGAGAGCCTTTTGGGCTGAACAAGGGGAGAACAATGTCCTCATTCAGATGGAAGGAGGAAATGACTTTAGGCAAAAAGGACGGAGACTTCCTCAGCACAACCTTGTCCGGGTGGAAACTCAGGAACGGAGATCTGCAAGACAAGGCCGCCAATTCCGAGACCCGTCTGATTGACATTACCGCCACTAGAAAGGTTACTTTCCAAGAAAGAAGAGTCAATGACACATCCTGCAGTGGCTCGAAAGGGGCCTCTTGAAGAACCCCTAAGACCAAATTAAGGTCCCAAGACTCCAACGGTATTTTGTAGGGAGGCATCACATGGGAAACTCCCTGCATGAAGGTCCTCACCTGTGATCTGGTAGCTATCCTGCGTTGGAACAGGACGAATAAGGCTGAAATTTGTGACTTGAGGGAAGCAAGCACAAGACCTGAGTCTAGGCCTGCCTGGAGAAACTCCAAAATGGACGGAAAGGAAAAAGCAAGTGGAGAGCGACCACGGGCTCTGCACCAAGAGAAAAAGGTCTTCCAGGTACGATGATAAATGCGCATAGATGTTGGTTTCCGGGCCCTAATCATGGTGGAAATCACCTGCTGGGAGAAACCGGCTTGGGTTAAAACCCAGGATTCAATGGTCAGACCGTTAAACTGAGGGCTCTCGAGTTCTGGTGGCAAATTGGGCCCTGGGAAAGCAAGTTCGGGAGGTCCGGCAGATGCCAGGGAATGTTGGCGACGAGCTGCAGTAGCTCCGCGTACCACGCCCGGCGTGGCCAATCTGGGGCGACGAGGATCACTGGAATCCCTTCTGCTCTGATCTTCCGGATGACTTTTGGAAGTAATGGGAGGGGGAAAACACATGAGAGACGAAACTGATGCCACGGGAGAACCAGAGTGTCCGACCCGATGGCTATTGGGTCGCGGAAACAGGCTGCAAACACCGGAACCTTTGCATTTAGCCTTGAGGCCATGAGATAGACGTCCGGCGTCCCCCAGCGATGGCAAATCTGCTGAAAGACCTCCGGATGAAGGGAGCACTCTCCCGAGGCGAGACCCTGACGGCTGAGAAAGTCTGCCGCCCAATTCTCTACCCCCGGGATGTGAACTGCTGAAATGACTGAGTGATTCTTTTCGGCCCATCGGAGGATGTGAGTCACTTCGAGCATCTTCTGCTCTGAGTGCCCCCCTGATGGTTGTGATGTATGCTGCCACCGTGGCGGTTGTTCAACTGAATCCGAATGGCGCGACATGCTAGGAGATGATGGAATCGCAGGAGGGCTAACTTGATTGCTCGAATTTCCAGAATGTTTATCGTTAGGCACGATTCCAGAGTGGACTAGCGTCCCTGGGCAGTGTGGCGATGGAAGACCGCTCCCTATCCGAGAAGACTGGCATCAGTGGTCACCACAAGCCAATGTACTGGGAGAAAGGATTTTCCCTGATCCAGTGAGGACCTCACCGTTCACCACCTGAGGGTCTGCCTAACCCGCTGGGACAGCCGGAACCGACCGTCCAGAGAAAGCGGGTTCTTGTCCCATGCCATCAGAAGCGCCTATTGCAGAGGGTGGAGGTATAGTTCGGAAAATGGAACCACCTCTATAGCTGCCACCATCCTGTCCAGTACCTGCATGCCAAATCGCAAGTGAGTGAGGACGGGGGAGGGAGAGCCTCAGGGCTCACTGCTGCAAGGTTGAGACTTTTTCAGGAGGAGAATCACTAACCCTCGGGAAGTGTCTAGGATCATCCCCAAAAAGGAAATCCCTTGAGCTGGTACCGGTGAAGACTTGTTTAAAATTGCCCAGACGAGAAAGAGTGTCCACAGTGATGCCCACACACTCTGCACAGGCCTGAAAAGACATTCCCTTGATGAGCAGTCATCTAGATACGGTAGGATCACCATGCCCCGAGAGTGTAGAATGGACATGACAGCCACCATGACCTTGGTGAACACTCTGGAGGCGATGGCGAGACCGAAGGGCAAGGCAGTGAATTGGAAGTGCTCCTCGCGGACCGCAAAGTGCAGGAATCTTTGGTGGGAGGGAAAGATTGAGATATGAAGATAAGCATCCTGGATGTCGATGGACGCGAGAAATTCTCCTTTCTCCATTGAGGTGATGACTGAACGGAGGGACTCCATTCTAAAGTGACGAACCTTGACAAACTTGTTCAACAGTTTTAGGTCCAGAATAGGCAGTACCGTTCCGTCTTTTTTCGGAATGACAAACAGGTTTGAGTAAAACCCTTTGAATCTTTCGGCTTGCGGAACAGGTACTATGACTCAGTCTTTGAGGAGTGCATTTATGGCTCGGTAGAACAAGGTTGCTCGTGCTTCTGCCTTGGGGGGGGGGGGGAGAGAGACAGGAAAAACCGTGCTGGGGGGGGGGGGGGGAACTCTATTTTGTATCCGGAGGACACTAGATCTCTGACCCATTGATCGTGAACGATCGCAAACCGGGCTTGACGGAACAAGAGCAGACGGCCGCCTACCTTGTTGGTGGCCACCGGATACGGCAACGAGTCATAGCGCATAGAATCTATGGGATCTGGATCCAGACTGTCTGGGCCTGCTTTTCCAGGAAGGAGTGGGTTTGTACGAAGCCTGGGAACACCTGTCTCTACGTGGGGGACAAGTTGAGCCGGCAGAAGCGATCGTAGAGGACCAGCTTGTGGTGCCGCGAAAGGGCCGAAACAGAACCTGGTGTTGATTTCTGGTGTTGGGGGAAGAAATTTGCTCTTCCCTCCCATAGCGTCAGAGATAAGTTGATCCAGTTTATCTCCGAACAAGCGCCCACTCTGGTAAGCCAGAGATGTTAAGGATTTCTTGGAAGCAGAATCCGCTCGCAATTCTTTGAGCCATAATGCTCTTGTGAGAGTGATGGCATTTGCAGCTGCTAGTGTGGCGCAGCTGGCTGCATGTAGCAAGGCATGCACCACATAATCTCCGGCCCGTGCGATCTGGTAGGCCAGACTCACTGCCTCAGAAGGTAGGTAACTGTTGTGACTGATTTTGGCCAGACCAATCTGCCTCCCGTCATCATCCGCTTTCTCTTAGAGGTCATGTAGTGGGGCTGCACGGACGCTGCTGGAGTTTCTGTGCATCCCGTGGGTTCAATCCGTTGGGATGGAACAGGATCGTCGTTCGGCATTAGGCCTGGCTCCAGAAGGGGATACGTGGGAGTGACACCCCATGTTTCCATCTGTTTGTAAAGTGGGGAGACCGGGGCCCTAGAGGGACCTATCGCCCCTGAAATGAGCCCAGGTATTGTAGCGTTGCAGGAGGGGGTACAGTGAGGCGACACTCCGAGTTCCCACCTGTTGAAGATTTGGGGAGATCGGGACCGTGAAAGGACCCGTCGCCCCTTTAATCCATGGGGAAAAAAAATGAAGAATAAAAATAATAAAGTTGGGGTCTGAATCCCAGACCCATGTGCCTCCTACAGACACTAAGCAAGAACTGGGTCACTAAGAGCCGGTAGGAGGGTGTATACTGCAGAGGAGGAGTTAATTTCTTCTATGTTTACTTAGTGTCCTCCTAGTGGCAGCAGCATAACACCCATGGTCCTTTGTCCCCCAATGAGGCGAAGGAGAAATAAGGTAAATGAAGTGTCTCTTTTTCCCCATTTATTTTAGTTTGATTTTTTATGACCACAAAAATATATTTAAAACTTTGTCCCCCATTTATATATTGGACACGGGGGAGGTTGAAACAGCAATTTGGACTGACAGTGGCATTTTTTTTTTCATATTTATAAAAGACCTTTGACAAGGTATTTAAATATTGAAATATTTTTGATTTTATGTTATTTTCACTGTAACTGGGGCTTGTACATTAGCCCCAAGTTGCAGGGGAAGAGCAGCTTGTAACAGAGATATCTATGTCCCCTATGAACCAGTAGCTACTGCTCCCTTCCTATACACAGTAATCACATGACCGGTGTGTATGGAGGAAGGAACACAGTCACCTCTTCCAATTACTATGGACACAATGCTTGTTTAGTTCTGTGTATTCAGTGATAAAGGCGGCACAGGCAGAAATAAACCATCTCTGCCTTGACAGCCAAATTCCAGCTTCTGCAGCTACACGATCACGTGTTAACATCACAACAGAGTAGGAGGCGGACCCTTTGGGACGTTTAAAGTCAATGGGTGGTCTGAAAGCCCATAGATTCATGTATATTGCTTTCTTTCTCAATATCTTGGCAGTAATCTACAAGTAAAGCTTTCATTAAAGCATCAATGTAGACGCTACACTTTCCTGTAGCTTCAGTCCCATGTAAAAGAAAAACTCACTGCTAGGCTAATATATCCCAGGGATTTTAGAAGCTTTAAAAAACGATGAGTTTTCAAGTGGAAACTACTTCAGAAAACACTCCTTTTTTAGGATGTTTTTTGAAAAGTTTTACTTTTTTGAAGAGTTTGGGAAGAACATCTGTAGCTGTCCATGTAGCTCTCTCAAAGATAAAACCAACTATACACTTACATGGCCAGACTGTTCCTCCATTCCTGAGAAAACAGCATTTGAATGGTTAAGAAAATGAAGTTTAAGTGCTTTTGGCACAGGGAAGCACTTCCCAAGCCTCTGTTACGCTGGCTCTATTCCCTGCCCAATGCCGCATCCTCCTACTTGATGTCATACAATCAAAAGGAGGCATCACTGAGCGGGTAATAGAGCTGGAGTGACAGAGGCTTCAGATCTACCATAGCTCTTCAGCCTCATTTGCATATCAATTCAAACGATAATTTCTTACGAACAGAGAACTGACTGACCATGTAAAGGTACTGCTGGATTTAGCTTAGAAAGAGCCACAAATGGATATAAATAGTATGAGGGGTGAAAAACTGCTGACAGATACCCTTTAAATACTTTGTGCAGCCTTTTGATTGAACAGTGTATTGTTTGAAGTGGATTCCATCAAGGTCCACTCTACATAAGTGACCTGCACTTATTTTTCTTTTACATCAGGCATTTTTCGAAACCTGAAGCAGGGAGAAAAAAAAAAAAAAAAAAAAAAAGGACAAAATTAAAAAAACCTCCACAAAAAAAGAAAATGGATATTCCATAGGTGGCTTAAATCTTCCAAACATTTTTGAAGCAGATTTTGAGGAGGATTTTGGAACAGCAAGAGGTGCTGCCGACGCTGCGTCAACAGCTACGTGACAAGTCTTATGCAAGTATGAAGCGGACGTCCTTAATAATAGAACAAATGCATAATCTCACCCATTCATCTCCCTCTATGTCTAGAGGAAGGCAGGTTTCTAGACCAACAAAGAAAAGGGATTCTTTACTGTAACAGCAGCAAAACTATAGAATGCATAGAAAGTTGTCATGATGAATTTACTAAGGGGCAAGGCCTTTGCTGAGGGCAAAAGATGGGTCGTTGATGCATATAATATAACTTGGCAGCACGGTGGCTATGTGGTTTGCGCTGTACAGTGGCTCAGTGGTTAGCACTGTTCCTTTGCACAATGGGGTCCTGGGTTCAAATCCCACCAAGGACAACATCTGCAAGGAGTTTGTATGTTCTCCCCGTGTTTGCGTGGGTTTCCTCCCACATTCTAAAGACATACTAATAGAGAATCTAGATTGTGAGCCCAATGGTGACAGTGATTATAATATCTGTAAAGTGCTGCGGAATATGAAAGCACTATGCATAATAAATATACTGATATTACAGATACTTCTTTGGCTTCTCACCTTCTTGACACAGTGGATTTGCTGAACGCCATCGTGAAGTTGTAAACATTGCAAGAGCAGAGAAGACAAACTCTCTTCAGTGTCATCTGTAAATGCTAGAAAGTGCAAAACTACGATTACTGCATTGTCAAAAACACCAGAAACACAGTAGGAATTCATGGACGCATTAATCCACAGTGAAACTTTTAGCAGCAAATTAGTTCAAAAGACTACGATACTGATGACATAGGAGTTGGGAGTCCAACATCCGGCACCACCAATGATCAGCTGCTACCTAGTCCCACAGTTGCCAGAAGTACATAGCACTTAACAAGCTCGCGAGACCCTGGCCTAGTGACGTCTGTCACCATATTCCTGCAATTTCATTCCGGACCCGTCTTGTGACCTTGACTTTGTCTTTCTCCAGGGCCCCCCTTCCAAATATGACTTCGGCTTGTTCTCTCTGCATTGACCAACTTGACCCGGCTATTTCTCAGACCACAGTTTTGTCTACCGATTCTGTCCCTAGTTCTATCCCTTACATCATTGTTCCGGCTAATTGACCAATTCTGCCTTAAAGGGAATCTGTCACCCTTTTTTTTTGCCCTATCAGCTGCCAGCATTGACATCAGGAGCTTATCTACAGCATTCTGTAATGCTGTAGATAAGCCTCCGATGTAACCTGAAAGATAAGAAAAACACGTTAGATTATACTCACCGAGGTGGGCGGTCCGGTCCGATGGGTGTCGTGGTCCGGCTCCTCCCATCTTCATACTATGCCGTCCTCTTCGTCCCTTCCTGTCGTGGCTCCAGCGCAGGCGGACTGCTCTGTCCTGTTGAGGGCAGAGCAGAGTCCTGCAGTGCGCAGGCGTCGGGAGAGGTATGGCACCTGCGCTTTGCAGTATTCTGCTCTGCCCTCAACTGGGCAGAGCAGTGCACCTACGCTGGAGCCACGACAGGAAGGGAATAATAATAATAATAATAATAATAATAATAATTTTTATTTATATAGCGCCAACATATTCCGCAGCACTTTACAATTAAGCGGGGACATGTACAGACAATAAATTCAATACAAGTTAAGACAATTCAAACAGTGACATTAGGAGTGAGGTCCCTGCTCGCAAGCTTACAATCTACAAGGAAATGGGGGGACACAGTAGGTGAAAAATGCTTGTTAATTCAGGTCTGGCAATTATAATAGGGATTTTCATATAAAGCTGCATGATCCGGTCATCAGCCCGTGTGTTTAAGTGCAATAGACAAGTATCAAGTGCAGTTATCATGTGCATGAAGGGTGTGGAGACAGATGAATAGTAGGGTGCAGATTCAGAATAATATTTGGAAGGAGGGAACAGGGCAAAGTTAGCTTGCTGGGTAGTTGATGTGGTAGGCTTGTTTGAAGAGATGGGTTTTCAAAGCGCGCTTGAATAGGTCAGGGCTAGGTATCAGTCTGATCGCCTGGGGAAGTGCATTCCAGAGAGCTGGAGCAGCACGAGAGAAGTCTTGGAGGCGGAGGTGCGAGGTTCGGATTACGGGGGATGTTAGTCTTGGGTCATTTGTAGAACGGAGGGCACGTGTAGGGCGATAGACAGAGATGAGAGAGGAGATATAAGGCGGTGCAGAACAGTGGAGAGCTTTGTGGGTGAGAGAGATGAGTTTATACTGGACCCTGTAGCGAATAGGTAGCCAGTGTAATGACTGGCACAAGATGGAGGCATCGGTGAAGCGGCTGGACAGAAATATGACCCTGGCTGCCGCATTCAAGATGGATTGGAGAGGAGAAAGTTTGGTAAGAGGGAGACCGATCAGAAGAGAGTTGCAGTAGTCCAGGCGAGAATGAATAAGAGCGACAGTAAGAGTCTTAGCAGTTTCAAAGGTGAGAAAAGGTCGGATTCTGGAGATGTTTTTAAGATGCAGGTGACAAGAGCGACTGAGTGATCGGATGTACGGAGTAAAGGAAAGTTCAGTGTCGAATATGACCCCAAGACAGCGGGCATGCTGCTTGGGAGTTATGGTTGAACCCTCCAGGGTTATTTCGATGTTAGGTAGAGTGAGGTTAGTAGAGGGGAGAAACACAAGAAGTTCAGTTTTAGAGAGATTTAGTTTCAGATAGAGGGAGGACATGATGCTAGAGACAGCAGACAGACAATCCTTGGTATTTTGAATTAGGGTAGGGGTGATGTCAGGGGAAGAAGTGTATAATTGGGTGTCATCAGCATAGAGATGATACTGGAACCCAAATCTGCTGATTGTTTGTCCAATAGGGGCAGTGTATAAAGAGAAGAGGAGGGGGCCTAGGACTGAGCCCTGCGGGACCCCGATAGTAAGGGGACGAGAAGAGGAAGAGGAGCCGGAAAAAGATACAGTGAAGGAGCGGTCAGAGAGGTAGGAGGAGAACCAGGAGAGGGCCGTGTCCTTGAGGCCTATAGAGCGGAGCATAGTGAGGAGGAGCTGGTGATCCACAGTGTCAAATGCGGCAGAGAGATCCAGGAGAATCAGCAGGGAGCAATGACCTTTCGATTTAGCTGTTATTAAATCATTAGAGACTTTAGTGAGGGCAGTTTCAGTAGAGTGTAAAGAGCGGAAACCAGATTGTAAGGGGTCGAGAAGAGAGTTATCCGAGAGATAGCGGATTAGACGGGAGTGGACCAGGCGTTCCAGGAGTTTAGAGATGAAGGGAAGGTTAGAGACAGGTCTGCAGTTAGCAGTGCAGTTCTGGTCCAGGGATGGCTTTTTAAGTAAAGGGGTTATGATGGCATGTTTAAATGAGGAGGGAAATATACCTGAAGAAAGAGAGAGGTTAAATATTTTAGTCAGGTGAGTGGTGACCACTGGTGAGAGAGACTGCAGGAGCTGTGAAGGAATAGGGTCACTGTTGCAGGTTGTAGGCCGAGCAGAAGCGAGGAGCTTGGAAACTTCTTCTTCTGAAACAGGCTCAAAGATGTCTAGTGAGCTTGAGGTGCGGCAGGGAAGGTGCGGAAGGGAAGAAGAGGACAGCATCGTATGAAGATGGGAGGAGCCGGACCGCGACACCCATCGGACTGGACCGCCCCCTCCGGGGAGTATAATATAACTTCTTTTTCTTCTCTTTCAGGTTACATCGGAGGCTTATCTACAGCATTACAGAATGCTGTAGATAAGCCCCTGATGTCAATGCCAGCAGCTGATAGGGCAAAAAAAAAAGGTGACAGATTCCCTTTAAGGGCAATTTCACATTGGGCTTTTTCTCAGCGTTTTATTCTTTTTTTCTGCATCAAAACCTGATCTCTTGGCAGGAAAGAAGCTGCAGAAAACACATGTTTTGGTTGGTTCTTCGCTGCGGTTTTTGGCATGCTAGATTTGACTTTTGTGCATGCTGATAAACTTTAGTGCAAAAAAAAAAAAAAAAAAAGTCCTATTCTACAGAATCAGGTTTTGGCACAAAAAACGCGTGTTTTTGCTGCGGATTTTCAGCGTTTTTTCACCACCCAGTCATGTCAATGGGTGAAAAACGCCAAAAAAAACACTGAAAGAAGTGACATGGTCTGTGACCAGGAGAACATGCAAAGCACAAAATCCTGATAAAAAAAAAAAACAAAACAATGTGTGCGCATGAGATTTCTCAAGTCTCAGACATAGCTGGTACTGCAAAACGCAGATGAAAATTTGCATTAAAAAAACGCCTAATGTGAACTTACCCCAAATGGGTATTCGCATCTACAGAATCCTATCCCAATATACATTAGGTATAATAATTATAATATTCTCTATGTCTCTTTCCTCATGCACAGGCATTGCAGGCCCTTGGGTATCCATGGTTACGACCACTGGCATAAAGCTGTCACTATATCAGTGGTTGTAACCATGGACACCTAAGGTCCTGCATATTATCGGCAGCTCATCTCCTGCTTACACAGGACTGTGCGCTGCCGAGAGGCAACCTCTTTAATAGGTTTGGAAGAATTGCACTTTCCCCGTAAACTCACCTTTAAGATTTCGACTACTGGGACTATCGAGGGTTAACACATCCACGCTCATCTCTTTCTTCTTCTTTACAACCATTATGAAATGTATTTATCCTTTAAGAACAAAACAACAACTCCTTAATATCATATGCTGCAATCTCATTATAGAGGAATACTATACATAAGATGCACAACATTCATATATTTATTTCCGTGTGGTCGGACCGGCTGCAGATTATAAGGCTGAGCATGGAGGGTAGAGACGTCCATCACATTTCTCTCCCTTGGTCCCATGCAGGATACCAGCCGGAAGTACAAGGATCGTGTGCGCACAAACAGCACATTTTGCCTGCTAACGATAATGGAACATTAAAAATGACAAAAATCTTGGCACTCAATATGTGAAATATTCAGACACTTATTTTGTGCATCCAGACAGAAAGGTTTAAACGTTTTCGGTCCAGCATAGGACCTTCATCAGAAAAATCTTGTTTACTGAAATATACATACAAAAAAAAAAGAACAAAAACAAGGCGTTAATTGCTGTCCGCATCATCACAGAAATACATACTAACAAAAGACATGACAAAAATATATGTTCCAACTTCATCAAAAATTCAAAGGAGAGAGAGATGGCTAAGGAGTGAAGACAGCGCTGATAGCAGTGGGTATACAACCTCTAGAATTGAATTGCGCTGTAAAAAGAAAGAAAAGTGTGAAGAGTCAAGTGACAGGAGTCCGGCATGCACCTCATCTCCTGCTCTATTTACCTGGTGAAGCCCTGGTCTGTGGTCTGACCTTATTTTAGTGACCCTAGAGGTCCCTTTTTTATATTTATCTTCCTTCAGCCTATTCCTTGTCTCCCTCTTGTATTTCACTGGTTGATAGGCCATTTATTTTGCAGCTGCCTGTTCTAATTTTGGACGGCTCAGTCCACATACGCTTTCCAGACGCCAGCCATTTAACATTTCCACTGGCCATCCAGGTATTCCATCTTAGACCTTTTTTTCAGTCTATATGACCACACATAGTTGGTTCTGTGCTGCTGTATGACTGCCATATACATTGTGTCACATCTATTGCATTTAATTAGAACCTCCATTTTGCTTTTAGACTCTCTACTTTGTCCTTCTTTTGGCTACCATTGCAAGGATTTATTTATTTCAGGCATTGGTGTGACTTCTATTCCTAGCCATCTTGGAAGCACTAGATTGCACATGTATGAGATATCGCTATACCTGTATCCTTCAAAGCACAAGGGCGCACCATACTATTACAAGTTATTATCTGTTGTAATTCCTTCTATGCTCAACAATACTCACTTATAGGATCCCTCTTCCTTAACGACCAGCACAGCACTTTTGGAGTTACCATCGCCTGACTCAGCAAAGCACCCTTGGATAGTACCTCTACTAGCCATCTCTCTCTCCTTTGAATTTTTGATGAAGTTGGAACATATATTTTTGTCATGTCTTTTGTTAGTATGTATTTCTGTGATGATGCGGACAGCAATTAACGCCTTGTTTTTGTATGTATATTTCAGTAAACGAGATTTTTCTGATGAAGGTCCTATGCTGGACCGAAAAAGTTTAAACCTTTCTGTCTGGATGCACAAAATAAAAGTGTCTGAATATTTCACATATTGAGTGCCAAGATTTTTGTCATTTTTGATTGATGGGTTGGATACCCGACTTGAGCACCAACAACCAAACTATTCCTGAGTGCCGTGCTCTCTTTATAGGATAATGGAACATTAGTCAGAGTTTCCCCATAAGATATTGACTCATCACAGACATCTCCTGTCAGACACATTACAGTGCAAACCTTCAGTCTTTCGAGCATTCTTCCGGCGACTTCTGCTTGGAGTCCGCCTACTACCTTAGGCTAGGGGGGTACACAGCGACAATGCAGCGCAATATCAGTAAAGGGGGACCCCCAGGGGACTGCAACTTTTTGCAACTTGATCGTTGATGTCGCAGTCCCCTCAGGGTCCCAATGAGACCCCGACTCACTCATATTACGCTGCAATGAAGCGGAGACACCTAGCGAACTTGTATCGCAGCCAAGTTGTCCCAGTTTTTGGCAGCAAAGATGTCGCAAAAAATGACCAAGGTTTCCGAAAGCATCGTCGGCTCGAAAAACTTGCCAGGCATACTCTCCAGGTGTAAAAGGCATCGTGTGCACATAGCCAAAGCCGACCGGGACTGAGATACCAGGCGGACATGACATGCTGGGAGCTGTAGTACTTGGCAGAGAATAACAACACAGGCTCCTCCTCCCCACGTTACACAGAGCAGTAATATTACACCCTCCTATAGCGCTAACATACAGAGGAGAGCAGTACAGAACATACAGCTGTGTTACCTCGATATTACCGGCTCTACCATGTGCAGGAAGTGAGAACTGGCCTCTAACCCATGTAGTGCTTCCCTCCTACAGTCACAGCCGATCACCCACCGATAGAGGGCACAGGTCTCGTTTGCTTCTCTGGCGGCCATTTTGTTGGAGCTCAACTCCAATGTAAAGTGAATGCGGTGACGTCATCAAATCGCTCCTGCGCCGGAGACAAAACATAAGAGCTGTTGCTAACATGTTATAAGGTCCAGCTGTTACCTCTGACAGATTATTATCATTGAAGAGGAAATAGGAGGCGTCCATAAAACAATTCCAGACACCCCCATTAACCCCTTGAGGACTGGCTTTTTTAAATTTTATTTTGTCATTATTTTCTTCTTTGCAATCAAGTGGTGATAATGCTCTTAACTACGGTTTATTTTGGAAAAAATAGTCATTCCTCTGCAGTTCTTATCTATTTATTACATTATACACATAATTATTATAAATAATATCAATTTTTTGTTTTGGTCCATAAAGTTGTATCAGAGCGATATTGACGCTTGGTCCGGTGGTGAAGCAGGGAGAAGGTACTTTCTTTTTACTAATTCACAGTGGCGCCGCCCTCTGCAGCTTGCCGTCCAAGGAACCCGCCCTCCGGTGCCTAGTGGCAAATATGGCCCTAAGTTGGGCTCCAGTATGTGAAGCCGTGTCCAGTTTTGGGCGCCACATTTTAAAAAAGACATCAACAAACTGGAGCAAGTTCAGAAAAGAGCGATCAGAATGGTGACCGGTCTGCAAACCCTGTCTTATGAGGAAAGGTTGCAGGATTTGGGAATGTTTAGTTTGCAAAAGAGAAGACTGAGAGGAGACTTAATAGCTGTCTACAAATATCTAAAGGGCTGTCACATTGTAGAAGGATCAACTTTATTCTCATTTGCACAAGGAAAGACTAGAAGCAATGGGATGAAACTGAATGGGAGGAGACACAGATTAGATATTAGAAAAAACTTTTTGACAGAGTGAATAATGAGTGGAACAAGCTGCCACGAGAAGTGGTGAGTTCTCCTTCAATGGAAGTCCCTCGTTTAGCCTACCTATCCTGTCACAATGCCGTTCCCATCTATAAGATGGCTGCAGATGCAGCATTGTACAGCCAGCCAATCAGAGAGCTCGCTCATCGATATATTTAAATGAGCTACAGGGAAAAAGAAACAGCCAATGACTTTTCAGCAAATTTCTCCTAAATATTCAGCAGGGGCGGGTCATTTGTCAGCAGGGGCGGGTCATGTGTCTTTATTTTTATCGCTAACATATTCCACAGCGCTTTACATTTTGCACACATTATAATCACTGACTGTCCCCATTGGGACTCACAGTCTAAATTCCCTATCAGTATGTCTTTGGAATGTGGGAGGAAACCGGAGAATCCGGAGAACACCCACGCAAACACGGGGAGAATATACAATTTCCTTGCAAGACTGCAAGACTGCAGTGCTAACCACTGAGCCACCGTGCCACCCATGAGGGACATTATTACTGTCTAGGGTACAGACAGTAACTCTTATTGTTGCTCTTATTCATTCACATCTGGGCTACTGCCCTCTGATCGCTCTCTTACCAAGCCTTCTCTTCTATAATCCGTCCTGAATAGTGATGAGTGAACATGCTGGGATTTGGTGTTATCTGAGCATGCTTGGGTGCTAACCGAGTGTCTTCAGAGTGCTCAAAAAATATGTTTGAGTCCCCGCGGCTGCATGTCTCAGGGCTATTCGACTGCCTCAACACATGCAGGAATCGCCTAACAAACAGAAAATCCCTGCATGTGTTATGGCTGTCGGACAGCAGCTGCGGGGACTCAAACATATTATCCGAGCACGCCGAAGACACTCGGGTAGCACCTGAATATGCTCAGATAACACATTATCCCAGTGTAAGGTTCGGCCAGGACCGTAGTCATGGCCGAGGACACCTGGGCATTAGTGTCCTGGCCTCCCCTCACAGAAAAATAATGTTCACTGAACTGATCAGCATACCTGTATCCTTCGGTCCAACTTCTTCTGGATCTCCTCTGTGCTTCAGGAGACCCTCCTTAGATCGATTTGCCTTAATTGAGGCACAGTCCATTTCAACTTCCTTTTCTTTCCCTGCGCTACTCTTGTGATCACAAAACGTGGGCCCGGGTCGGACCGTCCCTGACGATTCTTCAGCGTCCTCTCTACACAGCTCTGCTACGGATATGTATCCCTTGGTCTATTTCGCCCCAGACGCAAAATCATTATTTCCCAGAGTCAGAAGCCACTGGCAGAGCACTTGCCCTTCTGTGCTGTTCCCTGCGCTTGTACCACATCCTTTCTGCCCGTACTCACTGCTTTTGTGGGTTCCTCCTGCCGTTTCATCCCAGCCCTGAGGGTATTTGCCCAAGCGATGAGTTGCCACATACTGGAACCACTATTGTCTCCCCAACTGTATCTGCCCGCTGCTGTGAAGTTCTGATGTAGTGGATGACTGGGCCTTTACTTCTTCAACATTGCGTGACTGCTGTGCTGTCTGGGGCTTATAGACCTTGTAGATGGTTTGGGGGTCCCTCGCCCTCTCGCTTAACCTAACACCTACACTGGCTTACCACACAGCAGCACCTCCTACTATTAACCATAAACTTATACTATCTAAAACTGTGGGGACTACAATGACCCCCATCTAGTGGCCAAAAGTGGCCAATACACTCTCCCTATATTAACATGAATACAATATACAATGGTATCCTAATAGATAGACATTACAGGAACATACTATGATGTGAACAGTTTACAGGAAATGGCAATACACGTAATAGTGTAGCAGTGCTATTACTGATAAGTGGCACATATTATTATGTAGCAGTACCACAATATATGAACAAATACACATTAACTTATGTCACACTGGAACATACAATACCGGGACCACCTAAGGAGGAAAGGAAAGCAGCAACATTACTAGATCCCCTTACACCAGAACGTTCTTTCATCGCTAGTCCTGAATGCAGCAGCCAGGGTCATTTCTGTCCACAATGACGCCTCTACTCTGTGCCAGTCATTGAACTGGTTGCCCATCCACTACAGAGTGCAATAATAAACTTCTCTCTCTGACCTACAAAGTTCTTCACAGTTCTGCGCCGCACTACATTTCCTCCCTCATCTTTGTACATGGCCCTACCTGTGCCCTCCGCTCCACAACCGATTTAAGACTTTCATAATCTGAACCTCCCACCTTCGTCTCTAAGACTTCCCTCGTGCTGCGCCAGTTTTCTGGAATGCACTACCCCAGACGATCTGATTACTATCTAGCCACTCCATTTTTAAGCATGCTTTAAAAACACATCTCTTCAGACAAGCCTATCGCCTCTCTTCACTAATCTCACTTATGTTGGCACGCTATAAATAAAATGATTATTATTATTTTTTTATTATTTTATTAATATTATTTATTGGTGTATTATTATACATAGAACATTTTCTTATAGTCCTTGACAATGTCACGCAACCCTATAACATGCCGCTCCTGATGGTGGAGGCGCCCAGTCCCAAATGTTATCATGGGGTCCAAAAGACCCCCAGTTGCTCCCCTGATCTTCCCTTCAGTTTTTAAGCTCACACTGGCCTGGTTACATCATGCAGCATTTTGACATAGTAAAAAAGAGACCTGGCAAGCATTTCAAAATTAAATTTAAATTACAGGGAACTTTTTATTTCCCCCCGAAAGCAGGCGGGGTTGGTAGGGGTGCAGTGTGTGCTTGATTGTCTTATGACTGCCTGTGACTTACTTATAGAGTCCTGACTTCCATCAAAAACTATTGAAATTTTCCTGCAGGGAAACTCATATTCCACTTAGTGTCACTTCAATTTTGCTGACCTACATGAGACGCAAATACATAACTCCATCACCAGATGGCGCCATAGACAGCAAAAAAAAAGTTATTCTTTCCCAGGACAAACTTTCAAACTTTTCTCCTGTTACACTGGGAAAGTTGAGTGTGTTTTAATGTGTGTTGTCCTTTCTGTCTTTTTGGCTTATTGCTAGTTCAATATAGAAGACTTCAGGAAGGAAAATGTTTCCACTGAGAACACTTTCTTTCCATGAGGATAAAACTTGAATTTTGGCTGTTATTATTCCACTTTGACAAAGTTTTTCCTTTTTTCTGCTGACGTCCCCCATCAAGCTGCTGTGATGCTCCCCCCTTGCTAGTGTGTCTCAGGGGCAGGGCTTTCCATTAAAATGTGAATCACTGAGCTCCTTCTGTATCCCCTGCCTTCTCCTTGCTGGGCTGTGTGCTTTCACTGGACACTATCTTCAGTGCTGGATTCTTAGGATTCTGATTTATTACTGAAAAAATCCACAACACACTGGAGTTTGGGCCACTGGGTCCTGTCTGAAGCTCATTCCCAGGTACTTTAACTTTTTTACTTGAAGTTTGCAAACTAAAACCAGGATGATTGGGGGAAATGACATGAAAAAATGACCTTAGTTCTGCAGATCACCATTGATCCTACATTCCCCCGCTTATTAATATTTCTTTTCTGCATAGGAATTCTACAGCAGTAGCGATAAGAAATATCACTTACACCCGCTGCTGCCATTAAAGGCATTTATATGAGTTCCCGTGGGGGGACACCTTGAAACTCATTCTCAGTAATAAAGTGCTAATGATCCCGGGAATATCAATGTGACAATTCAGATTTGTGATGAAATTAGCAACAATGCTCATCATTTAATAACTCAGATATATAATAAATCTACTTGGTGCAGCTGGTATAACAGGTCTAGCCTTTATACATTCCCGCTGATGCTGGTACAATGAAAACTATGAATTACGGGGCAAATTGGTGGAATTGACTCACTGATATCCTAACTTCCAAAATATATATAGCAAAATATTATTATTACCATATATGTAACATATTAACACAAGATACTGCAGCGAATCTTGGTCTGCGTTGATGGTATATTGCAAAATATTGCTTCTGTAGATGGTGTTAATGGAAATCTGTGCATAGGTCCAACCCTGCTAAACTGTCTATATGGGGGTAGAACCTTATATAAAGTGATTCTCAAAGGCAAAATTGTGGGTACCCTCCTGTAAAACTAAGAAAAAAAAAAAGTCACTGAAATAACTTGAAACGGACAAAAGTCATTTTCAATTATTTCCTGAATATCAACTAATAAATATCAGACTTTTGCTTTTGAATTTTGGCTCAATAGAAAAAAAATAAAATAAAATGGCCTGGAGAAAAATGATGGTACCTGTAGAAAACATTGAAAATAATTTGACCATAGCTAAGGACATGTTAAGCTTAGGTCTGTTCTGTAATTGGCATCACAGGTGTTCTGTAATTGGCATCACAGGTGTGTACAAACTAAATGCCTATATGAAGGGTGAAAAGTAGTCTCTGTGCTGTTTGGTATCATGATTGTGTGTACACTGAACATGGAGCGGCATCACGGGTATTTACAACACTAAATGCCTATATGAAGGGTGAAAAGTAGTCGCTGTGCTGTTTGGTATCATGATTGTGTGTACACTGAACATGGAGCGGCATCACGGGTATTTACAACACTAAATGCCTATATGAAGGGTGAAAAGTAGTCTCTGTGCTGTTTGGTATCATGATTGTGTGTACACTGAACATGGAGCGGCATCACGGGTATTTACAACACTAAATGCCTATATGAAGGGTGAAAAGTAGTCTCTGTGCTGTTTGGTATCATGATTGTGTGTACACTGAACATGGAGCGGCATCACGGGTATTTACAACACTAAATGCCTATATGAAGGGTGAAAAGTAGTCTCTGTGCTGTTTGGTATCATGATTGTGTGTACACTGAACATGGAGCGGCATCACGGGTATTTACAACACTAAATGCCTATATGAAGGGTGAAAAGTAGTCGCTGTGCTGTTTGGTATCATGATTGTGTGTACACTGAACATGGAGCGGCATCACGGGTATTTACATCACTAAATGCCTATATGAAGGGTGAAAAGTAGTCTCTGTGCTGTTTGGTATCATGGTGTGTGTACACTGAACATGGAGCGCATCACGGGTATTTACAACACTAAATGCCTATATGAAGGGTGAAAAGTAGTCTCTGTGCTGTTTGGTATCATGGTGTGTGTACACTGAACATGGAGCAGCATCACGGGTATTTACAACACTAAATGCCTATATGAAGGGTGAAAAGTAGTAACTGTGCTGTTTGGTATCATGGTGTGTGTACACTGAACATGGAGTAGTGGCATCACGGGTATTTACAACACTAAATGCCTATATGAAGGGTGAAAAGTAGTCACTGTGCTGTTTGGTATCATGGTGTGTGTACACTGAACATGGAGCAGCATCACGGGTATTTACAACACTAAATGCCTATATGAAGGGTGAAAAGTAGTAACTGTGCTGTTTGGTATCATGGTGTGTGTACACTGAACATGGAGTAGTGGCATCACGGGTATTTACAACACTAAATGCCTATATGAAGGGTGAAAAGTAGTCACTGTGCTGTTTGGTATCATGGTGTGTGTACACTGAACATGGAGCAGCATCACGGGTACTTACAACACTAAATGCCTATATGAAGGGTGAAAAGTAGTAACTGTGCTGTTTGGTATCATGGTGTGTGTACACTGAACATGGAGCGGCATCACGGGTATTTACAACACTAAATGCCTATATGAAGGGTGAAAAGTAGTAACTGTGCTGTTTGGTATCATGATTGTGTGTACACTGAATATGGAGCGGCATCACGGGTATTTACAACACTAAATGCCTATATGAAGGGTGAAAAGTAGTCACTGTGCTGTTTGGTATCATGATTGTGTGTACACTGAATATGGAGCGGCATCACGGGTATTTACAACACTAAATGCCTATATGAAGGGTGAAAAGTAGTCACTGTGCTGTTTGGTATCATGATTGTGTGTACACTGAACATGGAGCGGCATCACGGGTATTTACATCACTAAATGCCTATATGAAGGGTGAAAAGTAGTCACTGTGCTGTTTGGTATCATGGTGTGTGTACACTGAACATGGAGCAGCATCACGGGTATTTACAACACTAAATGCCTATATGAAGGGTGAAAAGTAGTAACTGTGCTGTTTGGTATCATGGTGTGTGTACACTGAACATGGAGCGGCATCACGGGTATTTACAACACTAAATGCCTATATGAAGGGTGAAAAGTAGTAACTGTGCTGTTTGGTATCATGGTGTGTGTACACTGAACATGGAGCGGTATCACGGGTATTTACAACACTAAACGCCTATTTGAAGTGTGAAAAGTGGTCACTGTGCTGTTTGCTGGTTGTTATGTTGTATAACTGCCTGGAGAGACAGACGGGAGATCACTGGAGTGGTGCCGGTTTTCAAGGTAATATTACACTTTTTTTTATTTTCGACACCAGACTGCTTCTATTAAGAATGGGTTATCTACTATTGCACGACCCCTTTACAGGATTGTTTTCATTCTGTTAAATGTGTGTAATTGCAAAGTGCTTGTAAAAAAAGCAACATTGCAATTTACTCCTTATTAAAAAAGTCCTGATTGCTCTAAAAAAATAGAGGAATTTTTAATTCAGTGTTTTACTGCTCATTTCCTAGGTTACCGGACCCCTCTGCAGTCTATCGGAGGTGGATGGCTTACTAAGCAAGGAGCGCAGCACTTAAAAGCTCTTTGGTTTCGAACCTGCATGTGAGGCCGTGAGGCTTACCATATGCACCCTCAGCCCCTCTGTGTTCCTCCAATGCTGCAGAGGCAAAGCTGTGTCTGCATGCTGCAGAGGCAAAGCTGTGTCTGCATGCTGCAGAGGCAAAGCTGTGTCTGCATGCTGCAGAGGCAAAGCTGTGTCTGCATGCTACAGAGGCAAAGCTGTGTCTGCATGCTGCAGAGGCAAAGCTGTGTCTGCATGCTGCAGAGGCAAAGCTGTGTCTGCATGCTGCAGAGGCAAAGCTGTGTCTGCATGCTGCATCAGAGAGTGAACAGTTTGGATCATTGGCACAACCATGCTCCTGTCCCTGAACTGTCAATCTTCAGGAGCACAACACCCCCCCAGCAGGCATGAAGCACTCCTAAAGAACGATCATGATATAACTCTTTAACTGATTTATAGAATTGACCATTGTAGTTATCTGACCTGGGAATAGCCTGTTAGATTTACCTTTGATCTAGCATCATCATAATAACAATATGGCCGGTTCTACACACAGCAATTTTTTTTCTCAAGTTGGTCTTGATTTTTTTCCCAGTTCCATGTAGAACACACACATGTGACCAACTCAACTTTTATTTATATTGGTCAACAGGAGTAGTAGGTAGTTCCCATGTGTGACCTCCGCTCCCAAAGGCACTGATGACAAATACATGGGAGACATGGGTCCCTCATTCTCATAATTACTGATGGTACATCTGCTGAGCTCCCACCAGTCAAACATTGATCACTTGTCATGTGGATAGGTTATAAATGTTGGAGGTGGTTAAGCCCCTTTATTGTTTGATAGATTTGGGTCCCATAAGAGGAATCGGCACCTACTTGTAGAAGTGTCCGTAATACTTATAGAAGTGAATGCACAGAGCCAAGCACACTCATGGCCACCCATTCAGTCATTTTCCACCTCATCCGACCTCTGCACTCAACCTAGGTACAGGTCCCTGAGGTAGGAGGCACGTTGATCAGACATTTATGGCATATGCTGTTCTTGTTGGGAAAACCCCTTTAAAAGGAATGACCACAACTCAGACTAGCCTTTCTGAACCCCTATGTTTTCCCCCAGTAAAATAATAATACTTATATTCACCTCCTGTGCGGGCGCTGTTCCAGCGTTGTTGGCTCTGGCTCTCCTGGGGAACACATGATACCGGCTGCAGTGACACTGGCCCCGGAAAATCCAGTGTGTGTGATGACAATGGATGTGGACCTATTACACCACTGTCAGGGCTTACCCTGGAGGGGCATAACTAAGTGACTACCTGGTGTTCACTAGAGCCTCTGATGGTCAGGATAAGTTTGGTTCATTTGGGAAGTCACCAGGTGCCACTCCAGGGCAGTCCTCGGACCTCCAGCAGCTGACCAGAGGGTGAAAGCACAAATACGAAGGCACAGTAGGTGAAGACAGAGATGTGGTTAGACAGTCCAAGGATGGGGCAGGCAGCACAGGTTCAAAATATGAAGCTGGGATCAGGGACAGAGAGATCAGAATGAATGCGTAAACAAGCCGGGTTGGTAACAGGAGTGTCAGAACAAAAATGCACCTAGACAGGGAACTATTGACAAACTGAAAATAATACCTAAGCCCAGGAAAGGTGTGGAGGGAAGAGCTACCTAATATATCTACTACTGGCAGGGGATAACCCATGGAAGGAAAACTCTGCCGAACACAGTGCTTTTAAATTCTTGCAGCAACAGGAGGATGTAGCAGTGCTAGAAGTTCTTGTACAAGGCAGCTCAGTGAGATGGTCTGACACTGGAAGGAGCAGAGAGCAGTGCACGCAGTGAATAGGATGGCGATTACAAGCCGTGCAAGTCACCGGCATGACTCAGTGCTGACACCACTGGAAAAGCAGTGGCGCAGAACATGCCTTTAATCATGCATTAGACATTTATAAAATATTCTGTCTGTGTTGAGAAAACCCCTTTATTATTTCTTTGGAGTCATAAATTAAATTAATTACACCATTATTTTTGTGCAAAAGATTGATGTGAAGTAAGCTAAACATGAGGTTGCATAAGGAAAAGTTTGTAATATATCTGGCATGGTGCACACTAAGTCTGTCACTCAGTGTGAGCCGCTATGACATTAAGTGCTGTTTCTTTCTGTGTGGTCTAGTTTTACGCTATTTAAACTTAGGACAGTACTAAATCTCTCCCATTATTTGCATTATTCGAGATCCAGATGTTTGTGCTGATGCTGGCGGTAGGTCCAATGGATATTCATCTTCATGAGTAGATGTAATAGAGAGCTGTACGTGCACCGCCACCTCTCCATCTATGGTGAGGTAAGCGAAGACCCCATTCTTCAAATAGGTGTAGGGCTCCAGGTTGGGGACCACATCTATCGTACATTTATAGCATATCCTCTAATTATCAGAAATGTTTGACATGGGAATAACCGTTTAAATCATTATCAAGTAATGAGCAGCCATAACCAAGATGAGCCTCCAGTTACAAGACAGACAATTTCACACCAAAGGACTTCTTAAAGTGGATCTGTCATCAGATTTCCCTATGCAAACTGCATGCATTATTAAGTAGATATATTGAGCCTGATGAGGCTGGTATACTCACTTTGACCGTGTCAGTATTTCTGTATAATCCTGATAATACAGTAGTATGCAACAGACCCCATAATTAGTATGATTCTCAAAACAGCTCCCATGTATACTATGATAATCCATGATTCCCACAACACCCCATACAGTTTTATGGCCCACAAACAACTTCCTAAACAGTATTATATTAAACACAGCCCCCTATCCAGTATGGTCACCACAGCCCCCAGTATAATGACCTCCACAAACCCATATACAGTATGGTCACCATAGCTCCTCATATACTTTGCTGAGTCCCCTTCACAGCCCCTCATTTCATGGCCCAAACGCACGTCCCCTAATTTCATGACCCCCCGCACTGCCTCTCATTTCATGACCACCTGCACAGCCCCTCATTGTATGCACCCATACACAGCCCTTCATTTTATTCCCCCCTCTTCACAGCCCAAGATTATTCCCCCAGCTGCACAGCCCCACATTTTATCCCCTTCTGCATAGCCTTTAAGTTTATTACTCCCATCTGCACAACCCCTCAGTTTATTCCCCCATCTGCACAGCCCCTTAGTTTATTCCCCCATCATCACAGCCCCTCATTGTACCCCTCTGCACAGCTCCTCATCATATTTCCCCATTTTTACAGCACCTCATTTTATTCCCCATATCTGCACAGCCCATTAGTTTACTCCCCCTCATCTGCACAGACGCACCTCATCCCCACCTGCATAGCCCATCAACTTATTCCTCCCATGTGCACAGTTCCTGTGTTTAATCCCCCATCTGCACAACCCATCAGTTTATTACTCCCATCTACACAGCCCCTCAGGTTATTCCCCCATGAGCACAGCCTCTCACCTCATTTTATTCCCCCACATCAGCACCGCCCGCCACCAGGCCGATCAGGATGGGCCCGGTGAAAAGCACGAACCAATCTATCGGCATGAATGTCAGAGGCAGAGACCAAAGAATTGTCCTCCTGGCCATAACCCTTCCACTTGACCAAGTACTGGAGTCTCCGTCTAGCCAGACAAGAATCCAGTATTTTCTCTACCTCATATTCCACATTACCTTCAACCAACACAGGGTCAGGAAGTGCCGCCATAGGAACCACTGGCTCAACAAACCTCTTCAACAGAGACTTATGAAACACATTATGGATCTTAAACGTAACTGGAAGAGCCAATCGAAAAGAAACCGGGTTAAGAATCTCCAAAATCCTATAAGGCCCAATAAATCTTGGCTTGAACTTTGGAGACGCAACTTTCATAGAGATATTTTTGACGACAACCAAACCATATCACCCACTTTAAAGCGGGGAACAATGGTCCTATGCCGGTTGGAAAACCGATGGGCCTTTTCTTGAGAGAGGGACAACTTATCCACCACTTGGTCCCAAATCTACTGCATTCTCTCCACCACAGTGTCAACACCTGGGCAGGCTGAAGATTCCACTTGCCCTGAATAAAATCGAGGATGAAACCCAAAGTTACAGAAAAAGGGCGAGATCAATGTGGCAGAACTAGCTCTATTATTTAGGGCGAATTCGGCCAAGGGCAAAAATGAGACCCAATCATCCTGATCAGCAGAAATAAAACATCTCAAATAGGACTCCAAAGTCTGGTTTGTTATCTCAGTCTGCCCATTGGTCTGTGGGTGAAACGCAGAGGAGAAGGATAACTGAATTCCCAGCTTGGAACAAAAGGCTTTCCAAAATCTGGAGACAAACTGGACTCCTCTGTCCGACACAATGTTCTCAGGAATCCCATGCAACCGAACCACCTGTTGTAAAAACAAGGGCACCAACTCTGAGGAAGATGGCAGCTTTGGGAGTGATACAAGATGGACCATCTTAGAAAATCTATCACAAATCACCCAGATAACAGTCATTCTCTGAGAGACAGGAAGATCATAAATAAAATCCATTGAGATATGGGTCCATGGCCTCTTGGGCACCTCCAAGGGCATCAACAACCCATTAGAACGAGAACAGGGTTTAGACCGGGAACAAGTCCCACCAGACTGCACAAAATTCCTGACATCACGAGATAAGGCGGGCCACCAAAAAGACCGACTCAACAAATCTCTGGTACCAAAAATACCTGGATGACCAGCCAACGCGGAGCAATGAACATCAGACATCACTCTCTTCCTCCACTGGTCAGGAACATACAATTTTCCCATAGGACAACGCTCAGGTTTATCCTCCTGAAATTCTTCCAGGGCACGTCTGAAATTGGGCGAGATGGCAGAAAGAACTACCCCCTCACCAAGGATGGTAATAGGTTTGGTCACTATAGGAGAATCAGCAAAGAAACTCCTAGAAAGGGCGTCTGCCTTAACATTCTTAGTACCAGGAAGAAAGGAGACCACAAAATCAAAATGCGTGAAAAACAAGGCCCACCTAGCCTGTCTAGGATTCAAGCGTTTGGCCGACTCCAGGTAAATCAAATTCTTGCGGTCAGTGAAGACCACAACTTGATGTCTAGCTCCCTCCAACCAATGTCTCCACTCCTCGAATGCCCACTTCATGGCCAACAATTCCCGATTCCCACATCATAGTTGCGTTCAGATGGGGAGAACTTTCGGGAAAAGAAGGCACAGGGATTCATTTTAGAAGTCACCGGATCTTTTTGGGACAAAACAGCTCCTGCATCAATCTCCGAAGCATCTACCTCTACCTGAAATGGAAGTGAGACATCAGGTTGCCGTAAAACCGGAGCAGAAGTGAACCTCCGCTTCAGCTCCTGAAATGCCATAACAGCCTCTGGAGACCAATTCAGCAAATCAGTGCCCTTCTTGGTCAGATCAGTCAGTGGCTTGGCAATACCAGAAAAATTAGCTATAAATTTACGATAAAAATTAGCAAAACCCAAAAACTTCTGGAGAGCCTTTAAAGAAGTGGGCCGAACCCAATCATAAATGGCCCGCACCTTGGCCGGGTCCATTTCAATAGTTGACGGAGACAAAATAAATCCCAAAAATGAAATCCTCTGAACACCAAAAAGGCATTTCGATCCCTTAACATACAGGGAATTCTCCCTCAAAATCCGGAACACAGTCTGAACATGTTCCACATGAGAATCCCAATCACTGGAAAAGATCAGAATATCATCCAAATAGATGATCAAAAACTTATCCACAAAGTCCCGGAAAATATCATTCATGAAGGATTGGAAGACAGAAGGGGCATTAGTGAGCCCAAAAGGCATCACCAGGTACTCAAAATGTCCCTCCGGAGTATTAAACGCCATCTTCCATTCATCTCCATGCTTGATGCGAATAAGATTATACGCCCCCCTGAGGTCAAGCTTAGCAAACCAGCAGGCACCTTTAACTCTGGAGAATAAATCAGAAATCAGGGGTAACGGATACTGATATTTAACCGTAATCTTGTTAAGGGAACGATAGTCAATACAAGGCCTTAATGAACCATCTTTCTTAGCCACGAAAAAAAAACAGCACCTAAGGGTGAAGAAGATAGTCTAATATGACCCTTCTCCAACGACTCCTTAATATAAGATCGCATAGCCTCGTGTTCAGGTACAGATAAGTTGAAAAGCCGACCCTTGGGAAATTTACACCCAGGCCTCAACTCAATTGCACAGTCATAACTCCTATGAGGAGGCAGGGACGCAGACTTACTCTCACTAAGTACATCATAAAAATCAGCCAAATAGTCAGGAACATCATGAGACTGGGGAGAGGTGGAGAAAACAGGAGTGTCACCAGGAGCACACCGACAGCCCCAACTCACCACAGACAAAGATGTCCAATCCAAAGCTGGATTATGGATTTGCAACCAGGGGAAACCCAGAACAATAGTATCATGCAAATTATGCAGTACCAAAAATGTACACTTTTCTTGGTGGTCTGGGGCAACTCGCATTATCACCTGGGTCCAAAACTGAGGTTTATTCTCCGCCAAAGGAGTAGCATCAATACCCCTCAAAGGAATAGGCGTTCGCAGAGGTATCATGGGAAAACCACAACGTTTAGCAAAATCCAAATCCATCAGATTCAAAGCCGCTCCTGAATCCACAAAAGCCTTGGCGGAAAATGTGGATAAGGAGCAGATCAGCGTAATTGCCAAAAGAAACTTAGGTTGTACGCCACCCACAGCAAATGTGTGTGCAAAACGTTTCTCTCGTTTAGGGCAGACAGAAATAATATGAGAGGCATCTCCACAGAAAAAACACAGCTTATTGTGCCTTCTATACTCCTGACATTGCAACCTAGACAAAACTCTATCACATTGCATAGGTTCAGACATTTGTTGAAAAGGTGGCAACACCTCTCGTGTAGTTTTACGTTCACGTAAACGCCGATCAACTTGAATGGCTAATGACATAGAATCGTCCAGAGGGAACAGGAAATCCCACCATAATATCTTTTACGGTTTCTGATAAACCCTTGCGAAAGAGAGCTGCCAAGGCACCATCATTCCATATAGTAAGGACCGCCCACTTTTGGAATTTTTGACATTATAACTCTGCAGAATTCTGACCCTGGTTCAATGCCAATAGGGCTTTCTCAGCTTGATCAATAGCATTAGGTTCATCATGCAACAACCCCAAGGCTTGAAAAAATGCATCCACATTAGTCAGAATAGGATTTTCAGGTGTCAAAGAAAACACCCAATCCTGGGGATTGCCGCGCAGCAAGGATATGACAATTTTAACCTGCTGCGCAGAGCTCCCCGATGGGTTAGGCTTCAAGGCAAGAAATAATTTACAATTATTCTTAAAATTCAAAAATTTAGACCAATCCCCAGAAAACACATCAGGAGTAGGGATTTTTGGTTCAACAGCATGTGATTGAGCAAGATAGGTGGAAATTCCCCGCACTTCAGCAGCGAGCTGCTCCACACGATCAGAGAATTGCTTAATCTCCATTAAGGAAAAAATCCTCCTACGGCCCCAGAGAATAAGAGGAAAAAATACGTATAAAAAAAAAAATTCTGACACTTTTTTTTTACAATTTTTTTTCCTGCTTTTGAGTACCCTAGAATCTGCGCTATGGCTGGTGATTCTGTTATGAATGAGTCACCGAGGAGGAAAAACAAAAACAAGCTAAGTCCCAGAAAACCAGAGAGGTTGGTAACTAAGCGGATTGCAGACCCCTGATCCTATCCACACAACTAGCAGTAGCCGTGGAGCGTACCTACGATGATCCTAGATGCCTCGTCACAGACGGAAAACTAAATAAGCCTAAAGCAAGAAAAGGGGAAATCTAATTTGCCCCAGAGCAGACATCAAAGCAATAGACAGCCCCCAAACAAGTATTGACGGTGAGACTAGATGAAAACACAAACACAGATAGAAAAATAGACTGAGCAAATGATGGGGCCCACACTAACTAGAAAGGACAGGAAAGGAAAGATGCTGTCTGCAATCACGCACAAAACCCTGCCAAAAAATGTCCAACACTTTCTGATAACAAAAACCCTGAAGTTGCTAGACTTCAGTTCCCTATATCAGCACTCTGGTATATTCTGAAGACAGAGAAAAAAGAGACCAATCTGATCAGGGACAAAAAGCAAACTAGTATAAACAAAGACATTAGAATGGAAATTCAGCACAGCCCCAGCAGGGGCTGGCTGACCACAAGAACTAAGTAAACCAGACCAAATCTCATGTGAAAAATAGCAGAGCACACTTAGCTTGAGAAGAGAGGAACAGAACTGGAAACCAGAACCTATGGGCAGGAGACTCCTGATGTCCACTCACAGTCCTCCTCCTCAGGTGGCAGGTCTCTGCAATTTAGATTAGCTTCATTACCTTCTGTCACCACCAGAGGAAGCCCGGATGGAGAACTCACGACTCCTCTGTCAACACAGCCATATCCACCACCCTCACCAGAAGCCACAGGTAAACCAGAAAATGAGTTCACAACATACCTGTGTGACTGGCGTTCTATGCAAGCTCCATCTGTGCAAATGTTTAATACTACACAGCCACCCCTGTTGTGAACACTTTTGACCTGGCTTCTGAGCTCCCTCTGGGGGTTGCTGCTGGTAATGGAGCTGGTCTGGCTGACAGAAGTCTATCACCTGAGGAGGATGATTGGAGGTCAGGTGTTACAGACTAGAGAGATTTAAGTTAGCAACCTTCCCTCAGTTGTTGCCGGTGATTTGGTTTTCTTCCTGAGCATTTTGGAAGTCTGCTTGCCTCCTGCTTTGTCCTGCATCTTTCAGATAAGTTATTTGTCTGCTTGAATCTTTTTGCATTTGATCAATTTTTTACATTTCTCTGATCTCTGCTTTGCTGGTGTGAGTTCAGCCTGGTTCCCTGCTGGGACCTGTGGTGGACTCTGTTCCATATGCCACAGCTCATGTGAGTCTTTCCAGTATTTCTAATCCCCTGTTATATCAGTATCTTTTGTTTTGCATCCAGTTCACACCAGAGTTCTGATTTAGTGGGGGAGAGGTCGTGTGGCCTCAGTATTTTTGCATATCAGACGTGTTGGATTTTTTCTTAGGGTTTTTTGCATGATTGCAGACAGTATCCTTTCCTGTCCTGTTCTATCTAGACAGTTTGGGCCCCATCATTTGCTTACTCTATTTTCTGCCTGTGTTTTGTGCCTTATCTTGTCTCACCGGCAATATATGTTCGGGGGCTATCTATTCCTTTGGGGTTTTACTCTGGGGCAGTTTAGCTTTCCCCTTTCTCGCTTTAGGCTTAGTTAATTCTTTGGCTGTGCCGAGGCGTCTAGGGCATCATAGGTACGTCCCACGGCTAATTCTAGTTGTGTTGTCAGTTTAGGGGGTCTGCAATCCGCTAAGTTACCAACCTCTCTGGTTTTCTGGTTGCCTTGCCTATTCCCCCGCTATCTTTCTTGGTTACCCAATCATAACAGAATCACCGTCCTAACTGTAGATTCTAGGGTACTCTAAAGAAGGAAAGAATAGTAAAAAAAAAAAGGTGTCAGAATTTTTTATATATTTTTTCCTCTTTTTCTCTGGGGGCCGTAGGAGGATTTTTTCTTTAATGGATACTAAGCAATTGTCTGATCGTGTTGAGCAGCTCGCTGCTGATGTTTGGAGAATTTCTGCCTATCTCGCTCAGTTGTCTGCTGTAGAACCTAAAATCCTTATTCCTGATTTATTTTTTGGGGATCGGTCTTAATTTTTGAACATTAAGAATAATTGTAAACTGTTTTTTGCCTTGAAACCTAATTCCTTGTGGAACTCGGTGCAGCAGGTTAAAATTGTCATCTCTCTGTTGCGTGGCGACCCTCAGGACTGGGCTTTTTCCCTGACACCTGGGGATCCTGTTCTGGCTAATGTGGATGCGTTTTTTCAGGCTCTGGGGTTGTTATTGATCAAGCTGAGAAAACTTTATTTGCATTGAACCAGGGTCAGGAAGTGGCAGAGTTATATTGTCAGAAATTCCGAAAGTGGGCGGTCCTTACTAGATGGAACGGTGATGCCCTGGTGGCTCTTTTCGGAAAGATCTGGCAGAGACCGTAAAAGATGTTATGATGGGATTTCCTGTCCCCTCTGGTCTGTCATTGGCCATTCAAATTGACAGACGTTTACGTGAACGTAAAACTATGCGAGAGACGGTGTTGCCTTTTGAACAAACTTCTGAGCCCATGCAGTGTGATAGGGTTTTTTCTAGGTCTCAATATCAAGAATTTAGAAGGCGTAATAAGTTGTGCTTCTTTTGTGGGGGCGCCTCTCATACTATTTCCGTCTGCCCTAAGCAGGAAAAACGTTTTGCTCACTCATTTGTTTTGGGCAATGAACAGCCTAAATTCCTTTTGTTGGTTTCCTTGATCTGCTCCTTATCTTCATTTTCTGCTAAGACTTTTGTTGATTCAGGAGCAGCCCTGAACCTGATGGATTTTGACTTTGCCAAACGTTGTGGTTTTCCCATGGTATCCCTGCGGACTCCTATTCCTTTAAGGGGTATTGATGCCACCCCTTTGGCGGAGAAAAAACCCCAGTTTTGGACCCAGGTGATAATACGGGTAGCCCCGGACCACCAAGAGAATTGTAAATTTTTGGTGTTGCATAATCTACATGACATTATTGTATTGGGTTTTCCTTGGTTGTAGACCCATAATCCTGTTCTGGATTGGAAATCTATGTCTGTGTTTAGTTGGGGTTGTCAATGTGCTCTTAGTGACACTCCTGTTTTCTCCACCTCTCCCCAGTCTCATGATGTTCCTGACTATTTGGCTGATTTCTCTGATGTATTTAGTGAGAGTAAGTCTGCGTCCTTGCCTCCTCATAGGAGTTATGATTGCGTGATTGAGTTAGTGCCCGGTTGTAAATTTCCCAAGGGTCGGCGCTTCAATTCATCTGTACCTGAACATGATGCTATGCGATCTTACATCAAAGAGTCATTTCAGAAGGGTCATATCAGACTGTCCTCTTCACCTTTAGGTGCCTCATCTTGTCTCACCGGCAATATATGTTCGGGGGCTATCTATTCCTTTGGGGTTCTACTCCGGGGAAGTTTAGCTTTCCTCTTTCTCTCTTTAGGCTTAGTTAATTCTTTGGCTGTGCCGAGGCGTCTAAGGCATCGTAGGTATGTCCCACGGCTAATTCTAGTTGTGTTGTCAGTTTAGGGGTCTGCAATCCGCTAAGTTACCAACGTCTCTGGTTATCTGGTTGCCTAGCCTATTCCCCTGCTATCCTCCTCGGTCACCCAATCACAACACACCCCCTCTATGAGTTGGTAGGTCTGTGAGTAGTAGCTCCATCAGTATTTTGCACCTGTGCTGCTCCCGCCTTTATCATGGCGGTCTGCTGCATCCTGCTAAGTGCATAGGTAATCTGACCTGCTGGTGGTAAGGTTGGTTCTTTTTTTCTAGGATGTTTTTTGAAATTTTGTTCAATGTCAGCCATTTTTAGCCATAGCCTAATTTGCTACAGATTGCTTTAGCATGACCACTGCCATTTTAAATATTGGCTTCTATTCACTTATTTAATAATGTCGTAGACTCCAGCATAAACTGTGCCCTCATCTGTTATTTTGCTCTCTATATCCATGGTCTGATCTTCTACAAAGTGCTGTCATCATTGACCTTTTATTGTCCTGATCAATAAGGGTTGATTCTAGCTTTTCCCCCAATACAACAACAAAATCCATTTTGTCCAAAACCTCCCTGGTTCAAAATCGAATTGGTCCCCCAATTACCGTAAGCCAATTGACAATGCACCCCATTCTGAGCTCTAGAGAGACAGCTGTGGCACAAGGCTCCTGGTCAGTGCTCTTCTTCGAGTGTGGCCTTGATTCCACAACAATGTAAATACTGTATGACTATCACAACATTGTCGGGTGACAGAACATCATTTCACACATCACTGGAAGGACCAGACATCCTAGCATGAGGGTGATCATCAGAGTTACAAACCAGTAGTGTAACACAATGATATTCTTCTGTAATGTACACGATACTGTCATATCAAGGCAGAATGTTATCCGAGGTGCCTTTAGTTGTTTGTCCAACGTCACTGAAAAAGTATCGCTACCATAAGGTGCCAACCAAGCATGTCTAGGACGAAGGAGAAAAGAGTAGTCTCTATAGCTCTGTTACATATTAATTTATTTGGTTACTGATTACGTGTGTGTTTGCGTATACAGTAGGTTGGGGTCAGATGACTGTTGAAATAATAGGGCCGGTCACGTCCACAAATTGCGAATGTGACTCGATCACTTTGTAGATCCTTCTACTCAGGTGCAGGACCTGCTTGTCATTACAATAACTATCCATAAAACGAATGCCTGTAGAGCTCATGCTCACTTGAACATTGGTCTGTGTGGGGACCAAAAATATCACAGCGGTATAGAACTGAGTTAAAGTGTAACTTTCAACCATTCTTTTATATTTAGTAGGCTCTTCAATGTCCTGCAGATCAAACCACCCAATGATCGCTCGAAATACTGCTCAGAAAAGTGAAGACAGAAAAGCTCAACTCCTGGAGTTGAGCTCTTCTGCCCCCTGAACTGTACAATTCTGAATAGTAGTTTAAGCCATCAATGGTGGTCTTATGATCAAGTTTCCAATGGATCTGGAGGATATATGGGAGGCTAAAAAATAACAATAAAAAAGACTTGAAAGTTTAGTTCAATTTTAACTACTGCACAAAAGAGCACAAACCTTCGAGAGACATCTGCTGAAACATTTCACATGAAGCCACCACCTCAGAATAGAAGACAAGGCGCCACGAGGCTTATGAATCATAAATGCTATTATTACAAATGGTAGTGTGAGTCTGACTTAATGGGGTTTTCCGGACTTAAGTACATCAGAAACAATGTCTTAATGGGCCCTTAGCACTTGAGTCCTACACTACTTACACCCAGTCACAGGCCTCAGAAGTCACATGTGCATGTATGGAAGCCGACCACTGAGGCCAACCACAGAGGTCAATGATTGACTGCAGTGGTCAGGTGTGCTGATGAAGCTGATGTTATTTCCCCGAGTCTGATGATGTTTCACCCGCTGCAGCCAAAAAGTAGCCCCAGTGGTCAGTCAAGTGATTGATGGATGGGACATCATCTGATCCCGGCAGGGACCACTAAAGCAACAGAACTGGAGCGACAAGGAATACGAATAGTATCACACACAAATAGAGATGGATACAACTGTGTGCTCTGTGGGTCATATCTCTTATGTCTTGATCATTTGCAACAATGTATCAGGTAAGTAAAAGGTAGCAACCTACATTGGATACAGAGGTGGACAAACAGTCATGGCCGAAAGTGTCGGCACCGTTGAAATTCTTCCAGAAAATGAAGCATTTCTCCCAGAAAATAATTTGCGTTTTTTATTCACACTATTTTCCTTTGTGTGTATTGGAACTAAAAAGAAAAAAAGGCAAAAAGTCATCATGTCATGCAAAATCCTAAAAATGGGCTGGACAAAATGGTTGGCGCCTTTCCAAAATTGTCAGTAAACAACTTTGTTTCAAGCAGTGGCGGATTATAATGAGGTCAATTTGGGCAGTTGCCCCGGGCCCAGTGGGGTTAAGGGGCCCACAGCCCAGGCCAGTAAATTGCCCCATTATAATCCGCCACCGCGCAGGGCCGGATTATAGGCAGGGCAGGCGGGGCTTCAGCCCCGGGGCCCCCACCACAAGAGCTTCTAAGGGGGCCCCCACCACATTCCTGCTGGCTGCTGCAATGGCACTCCATCTTCTCCCCACCTAAAAGTGAGTGACCGTGGGGGCGGCATTATGTGCTCTGCTACCAGCAGCATCTACAAGTAGCGTGAACGCTGATGCTGCTGGTAGCGTGCAAAGGCTTGTGATGAGATCACAGGAGGTAAGGTGTCAGGGCCCCCGATCATGTGACCCCTGACTCCTCCCCTCCTGTGACCTCATCACAGGTCCTGTGCGCACAGCACAGAGCACTGAGAGCAGCCATGTATGTGGAGTGCGGCTCTGCGGGTGGAGGTCGGTGCCGGAGGCTCCATTATTCTCTATGTGGAGTGCGGCTCTGCGGGTGGAGGTTGGTGCCGGAGGCTCCATTATTCTCTATGTGGAGTGCGGCTCTGCGGGTGGAGGTCGGTGCTGGAGGCTCCATTATTCTCTATGTGGAGTGTGGCTCTGCGGGTGGAGGTCGGTGCTGGAGGCTCCATTATTCTCTATGTGGAGTGCGGCTCTGCGGGTGGAGGTCGGTGCTGGAGGCTCCATTATTCTCTATGTGGAGTGCGGCTCTGCGGGTGGAGGTCAGTGCTGGAGGCTCCATTATTCTCTATGTGGAGTGCGGCTCTGCGGGTGGAGGTCAGTGCCGGAGGCTCCATTATTCTCTATGTGGAGTGCGGCTCTGCGGGTGGAGGTCGGTGCCGGAGGCTCCATTATTCTCTATGTGGAGTGCGGCTCTGCGGGTGGAGGTCGGTGCTGGAGGCTCCATTATTCTCTATATGGAGGGCGGCTCTGCGGGTGGAGGTCGGTGCTGGAGGCCCCATTATTCTCTATGTGGAGTGCGGCTCTGCGGGTGGAGGTCGGTGCTGGAGGCCCCATTATTCTCTATGTGGAGTGCGGCTCTGCGGGTGGAGGTCGGTGCCGGAGGCTCCATTATTCTCTATGTGGAGTGCGGCTCTGCGGGTGGAGGTCGGTGCTGGAGGCTCCATTATTCTCTATATGGAGGGCGGCTCTGCGGGTGGAGGTCGGTGCTGGAGGCCCCATTATTCTCTATGTGGAGTGCGGCTCTGCGGGTGGAGGTCGGTGCTGGAGGCTCCATTATTCTCTATGTGGAGTGCGGCTCTGCGGGTGGAGGTCGGTGCCGGAGGCTCCATTATTCTCTATGTGGAGTGCGGCTCTGCGGGTGGAGGTCGGTGCTGGAGGCTCCATTATTCTCTATATGGAGGGCGGCTCTGCGGGTGGAGGTCGGTGCTGGAGGCCCCATTATTCTCTATGTGGAGTGCGGCTCTGCGGGTGGAGGTCGGTGCTGGAGGCTCCATTATTCTCTATGTGGAGTGCGGGTGGAGGTAGGTGCTGGAGGCTCCATTATTCTCTATGTGGAGTGTGGCTCTGCGGGTGGAGGTCGGTGCTGGAGGCCCCATTATTCTCTATGTGGAGTGCGGCTCTGCGGGTGGAGGTCGGTGCTGGAGGCCCCATTATTCTCTATGTGGAGTGCGGCTCTGCGGGTGGAGGTCGGTGCTGGAGGCTCCATTATTCTCTATGTGGACTGCGGCTCTGCGGGTGGAGGTCGGTGCTGGAGGCCCCATTATTCTCTATGTGGAGTGCGGCTCTGCGGGTGGAGGTCGGTGCTGGAGGCCCCATTATTCTCTATGTGGAGTGCGGCTCTGCGGGTGGAGGTCGGTGCTGGAGGCCCCATTATTCTCTATGTGGAGTGCGGCTCTGCGGGTGGAGGTCGGTGCTGGAGGCTCCATTATTCTCTATGTGGAGTGCGGCTCTGCGGGTGGAGGTCGGTGCCGGAGGCTCCATTATTCTCTATGTGGAGTGCGGCTCTGCGGGTGGAGGTCAGTGCTGGAGGCTCCATTATTCTCTATGTGGAGTGCGGCTCTGCGGGTGGAGGTCGGTGCCGGAGGCTCCATTATTCTCTATGTGGAGTGCGGCTCTGCGGGTGGAGGTCGGTGCTGGAGGCTCCATTATTCTCTATGTGGAGTGTGGCTCTGCGGGTGGAGGTCGGTGCTGGAGGCCCCATTATTCTCTATGTGGAGTGCGGCTCTGCGGGTGGAGGTCGGTGCTGGAGGCCCCATTATTCTCTATGTGGAGTGCGGCTCTGCGGGTGGAGGTCGGTGCTGGAGGCTCCATTATTCTCTATGTGGAGTGCGGCTCTGCGGGTGGAGGTCGGTGCTGGAGGCCCCATTATTCTCTATGTGGAGTGCGGCTCTGCGGGTGGAGGTCGGTGCTGGAGGCCCCATTATTCTCTATGTGGAGTGCGGCTCTGCGGGTGGAGGTCGGTGCTGGAGGCCCCATTATTCTCTATGTGGAGTGCGGCTCTGCGGGTGGAGGTCGGTGCTGGAGGCTCCATTATTCTCTATGTGGAGTGCGGCTCTGCGGGTGGAGGTCGGTGCCGGAGGCTCCATTATTCTCTATGTGGAGTGCGGCTCTGCGGGTGGAGGTCGGTGCTGGAGGCTCCATTATTCTCTATGTGGAGTGTGGCTCTGCGGGTGGAGGTCGGTGCTGGAGGTTCCATTATTCTCTATGTGGAGTGCGGCTCTGCGGGTGGAGGTCGGTGCTGGAGGCTCCATTATTCTCTATGTGGAGTGCGGCTCTGCGGGTGGAGGTCGGTGCTGGAGGCTCCATTATTCTCTATGTGGAGTGCGGCTCTGCGGGTGGAGGTCGGTGCTGGAGGCTCCATTATTCTCTATGTGGAGTGCGGCTCTGCGGGTGGAGGTCGGTGCCGGAGGCTCCATTATTCTCTATGTGGAGTGCGGCTCTGCGGGTGGAGGTCGGTGCTGGAGGCCCCATTATTCTCTATGTGGAGTGTGGCTCTGCGGGTGGAGGTCGGTGCTGGAGGCTCCATTATTCTCTATGTGGAGTGCGGCTCTGCGGGTGGAGGTCGGTGCTGGAGGCTCCATTATTCTCTATGTGGAGTGCGGCTCTGCGGGTGGAGGTCGGTGCCGGAGGCTCCATTATTCTGTATGTGGAGTGCGGCTCTGCGGGTGGAGGTCGGTGCTGGAGGCTCCATTATTCTCTATGTGGAGTGCGGCTCTGCGGGTGGAGGTCGGTGCTGGAGGCTCCATTATTCTCTATGTGGAGTGCGGCTCTGCGGGTGGAGGTCGGTGCCGGAGGCTCCATTATTCTCTATGTGGAGTGCGGCTCTGCGGGTGGAGGTCGGTGCTGGAGGCCCCATTATTCTCTATGTAGAGTGTGGCTCTGCGGGTGGAGGTCGGTGCTGGAGGCCCCATTATTCTCTATGTAGAGTGTGGCTCTACGATTCGTGACCCCCATCATGTGACGAGGGGGGGCCCACAGAGTCTGAACTGCCCCGGGCCCTGGCTACCCATAATCCACCCCTGCATGTGATGCTCATTCAAACTCACTGTGTCAATTAACAAGTGTGTACAATATGAAAATCACACCTGAAACCAGATAACAAGGGAAGAAGTTGACTCCATCTTTGCACTGGGTGTCTGTATGTGCCACCCTAAGCATTGAGAACAGATAGAGGAGAAGAGAACTGAGGATTTGAGAACAGAAATTGTTGAAAATTATCAAAAATCTCAAGGTTACAAGTCCATCTCCTGAAATCTAATGGTTCTTTTGTCCACGGTGCGCAACATAATCAAGAAGTTTACAACATATGGCACTGTAGCTAATCTCCCTGGATGTGGATGGCAGAGAAAAAAAGGTTGCAACGCAGGATATTCCAGGTGGTGGATAAGCAGCCTCAATCAAGTTCCAAAAAAATTCAAGCTGTCCTGCAGGCTCAGGGTATATAGAATCATAGAATCGTAGAGTTGGAAGGGACCTCCTGGGCCATCTGGTCCATCCCCCTGCTCAAAGCAGGATTGGCTAAATCATCCCAGACAGATATCTGTCCAACCTCTGTTTGAAGACTTCTATTGAAGGAGAACTCACCACCTCTTGTGGCAGCCTGTTCCACTCATTGATCACCCTCACTGTCAAAAAGTTTTTTCTAATATCTAATCTGTGTCTCCTCCCATTCAGTTTCATCCCATTTCTTCTAGTCTTTCCTTGTGCAAATGAGAATAAAGATGATCCTTCTACAATGTGACAGCCCTTGAGATATTTGTAGACAGCTATTAAGTCTCCTCTCAGTCTTCTTTTCTGTAATCTAAACATTCCCAAATCCTGCATCCTTTCCTCATAAGACAGGGTTTGCAGACCGGTCACCATTCTGGTCGCTCTTTTCTGAACTTGCTTCAGTTTGTTGATGCCTTTTTTAAAATGTGGCGCTCAAAACTGGACAAAGTATTCCAGATGAGGTCTGAGCAAAGAGGAGTAGAGGGAAATAATGACTTCACGTGATCTAGACTGTATGCTTCTGTTAATACATCGTAGAATTGTCACACTGTCAGTGTGAACTATCATTTGAAGAAATGAAATGCTATGGCAGGAGACCCAGGACGACCCCACTGCTGACACAAACACATAAGAAAGCTAGACTGTAGTTTGCCAAAATATACTTCAGTAAGCCCAAATCCTTCTGGGAAAGTCTCCTATGGACAGATAAGACCATGATAGACCTTTTTGGCAAAGCACATGATTCTACTGATTATCGAAACCAGAATGAGGCCTACGAAGAAAAGAACACAGTACCTTCAGTCAAATATGTTGGAGGTTCAAAGATGTGTTGGGGTTGTTTTGCTGCTTCCAGCACTGGGTGCATCATAAAATCTGAAGATTACCAACAGACCCGTAGAAGCGAGTAATCGCGAAACGGCCGTTGTCCGGCACCTCCCTCCCCTAGCATTCCTTTAACGTCCTGCATGTCCACACATCTATTGATGGAATTTATGTGAAATAAAGACGCACAGTTTTTCAGCTACATCGGTGAGTGCTGCATATTTCTTCTTTTTTCCATTCGCACAGATATTTTTATGCAGAGGGCATTTTAGTAACACTTTTATTTTTAAGGGCACTGTGTCTAGATGTGCTGCAAAAGAACAGAGAAGTAGTCTGATGATGGCTGTTTATAACATCTCCCAGTATCTCCTTACCATTGTTTAGAACATACTGGGAATTGTAGGGTTGTAGGTTCATGTATTACAATTGTTTATGGGGCTGACTTGATATTACAATTGATTGTTGTACTAAGCTTGGTTCTTATATTCAAGTACTCTTGATTCTGGTCATGTATTCATGTACTTATGGTGGTTCTGGTGACGTATTCATGTACTGATGGCGGTTCTAGTAACGTACTGATTGTGGGTCTGTTGATGCATTCATGTACTGATGGTGGATCCAGTGATGCATTCGAGTACTAATGATTGTTTTGGTGAAGTATTCATGTACTGATGGAGGTCCTAGTGAGGTATTCATGTACTGATGGTGGTTCTGGTGATGCATATATCACCAGAATAATCATCAATACATGAATACAGCACCAGAACAACCATCACTACATGAATATGTCACCAGAACTGGAATACATAACTAGAACCACTATCAGTTTTGTGTAACCTGTATTTGTCATTTGACACATACAAAAAAAAAATCAGACATATCCCTTTATCTATAAAAGGGGTCTGTTTATTTTCCATTAGGGTATTTGCTAAATGCAGGATACTTTAATTGAAACCAATATAGTTACGCTTTATTAGTTTCCAGAACTATCCTTGGGTTCTTTATTTAAAATATAGGATGTTAGGGATGAATATAGCTATTTTTTCCTCTGCATTGTGTAAATGGTCAGATAAAAATGATTGATTCTGTATCTATCTTTGAAATTGTACTTCCCTAAAGTATATTACTTTTTTGTAGCTTTTTTTTAATTTATGTTTTTTTTGTGAAAAAGGTAACAATTCTAGTGGAAGTGGTCATCATATTTTGCTACCTAACCCATCGGAGGGGAAGGGCTGATGTGTATTAGGGGTCCTATTATGTTGGTCTCTGAGTCATTCCTTTGCTTTGGGGTGTGAGGGGTGCCACTGGCTTCATCTGCCTATGGCACCAAAATACTTTGTCTCGGCCCTGGGTCCATGTATAGCTCTGCATGCTCATCCACATCATGGGTGGGTGCATGAGCTCAGGAGGACCTGTTCCTAAAAGTAGGAAAAAAAAAAAAACAATAGCACCAAAATAACAGATGTTTCAGGCTAGGGTGAACCTGGCCACCGAATACTTAGCGGTACAAGGCGAGTTTTTTTAGTGGGTCTGTGACTAATCATACGACAGCTGGATTCTCACTCCGGGTTCATTGACTCATATACTTTAATTCACCATAAATTTCCTTCCAAATCTCCAGCAGGATCGTATGTTGTAACAACACCTGGCAACTACAAGGATCTCCCAAGCCGGCTAATGGAAAATAATGAGCAGCGGTACTCATTTTTACAAGCATTGACCGCAATGAAACAGCAGATTAAACAAGCTGTATACATTTTCTTTTAATTGCATGGCCAAATCCAGAGCCTTTGTTTATTAGGGGGAACGTGACCCCTGTTGGCTGTTTTGAACTCTTGGCTTTTATACATATAGACATGTTGTTGTTGTTGTTATTGTTGGATTTCACATATGTTTTCCTACAGAATAATGCAACAAGCATCTTATATACAGAGAGTTGTCACCAAAGCTGCATTCAAGAAGCTGTAAAGCAGGAAAACTACATCTTTAAGAGAAACTTATCATCAGGTTTTTGCTATGTAATCCTACAGCAGCATAATGTAGGGGAAGAGACCCGAATATCAGTGATGTGTCACTTTGTTTACTGGGTGCAACAGTTGTGATAGAATCAATTTTCTCTGCTGCAGATCTAGCAAAACTTGGAATGCTGAGCTGGGTATAACCCCGCCCACAGCACTGATTGGCAGCTTTCTGTATACATAGTATAAGTACAGAGAGCTGTTAATTAGTGCTGGGGACATGACTGGTCTAGGAGGCACAAGGCCAGTTGTCTTGTAGTGATAATCTCCTGCTTATAAAACATTGATTGTATTGAAACAGAAAAACACAGCCCAGAAAGTGACACAACACTGGAATCAGGGCATTTTCCACAAATCATGGTGCTCTCAGATTACATAGAAAAAAACTGTTGACAGATTCCCTTTAAAGAGGACCTGTCACTTACCATTAATGTAATTTTCTTTTACATAGTGTAAATGTGTTAGTGTGGATGGTCTGGAGCCGGAAACTCCAGGAGTGGACCCTCTGGGCCGTGGCACCAAGGGGCCCCGGGCGAGCTGCCAGGTGGAACCGACCCCTATAGAGGGACTGTTAGGAGCAGGCCCAGGGGTTCGAGTACAACGGTAGCCGATACCGAGAGGGACGGCTCACAGGAGACACGGGTGAGTATGTCTGAAGGGCGGTACTGGATACTAGGAATACCAGGTGTGTACACGGAAGTGCGCTAACTACAGGATAGTGCGAGACAGGTACACGTGAGCACGTATGGCGTGTAGCGAGTAATACGTCCGGAGGTAAAGAAAGCAGGACGCGTGCAAGGAGCACGACAGAGTACTGAATGGAGCAGCAGTCGTGCCAGGAGGTGTAATGTAGCGCAGGGACAGAGTGAGTGCCAGGAGGCACGACTGAGCAAGAGACAGAGGACAGGATACGAGAGTGTGCCAGGAGGTACAACTGAGCATGAAGCAAGTGAGAGTTCAGAACGAGTGCTAAGAGCACAATAGAATACAAGACAGAGCAGAGGACCTGAGAACAGCGCATAGCCAGGCAGGGACACAGCAGACCCAGCCAGGAAGCACAACAATAATCAGGCACCTCCCATAGAGGGAGGTCGCCTGATATAGCACATGACTACTACTGGTTCCGGGTCAGGTCCTCTAGCCAGAAGCACCTGACCACTACAGCTTCCGGGTCAGGTCCTCCTTTGCCATAGAGAGGACCGACCTGAGGCCTGGAGGACAGGAACGCGCCAGCGCGAGCATGAAATGGAGGAGGCGAAAACCCGAGAGCATGGGGTGCGCACCCGGCGAGGGGCCCAGAGCGGGCGTGACACCGGAGAGAATGACGTCGGGACCGTAGCTCTGCCTCCTGGTGAGCGCGGCATGACAAAATGCTGCTGTTCTTCTGAATCTGATGTTGTTTTACTTTTGTTTCTGAGCCTCTCTGTTCCAAACTTATGGCCCTTCTTTCCTTTGATCTATTCAGCCACGTAGGTGAGGTCCTTACTCTTTTCTGTGGGCATCTTTAAGAGGACCACATCCAAATGACAAAAAGACTAGATTTATATACATGCAAGAGTAGGCCATATCTTAGGAATGGAGAGACACAGGAACAAAAGAAAAACATCAACAGATAAAAAAGAACAATGGGATTTATACCAGGTAAATAAAGAAACGTGTCATGACTCTGTTGTCAGGTGTCCTGGGTCAAGGGGCTCCTTCCCTTTCCGTAATGCTAGGGGCGCCCTAGCTCGCCCTGTTCCCTGGATTACTTCTGATGGTGAATACACCGGGGCCATGTACTTTGCCTTTGCTCCCGAGTCCACCCTCAGTCTGTACCCTTCACCCACCCAGGGAAGAGGGGACTAGTAGTGTACCGTAATACATCAACCAGACTAACAAGGTTGATGACATGGTGGGAGAAATCTAGCATCCCCGGGAACATAAGCTCCCAGCCATTGTCTGCCCTGCAGAAAGGAGCACAGAGCACATACAGAAATGAATCACCCCCTCCTGTGGATCATTGGTATGCAATTTAGGGCAAATCCACTCTGTGCTTTGGTACTGAACCCAGGCCTTTCTAAAAGGGATCTCCGTATGGAAGTCAGGGCAAATCCATCCACCGCTTTGGTTCTGACCCCAGGCCTCTCTTAAAGGGATCCTTGGTATGGAAGTCAGGGCAATTGCCTTCAAATGCTCTGGTACTGACCCCAGGCTCTCTTAAAGGGATCTCCTGTATGAAAGTTAGGGCAAATCCCTCGGCGCTCTGATTCTGACCCCAGGGTTCTATTAAAGGGATCATTGGTATGCAAGTCAGGGCAAATCCACTCAGCCCTCTGGTTCTGATCCCAGGCTCTCTTAAAGGGATCCCTGGTATGGAAGTTAGGGCAAATCCACTCAGCGCTCTGGTTCTGACCCAAGTCCCCTCTTAAAGAGATCCTCGGTACGGAAGTGAGGGAAAATCCACTCTGCGCTTTGGTACTGACCCCAGGCCTCTCTTAAAGAGATCTCCGGTATGGAAGTTAGGGTAAATCCCTCAGTGCTCTGATTCTCACCCAAGGCTTCTATTAAAGGGATCATTGGTATGGAAGTCAGGGCAAATCCACTCAGCGCTCTGGTTCTGATGCCAGGCCTCTCTTAAAGGGATCCCCAGTATGGAAGTTAGGACCGTTCCACTCAGCGCTCTGGTTCTGACTCCAGGCTGACGGGATGATGTGGGATATTAGTGGTAGTTGTCCAGTGGCTCTGGCTGATGGGATGATGTGGGATATTAGGGGTAGTAGTCCGGTGGCTCTGGCTGATGGGATGATGTGGGATATTAGGGGTAGTAGTCCGGTGGCTCTGGCTGATGGGATGATGTGGGATATTAGGGGTAGTAGTCCTGTGGCTCTGGCTGATGGGATGATGTGGGATATTAGTGGTAGTAATCCGGTGGCTCTGGCTGGTGGGATGATGTGGGATATTAGGGGTAGTAGTCCGGTGGCTCTGGCTGACGGGATGCTGTGGGATATTAGTGGTAGTAGTCCGGTGGCTCTGGCTGATGGGATGATGTGGGATATTAGGGGTAGTAATCCGGTGGCTCTGGCTGATGGGATGATGTGGGATATTAGGGGTAGTAGTCCGGTGGCTCTGGCTGACGGGATGATGTGGGATATTAGGGGTAGTAGTCCGGTGGCTCTGGCTGATGGGATGATGTGGGATATTAGGAGTAGCAGTCCGGTGGCTCTGGATGATGGGATGATGTGGGATATTAGGGGTAGTAGTCCGGTGGCTCTGGCTGATGGGATGATGTGGGATATTAGGGGTAGTAGTCCGGTGGCTCTGGCTGATGGGATGATGTGGGATATTAGGGGTAGTAGTCCGGTGGCTCTGGCTGACGGGATGCTGTGGGATATTAGTGGTAGTAGTCCGGTGGCTCTGGCTGATGGGATGATGTGGGATATTAGGGGTAGTAGTCCGGTGGCTCTGGCTGACGGGATGATGTGGGATATTAGGGGTAGTAGTCCGGTGGCTGTGGCTGATGGGATGATGTGGGATATTAGGGGTATTAGTCCTGTAGCTCTGGCTGACGGGATGATGTTGGATATTATAGTGAATGTGGCTATGTGGAGTGGGCGGGGCTATACACTCAGCTTTATATACTGTATATAGATATAATCATTATAATTTGTTATAACTAACCGTAGTTAGTTACTATGCCCGGGCAGCGCCGGGCTCTTTAGCTAGTATATATATTCCCATTGAGATCATTAGGTATACTGTAATTTAAAAAAAATTCACAGCACCTTTCACTACGTGTGCACATAGCCTAAACTGTTTAGGTGTTGCATGGCAGAATCATGTGGGCACTAAGAGACAGTATTGTGTTGCATTGTTTAGAAATATTATTTGACAACATTTATATAAAAATTACATAAGTCATAGACAGGGACATAACTATAGTGGGGGCAGGAGATTGCAATTGCACCCACCTGCGGGGGTCAAGAGGGGCCCATATGAGAAGGTCAATAGTAATAAAGACCCTGGTAGTGATTTTGCCTAGGGGCCTATGAACTCCATGTTACGCCACTGATTATAGTAGCTACAGCTATTATCGTGCCCCCATTCACCCGTAGCAACCAAATCAACAAACGGTAAACAGCCCTAAGTGCCTTTTTATTTTTCACTGAGCCCTTATTCATTAAGAAATACCAATTCACAATGTACAAACAGCTAGCCTGTGTCTTAGTTCCCAAATTTCAAAGGGAAAGAAACCATAAATATGTTAATTTCAGCTAACATCCGATAACAGCTGATGTTCTGCAACTTGGTCACCCTTCCCTAATGTCAAACTTCATTAGTTCCAAGTTCTTTTGTTTTACGGGATTGTTAGATTTTTTTAGTTATTGCTTCATGGAATTTGCTGTAGATATAGGGAGAATTTATCATTTGTTTTCGGCCTTTTTTAGGGCACATTTTGTGTCATTTTTTTTAGTTTAGACATTTTCTTGTTTTTTTTTTAATTTTTAAAAACACATTTATAAGCTGTGCACCATCTTTAATGCATTTTGCACCAAGTTCGGCATTTTTATTTTGAGCTTGTCATAAAGGGCGGATCACTTGCATTTTCTTATGACTTATAACTTTTTTATATGTTGCATAAAAAGATGCAAACACAGGGGGATGGCATAAAAAATGGAGTAAGGGTATGTGCACACCTTAGTATGGTATTTCTGCATCTCTTTTAACCTTTCTTCTGATTATTTTTATGCCTTCTTTTGCTTTTGTTGAAAAAAAACCCCCTGGTGTCAGATGTTAAGGCCTCTTTCACACATCAGGTTTTCGCCGTCAGGCGCGATCCGGCGCTTTTGACAGAAACCGGATCCGGCGAAATGCAATGCCGGATCCGTTTTCCCCCCCATTGACTTGCATTTGCGCCGGATCGCGCCGGATGGCCATGCGTTTCATCCGGTTTTCGCCGGATCCGGCAATGTGTCGCGATCCGGCGTCTGGAAAAAACGGTGACTGTAACGTTTTTTGTCTCCGTCGAAAAAGCCGGACACGCCGGATCCGGCGCGTCCGGCTTTTTCACACAATGAAAGCCTATGAGCGCCGCAATGCGCCGGATCCGGCGAAAGCCGGATCCGTCGGCCGGATCCGGTTTTTTGGTCTGAGCATGCTCAGTAGCTCTGCCCACAAGACATATATAAAAGCAAGACAGTGGGACCCACAGCCACACCCAACATGCCACCCAAGACAGCAACCAGGCGCAGGAGAAGGCAGGAGACCACTGCAGCACCATCCGCACCACCACCACCCCAAATGGAGCAGCAAATAGAACATGCTGAGGAGGGGAGGCCAGCAGCAGATGAGAGACGGTAATTATCAAATAACCCATTCCTCCAAACTAGGGCTATTGAATATCAAGATATTCATTGGCCCTTTGTTTCTCTTTATTCAACAGCCGCCCAATAGATGCAGCAGCAGCAGCAATGGCAGCAGCTGGAACACCACCCACAGGCATGGAGTGTGGCCAGCAGGAAGACAGCACATCATCTTCTGGGAGCCCTCCCTCGCATCGTCAGCGTTTGACGGTAAGTTTTTATTTCCAAAATCCATCTTCTCTGTAATATATGTCTATTCATTGCCTTTTATTTCAAAACAGGAATCACAAGATGAAGAGGAGCTCCCAGAAGAAGAAGGAAGGGGTGGACAGACACCTGGAGTGGGCTCACAATTCGTAAGTTTTTTGCATCAAACGCAGAAACACAACATCACACTACACACAACACATAGAAAACAATGTTCTGCAGACCACACACAGCAAACAAATGCCTACATCCAAAGACATAACATTTTTTGTTTTCTTCTCTAGTCTTCCCAATCTGGTGCTTGGCCAAGAGGTCCTCGCAGTGCCTCCCAGGGTCGTCGGCGACAGCAACGCGGCGGTCACCAGCGTGTAAGTATAAATATTTTTGCTTTGTTTTTTTGCACTTTTTATTTCATTTCTTTTGTGGAGGCTAATTATGTTATTTTTGTCTTTTTCTTTAACAGCCTTCACAGCGTGCTCCCGACTCTGACGGTGAGGATGGAGGGATTGATGTGGACCGCCTCATCGATCTCGTCAGAGAAAGGGAGCCGCTCTGGAATATGGCTGACCGCCGCCACGCTGACCTGATCGTTACCCGACGACTCTGGGTGGAAATCTGTTCGCTCCTTGTTGGCCGCTGGGAGGACCTCGAAGCTCGGGCCCAGATTAAAGAGCGTAAGTATATACAGTACCGGTTGCTTGATGTAAACCAGTGTTTCCCGAACTCCAGTCCTCGTGGTCCCCACGGATCATGTGTTCAGGATTTCTATTTACTATGGAAATCCTGAAAACATGACCCCTGGGGACCATGAGGACTGGAGTTTGGGAAACACTGATGTTGTATACTAACCACTCCTTTCTCGTTTCAGGGAACAGAATTGTGAATCGGTGGCGGTCTGTGAGGGATCGTTTCAAGAAGGAGTTCAATAAAGAGATGCGGGCCCCGAGTGGATCTGGAGGACGCAGGAGCAAGTACAAGTACGCAGAAGCCCTGTCGTTCCTCCGGGAAACAATGGTCACCAGAAGGTAAATATTACACACCACATGTGAAAAAAAATGTTATATGTAAATTTTTTTTTCAGCCAGGGCCATACCATGTCAGTATTTTAATTGTTTTTTTTTCTCTTTATTCCACAGCACGGTGAGCAGCACTCGGGAGCCGGCACGATTGGACCCTTCTGAGGCGATCCCTGAGGAGACCGGCACCGAGGGACACTTCGACCGCCCCGGTACATCTGCACCTTCCCAGCCTTCCCACACATTCGACCCATCTGTCCCATCCACCAGCACAGGAGCATCGTGGCCGCCTACATTACATGAAGCTGCTGGTGAGGAGATCGCTTTCCCTTTACCCCACCCTTCTGCCCCTGCCACCTCTAGTACACCTGCGGGTACTGGGCGGCAGCGGCAGAGGGGTCAGGAAAAGACTTATGCGCCAGAGTTCTTGCATCTGAATGCATCTTTCCAGAACTGTCTAAAAGTCTTGTCAGAGCAAATATCCGCAGGCTATCAGCAGATCAACTCCAGCATTCTGGAGGTGAAGACACTTCTGCAAACCATGCATTCAGAAGCAAGATCTTCGCCAAACCACACCTTTTTCAGGTCTGTTGTGGAGCGCATGGAAACGCTCTCTCCTGCCCAGCAGATGCATGTAATGCATTCATGCCACGCTGCTCTCCAGCAAGTTACCTCCCAACCTCCTCCTCCTCCCACCACAGTAGTTCCTCCACCTGCACCCCCTCCAGCCACTTTCCATCCTCCCCCTCCTATAACATCTACACCCCCTCCAGCCACTTTCCATCCTCCCCCTCCTATTACATCTACACCCCCTCCAGCCACTTTCCATCCTCCCCCTCCTATTACATACCATCCACCTCCAGCCACTTTCCATCCTCCCCCTCCTATTACATACCATCCACCTCCCCAGCACCATCCACCTCCCCAGCACCAGCAACCTCCCCAGCACCAGCAACCTCCCCAGCACCAGCAACCTCACCAGCACCAGCAACCTCACCAGTACCAGCAACCTCCACAGTACCTGCAAACTCCCCAGTACCAGCAACCTCCCCAGTACCAGACATCTCCCCACTTCCAGCAACCTGCCCCGTACCAGACATCTCCCCACTTCCAGCAACCTGCCCCGTACCAGACATCTCCCCACTTCCAGCAACCTGCCCCGTACCAAACTCCTTCCCTATACAACTTGCCATCAACATCATCTGCTCCTACAGTCCCTGCCCAACCCTCCACTCCACCACCCACCACCTCTTCTGCTTCCCACATGTCCACCCATTCTGTAGTTTTTTCCACACCTTCACCTCTAACTGTTCCTTCCCCACCACGATCCCAGTCCTCTCTCCACACTCCCAGTGTCGAAGTGTCCCGCAGCCCCTACAGCAGTATTTCCACCACACACTACACAGAATTATAATGTGTGTATTTAAATAAAAATGACCAGTTTTATGGTTTCAGTTTTATAGTTTCAAAGTTTTATTAAACAAGTTTATTAAAATTTTAAAAAAGTTTACTAAAAAAAACATTTTTCAATAAAAGTTAAATTATTTGACACTGGTTGTCTGTCATTTCTTTCTGCGGCGAAAAAGGTTAAATACAGGGTATTTAAAAGGTGAAATGGTATTCAAAACTAGGTATATAACTGTGGGTAAATTTTAGCTTTTTGCCACAGTTGTGTTCCTGGTTGTGAGCAAAGTATTTCACCTAAAAAGTTGTGTTTATTGTTGGTGATTTCCTAACAATGTACACAACTTTTGTTAAAAGGTGAAATACTTTGCATAAAACACAACCAGGTACACACCTGTGGCCTAAAGCTAAAAATAGAGACCATGACAAGATAGCCAACTTTGGTTGGCAAAGGTATATACTGTTGGTACAGAAGGTACACAAGTTTGGTTAGGGCACAAATCTTTCACACTCTGTCATCCTGCCAGTGTACTCTGCCTTGAGGTGACATAAAGTATAGTGCAAAATTGTCCCTCATTACTGAAACCGTCACAGAACTTCTAGTGGTAATGTCATGGTAATCTTGCAAGGTGGTTTCTTCAGAGGTGTCCTCAATGGAAATGGGTTCCTTGCAGATAACAAAATTGTGGAGTACCACGCACGCTTTGATCACCTCGTCCACAGTTTCTGTCTTGAGGTTGATCGCAGTCAATAGGACCCGCCATTTGGCTGTCAGAATACCAAAGGTACATTCAACCATTCTTCTTGCTCTTGTGAGGCGGTAATTAAAAATGCGTTTTGGTCTTGTCAATCCTCTGCTAGAGTACGCTTTCAAAAGGTGTTCTGACAGCTGGAAGGCTTCATCCCCTACACAGACAAATGGCATAGGTGGACCAGATGTTTGCGGCAGCGGTCTAGGTGGTGGGAACTGGAAGATGTTTCCATACAGTTTACGCCCCATGGCAGACAGTTTGAAAACTTGAGAGTCATTGGAGCGGCCATAGGCCCCAATATCAACCGCAATAAATTTGTATTCCGCGTCAGCGATGGCCATGAGGACAATTGAAAAATATTTCTTGTAATTGAAATATTCCGATCCCGATCCAGCTGGCTTTACAATGCGGATATGTTTCCCGTCCACAGTGCCCAAGCAGTTTGGAAACTGACATATCTGTTGAAACTTGTCAGCAATTTCAATCCACCTCTCTGTTGTGGGCTCTGGTAAAAACTCTTCAGCTAAGGAGTCCCACAGTGCACGGCATGTGTACTTCACAATTCCAGATATGGTGGAAATTCCGAGTCTGTACTGGAAATGCAGTGACGAAAGGGATTCTCCAGTTGCAAGAAATCTGTGGGGAATTAAAAAACAATAAATTAGTTTTAAATCACAGCATTACATACCAAAACTGACCTATAACACTTGGAGATACAAATTACCACCAACAAGATTGCAGTGAAAGTGTGCTCTGATGCGAGCACATCCAATAAATGTGGCTTACCTTAAAGTCACCATCAGACGCTCTGCGGGTGAAACAGAGAAGCGGCAATAGGTGTCCGCTTTTCTTATGAGGTGTGCAATGCGCTCCACCAAGTAATCAAAATTCTCCATTTTCATCCTAACATATCCAAAAAATTTATCCGGGTTTCGTCGAAGGTCCATGCATAGTGTAGAATAGACCCCACGCGTCATTCTCTTGGCTGTGATGGGGTGGATCCACAAACGTCGTCTACGATGCCTGATGCGCTGCTGTCTCGCTCTCTCCTTCTCCAGAACAATCACCCTCAAACGATTTGCCTCCGCTGTAAAATCCGCCAAATTCTTCAAAATATTTCCAATGACAACATCCATCTTCGCCAGTAACTTGCTCTTCTCTCCAACCTGCACTTTCTCCTCTACAACCTGTCAAAGAAGGGCTGTAGGAACACGCTATATATAGTTTTCCAGTAGCCAATCCCGTTCGGAAAGCCACAAGGGTCAATTTTAAAAACCGGATCCGGCGTAATCCGTCGAAAAAACGGATAGAAAAACGGATGAACCGGATGAGACGGATCCGGTTTTGTCTGTCCAGAAAAAGACGGATCCGGCAGAAAACCGGATCCGTCACATCCGGTTTTAAGAAACATTTGCCGGATCCGGCGTTCCGGCACGACGCCGGATCGCGCCTGACGCCGAAAACCTGATGTGTGAAAGTAGCCTAAGAGTGAGTTAAAGGTTAAAGTGAAATGCAGTATAGTATGTTTTCTTGGTTTTTATTTTTGACATTGTTGTTGTGGTTTGGTGGTATTTGGTGTTTTAGTCTTAGGCCGGGGTCACACTAACCTGCGCAAAATACGGTCCGTAGTTTACAGGCGTAATACGGATGAATGACTCCTAAACAGTGCTCTGTAGGTCATCCGTAAGCAAGGTGTGGTCGCGTATTTTGCGCATGTCAGCATCCGTATGGACTCCGTATGGCGAGATTTTCTCGCAGGCTTGCAAAAGAAGACTGAGAGGAGACTTAATAGCTGTCTACAAATATCTAAAGGGCTGTCACATTGTAGAAGGATCAACTTTATTCTCATTTGCACAAGGAAAGACTAGAAGCAATGGGATGAAACTGAATGGGAAGAGACACAGATTAGATATTAGAAAAAACTTTTTGACAGTTAGAGTGATCAATGAGTGGAACAGGCTGCCACGAGAAGTGGTGAGTTCTCCTTCAATGGAAGTCTTCAAACAGAGGCTGGACAGACATCTGACTGGGATGATTTAGCGAATCCTGCTTTGAGCAGGGGGTTGGACCAGATGGCCCAGGAGGTCCCTTCCAACTCTACGATTCTATGATTCTATGAAAATGGACATATAATGGAGCCCTATGACAGGGTTTATAACAGAAACCAAAGAATAGATATAGACACATAGAATGCATATATATATATATATATACACTGTATATATATATATATGTGTATTCTATGTGTATATCTATTCTTTCGTTTCTTTTTTTAACCTGTCAGTGTGAGTTTACTGTATAGTGCACTGAATTGCCGGCTTTGCTAAAAGACACCTGGTGCGTATTTCTCGCAAGTCACACGTGTGGTCTGTGTGTAATCCGTATTTTTTGCGCACCCATAGACTTGCATTGGCGTATTACGGGCGTAGTACGCTGACAATCGCAGCATGCTGCGATTGGCACGGACCGTAGAATACGGATGAGAAATATATGGCTGGTGCGAGGGACCCCATAGAGAATCATTGGTCCGTGTGTAATGCGTGCTTTTAGCGCCTCTCACTCGGCCGTATTCCTCGCCAGTGTGACCCCGGCCTTAAAGGGGTTGTCTGGCCTTAGGCCGGGGTCACACTTGCGAGTGCAATGCGAGAAACTCGCGCATCAATACCCGGCACTCGGGACCGGAGTGTGCGGCTGCATGTCTTTCTATGCAGCTGAACGCTCCGGTCCGAACCGCTGACGGCAGTGCGTGGTATTGATGCGAGAGACTTACACAAGTATGACCCCGGCCTTAGGCTGCAAGTCTGGAGTCACTTTGTCACATGCCAACTAGACGTGCGCATTAAGCAAGGCTGCACACGTCTGGTTGGCACATGGCACGTGTATTCAGATCTCATACTTATGGTAAAATTTGTTGCAGGTGGTATTTGTTTTGTGCAAAGTTTTATTCATGAAAAACACACCTCTTCAAAATCTCTTCTACAATGTGTGCACACCGCTGCAAAAAAAAAGAAGTAAAAACAACATTGCTGTGCACATGTCCAGTCTTAAGGCACTTCTTTTAACTGTTTCAGAAACCTTGAAATAAATTCTTTACGCAGTTTCGTTTGGAATTCATCTACTATATACACTTAAAATTACGGAGTGAAGAAAAAAATAACTTGAAATACTCCGGCGAAGACACTTCAGAGAAATGAGCATTTTCCTGACACTTTTTTTATCTTGGAAAACTCGGTGATTCCGCTGACATCTTAAAGACACGCTGGAAACATACCCCAGGAAAAGAAATTGCCAAATAAGGAGCATTTCCTAAAGTGATTTTGGATTTAAAAACTCTTCGGGGCTTTAGCATCTTTTTTGTCTATTTTTGTGTATTTTTCACCTGTTTTTCATTTGCATCTTTATTCAGATCACCTTTTTACCTTTTTATGTGTTCATCTGTTTTTGTTTTTTTTTTTTTGCCCAATTCATCATTTCTGACTTTTCTAAAAGTCGTAAACATTTTTCATCAAATGTACTCCATTCATTCCCCTTCCGGAATGATATTATGTATTTGCAATCGGTGCTACTTTTTCCACTAAAAAATAGTTTCCAAAATTTTTTGAAAAATAAAGACAATTTTTGACTTTGCACAAGAAAATAATGAACCGCGTGCGCCATTTGAAAGAATTAAGTGCAAAATAGGCAACGGACGGCTCAAGACACAAAAAAAAGGATAAGTGATATAAAATATAAAACCCGCAAATCATGAATCGGGAGAATTTTGGAAAGCAAAGCATGCAACCTTGTGAATTCGGAGATTTTGCAATATGAGCACAATCAAGTAAGCTGTGCGCTTGTCAATTTCGGTATGTTAATTAGATAGGGGAGAAGATAAGCTAAAATTAAAAAAAATGTTTTGGCAAAAAACTTTTGTCCGATCAAGACAACAACTGTCTATATATCCTATTAGGGTCTATGAACATCATAGAGGTTATGGTTGTGACCTTCTAGTGAGAGTGAAGAAACTTCTTTAGTGGAACTGTCCAGTCTTTATTGAGTGGTCAACTGTTGAAGAAAGGACTTTAGGTCATGGTGGGGTCTTCATAGAAACCCCCAGTTTAATACAATCTGCTGTTCACACTTCTGAATTTTCTTTATTTTCTTAAGAATACAATGTTTTCTTGCCATATTCTTGCTTTTCTTCCAGCTGTGTTCGACTAATCCTCATGATAGCATCGGTAATAAGAAACAGGATTCAACTGGGTCGCACAGATGGCTCATTGTAGCAGATCCACTGCAGGAAGCAGAGGAGGGAGAATTTACTGTGTCACAAAGTGACCACTCATGCTGTTTATGTGTTTTACGCTTTTTTTTTCTTTTTTTTAGAGCAAGCATGGCAGAGCAACTGGAATGTGAAGGAGCCATAGACTGGGAAGAGAGATGTGTAGCCCTGGAATCCCAGCTGATGAAGTTTCGTACACAGGCGAACAGAATCCGGGAATTACTGGCAGAGAAGGTAACCTTACATCATTTACCTTGCATACCGCTTAAAGGAACCGGAACGTGAAGCTTCTGCCGAATGATAAGCTGTAATGAAAACGACAGACACATTCACTATGGAATTTTAGTTATTGAGAAAGAAGAAAAAAAGTGATTTGGCAAAATTGTCCTTTACAGGGAAATGGACCCACAAGTATAAACTTTATCAGAGTGACACTGATCCATACACATGGTTCACAAAGAGTATTAAAGACCTGGTGAGCCGGTCTCTGAATTTTCAGACAACTTGATCTCATTTTATAGCTAATTCAATAAAAAGACAATTTGTAAATCACTTTATCTATAAATTATGTTGTCTTACGCCCAAAAAAACCTTCCAAAGTGCAGGCCAATAGATGTCTCCTTTTTGTGTAAGTTGCTGGCCATTGCCTGTTGTCAAGTGTAATCTGTATTCAGCAGCAGAGACACCAAGACTGATTACAGGAAGTGGGGGCAGGCTCTGTATTTCTACAGGAAGTGGGGGCAGGCTCTGTATTTCTACAGGAAGTGGGGGCAGGCTCTGTATTTCTACAGGAAGTGGGGGCAGGCTCTGTATTTCTACAGGAAGTGGGGGCAGGCTATGTATTTCTACAGAAAGTTGGGGCAGGCTCTGTATTTCTACAGGAAGCAGGGGCAGGCTCTGTATTTCTACAGGAAGCAGGGGCAGGCTCTGTATTTCTACAGGAAGCGGGGACAGGTTTTTGTCCTTTACAGGAAGTGGGGGCAGGCTCTGCATTTCTACAGGAAATGGGGGCAGGACTTTGTCTTTCTACAGGAAGTGGGGGTGGCACTTTATCTTTCTACAGGAAGTGGGGGCAGGTTTTTGCCTTTCTACAGGAAGTAGGGTGGGTTTTTGTCTGTCTTTCTCCAGGAAGTTGGTGTGGGACATTACAGTATCTTTTTTCAGGAAGTGGGTCAGGTTTTTGTCCTTCTACAGAAACTGGGGGCAGGTTTTTGTCTTTCTACAGAAACTGGGGGCAGGTTTTTGTCTTTGTACAGTAAGTGGGGAAAGGTTTTTGTCTTCCTACAGGAAGTGGGAACGTGCTTTTATCTTTCTACAGGAAATGGTGCAGGACTATGTCTCTCTGCTCCTGCTCTCCTGTATGTCAGATTTAAAAGAAGCATAAAGAAAGGTGGGCTTTCAAGGCAGGGAAAGCAATTGGTGAATGGCAAGAGCAATGCATTTTGGGGAGTGAAAGAAAGGAAGTTATAGCAATGGAAAAAATTACATGTAAATGGTAAATTATAGAGTATGAAAATTAGAGGAGTTTCTGAACATATTAATCTGGTATATATGCCAAAAGCAATTTTAACCTTTTTTTGTGGGAGATGAGGGCTGCAAGAAAATGCATTTCTATAGATTTTCAATGAAAGAACCAACTTTTAGAACTATTTTTAGAACGGTTGGATAACACAGACTAAAAGGAACTCTGAACTCCTGATCATTGGGGCTATTTGGGAGATCCATCACTAACATTTTAAACATTTTAGAACTTTTATTTTCTTTGCCTGTTTGTAGAATTTTTGTTCTTTACATCAGACAAAGCTTACATTTTATCCTAAAATTGCACAGTGTGACGCTCTCATACCACATGCTGTTTCCATATAGTTATTTTGAATAGTTGGATGAATCAGCCTCTTTCATGAGCATATAATGAAAACATGAAATATGATCCGTAGCTTACCGTATATGCCTCATATTATCTGCATTAAAGTGGCTATTTAGATATTTTCATGGCAAAAATGAAAAAAACAATATTCTTTCTACTGAGTGACCATTGCATAGCCATAATCTAAGAATACACTGGGAGATAAGTGCGAGGCTTCCTGTCTCTGTGTATTCTGCACATCTTAGTAGCTGGAGTTTGCATGGTGCCTGTGGGATGCATGATGCTGCACGATTCACAATCTGCAACCCCTCCTGTGCATCAATACTGCAATGCCTATGTCACGTCGACAGAACAGAGCGGAAGTGAAGGAGCTGCACTGTCGACGTGACAGAAGCCACTGAATCGCTGGCAGGAGCGGTATGTGACCACTCGGTGCTGGCCGAGATTGGCGCCGGTCACAACAGGTATGTAGCAACTACCTGACAGTTTTTAGACCCATAGTAACAAAAAAAATAGCCCTAGACAAATCCTTAAAATATGATTAAATCTGAAATGGAGAATGGATCTTTTTAATTGCAGTTCGGTATTTCATTGATCATTCTTGACAATTGATATGTATTCCATTATCCTTGACTTCAGCAAAGCATTTGACAAAGTATCTCATACAATCCTTATTGAAAAAATGACTAAGTATGGAATGGACAAGGCAACTGTTAGGTGGATTCATAACTGGCTTAGTGATCGGACCCAAAGAGTGGTCGTAAATGGCTGCACATCCAGTTGGAAGAATGTCTCAAGTGGGGTACCACAGGGCTCTGTCCTGGGCCCTGTATTGTTCAACATCTTTATCAACGATTTAGATGATGGAATTGAGGGTAAACTGATTAAATTTGCTGATGACACAAAGCTAGGAGGGATAGCTAATACTAGAGAAGAGAGAGAGAGGATACAAAAAGATATAAATAAACTGGAGCAGTGGGCAGCAACTAACAGAATGGTTTTTAACAGGGAAAAATGCAAAGTACTACATCTGGGCAATAAAAATGAAAAAAGCATATACAGAATGGGAGGAATAGGGCTAAGCAACAGCACATGTGAAAAAGACTTGGGTATACTAATAGATCACAGACTGAATATGAGTCAACAGTGTGATGCAGCAGCAAAAAAGGCAAATGCAATTCTAGGATGTATTAACAGAAGCATACAGTCTAGATCACGTGAAGTCATTATTTCCCTCTACTCCTCTTTGGTCAGACCTCATCTGGAATATTGTGTCCAGTTTTGGGCACCACATTTTAAAAAAGACATCAACAAACTGGAGCAAGTTCAGAAAAGAGCGACCAGAATGGTGACCGGTCTGCAAACCCTGTCTTATGAGGAAAGGTTGCCAGATTTGGGAATGTGTAGTTTGCAAAAGAGAAGACTGAGAGGAGAATTAATAGCTGTCTACAAATATCTCAAGGGCTGTCACATTGTAGAAGGATCAACTTTATTCTCATTTGCACAAGGAAAGACTAGAAGCAATGGGATGAAACTGAATGGGAGGAGACACAGATTAGATATTAGAAAAAACTTTTTGACAGTTATAGTGATCAATGTGTGGAACAGGCTGCCACGAGAGGTGGTGAGTTCTCCTTCAATGGAAGTCTTCAAACAGAGGCTGGACAGACATCTAACTGGGATGATTTAGCGAATCCTGCTTTGAGCAGGGGGTTGGACCAGATGGCCCAGGAGGTTCCTTCCAACTCTACGATTCTATGATTCTATGAAATCCCTGCACTCTGATAATATTACTTTCAGGCTTTCGATTAGGATTTTAGCTTCTGTTATGGGAAACTGGTTGGTTCCTCAACACGATGAAGGTCATATTTGGGTAGACATAATAACTTCCTAATAGTGAAACCATAAAATGATGTCATTTGTATTCCAGTTATGTAGAGAAGACGGAAACATAATATTGCAGGTCAAATGTTAGTCTCATGTAAGAAGTTGCTTCCGGCCTTTAGCAGACAGCTGCATCTCTTTCCTTCGAGAGGGAGATTGCCGCATATTGTATCACCGAGAGCGATGTCTAAAGTGGAGGAGCAGTAGAAATCCCGAACTAGACCACAATCATAGCAATAACCACTAAGACTTCACAGCACGTTCCCTCTTCATGGGGTTCTACAATTTATTCAGGTTTAGAGTGTAATACTGTATATAGATTTCTTCTTTCTGTATTTGTCTGGATTCATGTGATGGTGGCATTGACCTGTAATTTCTTTACTGAAATTTCTGGTCATATCGGGCTTAGGAGTCCACGGGGCAGTCCTAATCAGTAATTGGTAGCTATCATTTCCTCTAAGGCTGCCGCTACACTATGTGACGCTCCAGCGATCCCGACAACGATACGACCTGGTAAGGATCGATGATGCGTCGCTACATGATCGCTGGTGAGCTGTCAAACAGGCAGATCTACTCAACGACGCAGCAACGATTCCGCGATCCTTATAACGACCTTGGCGGTCGTTGGTACCTTGTCACACAGCAGCTATTCTGACGACTCACGCCTGCGTCCATGAGTTCTGCATGGCCAACGAGGTCGCTCGTCGGCGTCAAACACAGCGATGCATGCTGGCCAGCGGGACGCCAACGATCAAAAAATGGCCTAGGATATTCGAGCACGATCAGTGATATCCAGCGGTGGGCCGGTCGCCGCTATGTGTCACATGTAGCGAGATCGCTGGCGAGGTCGCTGTTGCGTCACAAAATCTGTGACATTTCAGCGATCAAGCTAACGATCTCGTTGTGTGAGACGGGGCCTTAACAAAAGGGATGGGGGTGTTAGACATTGAGTAGGTCCGCCCACTGGACTCCCATGCAGGGATTTGAATAAAAAAAATACAAGTTCTGTTCAATCTTTTACAACAAAACTATACAGTATATCAATCTCGCTCATGTTCTCCTGCTCTATAACGTGTTGCTTGTAGACTGAAAAATATTTCCAAGGTTACTGGTGCCCTTAAAAGAAGCAACTTTAGGAAATATTAACAGTACTGCTGGAAATTGGGTACCATCAACATGAGACACCAGGTTAAATAAAGCCCTCCCAGGCAAAAAAAAAACAACTTGCCCCTGTGGCGCCCCTGAGGCTCAGTTGCCACCAAGGTACTGCACCTTCTCCTAAGGTGTAGTGCACCACCAACTAGGTAAGTTGGGAACTCCTTTCCACACTCCAACACCTGCACCCACACACAGGATAGTTCAGCAATGGACCAGATTGCGGCTCCATGCTCAGAGGGTAGCAGAGCACCTTTCGTGGGTCCTTGCTTTGTAACACGAGATGTGCTGGGAGGTGGGTGGAGTTAGGTATAAAAGAGTGGGAAAGTTTAGAATTACAGGTAAGTCAGACGGGGAGTCTGAGTCAGAGAGCAGGCTGACGAGAGGTCAGCCTGAGGGGAGCTCAAGGTGGAGGAAGGCAGTCAGTCAGGAGAGGCTGAGGACTGGTCTTAGTGGAACGAGCTCCCTAGGAAAGGAACAGAAGTAAAGAGACGTAGAACTGCAACCTAAGCTTCCATAAGACAGAGAAGGAACAGATCAGAATGAAGGAGTAGGAGAACAGAGAGGAGTTGTGGGTTGGAAGAAGAACCCTGCCTATAGGTTCTCAGCGCAAGGCCGGGGCCCGGTCCCCGAGGTTGTATGGACACTTATGGTTCTGCAGCAGACACCGGTGGAGTAGTTGGCTGTAAATGCACTGCTCCCATCCAAGACTTGGGACACAACAGCAACACGGATAGAGAGCCGGGATCCAGGAGGTCCCTGATCAGCCTACAGCTGTCTGTCATACAAGTAGAGTTGTTAGGAACATCTGACAGGAGGAACTTCAGAGTAACCACGGTACTGGAGCTCTTCACACTAAAGGCGCAATAGAGGAGTCGTTCAGGACAGGTACATGTTGGCGGAGTGTTGGAGAGGAGAAGCCTGACTTGCCCGGGAGGTTGATTCAGTCTCTGCCCCGGAGGACACGGCATGGAAGCGGGCAGCAGTGGTTACCAAGAACTGTGAGTAAAGCATTGAAACTGCAAGCCCTGGTGTCCTCCATTCCTTCTTGCGTCCGCCAACATTGCTGCATTCCCTGCACCGGACACTACACCATCAAGGTGTCCCCACATCTACACTGCCCTGGGACAACAGCCCTGCCTGTGGAGGGCTATACCACCATTGCTGCATCCCACCATCTGTCCCAGAGGATCTGTCTGCGTTTGACCTCTGTCATTGCCAACAAAGGATATATCACAAAGTATTGAGATGAAATTTTGTTTCTGACCAAATACTTATTTTCCACCATAATATGCAAATAAAATGAAAAAAAAAACAGACAATGTGATTTTCTGGATTTTTTTTTCTCAGTTTGTCTCCCATAGTTGAGGTCTACCTATGATGTAAATTACAGACGCCTCTCATCTTTTTAAGTGGTGGAACTTGCACTATTGCTGACTGACTAAATACTTTTTTTCCTCACTGTATATACACACCCACATTGAGCTATTAGATAAGTAAAACCTGCACAATTACCACATATTTGCCAAGGTGGTAAAGGCTCAAAGGTGGTGGAAATCATTAAAGGGGTTGTCAACTGGTATTAAAGTTACTCTTAATGGGCCCAGGGCGATAGAGGGAAAAAAAAAACTATAATCACCTCTCGAATCAGCACCGCTCCTCTGCATTCTCTACTGTGTCCGATAAAGTCCACTGCCCTGAACATCCATGTTAGGCTAACTTGGTGAGGTGGATCCTCGAAGGCCAAGATCCAGGTGGGCACACGGGCCGCAGGTACCAGTGCAGCAGGCAGGTGAGTCATGCAGGAAAGAGGTAGGATAGGTCCTGGAGACCACAGGTGGACAGGAGGCCAGGACAGGTGGCAGAGGTCTGGAGACCGCAAGCAGACAGCAGATCATAAAGAGGTAGCACAGGTTCTGAAGACCACAGGCGAACTGGACATCAGGAACAGGTAGGAGAGGTCTGGAAACCGTAGGCGGACAGGAGTCTGGGAACATTTAGCTGAAGTCCTGGAGACAGCAGGCAGACAGAAGACTGGGAACAGGTAGTTAAAGGTCCTGGAGACAATAGGCAGACAGGAGACCGGGAACAGGTAGCACAAGTCCTGGAGGCTCCAGACAGATAGAACTTTAGAGCAACAAAATAGTCTTAATACCAAGACGCAGGTGTGTGTCTTGGTAGGCTTTATATAGGCCCAGCTAGATGATCATATTGGAACACCCTGGGTCATCTGCAAAACCCAATATGGAGAATAACAGAGTTCAGGGAATCGGGGAGCAAAGCCCAGACCTGGGGCAGGTGCGTAACAATCTGGCAGGTGGACATCCCATGACCGCTGCAGTCAATCAGTAGCTGCTGATTGCCTGCAGCAGTCACGTGAGGCAATAGCAGTTGTCTGTCGTGGGTTGCTTCTTTGACTATGCCGCCATTTTTTTTAGCTCGATCCTTAAAGGAGAGAAACTTCATAAACTATCTAAAGAGAAGTAGAGCAGTGCCGTATACAAGGTTTCTGCACACAGAAGAGTCCAAATAGTAGTGCCAGATAGCAACTGCACCTAAATGGGTCTCTCCGGCCTTTGGCCCCAATAGCAGATGTTATGACGGCTATGTTTGTACAGTACATGAGAGCCTATATTCTGTAAAAAAGAGGGAAAATAGAGGAATTTTCCCCGTGTTTAGTGTCCCCACTAGCCAAATGCTTTCCTTCTGCAATGGGAATTTATTTGGTAACTTTGATAAATGACAATATTTCCTATACGTTCCGTCCAGACATTTGCTGCCTGTAATGAACTATTTTTTGGGGGTAGATTTGATGTCAATATTTTCATAAATGTCCATTTTATCCCATTGCATTGTAGTTGGTTGTTCTCTGCTGTCTACAGTACAAATCTGATCTTGTGCTCTGTGAATGGAAAAATCAAGTGATTTTAGCTGTTATTTTTAGCCCAATGTATATTTTTCCATCGCTGGTGCTGAATATCAGCTGACTTAGGACATATTTGTGTTAAAACCCATTTAATGCGTACCTTTACTTTACTATCTTGTCATAACAGCTGATCGGTCAGCAGGCAGCCCATCTATATTTATCGGTGCTGGGTTTGTTTTAGAGTCGCGGGGAGTCGGCATCTAATTTCCAATGAAAGATACTTTGTTAGAGGGGGGAATTTGGACGTGCGCTGAGAGCGGAATTTCAAGTTCATAGGGGGGAAATTGGCCAAGTTTGCCACATGTATCAGTTTTCTAAATGAATATTATTCCAAATCTGCAGGGTTTTCTTTCTGCCTTCACAGCAGCAGCAGTAGAAAATATGTGGTTTTATCGAATCTACTGTTCTTATGATTTATTTTTAGTTTTAGTTTAGTTTTTTTTTGCACATTAATTATCTCCATTCCAAGTTTATAACTAGTTGTAAGAAAAAAATAATAAGTAAAATGTAGAGAGGCCTGAGACGGTATAATAGGAGTGTGATTATATATATTGTTAAAAAATCAATATATTAATACAAGTTAACCAGTGTTCTTCCTGGGGATAAAAAATTACATTAATCTATTCCATAAGAGTAAATGAAGATGGCAAATCTCTGAGCCATGTGGACAATCAAGGCCTAGAGAGCCCTGATTGCTCTATTATGTGAAAAGTAGAGTTAGAATCATAGAATGGTAGAGTTGGAATGGACCTCCTGGGTCATCTGGTCCAACCCCCTGCTCAAAGTTGGATTTACTAAATCATCCCAGACAGATGTCTGTCCAGCCTCTGTTTGAAGACTTCCATTGAAGGAGAACTCACCACTTCTCGTGGCAGCCTGTTCCACTCATTGATCACTCTGTCAAAAAGTTTTTTCTAATATCTAATCTGTGTCTCCTCCCATTCAGTTTCATCCCATTGCTTCTAGTCTTTCCTTGTGCAAATGAGAATAAAGATGATCCTTCTACAATGTGACAGCCCTTGAGATATTTGTAGACAGCTATTAAGTCTCCTCTCAGTCTTCTCTTTTGCAAGCTAAACATTCCCAAATCCTGCAACCTTTCCTCATAAGACAGGGTTTGCAGACCGGTCACCATTCTGGTTGCTCTTTTCTGAACTTGCTCCAGTTTGTTGATGTCTGTTTTTAAAATGTGGCGCCCAAAACTGGACACAGTATTCCGGATGAGGACTGACCAAAGAGGAGTAGAGGGCAATAATGACTTCACGTGATCTAGACTGTATGCTTCTGTTAATATATCCCAGAATTGCATTTGGCTTTTTTGCTGCTGCATCACACTGTTGACTCATGTTTAGTTTATGATCTATTAGTATACCCAAGTCTTTTTCACATGTGCTGTTGCTTAGCCCTATTCCTCTGTATTCTGTTAAGCAAACATGTTTGCACTCCCGAGGTCCTTTGTGACAGGGCGGTCTTCACTTCTTGGCCCCGGATCGTGGGCAACTACTGTGTTTCACAGACCCTGTAGCAAGGCATTGTAGGGCCAAGTAAGTTCAAGATGCCCCATGATGCCGAGCTGGAGATACCAGCAGCAGAAGGGAAGAATGTCCTGGTCCGGCTGCCATGGAGGACCGGAGTGGACACGGGACCATGGCAGCACAAATCTTTTTGCTCAACTATAGTCACAAGTATATATTGTAATGTTGGAGCTGAGAGAACAGAGAACCTGAGAAAACCCATTACCTGGTAGATTCACCTTTTATTTGGTCATAAATCAGCTTATAAGAACATTCCTAAAAAAAGAGACCCTGCCATTAGAGAAGCTCACTGACAGATTTAGTATTAACTCATTCTGTAGTCCACTATGCACTATGCACTATGATACATAGAGGCTGTAGAAGTTGGTCCAGTGACCACGTTGGTAATCTGAAGCTGGTGGACGACAGCCTAGTTTACCATCACCTACCTGCCAGCTCTTCTTTTGATTAGCCGGCTTGGCGCTGTGTCATATGTGTGTCATGATGCAACTATGACGAAGTGCAAGCTAATTAAAAAGGGGTCCAGTGAATCTGTCAGGTAGAAGGCGGTTTGCTGAGTCAGCCAGATGGCAGCCAGATTACTGATGTGCCCACTGTGTTGGATTGATTTGTGTGACTGGTGACAATCTCTGTACAGCGATGCAGAATATTTTTCCACGTTATAAGCAATGGTAAATAGTTAGAGCTAATATTTGCACATATATGAATGTGTCAATGTGCCAAAAACTAAAGACTATCTCTAGTGTGGAGCACGGCCATAAGTGAAAATAATGACAATCTTTGGTGATCATAGCATAAGTGGTTTTCCTGCAGCGAGTGCAGGAACGCAGCTCTATTAACAATCACTGACCCTTTTATTAGTTAGGAGGAATGGGGGGAATTCCAGGCATGTTCAGAACAAATACTGCAGCGATCACTGTGTTCATTCTGCTGTGACCTGAATGATGTCATGAAAACCTATATGGATCCCCGCTCTGACTGTGTATTTTGTATCTGGTGTCAATGGGAAAAGACAAGTTAGCAAATACTGAATATGTTTGGAAGGCGTTAGTCACTTTTTACAGTTCTTCAAGCATAATAAGGCTAAGCTCACATTGTAAGGCTGTGTTCATATAAGGCTAAGTTTACATTATAGGCTGTGTTCACTATATAAGGCCGCCATTAATAAAACGTACGTGTGAGATGGTCCGTTTTTTTGGCCATCCATGCATACATGTACCGGAATAGACTGCAGAATGGAAATGACAGATTTTTAATATTAAAGATGTGCAAAGATAGCGGTAGAAATGGGGTAAAAAGATAGATAGATAGATAGATAGATAGATAGACGTGAACTATATAATTATTGCCTTGCGTGTGGAACTTACTGTACATGTACTAACAAAATAAATAAATAAATGAAAAAATGTTGCAGGATCAATAGGGCGTGATCAATAGGCTGTTCAGACACTTTGCACCGCACTGTGTGACTGATGTCCTATGCAAGCCTTATCGTTGTGCATTTTTTCCCACTAGGCAGCCAGCCCCTCTTGTGTTGGGTTACTGGCTGCCTTCATCACTGGGTGGCACCTGTGCTTCCTCAGCCTTTATCAATGGAGGTCTGCTGCATCCTGCTAGTGCATCAGTCAGGGTTTGGTGAGTCCACCTTTCATGTGTGTTTTTTTATTTTTTCCTATGTTCGCTGACAATCTAGTGCAGTCCGATGTACGCTCACAGAGACAATAGAATACACTATAGGAACAAAGAAGCGCATTATCTGATGATAATGGTATAAAGATATATAAAATCCAGTCACCCGCTAAAGGAGAGATCAGGCATAAGGAAATCGTCAGCTGCTGCACGTCCAAATGGTCAGACAAGTGACCGCCAGTATATCGCTTCTTATGGAACTTATTTTTTGGACTTTCATGCGCTGCTTGACATAATACACAATCCAGTTATATTAAAAGATCAATCATTTATTCCCATTTACAGTAATCCCAACGCGTTTCGAAGTGGAAAATACTTCTTCAGGGCATGATAAATATCATTCCCTGAAGAAGAAGTGTTTTCCACTTCGAAACGCATTGGGATTACTGTAAATGGGAATAAATGATTGATCTTTTAATATAACTGGATTGTGTATTATGTCAAGCAGCGCATGAAAGTCCAAAAAATAAGTTCCATAAGAAGCGATACACAGAGGCAATAGAGGAGATGGAGAAATTAAGTTCTCTGTTTTCTCCGCACCCGTGCTGCCATTTTCTCATGCGATAGAATCAGATCACAGTAAGATGACACTGGGATTACACTCTGACAGAGTTTGAGCCTTAGCACAATCAGCCCGATTCTCTCGCATAAGAGAATATACGGCAGTGTGAGCGAGCTCTTAGAGCATATTTACACTCGCCGATTATTAGGAATGAGTAAAATTATTGTTTGTCGGGTGAGATGATTTTCAAATCATAGTACTGCCAGCACATCGTCCAGTGTGAACAAACAAAACATGCTGCTCATTACACACAGACTGATCATATTAACAATTGTTCTGCGCGCATCAAATTTTGGACAGCTGGTCTAAACAGGCTATTAAAAGACAGCGACTGGACTGTCTAAATGCCGTCTTACACAGGCCACAGTTGGTGTCACTTCAGCTGTGGTTATGTTGGAAAGAAAGCCATATGTAATTCCAAATATCAAAATTAAAACCATGGCTGAAAAAAATAGATGTTTCCTCGAGACCTCAATTCTGTCCAGTGGTGAAGGGGTTGACATGCCTGATATAATTTCCGCCAGTGAAATGTTGTCTGTAAACGCTAGCACCATATAAATCAATAGTGTACAGGAACATGTAATTATAGGGAGGAACTATTTTACTGGTATCGAAACCACACAAACAAAAATAGATATAGTAAAATAGCTCAACATAACACTTCTGAGATAAATACCGGAAATCACAACGCTGAGGACGCTGATCTGAGGAGAGGTGACAGAAAAAAAGTAAAAATATGGGTGAAAATGCCATAGAGGTCAAAAGTGGCGAGTATTTCTCTTATTTTATTCTCGCTGTTTCAATGAGTCTTCTGTTTATTGGGTTTTCTTTAAATCCGCTGTTCGGTTCCACCGATATGGACCCATTAATTTAGTGTTCCTTTTCCTGGTCTTTACAACAGGATCCTCGAGGGCGTGTCTTTAGGTTTCCTGGCATTATAACCCTGTGAGACACGCCCCCTTGCTTCAGACCATAAATATTATCACTATATAATACGACCAATATCTCTGGAACATTATAGCAGAATTTACTCAATCAAAAACTGGCATACTCAAGGGAAGAAAAATCAGTTTACTGCTGCACTGTCAGAAGTATCGCCATGTGATCGGTGCATGGAAACATCCAGGTTGGCACTCCTGGTTGTATGATGCAAAAAGGTGGGGAATAGGGATGAGGGAATTTGGAATCCAGCATCAAGAAAAAATAATTCATGTAAATATAAGAGTTTAATTTATTGAAATAGCTCTATTAAAAAAATTTAACAAAAAACATGCAAAAATAAAGATACATATGATCCTAGATAGGAAATCTGACAAGAGTCAGAAGAGGTAGGAGGATTGTGTTTAAAGGGCACAGATCTGTGGGAACGAACCCTCAAAGAAGTTATCAGTGGTGGTCTTTGTGCTGTAACTCCACAGATCGCGAGAATGAATGTGTCACAGCATACACGTTACTGATTTTTTGCAGTGAATTGGACATTTCTGACTGCAGATTTGGCAATCAGAAGGGCTCTGATTCAGAAGACATTAAGGGCGTGAAACTTGCAGGACAGGAGTCCTCAATGAGGATTTCTCTTAACATATCTCAGCAGGAATGGATACAGACAGAAGAGGGCCTTGTGCAAGAACAATATATGGGCCCATTGTAAGGGGGTGACAGGGACTGTCACGTGTCTTCCCTCCTGAAAGACAATGTTTACAAAATGGTTCTGACATGTAATTTTATGGTATGTTGATGACTGTGTGAAAATGCCTAGAATATTATAAGAACTAAGTGATTTGGTTACTGTGATGTAATTTAATGATTGTACAATTTGAGTAATGTGTAGTGAAGAGAGAAAGCATAGATCAGTGATGGTCGAATCAGTTATGCTCGGCAAAAGGACACTTATGGCTTGTTAACAATTTTAAATGTGGTTTTATATTTAAGTGGTCCATTTTTCTGTATCTTTCTGGAGCCATTACGGTCGAGGATGACCATATTTAAAGAGGTGAGGCATGTAAGGGGGTGACTGGGACTATTTTGTTAAATGTCGTAATATGTAAAAATGCATAGAACGTTATAAGAACAATTTGAGTCATGTGTAGTGAATGGAGAAAGCATAGTATTAGGTTTAGGACATAAGGTATAGTTTAGGGCTTAGACGTTAGATTAAGAAAAGGAAATATGCAGTTGTGGGCATATTAGTTAAGTATGTGAAAGGTTACATTTCCCCAGCTACAGACTGCTGCGGCAGACAGAGTAGGTTAGGATACAGTTAATGTGATTGGAACCAGCCCAGCAAGGGAGGGGGTAGGTCAGTTGAAAAGAGAAAGCATTTCCTGGTTTAGTCAGAGTTAGAGTGAGTGGCTAAGACAGTGAGAGGTCCAAATGGAAGTTCTGTACAGTCTGAGGCGGGCACCACAAGTGCATATCGTACTGGCAGGATGAGGACACACGAGAAGTTTTGCAGAGGTCCATGTGAGGTCTGAGGCCTTTGGCCCGGGGTGGGCACTGAAATGTGTGCCATGCTCTTTGATGCGGAAAAGGTCTGAAAGTGAAAAGCAAGTGGGAATGGTGGTGAGTCTCATAGAAGCTACGTTGTCAGATGAGGAGTCCCTAGGACCAGCAGAGTCTGTTGAGACAGCGGCAGTCCTGGTGGAAATTAGGCTGATACTGGCAGAGTTGCAATGGATTTTAATTATGAAAATCTGCAATAAATTGCCTGAAAATTTACAAATCTCATCCACTTGGTCAATTTCCATTTGGAAACAAAGAATAGCAAGGTCTGAATTTTCAATTCTGCAATATGCAAGTTCTGAAATGTTGTAGTGTGGAGGAGATGAATTTGCTAAACCAGGAGCATGGTGAAGATTTTTAATTGTGTAGCATCTTCATCAGTCTCCATGCTGGCAAAATTTTCAATGCTCCCAAAAAAGGGAAAAATTGCGGTTACATTGTGGGCGCTGTCAGAAACAGTAGTGGAATTAGAAAGCAACGCGTTTCGAAGTCGGTCTAACGTCTTCAAAATATGTTACACAGTAGGATGGTAGGGTGGATTTTAACGACCCGTGTCTTTTTTTTCAACCTTATCAATTTTGAAACGATCTACTAAAATAAAACATATTTAAAACTGAAATTAAAACGGTGCAAAAAATGAATTGGGAAGTTTTCAAGACTCGCGATAAAATGATTGTGTAACGTGAATGCATGTGATGTGTGTGTATTCTACATTTCTTTCAAGACCCTGCAAATATGGTTTTGTTTAATTATTCCTCCAGAAAACAGGAAACAATGATGTGCTTAATTTAAAATGTCACTCTGCCCTTATTCTTAGAATTACCGTACTCACAGTTGCAGCGGAATTGTCTTGTTAGGGCTTGTGGGATTCCTTAGAAAAAAATGTTGTTCTGTAGATGTTATTTGAAGGGATAATGGCGTGAAACGTCACTTTATTCCAGATTTACAGTTGTGGCCAAAAGTATTGACACCCCTGCAATTCTGTCAGATAATACTCCGTTTCTTCCTGAAAATGATTGCAAGCACAAATTCTTTGGTATTATTATCTTCATTTAATTTGTCTTAAATGAAAAAACACAAAAGAGAATGAAGCAAAACATTGATCATTTCACACAAAACTCCAAAAATGGGCCAGACAAAAGTATTGGCACCCTCAGCCTAATACATGGTTGCACAACCTTTAGCCAAAATAACTGCGACCAACCGCTTCCGGTAACCATCAATGAGTTTCTTACAATGCTCTGCTGGAATTTTAGACCATTCTTCTTTGGCAAACTGCTCCAGGTCCCTGATATTTGAAGGGTGCCTTCTCCAAACTGCCATTTTTAGATCTCTCCACAGGTGTTCTATGGGATTCAGGTCTGGACTCATTGCTGGCCACCTTAGAAGTCTCCAGTGCTTTCTCTCAAACCATTTTCTAGTGCTTTTTGAAGTGTGTTTTGGGTCATTGTCCTGCTGGAAGACCCATGACCTCTGAGGGAGACCCAGCTTTTTCACACTGGGCCCTACATTATGCTGCAAAATTTGTTGGTAGTCTTCAGACTTCATAATGCCATGCACACGGTCAAGCAGTCCAGTGCCAGAGGCAGCAAAGCAACCCCAAAACATCAGGGAACCTCCGCCATGTTTGACTGTAGGGACCGTGTTTTTTTTCTTTGAATGCCTCTTTTTTTCTCCTGTAAACTCTATGTTGATGGCTTTGCCCAAAAAGCTCTACTTTTGTCTCATCTGACCAGAGAACATTCTTCCAAAACGTTTTAGGCTTTTTTAGGTAAGTTTTGGCAAACTCCAGCCTGGCTTTTTTATGTCTCGGGGTAAGAAGTGGGGTCTTCCTGGGTCTCCTACCATACAGTCCCTTTTCATTCAGACACCGACGGATACTACGGGTTGACACTGCTGTACCCTCGGACTGCAGGGCAGCTTGAACTTGTTTGGATGTTAATCGAGGTTCTTTATCCAACATCCGCACAATCTTGCGTTGAAATCTCTTGTCAATTTTTCTTTTCCGTCCACATCTAGGGAGGTTAGCCACAGTGTCATGGGCTTTAAACTTCTTGATGACACTGCGCACGGTAGACACGGGAACATTCAGGTCTTTGGAGATGGACTTGTAGCCTTGAGATTGCTCATTCTTCCTCACAATTTGGTTTCTCAAGTCCTCAGACAATTCTTTGGTCTTCTTTCTTTTCTCCATGCTCAATGTGGTACACACAAGGACACAGGACAGAGGTTGAGTCAACTTTAATCCATGTCAACTGGCTGCAAGTGTGATTTAGTTATTGCCAACACCTGTTAGGTGCCACAGGTAAGTTACAGGTGCTGTTAATTACACAAATTAGAGAAGCATCACATGATTTTTCGAACAGTGCCAATACTTTTGTCCACCCTCTTTGTTATGTTTGGTGTGGAATTATATCCAGTTTGGCTTTAGGACAATTCTTTTTGTGTTTTTTCATTTAAGACAAATTAAATGAAGATAATAATACCAAAGAATTTGTGTTTGCAATCATTTTCAGGAAGAAACTGAGTATTATCTGACAGAATTGCAGGGGTGTCAATACTTTTGGCCACAACTGTAGAATTTGCTTAGTAAAAATTGTATTGCTGATTCAGTTCTTGGTTAGCCTATAGCAACATACCACAACGTGTATCACGTACCGACCACATAGATCCAAAGCAACACTTCCAGAAAATAAGCAGTGGGAAATTAAATTACTGCAAATTCCGCTATGTTTTAGGTGGTTCTTATTGTACTTCTGTATTGCTTATAAAATCAAACCATTTAATGGTATCATTAAGGGGAAAATATCAGCAGGTTTGTGCTCTGTAATCTGAGGGCAACATGATGTAGGGGGAGATACCCTGATTCCAGTAAGTGATGCATTCCTAGAATCAGGCTCTCTGCCCCTACACCATGCTGCTTTCAGATTATATAGGGAAAAACATGCTCTCAGATTCCCTTGAAAGTGTTTTTCTTGCTTCATACATTATTGCATCGTCTGTGATAGATTAAATGTCATTCCCACTAATGGGACTTGCATGTATCGTGAGGACAAGAACCAGTCGCGTGGCATTGTAACCACCTCTTCAATGACAGAGTGGTGTCAAGGCCCATTCTCGAGACCCACATCTACGGTACATTTATAACATATTTCTCCTACACCTTCAAATAATCCACAAATTACATCATTTTTACACACTTGTGTTTGTATTGAAAAAATTGAAATATCCAAGAGACGACAAAACTAAAGACCAAATAGAACTACTATGGAAAATTCATCTCCTTTGTCCATCCGTAAAAAAAAAAGATCCAAATTGTGTCCCCAAATTTATAAGAAAACGATATCTACAGATGGCAAGATTGGTGTGCCTACTGCCTAGCGAGCCTTAGGCCTCTTTCACACATCCGTTTTTTACAATCAGTCACAATCCGCCAGGTTTTGAAAAAAAACGGATCCTAAATTTTTTTTGAGGATCCGTTTTTTTCCCCATTGACTTGCATTAATGGCGGATTGTGACGGATTGCTGTCCGTTGCATCCGTTTTTTTTGAGGATCTGCCAAAAGTTGCTGTCCGTCACCATCCTCAAAGATTTCAAAACGGAGCTTGTAACGTTTTTTCCTGTGGCGGATCCTCCAGACACTGATTTAACCCGAAATTCTTTCTGGGTGCCGGACAAAAAAAAAATTCTCTCTCTCTCTCTCTCTCTCCCCCTCTCTCTCTCTCTCTCTCAGCCAGCGATTCCTTTAAATTTCGTCATTTTCAGGATCCGTCTCAAAATGGATCCTGTGCCATCCGTTCACATCAGTTGACAACGGATCCGCTTGTCCGCCTTTTTGACGGATTATAACTGATGCAAAAAACTGAAGTGTGAAAGAGGCCTATATAATATAAGGTTCTGCTTAGCGACTCATCTACTCATGGTCAATCCTGTACACCTAATGTTTGAGCGCTGGTGTGAAGTAGAACTGCTATGTCCCCGTTCATGGATATTGAGTCCTGTGAGTATCATGGAAGCCCGATTACAGAATCCAGTCCACTTGATTTGTTTTTTCCATGACCACCTACATCTACAAACAGATGGCCCAAACCAAATGACCTCTGGAGTCAATTATCGCCAACAATTGTATAATGGTACAAGTATTGGATATATCCTCTTACAACTAAGATATGACAGAAGCTCTTTACAAATTTCCTACATTCAGATCATTCCTAGCACTATGTAATGAAGGTCGTTAAAGAAAAGCTCTCATCTGCCGCCATATCCATGAGGCTGAATTCCCTACATACCTACACTGGAATGATATTTCTAAAAGGAGATGGTACTCCTATTTAGGCGAATCATTTGCCTCCTGGCTCATAAATTCTATATGTACAATATGTAAGGAAACGCAAAGCATCCCTTAGTGGAAAAACATCCTATCCAAACATCCCTATGTCTTGGGGTTGCCAGACAGAGCTTGGCTTCCTGAAGCCATCTAATTTTTTTTGTTCCATTTTTAGTCTATTATACAGATTTTCCATGGGATCTCTTAGTCTATTTTTTAGATGTACTGTAAGTGTTAGGCTACTTTCACACATCAGGTTTTCGGCGTCAGGCGCGATCCGGCGTCGTGCCGGAGAGCCGGATCCGGCAAATATTTCATAAAACCGGATGTGACGGATCCGTTTTTCTGCCGGATCTGTCTTGTTCTTGACAGACAAAACCGGATCCGTCTCATCCGGTTCATCCGTTTTTCGACGGATTACACCAGATCCGGTTTTTAAAAACACCCCTTGTGGCCTTCCGAACGGGATTGGCTACTGGAAAACTATATATAGTGTGTTCCTACAGCCCTTCTTTGACAGGTTGTAGAGGAGAAAGTGCAGGTTGGAGAGAAGAGCAAGTTTCTGGCGAAGATGGATGTTGTGATTGGAAATATTGTGAAGAATTTGGCGGATTTTATAGTGGAGGCGAATCGTTTGAGGGTGATTGTTCTGGAGAAGGAGAGAGCGAGACAGCAGCGCATCAGGCATCGTAGACGACGTTTGTGGATCCACCCCATCACAGCCAAGAGAATGACGCGTGGGGTCTATTCTACACTCTGCATGGACCTTCGACGAAACCCGGATAAATTTTTTGGATATGTTCGGATGAAAATGGAGAATTTTGATTACTTGGTGGAGCGCATTGCACACCTCATAAGAAAAGCGGACACCTATTGCCGCTTCTCTGTTTCAACCGCAGAGCGTCTGATGGTGACTTTAAGGTAAGCCACATTTATTGGATGTGATCGCATCAGAGCACACTTTCACTGCAATCTTGTTGGTGGTAGTTTGTATCTCCAAGTGTTATAGCTGAGTTTTGGTATGTAATGCTGTGATTTTAAACTAATTTATTGTTTTTTAATTCCCCACAGATTTCTTGCAACTGGAGAATCCCTTTTGTCACTGCATTTCCAGTACAGACTCGGGATTTCCACCATATCTGGAATTGTGAAGTACACATGCCGTGCACTGTGGGACTCCTTAGCTGAAGAGTTTTTACCAGAGCCCACAACAGAGAGGTGGATTGAAATTGCTGACAAGTTTCAACAGATATGTCAGTTTCCCAACTGCTTGGGCGCTGTGGACGGGAAACATATCCGCATTGTAAAGCCAGCAGGATCGGGATCGGAATATTTCAATTACAAGAAATATTTTTCAATTGTCCTCATGGCCATCGCTGACGCGGAATACAAATTTATTGCTGTTGATATTGGGGCCTATGGCCGCTCCAATGACTCTCAAGTTTTCAAACTGTCTGCCATGGGGCGTAAACTGTATGGAAACACCTTCCAGTTCCCACCACCTAGACCGCTGCCGCAAACATCTGGTCCACCTATGCCATTTGTCTGTGTAGGGGATGAAACCTTCCAGCTGTCAGAACACCTTTTGAAACCGTACGGTAGCAGAGGATTGTCAAGAACAAAACGCATTTTTAATTACCGCCTCACAAGAGCAAGAAGAATGGTTGAATGTACCTTTGGTATTCTGACAGCCAAATGGCGGGTCCTATTGACTGCGATCAACCTCAAGACAGAAACTGTGGACGAGGTGATCAAAGCTTGCGTGGTACTCCACAATTTTGTTATCTGCAAGGAACCCATTTCCATTGAGGACACCTCTGAAGAAACCACCTTGCAAGATTACCATGACATTACCACTAGAAGTTCTGTGACGGTTTCAGTAATGAGGGACAATTTTGCACTATACTTTATGTCACCTCAAGGCAGAGTACACTGGCAGGATGACAGAGTGTGAAAGATTTGTGCCCTAACCAAACTTGTGTACCTTCTGTACCAACAGTATATACCTTTGCCAACCAAAGTTGGCTATCTTGTCATGGTCTCTATTTTTAGCTTTAGGCCACAGGTGTGTACCTGGTTGTGTTTTATGCAAAGTATTTCACCTTTTAACAAAAGTTGTGTACATTGTTAGGAAATCACCAACAATAAACACAACTTTTTAGGTGAAATACTTTGCTTCAAACACAACCAGGAGCACAACTTTGGCAAAAAGCTAAAATTTACCCACAGTTATATACCTGGTTTTGAATACCATTTTACCTTTTAAATACCCTGTATTTAACCTTTTTTGCCGCAGAAAGAAATGACAGACAACCAGTGTAAAATAATTTAACTTTTATTGAAAAATGTTTTTTTTAGTAAACTGTTTTTAAATTTTAATAAACTTTTTTAATAAAGCTTTGAAACTATAAAACTGGTCATTTTTATTAAAATACACACATATTATAAATCTGTGTAGTGTGGGGTGGAACTACTGCTGGAGGGGCTGCGGGACACTTCGACACTGGGAGTGTGGAGAGAGGACTGGGATCGTGGTGGGGAAGGAACAGTTAGAGGTGAAGGTGTGGAAAAAGCTACAGAATGGGTGGACATGTGGGAAGCAGAAGAGGTGGTGGGCGGTGGAGTGGAGGGTTGGGCAGGGACTGTAGGAGCAGATGATGTTGATGGCAAGTTGTATGGGGAAGGAGTTTGGTACGGGGAAGGAGTTTGGTATGGGGCAGGTTGCTGGTAGTGGGGAGATGTCTGGTACTGGGGAGGTTGCTGGTACTGGGGAGGTGGATGGTATGTAATAGGAGGGGGAGGATGGAAAGTGGCTGGAGGGGGTGCAGGTGGAGGAACTACTGGGGTGGGAAGAGGTGGTTGGGAGGTAACCTGCTGGAGAGCACCGTGGCACGAATGCATTACATGCATCTGCTGGGCAGGAGATAGCGTTTCCATGCGCTCCACAACAGACCTGAAAAAGGTGTGGTTTGGCGAAGATCTTGCTTCTGAATGCATGGTTTGCAGAAGTGTCTTCACCTCCAGAATGCTGGAGTTGATCTGCTGAAAGCCTGCGGAGATTTGCTCTGACAAGACTTTTAGACAGTTCTGGAAAGATGCATTCAGATGCAAGAACTCTGGCGCATAAGTCTTTTCCTGACCCCTCTGCCGCTGCCGCCCAGTACCCGCAGGTGTACTAGAGGTGGCAGGGGCAGAAGGGTGGGGTAAAGGGAAAGCGATCTCCTCACCAGCAGATTCATGTAATGTAGGCGGCCACGATGCTCCTGTGCTGGTGGATGGGACAGAGGGGTCGAATGTGTGGGAAGGCTGTGAAGGTGCAGATGTACCGGGGCGGTCGAAGTGTCCCTCGGTGCCGGTCTCCTCAGGGATCGCCTCAGAAGGGTCCAACCGTGCAGGCTCCCGAGTGCTGCTCACCGTGCTGTGGAATAAAGAGAAAAAAAAACAATTAAAAAAAAGTGACATGGCATGGCCCTGGCTGAAAAAAAATTGTTACATCTAAACATTTTTTTTTTCACATGTGGTGTGTAATATTTACCTTCTGGTGACCTTTGTATCCCGGAGGAACGACAGGGCTTGTGCGTACTTGTACTTGCTCCTGCGTCCTCCAGATCCACTCGGGGCCCGCATCTCTTTATTGAACTCCTTCTTGAAACGATCCCTCACAGACCGCCACCGCTTCACAATTCTTTCCCCTGAAACGAGAAAGGACAAAGTGGTTAGTATACAACATCAGTGTTTCCCAAACTCCAGTCCTCATGGTCCCCAGGGGTCATGTTTTCAGGATTTCCATAGTAAATAGAAATCCTGAACACATGATCCGTGGGGACCACGAGGACTGGAGTTCGGGAAACACTGGTTTAAATCAAGCAACCGGTGCTGTATATACTTACGCTCTTTAATCTGGGCCCGAGCTTCGAGGTCCTCCCAGCGGTCCACAAGGAGCGAACAGATTTCCTCCCAGAGTCGTCGGGTAACGATCAGGTCAGCGTGGCGGCGGTCAGCCATATTCCAGAGCGGCTCCCTTTCTCTGACGAGATCGATGAGGTGGTCCACATCGATTCCTCCATCCTCACCGTCAGAGTCGGGAGCACGCTGTGAAGGCTGTTAAAGAAAAAGACAAAAATAACATAATTAGCCTCCACACTTAATGAAATAAAAAGTGCAACAAAACAAAGCAAAAATATTATACTTACACGCTGGTGACCGCCGCGTTGCTGTCGCCGACGACCCTGGGAGGCACTGCGAGGACCTCTTGGCCGAGCACCAGATTGGGAAGACTAGAGAAGAAAAGAAAAAAATTTATGTGTTTGGATGTAGGCATTTGTTTGCTGTGTGTGGTCTGCAGAACATTGTTTTCTATGTGTTGTGTGTAGTGTGATGTTGTGTTTCTGCGTTTGATGCAAAAAACTTACCAATTGTGACCCCACTCCAGGTGTCTGTCCACCCTTCCTTCTTCTTCTGGGAGCTCCTCTTCAGCTTGTGATTCCTGTTTTGAAATAAAAGGCAATTAATAGGCATATATTACAGAGATGATGGATTTTGGAAATAAAAACTTACCGTCAAACGCTGACGATGTGAGGGAGGGCTCCCAGAAGAAGATGTGCTGTCTTCCTGCTGGCCAGACTCCATGCCTGTGGGTGGTGTTACTGCTGCTGCCAGTGCTGCATCTCTTGGGCGGCTGTTGAATAAAGAGAAACAAAGGGCCAATGAATATCTTGATATTCCATGGCCCTAGTTTGGAGGAATGGGGGATTTGATAATTACCGTCTCTCATCTGCTGCTGGACTCCCCTCCTCAGCATGTTCCATTTGCTGCTCCATTTGGGGTGGTGGTGGTGCTGATGGTGCTGCAGTGGTCTCCTGCCTTCTCCTGCGCCTGGTTCCTGTCTTGGGTGGCATGTTGGGTGTGGCTGAGGGTCCCACTGTCATGCTTTTATATATGTGTCTTGTGGGCAGAGCTACTGAGCATGCTCAGACCAAAAAAACCGGATCCGGCGCATTGCGGCGCTCATAGGCTTTCATTGTGTGAAAAAGCCGGACGCGCCGGATCCGGCGTGTCCGGCTTTTTCGCTGGAGACAAAAAACGTTACAGTAGCCGTTTTTTCCAGACGCCGGATTGCGACACATTGCCGGATCCGGCGAAAACCGGATGAAACGCATGGCCATCCGGCGCGATCCGGCGCAAATGCAAGTCAATGGGGGGGAAACCGGATCCGGCATTGCATTTCGCCAGATCCGGTTTTTGTCAAAAGCACCGGATCGCGCCTGACGGCGAAAACCTGATGTGTGAAAGAGGCCTTAGGATGATGGACCGTCGCGGTCACGTTCCTACCCCTGAAGACACCAATCACATTAGTGTTGTGTAAAGTGTGAATGTGAATAATATCTTACGTGTTGTGTAATGTGAATTGTGTTGTATTGTGGTGTTTGCCTGTGTAATGTATAGCTTGTAGAAATGTAAGGTAAGCAATGCAATGTACAGTGTATAGTGTGTAGTTGACCATAGGGTAAGACTGCAGTTAATGTTTGGGACTAGCCCATAGTGGGGGATGGTCTTAGGGAAAGTAACTCATTCCTACTAGTAAGGCAGATAGGGTCTGAAGTGCAAGATGAGCAGTGCTGTATTGGAGGGCGACTCTAGATGAGCGGAGACCAGGGAGAAGGGATAGCGAGATTTTGAAGATAAGTGACTAACAGAGACAGAGTGGCCTTCAAGAGACAATTCCTACGAGAGGATGACTAGCCATGAGACCTTTGGCTTGTAATGCTGAGAGGTAATGGGCCTAAACAGGACTGGGCACGGGGACTAGTGAATGGTCCTGAGCAGACGTTCCAAGGAGCCAGACGTGGAAGACTTGTTGATCAGGACTGTAGTGTTAGAGCTGTGAAGTGGAGAGAAACAGCGGCTATAGATAGCCCTGGAGTATACTACTGAGGAAGGATACTGTGTGGAAAATGCTTCATACTGTAAAAGGAAACCAGACTTTGTATCCACTATCCCTTGTATATAACACCAAGTTGACGTTTAGTAAAGAGTTTATTTTTTGAATGATTGAATGATGGTCTCCCTCATTGAAATGTGAAACATTCAGTCCTGACAAACCAGCAATGCACCTTGCACGGGCGTACTGCCTCGTAGCAGAAGTCCACACACCCAGCCATGACCTTCACTTTCATGTAACTTACCGGGGCACCTCAGAAGAGTGCATCGCCTGCGGCTAGTGCTCCATGTCATGTTACATAAGGATCCTTTGGTGAGTTGGATTCACAAAGCCTCAGGTCAAAGTAGACACACCGAACCCGTGCATTGGTGCAGCAGGCAGGCAAGGCACATGGATCAGTGAGGACTTGGACAACAGGCTATGCTAGACTGCAATAAAAACAGGACACCCCGGAAGTCACTGAACCAGGAGGGCAGACCCAGAGGAAAATGGCTCGACTGAACACACAGATGTAGATAACAAGTCCATAGCAGGTAGCAAAGTAATGTGAACTGACTTTAATGAACAGTTCATAGTGCCAGCCTCATAGCATGGGTTAACCCTCAGCAAATTAAGTAATGGAATCATAGTGTGGCGCCCCCAGGAGTATGGCCGCCACCGTGGTTTTGCCTTCCTCCAGGGAGGGTAATGCCAGGCTTGGAAGCAGTGAAGGGTCTCTCTCGCAGTTAACCTATACATGCAACGCAGTTCCACTCCAGGCCAGCAGGGGGGCTCTGAACCGGATTTGATGGGAGGAGTGCTCTCTGAGGGCCAAGAGGAAGGAGTGGTTAGTTAGTGTGAGGAGGGCCACGTGTGTAGACATGTGGATAGAAGCTGGAGGTTGAGCTGTGGAAGTAGAGCTCCCTCACTGTGAGAGCGCATGAACTGGAGCCTGGTCTCCACAGTTGTATGGATGCTAATGGTCCTGCAACAGACACCAGAGGAGTAGGAGGCTGTAAATGCCCTACCCCCATCTAAGACTCGGAGGCACAACAGCACGGAGTGAGCCAAGAGAGGAATAGCGGCTATGGCTGTCTGCCATACGAGGAGTGCTAGTAGAAGAGAATTAGGAGGAACTTCAGTGTAAATCAGTACTAGGAGTACTTCACTCAAATAAGCGCTAGGAAGGAGACTGCACAGTCCATCTGCTGAGAGGGAATCCTGAGCTGCTTCTACGCTAGCCTGCCCCAGTACCATCTGTAATCAGGACCCTGGACTGCATTTATCAAGTAAAGGTACAGAAATTGCACCCCGCTGTGTCTTTGTCTGCTTCCTACCCTTCCGGCACTGCTACATCCCTGTGCCAACCACATCCACACTGCCCTGGGACTACAGCTTCACCTGTGGGGAGCTTTTTACATCTAGGCTGCACCATACCATCAGTCCCAGCGGATCTGCATGCGGCGTCGGTTTATATGCCTTTCCAGGGCCCAAAGCCAATATTGGCTATAGGACTAAGGAGGCAGTCAGCATTCCCTGATTTACACAGATAGGGAACCAAACAAAACATTGGGAAAAAATTATTTGGACTGTGCCATGTGTAGTAGCTCATCCTCCTTCAAGTAAATAAGGCTGTGCTGCAATACACGACACAATATAGATGGGAGTGGACTGAGGACTGTTTCTAGAAAAAAAGCAGACCTTTTATTCAATCTCTAAAAACTTATTTGAGTGCCAAGTTCAAGATAATATTTATGAGCACTAGGAAAGGCGTACAAGGGTTTCAGCTAGAATAAAACAACTAAGAATGATGAACATACAGTGGACCACACAAATTATCCAACTGCGGATCCTACATTTCAAAGTTGCCATAACATAGTATGAACAGATTTTATCTAAAAGCAAATGTGCCCATAATGATTCTAACGAGAAATTCCAATGTAAGTTAATTATTCAAGGAAAAGTTCAGTACGTATGACCTTCTACACTCTTTGCAGTTCATGAGCTAAGCCAGCACCCTGCGTAAATGCCAACTTTGTATGCCTCTCCACATTTGGCATGGCTCCCAACCCTGTAGTCTCAGCCCCCACTGCAGAAAAAAAAACTAAAACAGAAAGTAGTTATAGTTACTCATTAATTTCAAGGCTGCTGAAATCATTCTATATATAGATGATGTACAGAAAAATGAAAACAGTTTAGATAAAAGACTTGAGAATGTCCTAGACTCCAGCACTGGGATTCTTGGGAGGCTTGGAGTTTATAATTCCGTAAAATAATTGATACAGTGATTAAATGAAAAATATATTGACTGTTTTTATATCTTTTAAATATTATATCTTGCTGTAAGCCCCAGAAAATTCATAGTCACATTCCGACTAGTCAAGGGTATGAATATCCAAAATTAATTTTCACCCCTACCGCAGCCAATAATCCTGCCCACACCCCTGCACCGGCGTCAGTGATAGTAACTAGTCAAGTGTATGTAAATCCGGAATTAATATTCACCTCTACCCATAATTCCACCCACCCTTTTGCACTGACGTCAGTGATTGGGTGTAGTCACACTGTTGTATTACTCACCCATGGATCGCATCACAATCCTCTGACTGGCTGTCTGTTCTGACCTGAGCGCGACGGCTGCGTTAGTTGCTGGCCTATAAAAAGGTGTCTCATTACCAAGGAACCACACAAAAAACATCTCATGATGGATAAAACCAGTGAGCTTTCTCAAGACCTTTGCAACCTTATTGTTGCAAAATATACTGATGGCATTGATCACAGAAGAATTTCTAAACTACTGAAGGCTCCAGTGAGCACTGTTGGGGCCATAATCTGGAAGTAGAAAGAAAGAACATCATTTCATCATAAACCGGTCATGACCACATTTGTCTAAGATCCAGGAACCACCTATGTAGAGCCACTTTCAGTTGTTTCAAAGAAAACATTAAGTAATGCACTCAACCTCCATGGTCCTCATGCATGCTCACAATGCAAGACTCCATTGCTGAGCAAAAAGCGTCTTATAATGCGGATATACCCTACCAGTACTGTTGCTGCAGGCCAGGATGAGGGGGTGTCCGGCGGTGCTGCGGGAGCCCGGCGGTGCTGCTGGGGTCTTCGATGCTGTTGCAGGTATCTCCGGTGCTGCGGAGATGAGATTTCAGACCTGAGATCTCATCTCCCGAGATCTTAGTGCCGAGATCTCCATCTGCACATGCGCTGCCACCGGCGGCCATTTTCCCGGAGTCCACTGCATAGGAAACCATGGAACTACGGGGTGCTTTGGCCTTTCACAAAATGTCGGCAGAGCCCCTGCAGCACCAGACACCCCAGCATCAGCACCAGACACCCGCAGCAGCTCCGGACACCCACAGCAGCACCGGACACCCGCAGGGGCGCGCTGCACATTGGAACACCCCTTCATCCCAGCCTGTGGCCTGCAGCATCACCCCACTCCTGCGTCCTCCAGCAGCGACCCTGGGACTCTGCTTCACCGCAGCCACCACTCCCCTGTAAGCAGTAAGACACATCGATTATAAGAAGCACCACCATTTTATTAGAAAAAAAATTCCTATTTTTCTCCTCAAAATTTGGGGTGCGTCTTATAATGCGAAGTGTCTTATAATCCGAAAAATACGGTATTTGTATACCATAATACACACCATGAGTGGAAGCCAAAAGGCACTGAATATCACCCCAAAAATACCATACCAACTGTGAAGTTTGGAGGTAGGAACATCATGGAGTAGGGCTGCGTTTCAGCATGCGGCATTGGTGAATATCATATGATTGAAGGAAGGATAAATGTACAAATGTATTGAGAGATTCTTGAAAAAAATCTGCTGCCACCTACCAGGATTGTGAAGCTGAAAAGAGGGTGGACATTTCAGCAAGACAATGATGCGAAACACACAATCAAGGAAACTCAATTGGTTTTAGAAAAAGAAATAAAGCTGCTAAAATGGCCGAGCCAACTATCTGACCTGAATCCAATAGAAAATGTATAGAAGGAACTAAAGCTCAGAGTTCATAGAAGAAAATAGATGTTTGTTTCATACACTGGTCTAAGACCCAAGTGTGTTGCAAACATATTCAACAAAATCATTTTAAATGGTTTGTTCCCATTTTCTTAGATAAATATTGTTGGATACTACTTGAAAAAAAGCAATTTTGCAATTTACTTCATATTAAAATTTGCAGGTTCTTGAGATATTAACACTTTTTTTTACAGCTTGTTGCTGTCAGGAGACTGACCATCGCTGCTGTCTAATGTCTAGCTTGTATGCACTGGGCTGAAGCTGGCCAGGATTGGGAGGTAACACTTTGCTACAGCCAACCTGGCCAGCTTTAAAACAGTGCTTACAAACTCAATAGAGAAGAGCTTGTAATCACTATGCATGGTCTGGTGACTAGATGCAGTTGTGAATCTCCAAGGCAGTGAACTGTAAAAAGAAAAAAAAAGCGAAAATTCTTAAATTCTCAAGAATGGCTGAAAATTTTACTAAGCCGTAAATTGCAAATTACTTGTAATTCCAAGCACTATTCAACATCATAAGATGCAAATAACCCTTTAACAAATTTGTCACATCCCTGCCTGGCCATGTGCCACGTGAAAGCTAAGTCCTGACCTCTTTTTAAGCAAAGCGGCAAGCGTGCCACAAAGTCACAAATTTTGACAAAATTTGCAAATTTTTTTTTAGCTAGGATTCTATTTTAAAAACTGTATATATTTTCTTATATTTCGCCTCCTAACCTTTCTGAAAGCTTCTAACCAGGTCATATAAAAATACTTTGTGAGTAGCACTCTGAACAAGACCACACATTGTCCCTAGTTTTGAAAGAAATCATTAGAAAGCACAGGGTTAAGCTGATTATGATTTGTCAGGTCACCAATGGGCTAAATATCCATGAAAAACACTCAAACATTTGTCTAGACCGAAAAGTACAAAATTCATCGAAGAAACCCATCAAGAGGAATTTGTGCTACTGATTACGACAGGGTCCCCTTCCAACTCCAGCTCATGGAATTTTGGCAGTCATCACACTGGTCAGAGGGATTCCCTTTAATCTTTATACAAAGCTACCTGGCAACTGCACGGCTAGCTTTTTCGGATAAAGGGGCTTAGGAATGTGCACAAGTAATCAAACAGTCCAGTCACACCAGTCTGTGGCTGAATTAACAAAGGACGGCTGTGAGAGAGTGCATCGGCTGAAGAGTTCTACTTCTTCTTCTGAGGGCACTTGTGAGAGCTACATTTTTAGTAATTATCAGCAAGGGACAAAGGACAAAAATCACAAGTTACCCATTTTTTGGTTGTGTTTATGTGTTTTGCGGTAGACTGGCTTTCATTGGAAACCGTTGTAGAAACATGTAACATAACGAAGTGGGGACTTTTGGTGGCGACTTTACTTTGGTGGTGCATTCATCTGTAGAACTAGTCCAATGGGTACAGCAGTTGTCCCCACAGCTCCCCTCAATTATCAGATATGTAATTTAATGCAAGAAAAAAATGTAAGTTTTGGAACAAGAAAATGTAACCAATAAGTAATAAAAATAAATTGTTGCTCTTTTCTATAAGTAGTGGAAAACTTAAAAAATCTATTCCACAAAAAGTGGCTGTGAACTCCTGGGCAAAAATGAAAGTGACATTCATGGTGTTATTCATGGTGGAGAAAGTGGAGCAGAAACTTTGTAAAGAATTTGAATAAGGCTAAGTTCACACAAGCATATTTTATATTATATGGACATACAGTACATTAGCCTGTGTGTTAGTGCACATGGGCTATTATCCACATGAACCTAAGATCTGATTTATAGAGTAAAGTAAATTCACCAACACTTGGACTCTGGAACAGTGGAAATGTGTTCTGTGTAGTGATGGATCACACTTCACTATTTGGCATCGATGGATGAGTCTGGGTTTGGTGAATTCCAGGAGAACGTTACCGGCCTGACTGCATTGTGCCAGCTGTAAAGTTTGGTGGTGGAGGGATAATGCTGTGGGGTTGTTTTTCAGTGGTCAGTTCCAGTGAAGAAAAATCTTAATGCTTCAGCATATAAGAAATTTTCGACAATTTTAGCTTCTAACAGTGCTCAATGGCCACAAAAACATGATTTGGGGAATTTGATGTGAAAGAGCTTGACTAGCCATACAGAGCCTTGAAACCCTAAGCTCATCCAAATCCAACATTTTTGGGATGAACTAGAATGGAGTTTGTGAGCACGGACTCTAGTCCAACATGAGTGTCTAATCTGACAAATGCTCTTCTGTATGAATGACCAAAAATTCACACAGATGTCTCCAAAATCTTGTAGAAATCCTTCCCAGAAGAATGGAAGCTGTTTTACCTGCAAAGGAAGGACAAGTCTCACAGTGTCAAAGGATTTAGAATCTGATGTCATAACCTCCCAACCATTCTGTATCCAGCAGAACACCATCTAATTTGGGTAGCACTCCCACAATCTCTGGAGGTCAGAATTATGTTCAGACTACAACTGTATCTGTGTACTGAGGTCACAGATAGAGTTGAACCCAAAGGTGGAGCAGGGAGCCAACAGATCTCTGCTCTACCATTCCTTCTCAGGAGAGACTGAAGGGCCTGAAAGGTCATGTGACTAGACAGCAGAGGGCATCTCAGCAGAGAAGCAAGACACGTAGGCAAATTGGATGCTTGTGTGGGGGCCACTATGGAGAATTCATATTGAGTGGATATCACACTGTGCGGAGACCACTGCAGGGAATTAATATTGTGTGTGAGGGACTGTGTAAAATTTATACTGTGGGGGAATTATCCTGTGTGGGGAACCGTGTCGGCATCATAATGAGGGGTGACTGTGGGGGAATCATACTGTGTGTGGGAAACATCATACTGTATAGGGGGAGGATCATGCTATGTGGGGGGCATTATACTGTATTTGTGGACAATGTGTGTTGGGGGGTGATATGAGGCATCATAATGTAGGGGAGACTCTTAGCATCTTAATGTGTTTTTGTACTAAGGGCATCATACTGTGGGTTTGGGGGCATTATACTATGTATATGGAAGACTGTAGGTGATGGGAATGCTGTGTGATGGGTACTGTGGGGGAATCATAGTGTGTGGGGTGTGCACTTTGGGGACATCATACAATGCTTGCCGGGCACTGCGGGTGCATTGCGATATATGGGGCATCATACAGTGGGGGAGACTGTGGGGCCTCGTGCTGTTTGGAAACACTGATAGGCTTCACTAGGAGCAATATTTCAATGGAGGCACAAAGGACTGGACTTAGCATGAAATACAAATTGCAGTGTGTGTCCCTCGTTCTTATTTTCAAGGTTGGAAATACAGTCCCAGAACTTTTGTTTGTATAGTGTACGTATAGTGTGTGATATGTGAGATTACAACTTTTGGAATTTTGGAAGCACTAGGGAATAGCAATTGAACAACAAAGGGGAGCCCTAAAGGAAAGTATATTAAAAATATATATAAAATATATCAGGTTATTTTAAGACATTTTTTTTACATATCTGGAAAAACCCATGTGAGTGATGTAATTGCAATCTGCTATAAGAAATGTCTGTCTGGGGCAGCCCTGACAATGAAAATAAAGCTGAATTTACAGACTGCTTAAAATTATTATTATTATTATTATTATTTATATAGCGCCATTAATTCCATGGTGCTGTACATGAGAAGGGGGGTTACATACAAAGTTATAGATATCGTTAAAAGTAAACAAGTTTCCACAACAAATTTACAATGACAAACAGGTACAGAGGGGAGAAGACCCTGTCCTTGCGGACTTACTGTCTACGGGATAGCGGGGAAAAGACAGAAGGTCGGGGGTTCAGCAGCTCTGGTGGTGATGAGGTGGCAGCTCAGGTGGTGGTGAGGCGGCAGAATGGTTATTGCAGTCTGTAAGCTTTCCTGAAAAGATGGGTTTTCAGGTTCCGTTTGAAGGATTCGAGGGTGGTGGATAATTGGACGTGTTGAGGCATGGCATTCCAGAGGATAGGGGATATTCGCTAGAAATCTTGGAGGCGGTTGTGTGAGGAACGAATAAGCGTGGAGGAGAGTAGGAGGTCTTGGGAGGATCGAAGAGTACGTGAGGGAAAATATTTGGGAGATTAGTTCAGAGATATAGGGAGGGGAAAGGTTGTGGATGGCTTTGTAGGTCAGTGTTAGTAGTTTGAACTGGATTCATTGGGGAATTGGGAGCCAATGGAGGGATTTGCAGAGGGGAGAGACAGGGGAGTAGCGAGGAGAGAGGTGGATTAGTCGGGCAGCAGAATTGAGGACAGACTGGAGTGGTGCAAGAGAGTTAGCAGGGAGGCCACAGAGGAGGGTGTTGCAGTAGTCAAGGCGGGAGATGATGAGGGCATGTACAAGAGTTTTAGTAGATTGAGGACTGAGGAAGGGACTGATTCTGGAAATATTTTTGAGTTGGAGGCGACAGGAGGTGGCAAGAGATTGGACGTTCGGTTTGAAGGATAGGGCAGAGTCGAGAGTTACTCCAAGGCAGCGGATTTCAGGTGCGGGAGAGAGCATGACGCCATTTGAATGAAGGAATTGAGGGTAAACTGATTAAATTTGCTGATGACACAAAGCTAGGAGGGATAGCTAATACTAGAGAAGAGAGAGAGAGGATTCAAAAAGATTTAAATAAACTGGAGAAGTGGGCAGCAACTAACAGAATGGTTTTTAACAGGGAGAAATGCAAAGTACTACATCTGGGTAATAAAAATGAAAAAAGCATATATAGAATGGGAGGAATAGGGCTAAGTGACAGCACATGTGAAAAAGACTTGGGTATACTAATAGATCACAGACTGAATATGAGTCAACAGTGTGATGCAGCAGCAAAAAAGGCAAATGCAATTCTAGGATGTATTAACAGAAGCATACAGTCTAGATCACGTGAAGTCATTATTTCCCTCTACTCCTCTTTGGTCAGACCTCATCTGGAATATTGTGTCCAGTTTTGGGCACCACATTTTAAAAAAGACATCAACAAACTGGAGCAAGTTCAGAAAAGAGCGACCAGAATGGTGACCGGTCTGCAAACCCTGTCTTATGAGGAAAGGTTGCAGGATTTGGGAATGTTTAGTTTGCAAAAGAGAAGACTGAGAGGAGACTTAATAGCGGTCTACAAATATCTCAAGGGCTGTCACATTGTAGAAGGATCAACTTTATTCTCATTTGCACAAGGAAAGACTAGAAGCAATGGGATGAAATTGAATGGGAGGAGACACAGATTAGATATTAGAAAAAACTTTTTGACAGTTAGAGTGATCAATGAGTGGAACAGGCTGCCACGAGAAGTGGTGAGTTCTCCTTCAATGGAAGTCTTCAAACAGAGGCTGGACAGACATCTGACTGGGATGATTTAACGAATCCTGCTTTGAGCAGGGGGTTGGACCAGATGGCCCAGGAGGTCCCTTCCAACTCTACGATTCTATTCATTTACCATAATAGATAGATCGGGTAGGGAAGATACGCGAGATGGAGGAAAGATAATGAGTTCAGTTTTGTCTACGTTGAGTTTTAGGAAGCGAGAGGTGAAAAAGGAGGATATGGCTGATAGACACTCTGGGATTCTGGACAGCAGAGAGGTGACATCTTGGCCAGAGAGGTAGATCTGAGTGTCATCTGCATACAGGTGGTACTGGAAGCCATGGGACTTTATGAGTTGTCCTAGGCCAAGAGTATAGATAAAAAAAAATGTAGGGGCCCCAGGACAGAGCCTTGGGGGACTCCAACAGAGAGGGGGCAGTATGAGGTGGTAGTGTGGGAGTGGGAGACGCTGAATGTGCTATCAGAAAGGTATGAGGAAATCCAGGACAGGGCAAAGTCTTTGATGCCAAGGGAAGAAAGAATCTGTTGCAGTAGGCAGTGGTCAACTGTGTCAAAGGCAGAGGACAGGTCAAGAAGGAGGAGGATGGAGAATTGTCTGTTAGCTTTGGCTGTGAGTAAGTCATTAGTAATTTTGGTCAGGGCAGTTTCAGTGGAGTGGTTGGGGTGGAAGCCAGATTGCAGGATGTCAAGGAGGGAGTTAGATGAGAGATGGGAGGAAAGTTGAGCATGAACATGCTGTTCAAGGAGTTTGGAAGCAAACGGGAGCAGTGATATGGGGCGATAGCTGGGCATAGCAGTTGGGTCAAGGTGTAACGTCCGTCTGCGGTTCTGGGCTGCAGCCAGGCAACACCCCGAGAAACACTGATACCCTTTACCCCTATACAGGGATCTGGATTTACAACAGAGCCCAGGAGGCGCTGTCTGAATAGGAGCAGCGGCCAGAGCAGGACGGTCGTCAGAGTGAAGTACAAAAACAGCAGGCAATAGCAGAGTCAATTTCAGGCCAAGGTCAGAGTCAAAAACCAGGAGGGCAGCAGAGGTACAGAATCGTTAGGAAGTAGCAGAGTCAGAATATCCAGGCCAAGGTCACAAACCAGGAGAGTAGCAGAAGTACAGAATCGTCAGGCAAAAGAGGGGTCAGAAATCCAGGCTGAAGTCAGAGTCAAACAGAAATCAATCACTAAGTAACACACAGGGGAACCAAGAATATATCCGGCGGCTTGCAAGACCAGTCCCAAGGTATTTGAGGGATCAGGTCATCCCTCACAGGTTCCTGGACTGGTGATGTCATTAGGGCCGCCCCCAGGACCAGGCCAGATGGAGTTGCAGTAACCCCCTGACGACTGACAGAGGGGCGGAGCCTGCGCCCACCAGATGCCTGCGCAGGAGCCACTTCTCTGTCACCACCATAACTCACGGGCGGACCACGGCGCCTCCCAGTGGCCGAGGCAGGAACAGCCGTCCCCGAGTCTGACAGTGAAGTGGCGGTCTGGCGCCTCCTAGTGGCCGTGACCGGAACAGCAGGCCTCGAATCCAACGGTGACGTGACAGACCGGCGCCTCCTAGTGGCTAAAGCTGGGACCATAGGCCCTGAGTCTGACGGCGACGTAATAGAACCACGGCGCCTCCCAGTGGCCGAGGCAGGAACAGCCGTCCCCGAGTCTGACGGCGAAGTGGCGGCCCGGCGCCTCCTAGTGGCTGCGACCGGAACAGCAGGCCCCAAATCTGACGGAGACGTGACAGTACCCCCCCTTCCAAGAGGGGCCTCTGGACCCTCAAAACCTGGTTTGTCAGGGTGAAGGAGGTGAAACCTTCTAATTAGTGCTTTTGCATGGATGTCCCGCGCAGGGACCCAGGACCTCTCCTCCGGGCCGTAGCCCCTCCAGTGTACCAGATACTGTACGGACCCTCTTACAAGGCGGGAGTCAAGGACACCCTGGACTTCATACTCCAAGGACCCTCCGACCGAAACGGGAGGAGGAGGGGACGGGACAGGGTGAATTGGGGAGCGATACAACTTGAGGAGAGACTTGTGGAAGACATTGGGTAATTTGAAAGACTGAGGGAGTTTTAAACGGAAGGCCACCGGGTTAATCACCTCTATAATCTCGTATGGACCAATAAATCTGGGACCCAGTTTGGCAGACAGTACTTTAAGCTTGATGTTTTTGGTGGAGAGCCAAACCTTGTCTCCAACTCCCAGGTGCGGTCCTTTGGATCGCCGTTTGTTCGCTGCCGAGGTCTGTCTAACCCGGGCCCCTTTCAAGTTAGAGTTTTCCTCAGACCAAATGGTTTTTAAACGATGTATATTTTTCTCTACCCCAGGAAGCTCCGACATTCTGGCCGAGAATGAGCCAAAGCGCGGATGCAGCCCGTGGTTGCAGAAAAAGGGGGTAGTCTTAATGGAGTCCTGATACTGATTGTTTAGGGCAAACTCGGCTAGTGGCAGATGTTCTGCCCAATCGGACTGGTGTTCTGAGATGTAGCAACGAAGGTATTGCTCCAGAGCCTGGTTGACACGTTCGGTTTGCCCATTGGTTTCAGGGTGGTAAGCCGAGGAAAAAGATAGCTCAATACCAATGCGTTTACAGAACGCCCTCCAGAACTTTGACACAAATTGGGTACCCCTGTCAGACACAATATTGACCAGGGCACCGTGTAAACGTACCACATGTACAATAAACAGTTTACTCAACGTTTCCGAGTTAGGTAACCCCGACAGGGGGACAAAATGACATTGTTTACTGAACCTGTCCACCACCACCCAGATACACGTCTTTCCATCTGAGGACGGTAGGTCCGTAATGAAGTCCATGGACATGTGGGTCCATGGACTCTCGGGGGTGGGCAAGGACTGGAGCCAGCCGGCAGGGCGAGTATGGGAGGACTTGGCGCGGGCACAGACCTCACATGCTAAGACATATTCTTTGCAGTCCTTAACCACCGTCGGCCACCAAAAATTCCTAGTTATCAATCTGGCGGTATTATTGAGACCAGGATGGCCTGCCAAGACAGTGTCATGTGATTCTCTAAGCACTTGTAGGCGAAACGCAGGCGGAACGAACAATTTGTTGGGTGGCGTAGCGTCAGGGGCTTGTTCTGGGGATTTACGGATCTCCTCCAGAAGGTCCAATGACACTGCTGACACAATGATCCCAGTGGCCAATATCGGAACTGGTTCACAGTCCTCGGCTTGTGAGGGGCAGAAACTGCGAGAGAGGGCATCGGCCCTCACATTTTTTGTACCAGGGTGGAAGGTGATTATAAAATTAAACCTAGAGAAAAACAATGCCCACCTTGCTTGTCTAGGATTTAACCTTTTTGCTGATTCTAGGTATGTCAGATTCTTATGATCGGTAATTACCGTGATCTTGTGTTTGGCGCCCTCGAGGAAGTGACGCCATTCCTCGAAGGCCCATTTAATTGCCAATAGTTCCCGATTCCCAATATCATAGTTTTTCTCCGTGGGAGAGAATTTGCGGGAAAAAAACGCACATGGACGAAGCTGAGTGAGGGATGTAGTGCCTTGTGATAGCACTGCTCCCACTCCGAGTTCAGAGGCATCCACCTCCACAATAAATGGACGGTCCAGATCCGGCTGAACCAAAACTGGGTTGGCCACAAAACTCTCTTTTAACGTAGAAAACGCCTGAATTGCCTCAGGATTCCAGTTGGCCACGTCCGCCCCTTTCCGGGTCAGATCCGTGAGTGGCTTGGCAATCTCTGAGAAACCTCTAATAAACTTGCGGTAATAAATTAGCGAAGCCCAAAAATCGCTGCAGCGCTTTCAGCGATTTTGGTTGCACCCAAGCCTTAATAGGCTGGACCTTGGCAGGATCCATGCGGAAGCCTTTACCAGAAACCATGTATCCTAAAAACTGTACCTCCTCAGCAAAAAAGACACATTTCTCCAGTTTAGCAAACAAGGAGTGTTCACGTAGTCTTTGTAGCACAGAACAGACGTGTTGAGAGTGTGTCACAGGGTCAGCAGAGTAAATCAGAATGTCATCTAAATACACCACGACATACACCCCACAAATGTCTCTAAAAATATCGTTAACAAAGTGCTGAAATACGGCAGGTGCGTTGCCGAGTCCGAACGGCATAACCAGGTACTCAAAATGGCCAAGGGGTGTATTGAAGGCCGTTTTCCACTCATCCCCGTCTCTTATGCGGACTAGATTGTATGCCCCCCGGAGGTCAAGTTTAGTAAACCAACGGGCTCCTGTTAGCTGATTAAAAAGATCAGGGATGAGTGGAAGCGGATACTGGTTTTTTATAGTGATTGCATTCAACTCCCGATAATCAATGCAGGGTCTGAGACCACCATCTTTCTTCTCCACAAAGAAGAACCCGGCCCCAACTGGAGAAATGGACGGTCTGATAAACCCTTTTCTTAGGCTATCTGCAATATAGTCATTCATGGCCTGACGCTCTGGACCAGAGAGATTAAATATTCTTCCCTTAGGGAGACGGGCATCCGGAATCAGATCAATAGGGCAATCATACTCTCTGTGAGGGGGTAGCTTTTCAGATTCTACAATAGAAAAGACATCCTCAAAATCTCTGAAAGTAAACGGTATGTGGGGGGTTTTAACCTTAACTTGGTTTACTGCCAAGGATATGCAATTTTTCTGACACTGTGGGCTCCAGCGTACAACGTCACCCAAGTGCCAGTCGATGACAGGATTGTGCTGGCGTAGCCATGGCATACCCAGAATAACTGCAGAGGTTAAATTGTCCATCACAAAAAATGACACCAGCTCAGTGTGTAAGGCTCCCACAGACATGGCAACCTTGGCAGTAACAAACTTAACCCCCTCCTGAATAATGGACGTGTCATTAATAGCCGTGGTTTTAATAGGGGCATTAAGTGTTAGTAGTGTTACACCCAGATTCCTAGCAGTCAAGGAATCCATAAAATTTCCTTCAGAGCCACTATCCACATACGCATTTAAACACAGCGATTTCTGACCACATGAAACTGAAATGGGTAATAAAACTTTAGCCGCATCTGCAGGCAATACCTGAGCCTCTGGGCAACCATAGCCAGAGTAGTTGCCCAGAGGTCGACATGCCAGGAGCATGGATCTCTGAGGTGCAGCTCTCTCCCTGAAGACTTCAGACTGCCGCATAGTTGTGCAAGAAAATGAGAGAGATCTTCCAGGCTGTGCAGTGCACCAGGTGTTCAGGCTAAAAATCAGCTCAGTCAGAAGAAGAAAAAAAAAAAAAAAAAGTTCAGGGAGACTGCTTTTGTATATGTTGGGTATATACACAAGAAGCAGTTAATTTTATGGCCGGATATAATGTAACGTCCGTCTGCGGTTCTGGGCTGCAGCCAGGCAACACCCCGAGAAACACTGATACCCTTTACCCCTATACAGGGATCTGGATTTACAACAGAGCCCAGGAGGCGCTGTCTGAATAGGAGCAGCGGCCAGAGCAGGACGGTCGTCAGAGTGAAGTACAAAAACAGCAGGCAATAGCAGAGTCAATTTCAGGCCAAGGTCAGAGTCAAAAACCAGGAGGGCAGCAGAGGTACAGAATCGTTAGGAAGTAGCAGAGTCAGAATATCCAGGCCAAGGTCACAAACCAGGAGAGTAGCAGAAGTACAGAATCGTCAGGCAAAAGAGGGGTCAGAAATCCAGGCTGAAGTCAGAGTCAAACAGAAATCAATCACTAAGTAACAAACAGGGGAACCAAGAATATATCCGGCGGCTTGCAAGACCAGTCCCAAGGTATTTGAGGGATCAGGTCATCCCTCACAGGTTCCTGGACTGGTGATGTCATTAGGGCCGCCCCCAGGACCAGGCAAGATGGAGTTGCAGTAACCCCCTGATGACTGACAGAGGGGCGGAGCCTGCGCCCACCAGATGCCTGCGCAGGAGCCACTTCTCTGTCACCACCATAACTCACGGGCGGACCACGGCGCCTCCCAGTGGCCGAGGCAGGAACAGCCGTCCCCGAGTCTGACAGTGAAGTGGCGGTCTGGCGCCTCCTAGTGGCCGTGACCGGAACAGCAGGCCTCGAATCCAACGGTGACGTGACAGACCGGCGCCTCCTAGTGGCTAAAGCTGGGACCATAGGCCCTGAGTCTGACGGCGACGTAATAGAACCACGGCGCCTCCCAGTGGCCGAGGCAGGAACAGCCGTCCCCGAGTCTGACGGCGAAGTGGCGGCCTGGCGCCTCCTAGTGGCTGCGACCGGAACAGCAGGCCCCAAATCTGACGGAGACGTGACACAAGGTTTGTTTTTTTGAGGATGGGTGTTATGGTGGCATGTTTGAAGGCAGAGGGGAAGGTACCAGAAGCTAGGGATAGGTTGAAGAGATGGGTTAGGGCTGGAATGATCATGTTAGTGAGGTTGGGGAGCAGGTGGGAAGGGATGGGGTCAAGTGCACAGGTGGTGAGGCGTGATTTGGAAAGGAGATGAGTAAGCTCTCCTTCAGTGATGTTGGAGAGGGAGGTTATTAGGGAAGGGCAGAGGTCTGGTATGTGGAGCGGTTGGGGTGGTAGAACTGTAAAGGTTTGCCTTGTTTGGTCAATCTTGTTTTTGAAGTAGGTGGCAGAGTCCTCAGCAGAGATGAGGGGAGTTGGAGGTGGCAGTGGTGGGCGGAGGAGAGAGTTGAATGTGCTGAACAATTGTTTTGGGTTGTGGGATAGTGAAGATAGACTGTCCTGACAAGTGCCAGATATCTAGCAGTTATTTGGTGACTAACAGCATAAACTTAGTCTTTCCGGGTCCTATCAGCTATTGTTTTTGTTGTTGTTTTTCTCTTTTTTTTCTTGGCTGTCTAAGCTTCAACATTGTCTTTTCACCAACTCTAATGGAGTTTTTTTTATCAGGAAAGATAAGTGAAGAGTGGTTAGATAGCGCACTGCTGCTATATTTAAATAGTGGTGCATAGATGATCTATTTGGGGCAACAAAAAAAAAATGTCTGAGACACATATATTCCCAAAAACATCAAAAGTTATCACCAAACAGGAGATGTAAAAAAGAAGGTGTAAAGAAAAGACCACATACACATTTAGAATACAGTCAGCTGAACCCAACAATATCAGTGGACTCAGAGGTCCATCTTATATTTTTGGGGGCATCCTGACTCTACCATTGAATTCCAACACCTCTCCCCTTTTTTCTTTCTCCAAGTTGAAAATAGATGACCGAACATCAGAGCCGAATGCTCTTGTGCATAGGTGAGTAGGGGGTAATAGCTACTTGGGAAACGAGTATTCACATGACAAATATTAAAAATGTATGGTGATAAAAGCTTACATAAATTAAGAAGGTCTAAGGGGAAACATTCACCTTTTGTGAAAAAACTAAGCCGGAGTAAGAAGACTTATAGGCTATGCTATGTCCCATGTCAGAGGCCTCTCACCTAGTCAAATCAGATCTTTTGCTTTGCACTGATGAGGGCCAAAGACCCTGAAATACATGTTTGCAAATGGTCTGATTTGGCTTCTTATCCTCAGTCATATGGCAAGGCTTGTTAAAGGGTCGATTTAAACTTTTTATATTGCTAGCTCAAATATATGGAACTACAGATAGGAGCTTGAGCTTTGGGCATCTCTGGTGGGCCCTGTCTCTGAACTGTAATAAGCTATAAGACAAAAATGACCACATTCAGAGAAAATACCTTGGGATTTCCGCTGGTCACAAGTTACGTGTTAGATCTTATTGATGATATGTCCTTCATACAAAATGATAACAACTAAGATTACATTGAAATGAAAAATCGACATTCACATATTCTGTATAGAGGTAGGATTGTGATCCCACCTTGTGCCAAGCAGATTGTGAAAAGTTTTAAACTAAAGGCCCATTAAGACAACCAGATAATAAGGACCAAGACTATTCCCAATTCCAAGGAATGATTGTTTGTTGATTTGGTCTGTCTAAGCCAGCTGGTAATCGCCTCATGATTGAGCATGATTGAGCAACATGCGTCTTCGTCAGGTGAGATGATTTCAAGCAAGCTGAAACATCATTGTTCTTGGCAGCACATCATCATGTGTAAACAGGAGATGTGCTGCCGATAGGATGATGCTCTATGCACACAGAGCTATCATATTAAAGGGGTTTCCAAGTTTTTGAATGTCTCTGTCCTCTACCTATAGTTTACTTAAAAAAAAAAAAAAACAAACAAACTATCCTCTACTCACCCTCCCCAGATTGTTTTTGTCTGCGGCTCTGATGTCATTTCGATTGTTGACTGCACATGCCACTTAGAGCCATTGAGCTCACCGATTGGCTGCGGCGCTGCAGACAATAATAATAACACACATCGGGAGCAGCGGTGCAGACTAAAAACTAGCCTCAGCTAGGGTGCGTAAAGCACTGTTTGTTTGTTTGTTTTTTTAAAGCAAACTGCATCTGCGGGACAAGGATTTTCTAAAGCTGGAAAACCCCTTTAAGTGTGGTTGACCTTCTGTCTAATCATAGCATTAAATGACTGCAGAATGGCCTGTATCTGGCTGATCAGCATTTATTATGTCTGATTTGGAATTTTGATGGTAAAATTATTTGTATGGACCTCCCAGAGGAAGATAAAAAATGTTTGCACACATACTGTGTACGTATAATAACTATACAAATAGAGGTTATGTAAATTGGGTGGAGATATTTTTTTATTAGATAGGTTGTGTTTAGTTTTCTAAAACCCCCTTTTGGAAATTCAGCCATTATAGTATGCGAGCTCCCCTCCAGAGATCTAAAATATTCATGGCGTTTGATCATACTCCTAAATGTTGTGTTTTCCATGAGTCATTCATGAATATATCCAGTGATCAGTGACTTAAAGTGTAATAAAGAGTTTTCCAAATGCGGTGCGAATGACATGCGATAGTAAAGACGGGGGCAGCCATCCTGTTATTCACCCTCTAAACTGTCCAAAATACGTTGCGAAAGTATGTGACTTCTTATCAAGTTTTACCGAGAGCAAAGGAAAGAAAGTCAGTGAGGCATCAGAAGATCAGGAATCTACTTGCCAGAGCTCTCTCACAAAGGATGTGTCAGAAAGGGGCTGCGTTATTTCTCTTCCCTATCATCACAGGCTGCAAAACTCCCCATTGACAGTTACACATTACACATTTCACCATTTGTCAGTGTTCCCAGAAAAGGAGCAGAACCAATGTTGAGGTTCAAACAATCCCAAATGTTTTCAGCATTAGACGATAAGAGTTTGGATACAGCGTTCGAAAACATCATGTATTAATGTTCACTCCCGCTCCAAAAAAGATTAATGTACTATTGGCTGAGGACTTAACAAGGCCACACATGATGAGGTGGAATCTTCTCGGCTGATGACCCCAACAAACGGGTTCAGGAGTAATTTGGGGTCATACGTAGAGTTTTGCTTGCAGCCTTAATAAGTTGCACAAATGAGATCCATGATACAAGGGTTTTTATGTTGTGTCTAAGCCAACATCTACTTTTTCACGCGTCTTTAAGTCATCTTTAACTTTGCTCAGGTTCCACCAAATTGAAATCCAAGGCCATTAAGTCTCTCTGCACTGGAAGCTCAAGCAATGTAATCTCACATAATGGATTACCTTTCTAATATCAGATGTGTGTTGCATTTTAAGTTTTTTTCCAGGGTTATTATGATATGATGATCTATATTTAGGAAAGGTCATAAATATCAGATCAATATCCACACCTGACACACCCACCGATTGTTTGCAGCGCCATTGGTGGCCAGATGCAACCAGTAAACAGATCTGAACAATAACGCTCCATTCACTTTATATTGGATATTCTCAGAACTTTCAGCTCAGCCTCTATTGAAGTGAATAGGAGCTGAGCTACAGGACCTCAGAAAGGCCACCAGCCCACTGCACAGTGAAAATAGCCATACTGTTGTTCTATTCTGTTCATTGCTTATATCCGGCTGGCAGCGGATCGGAAAACAGCAGATCAGTGAGGGTGGTGTTTGATCTGGGCTATCCACCGATCTGATATTGATGAACTGGCTTGGGTCACATGACTGTGTTTTCTCTGATCCGAGAAAATTGGTCCGATTATGCTAATCACACTCTGATGAGACACTGATCAGAATGTGATCATAGTGTGATCCAATTTCTCGGATGAGAAGATGGGAAAAAAATGTCTCCATCTTCTCCATTATGACAGTCCTTGAAAAATGGATTGCACTCGGATATCATTTGAGTGCAGTCCAATTTTTCTCACAGACTCATTGACTTGCATTGCCAAGTGTGAAGAGTATCAGAGTCTTCTCTGTTGAGACCAGAGCAGAGAGGAGGTTTTTTTTTTTTTTTTTAAATGTGAGGCCCCTTATACTGTATGGGGGGACTACATGGGGGCCATGATTCTGTATGGAGGACTATGTGGGGCCCATTACTCTGTATAGGGACCGTTATACTGTGTGGAGAGTGATGTGTGGATCACAGTGGGCATCATACTGTGACGGGGTTACTATACTTTGCTGTGGGGTTGAAGGGGGTACAGTGTAGTCATTATTTTGCATGTGTGGAGGGTACTATGGGGGAATTCACTGTGGTGGTATCATATTATGCTTGGGTAGCACTTTTGTTGGCATCATACTTTATGGGGGCAATGAAAAGAAAATCTAGTGCTGCAAAAATTTGTAAGGGCTGCAAAGTTGAGATAAATGCCCTTCTGCAATCCCACCAAATATTAAGGTTTTTTTTTGTGTGTGTGTTTCCATATGAAATGGTTCATCATTATATTTTATGATAACTTCCTTAAGGGTAGACATTTTTTAATCATTATCAAGGTTGACCCGCGACTTTGTTCAAATTTTTTTGTCCCTCTGTGTATTTGAGTTTGACATTCCTGCATTAGAGCAATAAAAAATACTTGTTGGTTCGTTGCATTGAAATATTATCACATGGTTGGTTCCAGAAAATTCCCACACTATTTCCTACATGAAGATTTCCATTTTTTCAAACCTAATACCAAAGTGTTTGTATTTCTTGGCAATTTTCAGCAATGATAATAAACCCTTGAGGTGTATATATAGTTGAGTCAGTGTTTTGGCCTGAAAAAAATTAGCAAATCATACAATACAGATGTAATAAATGTATGAGTAGGAAGGAAAGTACACTGTACACATAGCTCACTGTTTCCGACAAATCAGGCTAATTCCATTGTACAGATCAAAGAACATGGCCTACACTACAGAGCATAGAAGAACATGCCTAACCATGCAGAGCACAGAAGAACACTGCCTACACGATAGAGCACAGAAGAACATTGCCTAATAATGCAGAGCACACAAGAATACTGACTACACCATAGAGCACAGAAGAACACCGCCTAATAATGCAGAGCACAGAAGAACACTGACTACACCATAGAGCACAGAAGAACACTGCCTAATAATGCAGAGAACAGAAGAATACTGGCTACACCATAGAGCACAGAAGAACACCGCATTATAATGCAGAGCACGGACGAACACTGCCTACACCATAGAGCACCGCCTAATAATGCAGAGCACAGAAGAGCACTGCCTACATGATAGAGCACAGAAGAACACCGCCTTATAATGCAGAGCACGGACGAACACTGTCTACACCATAGAGCACAGAAGAACACCAGCTTACAGCGCAGAGCACAGAAGAACACCGCCTAATAATGCAGAGCACAGAAGAACACTGCCTACACCATAGAGCACCGCCTAATAATGCAGAGCACAGAAGAGCACTGCCTACATGATAGAGCACAGAAGAACACCGCCTTATAATGCAGAGCACGGACGAACACTGTCTACACCATAGAGCACAGAAGAACACCAGCTTACAGTGCAGAGCACAGAAGAACACCGCCTAATAATGCAGAGCACAGAAGAACACTGCCTACACCATAGAGCACACAAGAACACCGCCTAATAATGCAGAGAACAGAAGAACACTGCCTACACCATAGAGCACAGAAGAACACCACCTTATAATGCAGAGAACAGAAGAACACCGCCTAATAATGCAGAGCACAGAAGACCACCTATGCCGTGAAGCACAGAAGAACACTGTCTACCACCATAGAGCACAGAAGAACACTGCCTACACTGTAAGGAACATAAGAACACTGCCTATACTGTAGAGCACAGAAGAACATTGCTTACACTGTAGAGCAATGCAGAACAATGCCTATACTGGAGAGCACAGAACACAGCCTCTACTATCGAGGACAGAAAGAAACTGCCAACACTTTGGAGCATAGAAGAACACTTTCTACACTGTAAGGCACAGAAGAACACTACCTATACTGTAGAGCACAGAAGAGCAGAGCCTACACCATAGAGCACAAAACACAGCCTCCACTGTAGAGCACAGAAGAACACGGTCTACATTGCAGAGCTCAAAACCCCGCCTATACCATAGAGCACAGAAGAACACCAGCTTACAGTGTATAGCACAGAAGACCACCTATGCTGTACAGAAGAACACTGCATACACGTAGAGCACAGAAAAACACCGCCTATGCAGTAAAGCACAGAAGAACACTGCCTACATTGTAAAGCACAGAAGAACACTTCAAACACTGTAGAGCACAGAAGAACACTGCCTACACTGTAGAGCACAGAACAACGCCTACCGCACACAAGAACACCGCCTTACAGCACAGAGCACAGAACACTGCCTAAACAGTAAAGCACAGAAGAACACAGCCTACACTGTACAGTACAGAAGAACACCGCCTATCATGTATAGCAGAGAACACCGACACAAGTTTGATTTTTAACAGCACTTGTGTCGGTGAACAATACTTGGACTGAATTAGTCAGCTTCTTGAAGCTGCCAACTTTGAGTCAGAAGACTTACCATAAGTCCGTGCATTGCTGTCCAAGTGTTGACCACGAAAAGCAGATATATGAAATTGGTCTAATACAAAGGCATCACCCAAAGCAGGACACCCTTTTAAGACCTTTCTGCATGGCTGTGTTTTTATGCTTTCCAGCGTGACTGTGCAAGGCGTTCGTGTAAATAGACAATCTCATCTACTCATTTTGAAGTCCGCGTCATGCAGAACAAATTTTTCAGAACAAAATATCTTACAAAATAGGAAAAAATGTCAATGTGAACTGACCTGGGTCAAAATAATACATAGATAGTAGATATAATAAAAATAGTTTCACACTTTTCCATCTAAGGAGGTCTGCTATGTTAATACATGGACTGTGTATAACAGAAGTGAAGATCTGGGTCGGCTTCTAAGCTAAAAAGTGAATTTGATCCAACTGGGAAGTAAACGCTCTGCAAACAGGGGGAGCAGCCAACCTGTTTCACACCGGCTGCTCCGGTACAAGAGGCTTCGTTCAGCATGTCTCTCTGGTATTCGCAGCCGTATAAGTGAGACATTCATTGTGCAGCAAGGAGAGCGATGTTATTATCCTCACCAATGGGAGGCTCATCCTAAATATATACAGTACATGTGTAATGAGACTCTATGTAAGGAGTCCATGCCTAACTTCACGGAACAGTCCCACCTTTATAAAATTTATACTATTTTTATATAGACATCTGTTAAAGTTACCAATAATAGTAAAAACCTGCGCTGCATCAAGAAAAAGAGCAAAGACGCACAGTAATAATACCGCACAATTCCAATAGTGTCGCTTCACAAACAAACTAGGCTCCTTGTAATTTAGGGATTGTATTACATATTTAGGTCATCCCATGGCAGCGCCTGCCAACCACATAAAAGAGACCAAGTTTCTGGCTCGTCTTGCCAAATAAAATTATATCTAATATTTACTTTGCCCTGTTGCCGACATTCGGAAACTTATCTGCTAATAAATTACCACAGTGATGGAGACATAAACATCTGCACCTTCAGGTCTTATGGAAAGATTGCTAATGAAGATACTTCCTTGCATAAATTTCTTTAGAGACTTTTTTTCTTGATTTTTTTTTTTCTTGCAGTTTTCGGCCAAAACTACTGATGTGTGCTGAGAATCAGTAGGGAAATTAAACACAAGCACACTGCGATTTTGTGGCCTTTTTCTCACTTTACTTGTGCTTTTTGTGAAAAATTGAAGCTTGTGCAATTTATGGTGGTTTTTGACCACCTTGTGGCATGTTTAGCCATTTTTTCCTTAAAAAAACAAAAACCACTGTACAGTGTATTTTTGGTATTTAATTTTTAGCTACTTTTTTACATTACTAATCATGTGAACCTATGAGGAATTCTGGAATCTCATGATTTGTAGTGTTATAAAGACAAGTTAAAAAAGGTCATTGACCACTCCTGCTGGCGATACAGCTGCTCACCGTTAGCAGAGCAGCTCTTTCTCTTCCAAACGTCATGCAGTTTGATAATCGAAAAACAATTATATCAAATATATTTACCAAGAATTAGGTATCACCCAGGGTCCCCCTGACGCGCGTTTCGATGGATATCTTCCTCAGAAGGGGTGCACCCCTTAGATTAGAGCCATGAGGTGCACTTTCCCATACCTGGATTTCTCCCTATATTTACATCATTTACTTTTTTAAGGGTTTTTTTCCCTTCCTGAGGAGACCAGGTATGAGAAAACCGGCAATGCCTGTGTTCAAGCAATTCTTTTGTGCACGATTTTGTTTTAGGTACTATGGACTAATACAATAGCTTTTGATATATGAGACTTATTGTCTAACCATCTTATTGTTGCACCAGCACTTTATGTACTTTTGCATGTAATATTATGGATTAATACAACAGTTTTTGATATATGATATTTATTATCTAATCATCTTATTGTTGCACCAGCACCTTATGTATTTTTGCATGTAATATTTTTCTTCATGTGCTCTTTTATGTGTTATACTTGATGTAGTTTTTACCTATTTTTTTCACTCAGTGTGTGTTTTTTGCTATTCCATTTTCTGCATGGTTTGTCGTTTCTGTTTTATTTTGAATTATGTCTTTCGTTAAATAAAATATATTTTTAACCTTCATTGGAGGACTTTTCTCTTTATAGTATGTGCCAAACTTTGTTAAAAGTTTGATATTGACTTTTAGGAATGCTGCTTCCAATAGGTGGTACAAGAGATCAAGTCCTCTTTCTCTCTGTACAGGTAATTAGCATATAGGCACATAGGAATGCTGTGTGCTTCTGTGAGCAATGCTTCTAGGTACCTCTGTAAGGCTACTTTCACACTAGCGTCGTGCGACGCACGTCACAATGCGTCGTTTTGAAGAAAAAACGCATCCTGCAAAGTTGCCCGCAGGATGCGTTTTTTCTCCATAGACTTACATTAGCGATGCATTGCGACGCATTGCCACACGTCGCATCCGTCGTGCGTCGTGTTTTGGCGGCCGCGACGCACACAAAAACGTTACATGTAACTTTTTTGTGCGTCGTCTCCGCCATTTTCGACCATGCATGCGCGTCCGAAACTCCGCCCCCTCCTCCCCGGACATTACAATTTGCACAACTTTCACAACGTGCGACGGTACGTCGCCCCGACGCAGGGCGACGGCCGTCGCACGACGCTAGTGTGAAAGTAGCCTAATACGTCATCCAGTAGAGCACAGCCTTGATATTATTCTCACTTTTAGAATTATGAGTCTGTAAGAAAAAAACTTTTATGTAACCATCTATGGACTTTTGAAAGCATACAGTGTTATGGTATAGACCATAGTGAAATATCAGCAACATATTATAAATCTGTACAACACAGATATGTAATACACATTGGCTCATCATGAGCAGCTTTGTCTCTCTTTTATCCCGTCTTAGTAAATCACCTTCTTAGTTTGGACATTTGCTGAAATATTTTGATCTTTTATCCAGGTTATTTGGCTTACAATTCCTGGCATGAGTATGAATCGCAAATTGCTGTCCTTCATAACCCTTCATGCATGGCAATTATCAGACAGAGGCTTTCATCTAAATTCGAAGACTATTGATAATGTCACCATCCATTAACCACACTTCAAAGCAGGTTTATGGAAATGGTCATCAAATAATCAACACTCATTTGTTTTTTTTTTATGTGCAGATGCAGCAGCTGGAAAGACAAGTTATTGATGCCAACCGTCGGGCGGAACAGGCGTATGAGCAGGTAATTGTTAGATAGCGCTCACGTAGGTTGTCATTGTTCTGGACGGGAAACATTCTAGATGTCAGGATTGTTAGTGAAGTTCACATGTCACTTTATTTCATTAGTGTTAATCCCTGGATTATCTATCTAGTATATATTATATTTATACAGTTTATATATAAATATTCATAATTCTTATATAGCGCTAACATATTTCACAGCGCTTTACAGACATTACCATCGCTGTCCCCGATGGAGCTCACAATCTGAATTCCCTATCAGTATGTATTTGGAATATGGGAGGAAACCGGAGAACCCGGAGGAAACCCACACAAACACGGGGAGAACATACAAACTCCTTGCAGATGTTGTCCTTGGTGGGATTTGAACCCAGGACTCCAGTGCTGCAAGGCTGGAGTGCTAACCACTGAGCCACCATGCTTATATGGAGCGCCCGCCAGGGCTAGCGGGGTACTCGGTGCCGGGCCCGTTGATCTCAATGGGAGTTGTCACGGAAGCTGTGACCCGGTCCGTGGCCCTGGGGCTCCATGGCAAAAGGGGTGAATAGAGTTTATGAATAGTTCGTGATGCCACCTGTGGTGTTCGGCAAGTGAGATGTTAGGCCGACGCTGCATGCAGATCCTCTGGGACTGGTGGTGTGTTGCAGCCGAGATGGTGAAGCTCCCCACAGGTGGAGCTGTTGTCCCAGGGCAGTGTGGATGTAGTAATGGAGGGGAGACGCAGGCAGGGTAGAAACTGGTACCCAGATGTAGTGGTGCGGAGTGTATTGGTGCCGGAATAAGTGGAGGACACCGGGGCATGTAGTTCCAAAGTTTACTCACAGTCTGCAGTTCACACCGGTGCCTGCCTCCGTGCCATGTCCCCTGGGTCAGGGGCTCAGTCAACCTCCAGGCAAGATAGGATGCTCCCTTTCAACACTCCGCCAACATGTGCCTTTCTGAATGTCTCCTCTATAGCACCTTTAAGTGAAGTACTCCCAGTACTGAGTTACACTGGAGTTCCTCCTGACAGATGTTCCTATGAACTCTACTTGTACGGCAGACAGCTGTAGCCTGCTTCGGGGACTCCTTACTCCTGAGTCTTGGCTCACTATCCAAGTTGCTGTTGTGCCCCCAAGTCTTAGGTGGGAGTAGTGCGTTTACAGCCCACTACTCCACCGGTGTCTGCTGCAGGACCATAAGTGTCCATACAACCTCGGGGACCGGGCCCCGGCCTTGCGCTTAGAACTTCTTGGCAGGGTTCTCTCCTAACCCACGTCTTCAGTTCCTTTTTACTCCTAAGTTCCGTAATAGTCTTTCCTTCTTATGAAAGATCAGGTTTCTGCTCAATGTCTTTCTCCTTCTTTCCTTTCCTGTGCCAGCTGGCTCAGATCACTGAGGTCTGCTGCAGCACCTCCTTCCTCCATCCCTCTCTCAGGGATCTTCTCTTTCCAGCCTCTCTCTAAGACTGACTTGAACTCCACCGAAATTATAAACCTTCCCGCTCTTTTATGTATTCTAAACTCCACCCGCCTCCCAGCACATTTCGTGTTCCAAGCAGGGAACCACCAAAGGTGCTCTGCTACACTCCAAGCAGGAAGCCGCAATGTGGCTTTGCTACACTACTTTGTGGTGAGGGGTCCAGGTGTTGGAGCGTGGTTAGGAGTTCCCACCTTACCTGGATGATGGGGCACTACACCTCAGGAGGAGGTGCAGTACCTCTGTGGCGACTGAACCCTCAGGGGCGCCACATATATATATATATATATATATATATATGATTATGTGCTGTAAATAAAAAATGGAACAGCACATTTGACAAATGCAGTGTGGCTGCAAAAAAACCCCAAAACAAGTGGACTTTATTTAGTCCATATGACGTGGCGACATTTCTGCTCAAATGAGCCTTTTTCAAGGCTAAAGTCGGCTTGTTTTGGTAAATATTGGAGTGCTGCCTATCTTATTTCTATATATAAATATTTCCAAAATGCTACGTGAATGTACAAAAAAGAAAGAAATCTAAAGCTCAAAAATATTTGATTTCAAAATAGCATCAAGGCATCAATTTTTCTAGAGACACTTGCACAAAGTTTTTGTAGAAACTCAGCAGGAAGGTTCTTCCAAATATCTTGGAGAACTAACCGCAGATCTCAGTCTGACCTATTATTATAAGGGACTACAGTCAAGTATTGAATACATTTTATTTTCATACCTAGTACATAATCGGCCTCTAGTGGGTCACAGCTGTGATTACACTCTTTATAGCTGTGACCTTATATACATCCGACATGGATGTATGTGAATTTTATAATTTTTTATTATAACTTAAATAAAGGTTACATTTTATTTATTCACCCTTTCCCCTCCTTCTCCCTTCACATTAGTCTACAGACTTCTTGGTGGTGTACACCTATGTGATTAAATGTCCAATGAGATATAGTAACATAGTAACATAGTAACATAGTAATTAAGGTTGAAGGGAGACTTTAAGTCCATCTAGTTCAACCCATATCCTATCCTAACTTGCCCTAACATGTTGATCCAGAGGAAGGCAAAAAAAACCCATGTGGCAACAGTAAGCTTCACATTGGGGAAAAAAATTCCTTCCCAACTCCACATACGGCAATCAGACTAGCTCCCTGGATCAACGCAATATTAAGGAGACTAGCGTATATACCCTGTAATATTATACTTTTCAAGAAAGGCATCCAGTCCCTTCTTAAATTTTAGTAGTGAATCACTCATTACAACATCATATGGCAGAGAGTTCCATAGTCTCACTGCTCTTACAGTAAAGAATCCGCGTCTGTGAGTATGCTTAAACCTTCTTTCCTCCAGACGTAGAGGATGCCCCCTTGTCCCCGTCACAGGTCTAAGAGTAAAAAGATCATTAGAAAGGTCTTTGTATTGTCCCCACATATATTTATACATTGTAATAAGATCACCCCTAAGCCTTCGATTCTCCAAACTAAATAACCCCAAGTGTAATAACCTGTCTTGGTATTGCAGACCCCCTAGTTCCCTAATAACCTTGGTCGCTCTTCTCTGCACCCGCTTCAGTTCAGCTATGTCTTTCTTATACACCGGAGACCAGAACTGTACACAGTATTCTAAGTGTGGTCGCACTAGTGACTTATATAGAGGTAAAATTATGTTCTCCTCATGAGCATCTATGCCTCTTTTAATGCATCCCATTATTTTATTTGCCTTTGCAGCAGCTGCTTGACTCTGGCCACTAAATGTGAGTTTGTCGTCCACCCATACACCCAGGTCTTTTTCAGTGACTGTTTTGCCCAGTGTTTTACAATTATAGGTGGCGCTGTAGAGTAAAAGTCCTCTTTCTTTCTGAAGAGGCAATTTGCATATTATTTTCCCAGAGGAGCATTGCACGGCGAATAAGTCTCCTTACCTTGACAAGCCACAGCTAGCCTGTCACTCTCCGCAAGGAGAAACCTTACTTCTTAGACCCTAGTCCAGAGCCTCTCACTTAGCCAAATCAGATCTCATACTTTGCACTGACGAGAGCCAACAGCTCGAAACACCGTGTCTGCAAATTGAGATTCTGATTTGGCTTGTATCCTAAGTCATACTACAAGACTCGTTAAAGGGTTGATTGTGACTTGTAGGATCGCTACTACCAATAGGTGGCGCTGTAGAGTAAAAGTCCTCTTTCTTTCTGAAGAGGCAATTTGCATATTACAATTAAGCACATATTTATACAACTTGTTCGTTCTACCCAAGTGCATGACCTTACATTTATCCCCATTAAAGCTCATTTGCCATTTATCAGCCCAAGCTTCTAGTTTACATAAATCCTCCTGTAATATAAAATTGTCCTCCTCTATATTAATTACCCTGCAGAGTTTAGTGTCATCTGCAAATATCGAAATTCTACTCTCTATGCCCCCTACAAGGTCATTAATAAATATGTTAAAAAGAAGCGGGCCCAAAACTGACCCCTGTGGTACCCCACTGCTAACCGTGACCCAGTCCGAGTGTGCTCCATTAATAACCACCCTTTGTTTCCTATCCCTGAGCCAGCTCTTAACCCACCTACACATATTTTCCCCTATCCCCATTGTTCTCATTTTATGTATCAACCTTTTGTGTGGCACCGTATCAAAAGCTTTTGAAAAGTCCATGTACACCACGTCCACTGCATTCCCTTGGTCCAGTCCGGAACTTACCTCTTCATAAAAGCTTATCAGATTAGTCTGACAGGAACGGTCTCTTGTAAACCCATGTTGATATTGGGTCATAAGGTTATTCTTCTCCAGATACTCCAGTATAGTATCTCTTAGAAAACCCTCCAGGATTTTACCCACAGTTGAGGTTAAACTTACTGGCCTATAATTTCCAAGTTCAGTTTTTGTCCCCTTTTTGAATATTGGCACCACATTTGCTATATGCCAGTCCTGTGGTACAGACCCTGTTATTATGGAATCTTTAAAGATTAAAAATAGTGGTCTCTCTATGACTGTGCTTAATTCCTGCAGTACTCGGGGGTGTATCCCATCCGGGCCCGGGGATTTGTCAATTTTAGTGATTTGTAGACGCCGCCGTACTTCCTGCTGGGTTAAGCAGGTGACATTTAATGGAGAATTTTTATCCCTGATCATGTTATCCGTCATGGGATTTTCTTGTGTAAATACTGTTGAAAAAAAGTCATTTAGCATATTGGCTTTTTCCTCATCCTCATCCACCATTTCACCCAGACTATTTTTAAGGGGACCAACACTATCATTTTTTAGCTTCTTACTATTTATGTAGTTAAAGAATATTTTGGGATTATTTTTACTTTCTCTGGCAATGAGTCTCTCTGTCTCAATCTTTGATGTCTTGATTTGCTTTTTACAGAATTTATTTAATCTTCTGTATTTATTTAATGCCTCATCACTACCTACTTGCTATAATTCTCTAAATGCTTTATTTTTATCTCTTATTGCGCCCCTTACAGCTCTATTTAGCCATAGTGGTTTCCTCCTATATCTCGCATGTTTATTCCCATACGGTATATATTGTGCACAGGTCCTATTCAGGATGCTAATAAACGTCTCCCATTTTCTTTGTGTATTTTTATGTCTCAGGATATCGTCCCAGTTAATTGCACCAAGATCATCTCTCATCCGTTGGAAATTTGCCTTCCTGAAGTTTAGTGTCCTTGTAACCCCTCTACTACACATCTTATTAAAGGATACAAGAAAACTTATTAATTTGTGATCACTATTACCCAAGTGACCCTCAACCCTTACATTTGATATGCGGTCTGGCCTGTTGGTTAATATTAGGTCTAGCAGTGCCCCCCCTCTTGTTGGGTCCTGAACCAGTTGTGAAAGGTAATTGTCTCTCATAGTTGTCAAAAACCTATTACCTTTGCTGGAACTGCAGGTTTCGGTTCCCCAATGTATTTCAGGGTAGTTGAAGTCCCCCATAATAATGACTTCTCCTTGAGTCGCTGCTTCATCTATTTGACAACTTTATTATTATAGGCTTGTGAAAATCCTTCTTTCTCTTTATTTAAACCTAATTATTTTGATATTAGGGCTGTGTGGGGGCTGGATCATCACTTCAGGACTTCTTTATCTTCTTTACACTGAAGATAGATCTTAATGACTTTGGCCTTAAGTTTGGGGAGGTTGATCTCTTACAGAATAAATTTGGAATCAATCAGACTCCTCCCTGATGGTATTGCATGATAGATAACTATCTGCCTGTATTTGTCAGCAATGAGGATCTGGCAGCAACTAGTGGACCTCAGTTAAATCTGTCTACTATTTGGAGAAGTCTGGCCAAAAGTGGTCATCATGGAAGAATTGTGGCTCAAAAACATATTTTCAATTTAGAAACAAGGCCAAGCGATTCAACTATGCACAAAAAATTAGAACTTTGATGTAGATAAAAATCAGCAGGAGCTCTGGATTGATGTCCACCTAAAGGCTGGAGAACAGGTCAATAATGAGTGTCTGCAGGTAGCAGTGAAACTTTGTGATGGTTCCTTGCATGTTTGGAGCTCCATTTCAGAAAATGGAGTTGGGGATTTGGTCAGGAATAATGCTGTCCTCAATGCTGAGAAACTCAGGCAGATACATTATCTATCATGCCGTACTATCATGGAGGTGTGTGATTAGCTTTAAATTAATTCTGCATCTGAGCAACAACTTCAAACATACAACCAATGTCAATAAGAACTCTCTCCACTGAAAAGAAGAACAAAGAGTCCTGGAAGTGTTGATATGGTCCCCACAAAGCCCTGATCTCAGCAATATTGTGTCAGTCTGGTATTACATGAAGAGACAGAAGGATTTGCACAAACAACAGAAGATCTGTAGTGAGTTCTCCGAGATGTTGGGAAAAACCTACCTGCTGAGTTCCTTCAAAAATGTTACCCAAGTACAAATGTACCAAGAAAAATTGATGTTTTGAAGGCAAACAGCGGTCACACTAAATATTATTTTGATTCAGATTTGGAGTGATGGAACTCTCCATGTGTGCACATATAGGGACAGACCTGTCACTCGAAGGCAGTGGGCTGGGAGAAGCCGCTGGGAACCCAACAGTCCAACTAGTCTTTTGTGCAGCTTGATCCTCGGCTTCTCATAAACTGTATTTTTCTCTGAAACGCCGCATTGTTTCAGACTCAAACATACCTGCCTGTGGATCCAGCAGCATGTATCAGCTGTCAGGTACCCTATAATAAAATACTGGTAGGTGACACTATTTTGATAACATAATTTTGCCATATATTTAAGGATTTTTTCACATTTCCGTTGAGATTTTTGTTTTACTTTCCGTAACAAAATGATACTTGACTCATTCTTATGACTTAGTCTCCAAAATTTGCAAAAGTTCTTGTCCTGGAAAATGTTGGCTCATTTGATGCAAACACCAGGGATACGCCAAACAGAAAGTCATCACCAGCTTACAAAATAAGCATGGAAATACACGCCCTTGTAAAAGTTGGTGCCACTGTCACATAATTAATTTAAGCTTATTTTTGGTTGCCAATTTACAGGAAACGTTTTCTCGTATGGCTGAGGCGCTATGGTGATTGGCTGCTTTTAATGGAGCAATGTTGTCACCTAATGGTCGACGTTACTAAATAACTGTTTAAAAATACATTTTTTTATTATCTGTTATTAAATTATATGGGAGGGATCAGCAGGAAGATGTGTCTAATATTCTTCATAGCCAGCATTGCACCGATGAGAGGGACATGCTGTTTTATCTTGTTTTTAGATGCATTTCATGAGCAAAAAAGAAGTCACTTTTTGGACGATAGGTCATTAATCTTTGCTGTTCTGAGAGGTTGGTAGTGAACCCGTGTGGCTCTAAGTCTAACTTGTTTTTTTCTGCTTTCTTCCAAGTCATGGGAGGTAGAAACATTCAAGTGTTTTCGGCCAAAATTTTCTGGTTTGGAAGCGACATGGTGGCCTTTGTTTTGCTAGCAATGAGTCAGCTCCTCTTTGAGAGCGACAGAGAACTGGAAAAAAGTTGCTAGGTTGTTTATTTTTGACCATTATGACCTGGATCCTCTAGGGCAGACATGGGCAAAGTGCAGCCTGCGGGTCACATGTGGCTCTTTGGCTGTTCTGGTGCAGGCCATGGCCCGGGACAGTGAAAGGGTTTTATGCAGTGGTATCCCGCACCACGTGACTGCCCTATTTTCGCTTGTATCTGTATCCTCGGGATATGGATACCGGTGAAATCAATGATGAAACAGGGAGCACACTGCTCCATCTTCCATCATTGAACCTGTGCATTTGAGAGTTCAGCAGGGGCAATGGCGTCACTACATCGCTCCAGCTGTGCCTCAGTACACAGGGCGGACCGGAGCTGCAGGGGAACAGGGTGAGGTGAGTAGTTTTTTTAAAAAAAATATTTTACATCTTACTGCCCTTAGGGCTTTGTGAGGAACATCATACTGTGCCAGGTGGCTGTGTGGCAGACATCATACTGCATATAGGGTCAGCGTGGGGGGACATCATACTGTGCACTGGGGCTGTGTGCGGGACATCATATTGTGCTTGGAGGCCATGTGTGGGACATCATACTGTGCACAGAGGCTGTATGTGAGACATCATACTTTGCATGTGGCTGTGTGTGGGACATCATACTGTGCATGGATGCTGTGTGGGAGACATCATACTACATATGAGGGTTGTGTGGAGACATCATACTGCACATGTATGCGATGTGGGGGACATTATACTGCATGGTGGCTGTGTGGGGACATAATACTGTGTGACGAGGCTGTGTGAGGACATAATACTGTGCAAGGTGGTTGTATGAGGACATAATACAGGGTATTGAGGTTGTGTGGAGACAATACTATTTAGGGGGATTTGTGGGGAGATCTCACTGTTTCAGGTGACATATTACTTTTAAGGAGCTGTGTGCTGACATCATATTATGTGGGGACATCTTACTGTGTGTGGGGACTGTGAGGGCATCTTATTGTGTTGGGAGCTCTTGATCAAGGTACTAGGACTGCATAACAAGAGTTGTATGATTTATTGCTTTACATAAACGTTATAAATAGTAGTGAATTGTATGGTGTTGATTTGCTGCGTACCTTGTCCTAACAGTAGCAGCGAGTCACCATACTTAATTCTGCTCAATATTATGTGATAAAAATGTATATAAAGCAAAAATAAGCAGAATTAAATTCGGAAAGTTGGTGCAGCGCTCCACAACAGTCATAGTCTTTCTTATGTCCCCTCGGAAAAATTAATTGTAAACTCCTGCTCTAGAGTTCAGCAGTTTTGGTGCTTTTGGAATATAGCATGTGGTGGGTGGTAGGTTACGCCGATGACGGACCACAGAGAGGTTCTTCCTAAACCTAGGTTAAGGAAGCCCACTGGTCCATGACCATTGCAAAGTCATCTGACTGCGATGGATCCTGCACCCAAGTCTTTGTGCTCTGTTGGGTAGGGAATTGGTTGAAGGTTCTTCTCGTCTGCATCTTTATGAACAGTTTTATTTATGGCTTCTGTGAGGAGACAGCATGATCTTGGGCTTTGGAACTGGAGGACAGGCTGTCCAAGTTATGTATAAGAGTACGAGTCTTTCAAAGAGAGAGATAACTGAACTCAACGGCTCTTAGCGGCTCAACTAGGGAAGAACTGCTCAGAGATGCTGAGCTCAGGTATTGGCTGCAGCGCTGTTGACATAACATCAGCTTTGCAGACATTAAGACACCGGCAGCAACTGCAGCACCTTGACGTTGGACCTGGGGAGGGTGGTAAAGTACAATTTGCTTTCTTTTAAAAGCAAACTGAATCCGGAGAAGAGGAGTTTTCTGAAACCGGAATACTCCTTTAAGGAAGTTTATCAGTTTGTGATTGTTCCAGAAAAAGTCAATTTCACATAAAGAACATTTATAACTGTTCTTAGAAATGTTTTTACCACTTAGCCCCCCAAAAAATAACTGTATCAATGATAATACCAACTGTGCACGGAATTATCCCTTAATTACTCGTGATTGACAATTGATGAAAGAGTATTGGGGGGGGCAGCTGGGCAAATTTCCATTGTTTTGACGATGAGATCTGAGCTGCTGAGAAATGCAGACAGGTTGTCATGGGTCTTTTCAATGCACTAAATAATCATCTCGGCAGGACTATATTATTGCCATGACTTTCCTGCTGTACGGACTCTATAAAATTAATTAATTATGGGTTTTAGTAGCAAACTTTTACTTGGCGCCATAGAAATGTACACAACTTCAACAACAAATGTATGGTGAGATTAAGTTAACCTTATTTTCCATATGATCCATTGCCAAGTATTCATTTCTCATTAAACTCTGCATACTTGAAGCATCTTAACAGCTTAAAGAGTCACCATTTCAGCAAACATTGCATAAATCAATAATACAGGTGAATATTAGAAACTTTGTAATATATCCTGTAGCAGAAATATTCTTCTTTCTCCACTTCTGAGCCACTTCTTTCCTCACCTCCAGAACTGCTGAAATCTGTCTTGAGAGATAAATTGAACTCCGCTCACTGAAGGACCCAATTACATGTTGCCTACAAAAGTCTATGGAGTGGGGACTGGACAGTGCGCTGGAGAAAGACACAGACAGGGTGTGCTACTTTTTGATGTTATGCCAGTGCTGGATTCACAGCTACACTGTAATGTTCATCCTGCTATTGCTTCTGAGGGTGTGCTACAGAAAGACAGGAGAGCGGGATATCTTCTTCTCTATGTATGCTGTATATGAGAAGAAAATGGCTAAGGAACAAAGAAAACGTAATAGGGTGTTATCCAGATTAACGCGGTGATCAAAAGCAGTTCCTCTTATCTGATATGGCTGTGTGAGACACAGCTCTGAAATGGCATAAATTATGATACCAGCTACTGTAGCCACTCTGGTTGGTATATCCAATGTGGTAATGGTAGAAATAACGGGTGTTGTGCGCTGCTGGTGTACGCCCGATAAAGCAGTCACAATCAAAGATATTGATAATGCGGTTTACTCTCCACACGATTCAAAGTATTACAACTTCTTCTTCAGGAAAACCACAGAGATCCTATTGCCGTACTAAAATCTGCTGTATGTCGGAAACATCATAGCAGCTAGTCTCCATCCAATGGCCAAAAAGACTGCTGCTCCCCATGTACACACACGACGACTTACTCTGACAAATCACTTCAAATGATAGGTATGCTTTAACAAATTCACATTTAAGTAAAATTTTGTGGTCAAATATATATTTTTTTTCTAGTGGATCCAAACAAATTGGGTAGCACTGTGGCTTAGTGGTTAGCACATAGCCTTGCAGGGTTGGCGGTTCTAGTTTTGAAACCAACCGAAACATTATGGTATAAAGCTCATTTACATGTTGTTCTCCCATCGAGCATTGCACGACTGATCTTCTTAATGAGGGCCAGCACCCCCCACATCCCAAAGCTCCGCATACTCACCTGCCATCACCTTGTGGATCCAGCACAGACGACGAAGCAGACTGTTCAAGTTACGTGACTGATCAGCCAATCACAGGCCAAAGTGTTCTAAAATTATAATGTAATTGATTTATTCATTTATGTAGGGCAGCACGGTGGCTCAGTGGTCAGCACTGCAGCGCTGGAGTCCTGGGTTCGAATCCCACCAAGGACAACATCTGCAAGGAGTTTGTATGTTCTCCCCGCGTTTGCGTGGGTTTCCTCTGGGTTCTCCGGTTTCCTCCCACATTCCAAAGACCTACTGATAGGGAATTTAGATTGTGAGCCCCATCGGGGACAGTGATGATAATGTGTGCAAACTGTAAAGCGCTGCGGAATATGTTAGCGCTATATAAAAATAAAGATTATTATGTAGCACAATTAATTACACAGCTATTTACAGACATTATCATTATGTCTTTGGAGTGTGGGAGGAAACCCACACAAACACAAGGAGAACATTCAAACTCCTTGGAGATTTTCTCCTTGGTGGGATTTGAACCCAGGACTCCAGTGCTGCGATGCTAACCACTGAGCCACCATGCTGCCCATTTTCCTGAATCCCATGGTATCTTGTTCTGCGTTGACACCATTTAGAATCACTGTTTTTCCATTTTTATGTGTGAACAAGATTGTGGGTCTTATGCAAAAAATGGACAATGTCATGTACAGTTGTGCTCAAAAGTTTACATACCCCAGCAAAATTTGGATCGTTAATCTGTCCATCCATCCTTTCTGTACGCATCTTTTTTCCTTGTTACAGGGAAACGTAATCTTGACCTGGTGTGATTCACAGAGTTCCCACAAAGAACCTAGCTGTGTTCAAAAGTTTACATACCCCAGCAGAATTTTTGCTTTCTTGGCCTTTTTCCAAAGAATATGAAAGATAACACCAAAACTTTTTCTCCACTCATGGTTAGTGGTTGGGTGAAGCCATTTATTGTCAAACTACTGTGTTTTCTCTTTTTAAATTGTAATTAAGATTAAGGATCAAACGGCGGCTTTATGTGAACTCCCAGTCCCTAGTCATTATGAGATGCAGATGGAGGAACTTCCTCTGGTTATTTTGCGGTAGCGGTTAATGAAAGGTCTGGAGCTAAACAGTCATTAGTAATGTAAAGTATAGTAATTAGATCTTAGCTAACTAGCATGCTAATAACTTGGAGTTCTCCTAATGTTTATATTTCTGCTAGGAAGATAAGTCGGTAAAGGTTTTAGTTTGCATGTTGGGTATGCCCCCTACTGGAAAGACACAAATTGACCTCAGTGACCAATGTAACTTTTCCTATAAAATATTCCATAACTTATTTTACAACTTTATGTACTTTCTAGAGGCTAAGATAAACTGTGTATTGTGACACTATTCCAGCAATACTTGCTATAGCTGATATTTAGAGGGATCGGACCTGACTCCCCTCCCCATGCAGATCAATTAAACTTGGAGGCCCATTACCCTGCTACCGATTCCCAAGTTGTCTTTCCTTGGTTCAAGGTTTGTAGGTAATAACATTTGGAGTGTACAGCTGCAGCCATATGCTTGGAAGGACAAGGTTAAGGGAAATCTGTGAACATTTTTTTTCCTGTGTAATCTGAGAGCAGCATGATATAGTGGTAGAGACTCTGATTCCATCAATGTGTCACTTACTAGGCTGTGTGTTGCTGCTTCAATAAAATCAGTGCTTTATTAGCAGGAGATTATCACTGCAGGACTAGGTGTCTCGTGCCTTCTAGTCAACTGCTGTGTGTAACTCCTCCCCCACCAGTGATCGTACGGTGTACACAGAAGTCTGCCAATCAGTGGTGTGGGCGGGGTTTTACGGAGAACTGTTTTCAAAGATCTGCTAGATCTACAGCAGATTAAACAGTGATTTTATATTAAAATGACAGCATGCAGACGACTAAGTGAGACATCACTTGGAATCAGGATCTCTGTCCCTACATCATGATGCTTTCATTAAGAAGACTCACATAGCAAAAAGTTGAGGACCAAGCCTGCTTGGCTAAAAATACTAGGTTTACATGCAGGGCAGTGGAGGGCCATATTTACGGCAAGTGACAGAGTTCTTTAAAAAAGTGGCGCGCCATGTTTTCTTTATGTAAATACCAAGTTATTTGCAGTTGGGCACTTCAGGAGGATTTGGCATTGTCGGAATGATTTTCCATATGTTATTTAACGGGTGTAGTTAATGTTTGAGCAGTGTTTTCGTGACACCGTCCTCGTGACCCGCCGCTCAGGATACAATTTTCATGTGCGTTGTACATTAATGGAGAAGCTCCGTCACCTTGTTCTCACCCCGTGATGTTGTTGAATGTAAAGTCTTCTGAGCACAGTACACATGGACAGCAGATGCTTCACTTCCATGACTAATTGTAATGGGAATAAGTGGCCCCTGATGAACATTTAAAGAGTGATGAGGCTTCCTGATGTAGCCAGGTGACTTCACACCTAATGTAAAGCAGTCGGTTGGAAGCATTTAACATCGCAATGTCGTCCCCATTGAATATTCAGAGGATTATTTCACATGAATGAAATCAGAGACTGTGTCAAAACTTTTCCTAGGATTATACAATGATTCAGACGTCAGTGAAAATCAGTCCGAGATTGGACCGCAATGCACAGAATGGCCGCTGCTCTCCCAACCCAATCGTGACCGGCTCATAGAAATACATGAAGCTGTCACGCATGTGTCAGAAGACCCTGATGTGTCGGGAGAACCACGGCTAGTCCATCCATTGAGGTCCGATCTCCGTCTGATTTACACAGATATCTGAATGAGCGCTTAAAGAAGAATTCTGACTGTGAGACATAAGGTGTATTGTCACATCACCCCCTCTAAGGCTGGGGTCACACCAGTATATTTTATCTCAGAGAATCGGGCCAAAAATGCAAATCACACTCTGATCAGAGTTTGATCAGAGTGTGATCACAGTGGGATCTGATTTTCTCGCATGAGGAGAAGATGGGAAAAAAAAAAATTCTCCTTCTTGTCCATTCTGTCAGTCCGTGAACGGACTCATTGACTTGCATTCCCGAATGCAATCCGATAATTGGATCCAACTCGGGCATGCTGTGATCTTTTCCTTGGACCAATTCGATTTGTGGAAAAAACTGGACGACATAGAATAACATTGGTCCTAGTGCGATCAGATGTTTTGTCGGATCGCACTCAGATCGAAAATATGCACGAGAACTAAAGGTAATTACTACGTATCCTTGTTTGGGAGACGTCCAGAGTTGAAACTTAATGGGGTTTTCCAGGATTTTTCAACATTTGGGATCATTAGAAAATAAAGTAATATTTATTACTTACTACTCAAATCCCCAGTTTCTCCTATTGTCTCTGCCGGAATCAGAAGTGATGACATCCTGATATTCAGTCACCGCTCCGATATAACAAATCACCGGCCTAAATGGTCATGTGTGCATTCATGATGTGATTGCTCCAATGGTTAGGTGGCTAATAAATGTGATGTCATCCCACATGCCACTCATCTGTTTCCTGATGGTAGCAGTTAATCGGTGTCCTCAGCTGTTATTTGATTGGTGGTGAGACCACCAGAGCACTTACACAGTTTTGTGATTGTGGGTGTCCCCAAGATTATCCATGCAAAGAGAAAAGGTCGCACTCATCGAGATGGAAGTTTCACTAATTTATTGACATATCATGAACATGTCAAGTCGGGGGAGTGACATAAGGAATGCAAGAAAGGCTGACAACGGCCGTTTCGCGCTGCTCGAGTCCGTTGAAGCGCTCGAGCAGCGCGAAACGGCCGTTGTCAGCCTTTCTTGCATTCCTTATGTCACTCCCCCGACTTGACATGTTCATGATATGTCAATAAATTAGTGAAACTTCCATCTCGATGAGTGCGACCTTTTCTCTTTGCATGGATTCCCAGGATTGACTGTTTCCAGGTCTGGCACCCGAGATTCCCAGCTGCTGGGCTTCTGTATGCCGCACATCATTTGAAGTTACATGGTAACAGCGGTGCCGTCCGCTTTTTATCTTGAGTTTTGGTCCCCAAGATTATATCCCCCAATTTTATCACTTATCCAATGGAGGTTGTTTAAGGAATCATAGAATCATAGAATCGTAGAGTTGGAAGGGACCTCCTGGGCCATCTGGTCCAACCCCCTGCTCAAAGCAGGATTCGCTAAATCATCCCAGTCAGATGTCTGTCCAGCCTCTGTTTGAAGACTTCCATTGAAGGAGAACTCACCACTTCTCGTGGCAGCCTGTTCCACTCATTGATCACTCTAACTGTCCAAAAGTTTTTTCTAATATCTAATCTGTGTCTCTTCCCATTCAGTTTCATCCCATTGCTTCTAGTCTTTCATTGTGCAAATTAGAATAAAGTTGATCCTTCTACAATGTGACAGCCCTTTAGATATTTGTAGACAGCTATTAAGTCTCCTCTCAGTCTTCTCTTTTGCAAACTAAACATTCCCAAATCCTGCAACCTTTCCTCATAAGACAGGGTTTGCAGACCGGTCACCATTCTGGTCGCTCTTTTCTGAACTTGCTCCAGTTTGTTGATGTCTTTTTTAAAATGTGGTGCCCAAAACTGGACACAATATTCCAGATGAGGTCTGACCAAAGAGGAGTAGAGGGAAATAATGACTTCACGTGATCTAGACTGTATGCTTCTGTTAATACATCCTAGAATTGCATTTGCCTTTTTTGCTGCTGCATCACACTGTTGACTCATATTCAGTCTGTGATCTATTAGTATACCCAAGTCTTTTTCACATGTGCTGTCACTTAGCCCTATTCCTCCCATTCTATATATGCTTTTTTCATTTTTATTGCCCAGATGTAGTACTTTGCATTTCTCCCTGTTAAAAACCATTCTGTTAGTTGCTGCCCACTTCTCCAGTTTATTTAAATCTTTTTGAATCCTCTCTCTCTCTTCTCTAGTATTAGCTATCCCTCCTAGCTTTGTGTCATCAGCAAATTTAATCAGTTTACCCTCAATTCCTTCATCTAAATCGTTGATAAAGATGTTGAACAATACAGGGCCCAGGACAGAGCCCTGTGGTACCCCACTTGAGACATTCTTCCAACTGGATGTGCAGCCATTTACGACCACTCTTTGGGTCCGATCACTAAGCCAGTTATGAATCCACCTAACAGTTGCCTTGTCCATTCCATACTTAGTCATTTTTTCAATAAGGATTGTATGAGAGACTTTGTCAAATGCTTTGCTGAAGTCAAGATATACTATATCTACAGCATTTCCTTGATCCACCCAATCAGTGATACCGTCATAGAAGGAAATTAAGTTAGTCTGACATGACTTATTAGTTAGAAACCCATGCTGACTCTGTTTAATCACTTCATTCTTATCCAGGTATTGACATACATGTTGTTTAATAATTTGTTCAAAGATCTTTCCTGGTATAGAAGTCAGACTCACCGGCCTATAGTTGCCTGGGTCCACCTTCTTCCCCTTTTTGAAGATAGGAACAACATTTGCTCTTCTCCAGTCTTCTGGCACTTCTCCTGTTCTCCAAGAATTTTCAAAGATTATGGAGAGGGGTTCAAAAATTTCTTCTGCTATCTCCTTCAGTACTCTGGGGTGTAATTCATCTGGACCTGGAGACTTGAATTCATTTAGGTTAGCTAAGTGTTTCCTCACTATCTTTCTGTTTATAGATATCCTGGATTCTTCTATTCCCTTAATAGGACAGTGAATAACAGATGATGTTGCATTTCCTTTCTGAGAGAAAACAGATGCAAAATAGGAATTTAAAAGTTCAGCCTTCTCAACATCCTGTCTTACCATTTCATCATTTTCATCCTGTAAAAATCCTATAGCATCTTTGACTTTTCTTTTACTTTTGACATATCCCCAAAATCCTTTATTATTGCTTTTGACATCTCTTGCAAGCCTCAGTTCATTTTCAGCTTTAGCTAATCTGATTTGTGCCCTGCAGGTTCTGCAGACAGCATTATATTCTTCTTTAGATATGCCTCCCTCTTTCCATTTTATAAACATTTTTTTCTTCCTTTTTAGCATGTGCTTAAGTTCTGTGTTCATCCATCCTGGTTTCCTTAAATGCTTCCTATTCTTCCCTCTTTTCGGAATTGTTAACAACTGTGCTTTGAGAATTTCATTTTTCAAGATTTCCCATCCTTCCTGGACATTTTTGTCTTTAAGGATATCCAGCCATTGGATCCCTCCAATTCTCTTTCTGAATCCCTTAAAATCTGCCTTTCTGAAATCTAACCTTGACGTCTGAGTCTTCACAGGTCTTCCACCTCTAGTAATCCAAAATTCTAAAATAGCATGGTCGCTACCTCCTAGGGTCCCAGCCACTTTTACCTCCTCAACCATTTCCTCCCTGTTTATAAGGATTAGATCCAAGGTAGCAGTTCCCCTTGTTTTCTCCCTTACCTTTTGGAAGATAAAGTTGTCAGCAAGAGAGGATAAGAATTTCCTTGACCTGTTAGTTTTGCCTGAGAGAGATTCCCAACAAATGTCTGGATAGTTGAAATCTCCCATGACAACTATGTCATATTTTTTGGAGAACTTGGCCATCTGATGTGGAATATAATCTGAACATTTAGATTATCTCTCAACAATAGAGAAGGGTTGGAAAATTGACTAAAATCATAGTTCCCAATTCATCATATGTGTGGGTTTTTTGGCAGTCATTTTTTTTTTGCCATGGAAGACTTTGTGCAAAATTCATTCTGCATGATAGTTGATGAATTCTGCCCAAATTCAAAGAAGAGTTTAATTTTGTTCTTTTACAGTTTAAAGTTGCACAATCTTTTAAAATGTGACATGTTAGCCTTCAACTGCGTAAAAATGAAAACTTCTAAAAAAATAGGCTATAGGGAGCTAGAGGAAAACGTTGGCACAAGAAAAGTCGCGAGTAACGAATTAAAAGAAAACATCTAGAACTTGCAGCCACGACCACACTAATGAACAAAAAAGAAAAGTGGGAAAGAGCTTCGAAATGGCACAGAATTGGTTCTTCACAAATAATGAATTAGGGAGGATTAAAAACAACAAAAATGAGAGAAAATCAATACAAAAAAAGTCCATATTTGATGACGAATCGGCCACACAGTAGCGGCAGTCTGTCCCTTCTCATGCCATTGCTGACAGCTCCTCGGACAATGAATGACTTTTCTTAGTCCAAATAGTCGTCGATCTCTGTAAACTTCTCTCTACAGATAAACAATTAAATGCTTATTTGAGGAATGTCACAGGACAGGCAACACATGCATTGGATGCTCACTATGTCTTTAAAAGGGCATATTTAGTTTTACTACTATGAGATTCCACAATATAAAGGACATATTTATTGACACCCTGGCAGATGTCCAGGGGATCTCTGGAATTTTACTTTTAAGGCTCCTGTTTTCTAATATATCTTGGTCAGCTTCACTGCTGACCACGGTATTGAACATCTTTCATAGACCCGTCAATCGCAAATAAGTAACCCTCAAAGTTAGTTTTATTACTATAGGCGTTAGTAAGGAATGAAATACTAATTCTTGTTAATAATTTCACATACACTAGCAGTAAATACCTTGGGGATTAGAGATTGTGTAGGTTTTCTCTTTTTTTATTGGCTCAGTGGATTCATAATTAGATAAAAAATGGCCGACCATGCCTCCAGTCCGAACTGTGAGTCTTCAGGAGAACAGCAACACTCGGAAAACAGGGTTGTTGATGGACAGTTTGTCCTGTGATTATATCTGCCTGATGTCTTGTTTAATGGTGAAATTCTTTTAAATCTTCTTTATTGAAAAGATCCTGTCTTGTATTATTATGTGCATGCGCTATTTTTCATGTCTGTATGTTATAAACTTAAATACAAAATTGAAAAACATCAGACGAACATTGATGGGAAAAGGAATATCCAGAAATATGAAGGCAGCTCAGAAAATGTAACTTCTCTTCTCAATACACTGAGAATTAGATCTGTGAATTAATTCTTAGGTTCCTCAGCCAAGTAAGGACTCACAAGCTACTATAAGTAACTGTCATGATCCATGCTGGATCAGGACAGATAAAAGCACAGGTAACCTTTTTTTTTCCTTAAGCTGTGCTTAAGTGTGGTTTTTGCCCCCAGTGGCTATTTGGATTATTGCACTGTGGTTTCGTTTGTTCTAAGTTTGCCCCCGGTGGTGGTGAGTGTCATTGCACTCTGTTTCTTTAGTTAAGTGCACATGTTTATAATGCAGGTGCGATTGCTGGCTCTGCTATAAAAGAGCCACATGTGTTGCAATCAGGGTTGGTGATAGTATTCATTTCAACCATCCTTGGAGGAGGAAGGAGCTGGAGAACGCTCCTTGCGGCACTGTCTTAGCCCTGGTGTGGAAGGAGTCATAGGGGATTTCCTTGTAGCTCTGACAGAGCTTGGTGGCAGCGTTTCAGGAGGAGAGCTGCATTCTGGTGATGGACTCTGTTGCCGGGAGCAGGTGCAACAGAGTAAAGCTAAGTGGTGTTTCCCTGTTTGTACTTTTCCTTAGTGTGTATTAGTACAGTGGTGGGGCCAGTGCCTGCGCCACCCAGCTCCCTAGCAGGGATAGGTGTAGGGTGTGCTAGGGAGACAGGTATCCTGAGCGGCGCCTGGTGCGGAGCCGGCCTAGGGAACGTTAGGAGCGTTAGGGACACTGACTCAGGGGAGTGCAGGAGGTCTCCACGTCCCCTTTCCCTATCGCAGGGCCCACCATTGTAACTGTTTTCCATTCCGCTTGTCTTGTTGTTTTAGTTACCGGCCTGCGGGTCGTGTCACACAGGACTGTATCACGTGCCGCGTCTTGTTGTTTACAGTTACCGGCCTGCGGGTCGCGTCACACAGGACGAGTCCACGTGACAGTTACATTATGGTTACTATTTATGGTAACTTGTCCTCTGATTCATGCTACTCAAACCGCGGCCAGAATGAATCAGATCCTGGTTGCACGAGTGCCACCAGGTATATTTTTCTCTGAAACACTCCAAAATTTTAGAGAAAATGTACAGTACTTTAAAGACTATAGCCTGAGATGAAACTAGTCCGGCTCTGCTTCCAGCTGGCTCTTCCCAGCATCGATTCAGTGACTGACAGGTCTCTCACAAGTCTACAAAGGGAGACACAGACACCTGTCAATCTCCTAGAGCGGCTGGGAGGAGCCAGGCGAATCTTCAAGGTCCATTTTTTCTGGAAATGCAGGAGCATTCCATAGAGAAATATACCAGGTGGAAATCGTGCTCCTAGGCTCTGATACATGCTGCTGGTCATTTTGACAGCATGAGAGGTTCCCTTTATTATTGTCTAGAAAGAAAATCTAAGGTTTGTACAATATTATCCAGAAAGCATCCAGTTTTTAGCTGCATAGTTCTTTAGGTATACACGATCTACTCTCCTTCTGTAAGGATATGAGCCAATTTGAGTCAGGTATCAAGGCTCTTTTATGGGTTGAAATATTGACTTGTGTGGTGATAGAGACAGTTGTCTTCCTTGCAGAGGAGAGCTACTTCAGCAAGCACCATCTTCATTCAAGGATTTAAAAATGCATGTCTTTCATATAGGTTCAGATTATGGAGGAAAAGCTAAAAGCTGCCGATGTGCACACCAGCGAATCGGAGATGAGGTGGTACAAAAAGAGTCAAGAACTGGAAGTATTAGTACAGGAGAAGGATGAAATTATCCAGTGCTTGGAGCAAGAGCTAGAAGAACAGGTGAAAACGCGTTACATTGTTTATTGGTGAACCACAATCAGTAGAATACAAGTACAATACAAAACCGACAAGTCGAGTTAATGGAGGTCAATAATTAGGACATTCTTCATGTCTTTGTGCAATAGTTCACATATTTAGGGTCCATATGGTGCTGTTGGGGTCCATCATGGTACATGTCAGTTTTTTTCAGTTCTTCAGGTGCTTTAACAGAAAACAGAACAGAGACATGCAGTTCCGAAATCTGACTTGATGCAGGCCTAACCTAGAAATGATATCTTCCTATCTCCATTCAAATGGGTTTGGCCAAGAGGGTGCATTTTGAGAAAATGGGTGGCAGACTTTGTAGTAGAAGGTGAGGAGTGCCTGTGGGCAGTCCTGGTGACCAGGAGATGGTCAGGTCTTCAGCAGAAACAGCGGAGCTAAAATAGAAAACTCTCCACACATTAATTGGACATAAGGAAACAAAAGCTCTTCTTTTGCACAACATATTTGCAACAGTCTATTCTCCTGGAAGATCTGAAAGGAAATAAGAGGAGACCTGACGGACCTCCAGAAAAACTGACAAATCCCTTAAACCAAACTAAAGCCTCAAGAACCTCCCGGAAATCAGTGTGGAGAGGGAATGGTTTCCAAAGCGTTGGCATGGCTCTGGCCATAGATTCCTAGTCACAACACCAATCATCATCATTAGAGTCGGAAAAAAACTCCAAAAAAATATTTGCGCAGACTTTGCTTTACTTTATCGTATATTGATATTTTATCCTACATTATGTTGTGTATTAAAATTTACCCTAGCAATGCAGGTTTTATTAATGTGATAGTCATTCATGTGTACTGCCATAGAAACAAATACGGATACAAGAAGCAAAAATCATAGAAGACAAAGCTGCGAAGATTAAAGACTGGGTGACGGGAAAGCTGCGAGAGGTAGGAAACAGGATGACTCTTTTCCTTTTAACGTTACATGATGGTAAAACATATAAAGTAAGTAAAATATTTCTAAATGATTTAGTGCTAGAAATTTACAACACAGCTACGGCATTTACTGAAGATCCTAGGTCGATTTTTAGAATAATAGCTGTAACAAATCATAATATGCCTGTTGGTTATTATAAAGAGTGGTTAGAATATTTTGGAATTTTACAATGAATTAGGACTGGGACACAGAGAACATCAGGCATTCTCCATAAAGTCATTTGACTCCACAAGTTTGGTTCAGCAGAACTATATTTCGGGTCTGGATGTTGCATCACAAATGAGGATCATTAAATACAATGGCATGTAAAAGTTTGGGCATCCCTGGTCAAAATTAGTGTTATTGTGAACAGTTATGCAAGCTGAAGATGAAGTGATCTCTAAAGGACTTAAAACTAAAGCTGAAATATTTCCTTTGTATTTTCAGTAAAAAAAAATTATATATTTTCATCATTTACATTTTAAAAATAACAAAATAGAAAATGAGCCAGGGCAAAAGTTTGGGCACACTTGGAGATTTGTGTGCTCAGATAACTTTGACCAAGGTTTTAGACCTTAATTAGCCTGTTGGGATTATGGCTTGATCTCTATCATTGTTAGGAAACTCCAGGTAAGATTCTAAGCAGCTGCCTCGCAGTGTGAAAATGAAAATAGTGAAGGCCCACAAAGCAGGAGATGGCTATAAGAAGATAGCAAAGTGTTTTCAAGATGCCCTTTCCTCATTTCGAAATGTAATTAAGAAATGGCAGTTAACAGGAGCAGTGGAGGTCAAGATAAGGTCTGCAAGACAAAGCAAAATTTCAGTGACAGCTGCTTGTAGGATTGCTAGAGAGGCAAATCAGAACCCCTGTTTGACTACAAAAGGTCTACAGAAAGATTTAGCAGACTCTGGAGTTGTAGTACATTGTTCTACTGTTCAGAGGCACCTCCACGAATATGGCCTTCATGTCATCGGAAGAAAATCTCTCCTTCGTCCTCACCATAAAGTTCAGCATCAGACGTATGCAAAAGAACATCTAAACAAGCCTAATGCATTTTGGAAACAAGTCCTGTGGACCAATGATGTTAAAATAGAACTATTTGGCCATAATGATCAAAGGTACGAGTATATGTGGAGAAAAAAGCACAGAATTTCAGGAAAAGAACATTTCGCCAACCATTAAGCATGGGAATGGATTAATCATGCATTGTGTTGCAGCCAATGACATGGGAGACATTTCTCAGGTAGAGGGAGGAATGGATTCAAATAAATTTAATTTCAATATTGCCATTGATTGCCTATACAAATCTAGAGTAAGGTCCCAACCTCTAAGACCTGCGCTGATCAACAAAAGCACATTGGCTCAATACAATGAGTGGCTCTGTCTACTGCAGCTCATCCCACACTAATTCCCAAATTAACTATACCAAAGTCCCGGACAACTTTTTTTTATTTAATTTTTTATATTAATCATCTAATATATCTTGCATGACCTTTCGCTTTTAGACAGTGGTAGACTTAATTTTATGAACTCTTGAAGTATGTACCTTACTTGCAACAACGTTTTGAAAGTTATGCTACATATCACGCTAGTTATTTTCTGGGTGGTTTGCAAAAATATGTGCACCTCTTTCTTTTGTTTGGTTGATGGGTGTAAGGTTTGATCGAGTGGTGAGATATTCTACTGAAAGCTGGATCAGTCAGCAGAATGACTATCCTGTTTGAGTGGCTACTGGCTGAATTTTACCAACTGCACCAACAACAATCTATGTATCTGCTCGGTTTCATAATACTTATGTAATCTGTATCATATGTAGTTTATGCAACTTATTGACTTTTCTATATAATCTATGTACGTTATTCAGCTGGAAATTGAGAATCAAAATCTCAGGTTTATGAACAAAAGTTACAGTGAGGAGATCATTTCCCTACGTTCCAGATCACAAGGTAATGACAATATTTGCACTTTTTCTATCATCTACTGTTCTGTTTTCAGGGCATATAGCTCTGAATGACTCCACAGCATTGCACGGAGAACTTGTTCATTCACATTGGCCCTTGTAGAGTGGTGGCCAAAGGTTTTGAGATTGACAAAAATTTTGGTTTTCACAAAGATTGCTGCTTCAGTCTTTTTAGGTGTTTTAGTCGGAGTTTTCTATGGTTCCTGAAGTACAATTAACAGCATTTCATACGTTTTTAAACGTTTATTGCCAAATACATCACGATTATGCAAAGATTTAATATTTACAGTGTTTTACCCTTAAGGGCCTTTTACACATAGCGAGATCGCTAGCGATATCGCTAAAGCGTCACCGATTTTGTGACGCAACAGCGATACCGCTAGCGATCTCACTACATGTGACACGTACCTGCGACCGCCCCCCCCCCGCTGGATATCGCTGATCGCGCTCGAATGTCCTGGGACATTTTTCCTCGTTGGCGTCCCGCTGGCGCCAATTAGCGGCACATGGAGGCAGGCGGAAGTCGTCATCATCACTGCGGTGTGACAGGTAAGAGCGACCGCTGACGGATCGCTTATCGCTGCTGCGTCGCTGGTGAGATCTGCCTGTTTGGCAGCTCACTAGCGACCATTTAGCGATGCACCAGCGATCCTGACCAGGTCGTATCGTTGTTGGGATCGCTGGTGCATCGCTAAATGTAATGGGACCCTTAAGGCCCTGTCACACTAAGCGAGATCGTTAGCGAGATCGCTGCTGAGTCACTAGTATTGTGACGTTATAGCGATCTCACCAGCGAGAGCGCTGTGTTTGACAGTGACCAGCGACCAGCCCCCCTGCAGGGTATCGCTGATCGTGCCCGAAATGTCTGGACATTTTTTTGGTCGCTCATGTCCCGCAGCGTCGCTTGTATCGTCACGTTTGACACCTAGCCCAACGACCTCGTTAGCGACTCACAAGCAAGACAAAGGCGTGGATTTGCGTTCCCGTTTCCACGCCTCCCTCTGCTCCTATTGGTGGTCACTACAGCGTCCTGATTGGCGAGCTTTCTTTTAAAAGAAGCTAATATAGTAGCGCTTCAGTTCTTTGTTCCTGACCCGGGTGTGTCCTAGTTCAGATCCTGTTTGCGTCCAACGGCTGCGACTCCACATTGTCTCATCTGCTTTACCATCAGCGTTGCTTCTATAGCCAGTTTATGGTAGGTATATTTTGGGGTCTCAACAGCATTTCCACATATATATAATTTTTTTTTTTTGTTTTATTTTTTTAGCGACCACCAATCAGAGCTGAGAGGGCGTGAAAAAGGGAACGCAATCCCCGCCTGTGTAAATACAGCGTCACACAGTACATCCCTCATCGAGGTGTAAATCGTCAAGGGAACATGCTATGTGACAGGGTCCCAACGACCACTGACATCGCTACAAAGGTCGCTATGGCACGCCTGATCGTTGTGCCGTCGTTGGGTAGATTGGACTGTTTGACATCCCAATAGCGACCATATAGTGATGCGACAACGATCCCTGTCATGTTGTATCGTTGTCGGGATCTTTGTAGCGTCGCTATGTGTGACAGGACCTTTACTTTTCAAGAAATTCTGTAATTCGTCCCGGTAAATATCATCTTCTGGGCCAAATCCTGACTGATAACCACCTTTTCTTATTTAATCAGTACTTGGAGTTTATCATAATTGCGTTTTGTTTGTCTGCCCACTTCATCAGATAAAATAACTTGCAGGAAGTACACGGATTGGACAGAAGAAGACTTAGGTAAAGTTATTTTCCCTGATGAAGCCCATTCAAACTGTTTGGAATATTTAAAAGAATGATTGTCTGGCAAAGAAAAGCTGCTCACTACCATGACTTTGGTGTCAGCCAACAGTAAAGCATCCTGAGACCATTTATGTGTGGGGGTGTCTCATCCATGGAGGGGCTCACTCCCCATTTTGTCTAAAAACACTGCTATGAATTCGGTGATGAATTATGCTTTTTCCAACATGAAGGAGACCATGTCACAAGGCAAAAGTGATAACTAAGCGCTCAGTGAACAACATTTTGAAATTTTGGTCCCCTGGCCAGGAAACGTATCAGATATCAATCCAATTGAAAAACTGTGGTCAAGTCTCAAAGAGTGGGTTGACAAAAAAATCCAAACACAAACACAAAATTCTGAAAAGCTTCAAGCACTGATTACACAAGAATGGGCTGTTAACAGTCAGGATTTGGCCCAGAAGCTGATATCCAGATGTTAGAGGGAAAGGTAGATGCCTTGAAAAATAAGGGTGAACACTGTAAATTTTGAGCCTTTTCCATAAACTTGATGTATTTGTCTATAAAAGTTTAAAAACGTATGAAATTATGATAATTGTACTCCAGTAACCACAGAATCATCCCACTAAAAGATCTAAAGATACTAGAGCAACAAACTTTTTAAAAACCCAAATTTGTGTCAGTCTCAAAACTTTTGTCCACAACTGTAGATATTTAATGAGATAATTTCGACTATAAGCAAATACTCCAACAATAAAGCCCCATGCACATAATAGAGTCATAGACTCTTCGTATGCTGGCATATGTGGTGCATGCATCGTCCAGTTGGGCAGGCCTCTCTAATCTAACAGACAAAGGATATATATGCTGCCATGTTAAATTAGAGGCATACACAGGTACCGTAAAGTCCCATTGAAGTCTATTGGTGGTGTATTAGGACACAGTACAATGGGAAGCTGTAATACATCGAAAAGCATGATGCCTAACAGTAGCAACCATTCTAATGATCATATAGTTCGCGGCCAGAGAATATTGTAAACTATTATGATACTTACTAAAATTACTATTGGGGACCGTCCTGAATGTAAGGGGATAGTATCTGAAAAAATGTGGCCGTCCTGACAAGCTCAAGGCTGTGGAGAGATAGCTATGTATTTTGTATTTCGACTGTGCACCATATGACTGGAGCACCAACAGTATTTTATAGAATTGTTTTCTAATCTGTTCATAAAATTTTTTATCTGTGATTTCTGGCCGGTTGAGGAACGATAATGGAGACCCTGAATCATACTCATTATTATTTTCATTGCATGATGCACAACTTGTGTTGTATTTCTTAGATACAAAAAGTAAGAAGTCGCCAGTATGCTCCACACCAAAACAAGCTGAAGGTCAACGTTTGAGCAGCCTTACCTTTGGGTGTTTCCAAAATCGAGCGAAAAGTCCACAAGTGGACTCCAAAGGAAATGAAAACAGCAAGTCATCCAGTGATGCCATTGACCATAGTGATGGTAAGACTCCCACACCTCTGTGTGTTTTACAAAATAACCCTCATGATTGGCTTTAGGGGATGTTCACACATATCAAACTTCACACAGATTCTAGTGCACTTGACACACCAAAATCTTCATGAAATCCTTATCTCATCCCATCAGAAAATTTTAGCGTGGCCAAAAATCCACAAGAATATCTAAAATGCTAATTATTCCTGTGATTTTGGAAAGAGAAAGCAGTGAGTTTGTCAAACCTGGATTACCCACAATTTAGTTCTGATTTGGAGTGTAGTAAAATATGTATCAAGGACTGCAAACGTGCTTTTTATCATACCCCAATGATGCACCTGAAATAGTGTTTTTGAACTCTGTACCTCAAGTGCTCCCAACAGGCCATATTATCAGGATTCTCAGGTGGTGGACAATCTTTAAAATATGACTTGCCTTGGCATTGGAAGATTTTTTTTTATGCTTAAACAGGACCTTCCACCATTTTTTATGGTGAAGTGCACACAATGTAATAGTGGCTGCAGAGTGGAATAAAACATTTTGATTTCATTTTAATTTCATCTATTCATTGTGGTGATATAAGCAATCAAAGTATTTGGCACCTAATGAATTAACTTTTCTTAAGTCCAAAAAGATGTTTTCAGACAGTTTTCACTGGGGGCGTGTACTTCTTCTCTCTGTATAATGGTGACCAACCATAAGCAAACAGCAACACACAAAGGAAACAAGAACATGCCCCCACTACAGCTTAGAGCAGATTTCTCAGTGTATGAGATGTAATGATACAGCCCTGATCTCCTGGTTGAACATCATTCATGTGTCAGTGTGGGCGAGGAGCAGTGCAGCTGAGTTTAGCTGTGTCACGTTACAAACCCTTCTATCAGCTCTCCTCTTCTCCTAGCATTGATAGCTCTGCTGCACTGCCCCTATAAAAACACTGTCTGTCCTGTGTCCATAATCACAATAAGGTCTGTTGTGCTCAACTTGTAATCGCTCTGCAGTGAGATCAGAGCATGTTGTCATTAAATCTCACTTAGGAGTAATCCAGAACAGGCAGGTTACTCCTGTGTGAGATGTAATGACAGCCTAATATCACTGCAGATGGAGTATAAGTTGCTTGAGGACAGCAGATAGAAGTGTGATACTGAAACAGCTCCGGATAGACAGTGTAGGGGGAGAGGCAGTACAGTACGTACAGTACAGCTGATGGTGCTAGCAGAGCTGATAGAAGGGTTTGTAATGTGAGACAGCTAATGTGACGGACTCAGCTCCTGCTGAGCCCATTTTTTGAGTGGACCCTCTGGGTCATGGCACCCACCCGCCGAGGGCGAGCTTACCTTGTGAGAATCCACCCCCTGTACAGGGAGTGTCAGGGGCAAGACCAAGGGGGTGAGCCACCACGACTTCTGGGACCAGACGGACGGCTCAGGGGACACTAGACGAGTGTCTGACGACAAGGACGAGCAGGAAGCAAGACAAGACGTAGGTGCAAGGTAACTTCATTAGGATAACATACAGTGTAAACAAGCAAACGTGCAAGGTGCGCGCGTGGGCACGCCAAGGTCCATAGAATGTACGTGCCAGGTGGCACGCCTAGGTACAGGTATCGGCACGATGGCATCGGACTCCGGACTGCTGGCTACGATCGACATCATGAAGGCATCAGGCTGCGGACATCAGCTCTGGACGTCAGGCTGCAATCATCCAGCTCATGATCTCTGGCAGCGATCGGCAGGTTCCGGGCATCCGGCAGGCAAACCAGGTTCCAGGCAAGGAGGCACGACAGATATCCGGGCATGGTGCGTGATAGGGAACACGCCGAGGTCCAAGGCTAGGTGCATGTGTAGGGGACACGCCAGGGTTCAAAGCTAGGTGCAAGGCAAGGTGCGTGTGTAGGGGACACGCCAGGGTTCACAGACGAGACGGTGCGTGTGTGGAGACACGCCAAGGCATGAGACAGAGCGCGAGTGTAGACACACGCCAAGGCACAAGGTATGAGACAGAGTGCGTGTGTAGAGACACGCCAAGGCATGAGACAGAGTGCGTGTGTAGAGACACGCCAAGGCACAAGGTACGAGACAGAGTCCTGAGCGTGCAAAGGGCACGCCAGGGTCAGGCGAGGCAGAGTCCTGCGCGTGCAGAGAGGCACGCCAGGAACAGGGTTCAAGGACCAGGTTAGGACCTGTGCGTGCAAGAGGGCACGACAGGGTACATGGCCAAACCTGCGCGTACTATTATGGAAGCACGGGGAGGTATGCCATGGGCAGGCGAGGGCCTGCGCGTGCTTTAGAGAGCACGCAGAGCACAGTGCGGAAACAGCGTGAAGTGCAAGGGAGCACAGAGGGCACGGCTGGGGCACTGGCTAGCTGATCGGGCTGCGGCACAGACAGACGGGCAAGACTCCAGCGAACCCGGCTGAGGCATGGCAGGCGACACAGCTGTCACTGACCGACGAGCACGGCTGAGGCACAAGCAGGCGGGCACGGCTAGGGCGCCCACGGCTGAGGCACAAACAGGAGGCTAGGAAGGCCAGGCGCATGCAAAGAGCATACGAAGAAACAGAGCAGGGGACGACAAGACGAGAAACAAGGCAGGGCTTAAGCAGAGTACAGAACCAGGAACGGAAGCAGATCAGAGCAAGAACAGAGCTCGCAGCGGAGCGTAGGCCGAAGCCCAGAGCCGGGCCAAGGGAGAACCTTGGGACTAGCCTAGAAACGTGCAAGAGAGCATAATAGGAAAGAGTCTAGCAGCGGAGCGTAGGCGAAGCCCAGAGCCGGGCCAAGGGAGAACCTTGGGACTAGACATGGAAAAGAGAGGAGGAAGGGTGCGTGTGCCAGGGAGCACAACAGAGCACCATAGGAGAAAGCGAAGCAGAGCAAGCAAAGACCATAGGGAGGAACAAGGCAGAGCAAGGCAAGGTACGGAACAAGGCATAGCGAAAACAGGCAAAGCAGAGAAACAGAAGGACTACAAGTCCAAGCAGGACAAAGACGAACATGGCACAAGAGACAAACATAAGACAAGGCACGGGACAAGAGATGGAGTACGAGCACGGAGCGTGTGCAGAGAGGCACGACAGAGCAGAGTGCAAGGGCACAGAATAGAGGGAGCGCCCCACAGACCAAGCAGCCATGCAGGGACACCACACACAATACTCAGGCCCAGAGCATAGGAAGGGGCGGCCTGATATAGGGCATAGCACCTCCTCTTCCAGGTCAGGACCAAGGGAGCACTTCCGGGTTCAGATCCACAGGATAACAGAGCACTGTCACATGATCAGAGTTCCAGACATGACGAGACGACTGCAGATCCAGTGCTGAAACCTAGACAGGTCACATGATCAGAGTTCTAGACATGATGAGGTGATTGCCGAACCAGACAGTGCAGGATACTAGGAAAGGTCACATGATCAGCGTTTCAGACATGACGAGATGATTGCCGAACCAGACAGTGCAGGATCTTTAGGAAACGTCACATGATCAGCGTTTCAGACATGACGAGATGATTGCAGAACCAGACAGTGCAGGATCCAGGCAGGAACACATGATCAGGCATCCTAGACATGACGAGAAGATCACAGAAGGCAGAGCAGAAACGCAGGCATCCTGCAGCTCAGACATGAGGTGAGTGTGCACACTGCTCTAGTGAACATACAGGACAGCAGACAAGATATGCACATGCACATCGCTCCAGGAGTTCTTGAGACAAAACAGACATGGCAGACATGACAAACATGGCGGACATGACAGCTAAGCTCAGCTGCACTGCCCAATCTCCCCCCTCCACACACAGACTCATGAAGGTGGCTAAAACAGGAGATTAGTGCTGGCTGTCATAGATTTCACACTGAGCAATATGCCCCCCTAAGCTATTGTGAGGTCATGCTCTTCTTTCCTTTGACTGTTGCCGCCTGTTTATGATTTGTCAGCATCATACAGGGAGAAGAAATACATGCCCCACGTGAAGACTATCTGATAACACCCACTTGGACTTAAAAAAGTTAACTCATTAGATGCAAAAACCTTTGATAATATCTCTGCAACAGAGAGGCAAAATTTGAAAAAGAAAAAGAACAAACAACATTTTATTCCACTCCACAATATTACATCCTTTTTCCAGTTCAACATCGAAAAATGTGATGAAAGGTCCTCTTTAAAGGGGTTTTAACATTTCACTGCCTGCTTTTAAACAATATTTTACTTCAAAGAAAGAATCTGCTGCAATCCCACGCTGTAATGTCTGTGTACTCTTTTTCTTCCTCCCCTGCCCAGGAGCTGTGGTATGATCAGACCACGTTCCAGCATGGTCAGATACAGGCATTACACAGTACACAACAGGGGTACATTTATAAGATTATCTCAGCACAGGAACATTTTATTTAGACACATCCAATTGTGGAATGTACTATTCCAAGAACTATTGATTAAAATGAACTTTTGTCTTAGGGACAATACCTTTCATGACAAATGATTTGGAGCTCTTTCCTAAAGCCACACTTGGGAATTTTGCTATGAGGACCTGTAGAATAACTGTAATGTGGAGGACTATACAGCCCTACAGTGCTGAGTTCAATAGGAAATCCCAAACATCTATGTGTAGTGATGAAATCTCCTTCACAGGATGGGATCCTGTACATATTTTACACAAATGATTGTGGAATGTCTTCTTTGAACATAGTCTGTTGATATTTTCATAGCTTCTGTTAAGAATATATTTTTTATATTTGTCCTCTACCAATAGTTAACAATATAAAAGAAAAGTCACAGATGAATCCCCAGTGGCAAGAACCTATGGCAGCACAACCATCAATTGTACAAAATATTGGTTCCTTGGAAAGATCAGGCAAGGGGAGGGCAGGATCAAATATCCCCAGCATTACTGTAAGCGACTGGAGCTCAGAAGAAGATATAAAAAACCCTCATGATACGAGGTGTGTTTCCAGATTGTCTGTCCAAATATCAGAAGAAGGAAACCAAAGCAAGAGACGAGGGAGTGACACATATCTAACAGCTTCTGAAGAAAGCAACTCTGCCTGTGAAGATGATAATCTGGGGTCACCAATCAGTGACCAAGTTCAACTTTATACATTGCACAAAGGACTACAAAAAAGTAATAATTTTGGAGGCAAAAAATATTTCACATTCTCAAGTCAACGGTCAAAGCAGAACAGTTCTTGCGATGACCTTAGTTTTAAATCTCAGCTCCATGATGCCACCAACTCGTTTTGCTCCAACGATGCTACCACCACAAACCACACATATAACTCAACCAACTCATCTAAAGTGTCTAACTGTACATCATCTAGTCCTCCATGTACTAGTCCTAAAGACCTAGCAACTAATCTACCATCGCCCAAGCAACGAACTCCTAATATTTTAAATGTAAATGCCGCTATGGCCAAAAAGCACCTAAGCCAACCACAGATGAGTTCAGACAGGATGTTCGGTAAAGACAGAAATGCTATAAGTATGGTGAAGCCGTATAGACCGCAAGAGACCGACATTGATCTGGTTGATGAACAAGCTGCTAACATTTTGCAGAAAATGGATACAGGATATGGTAAAGGATTATTTTCATATGATGTATCACAGAATCATACCACAGATCAGAATACTCTGTGTTCTCCCGAGAAGATTGCCTATTCAAAACCTCCAACTCCTCCTTTACATCGATTTCCTTCTTGGGTAATTATTTCAATTTCTTTTTTTCAGTTGGTTATACAGTCATATGTTAAAGTTTGGGCACCCCTATTAATGTTAACCTTTTTTCTTTATAACAATTTTGGTTTTTGCAACAGCTATTTCATTTTCATATATCTAATAACTGATGGACTCCGTTATATTTCTGGATTCAAATGAGGTTTATTGTACTAACAGAAAATGTGCAAGCTGCATTTATACAAAATTTGACCGGTGCAAAAGTATGGGCACCTCAACATAAAAGTGACATTAATATTTCGTAGATCCTCCTTTTGCAAAAATAACAGCCTCTAGTCGCTTCCTGTAGCTATTAATGAGTTCCTGGATCCTGGATGAAGGTATTTGTGACCATTCCTGTTTACAAAACAATTCCAGTTCAGTTAAGTTTGATGGTCGCCGAGCATGGACAGCCCGCTTCAAATCATCCCACAGATGTTCAATGATATTCAGGTCTGGGGACTGGGATGGCCATTCCAGAACATTGTAATTGTTCCTCTGCATGAATGCCTGAGTAGATTTGGAGCGGTGTTTTGGATCATTGTCTTGCTGAAATATCCATCCCCTGCGTAACTTCAACTTCGTCACTGATTCTTGCACATTATTGTCAAGAATCTGCTGATACTGAGTTGAATCCATGCAACCCTCAACTTTAACAAGATTCCCGGTGCCGGCATTGGCCGCACTTTGGAGGTGGTCTGTGGATTGTCCTTGACTGTTCTCACCATTCTTCTTCTCTGCCTTTCTGATATTTTTCTTGGCCTGCCACTTCTGGGCTTAACAAGAACTGTACCGGTGTTCTTCCATTTCCTTACTATGTTCCTCACAGTGGAAACTAACAGGCTAAATCTCTGAGACAACTTTTTGTATCCTTCCCCTGAAAAGCTATGTTGAATAATCTTTGTTTTCAGATCATTTGAGAGTTGTTTTGAGGAGCCCATGATGCCACTCTTCATAGGAGAATCAAATAATAATAAATAATAATCTTTATTTTTATATAGCGCTAACATATTCCGCAGCGCTTTACAATTTGCACATATTATCATCACTGTCCCCGATGGGGCTCACAATCTAAATTCCCTATCAGTATGTCTTTAGAATGTGTGAGGAAACCGGAGTACCCGGAGGAAACCCACGCAAACACGGGGAGAACATACAAACTCCTTGCAGATGTTGTCCTTGGTGGGATTCGAACCCAGGACCCCAGCGCCGCAGCTAACCACTGAGCCACCGTGCCGCCGCAAATAGGAGAACTACTTGCAAATGGCCACCTTAAATACCTTTTCTCATGATTTGATACACCTGGCTATGAAGTTCAAAGCTCAATGAGGTTACAAAACCAATTTAGTGCTTCAGGAAGTCAGTAAAAAGTAGTTAGGAGTGTTCAAATCAAGAAAATGATACGGGTGCCCATACTTTTGCACCGGTCAAATTTTGTTTAAATGCAGATTGCACATTTTCTGTTAGTACAATAAACCTCATTTGAATCCAGAAATATAACTGACTGTATTTATTAAAGGGAGCCAGTCAACTGATTTATGCTGATTTATTTTTGTCCTAAAATGTAGTCAGGGCTAGGGAGGGGTAAAATCAAATGGTAAAGTTTGAGGTCCATACCGAACACCTAGTGTCCATGCACAGACCCTGAACATGGACTTCTCCTTGAAGTCTCTGTTACTGTTCGGCTCCAGCAGCTAGAACAACCGGTGTTTCCCATCTATGTGAAAAGTGCGATAAACATTGGCTCTGATCGGCGGCAAATTCGTTACACTGGTCAGAGCTTTGCAGTTCCCACACTGTCATACAGATAACAGCTTGTGAGCCAGCAGCTGTGACTGGCAGTGAAAAGGTTACCGATGGTCAAAGGCGTTGACTGATGAGAGTACTACTCTCATCATCGTATGCCCGGTCTCACTGATAGCAGCAAGAGCAGGCGTATGATGATGAGAATATTCAAAAATAAATAAAATTAAAAAATGGTGTGGGGTCTCACCTTCTTTTCCAGCTCTTCCCACTTGTCCTGTTGCAGTGGCAAGTGTGGTAATATTTATGGGGTTGATGTCAGCTTTATAATGTCAGCTGACATCAAGCCCACAGCTTAGTAATGGGGAGGCGTCTATAAGACACACCCATTAATAATCCCACAGTGAAAATTAAATAAAGACACACACATAAAAAAGTATTTTAATTGAAATAAACACACGGGTAAAAATCCTTTATTTGATATAAACACTACCCACCCTCTTTTACCCATTTATTACTATAAAATTAAAAATAATAAAACAGCATATTCCTCACCTGTCCACTGATAATCCATTTGTCCCACGAAGAGCCCAAAGCTGCTTCATCTAATTACATGACTGAGTGGTGGCATGATGAGACCACTCCACCGTGAATACAGGAGACACTGAGCTGAGCCTGAGAATCGCTGTGTCTGTGACAGGCGGTAACCTCAATGACATCACTGCATGTCACTGAAGCTGCACTCTCAGGCTCAGCTCAGTGTCTCCTGGATTCACGCCTGAGCAGTCGCATTATGTCACCACTCAGCTATGCAATCCAAATGTAGCAGAGTTAAAGCACATTGTGGGACATGTGGATTATTGTCGGACAGATGAGGAATATAGTGTTTTATTATTTTTCATTTTACATTAAAAAATGGTTATAAGAGAGTGGGGAGTGTTTATTTTAAATAAAGGAGTATGTGTTTTTATTTCAAATATGGACTTTTCTCTGTGTCTGTTTTTTAAGACATTTGACTATGGGGTTAGTAATGGGGTTGTCTTATTGGCGCCTCTGCATTACCAACATGTGGGCTTGATGTCAGCTGACATTACAAAGCTGACATCAACCCCACAAATAATAGCCCACTTGCCACCACAACAAGGAAAGTGGAAAGAGTCGGGCAAAGCACCAGAATTAGCGCATCTAATAGATGCGCTTTTTCTGGGGCAGCTGCGGGCTGCTATTGTTAGGCTGGGGGGGCCAATATCCATGGCCACTTCCCAGTCTGAGAATACCAGCACCCAGCTGCTTTAGCTTGGCTGGTTGTCAAAAATTGAGGAAACCCCACACCGTTTTTTAAATTATTTAAATAGTTAATGAAAAAAACGGCGTTTGGGCACCTCTATTTTTTTATAACAAGCCAGATAAGCCAAGACAGTCCACAGCTGTAAGTTGTGCCTGTGCTGGTTAGCAGAAATAGAGGGGACCCCACCACCTTTTTTTTATTTTATTTATTTATTGCAAAGACGTTGGCTGATGAATACTCTCATTATTGCGTCTGCTCTTGCTGCTATCAGCGAGAACGGGCATATGACGATATGAATAGTACTCTCATCAGCCACGCCTGGACAACTGTGACAGGCAGTTACCTTTTTACTGCTGTTCACAGCTACTGGTTCACAAGCTGTCCTTGACAGCGTGGGAACCACAGCGTTCTGACTGGCGGTAATGAACTTACCGCCGTTCAGAGCCGGTGTTTCTCACGCTGTCACACAGATGGGAAACACCGGATATTTGGGCCCCCAAACTAAAGTTTTTTAAAATATGGCAAACCCCACCAGACTTGAACATCCACAGGTTCGCCTAGCACTAGTCGGGACATTTAGTGTAACTAAACTGAATACATGGTCATGCAGGTCATCGACATATAAGTTCTTGCATACATGTATGGTCCTAAAGCAATGTGCCGAAAACCTGGTTAGATAGTATATGCAAATATAGGGCGGGACATGGCATGGAGAATGCATTGACCCCCCTGCGTGTAACCTACCTAGCACCACCCTCCTCCATTGGCATGAAATCTCAATCCAATGGTGGAGGTTGACACTAGGCAGGGAATAATGGTGATGGTCAATATATTTTTATTTCTTCCGATGTACTGTCATTTGAATTTAATTTCTAATCAGCTTTTCTTATGTGCTGGAAAATTTCATTGAGGCAATATGGGTATGAATGAAGTCCGACTGGTGGGATCACACGAATTGGCAAAATCGGGCACTTTTATCCTCTTTAGAATGGCGCGGCAGTGCATATGGTTGTCCATTCACTCTCTATGAGGCTGCTGAGCGTTGCATTTGGCTGTTTCTGGCTGTCGCATAGGGAATGACTAGAGAAGTGACTATGCGTCGCTTTGAAATGTGGATAAAAGTGCCCTGTTGAGAATGAAAATTCTCCGTTCTGCTGATCAGTGCAGGTTCCCGTGGTTGAATCTCCTTCTCCACCAATCAGTAAGTTATCACCTATCATATGAATAGGTAAGGCTAGTTTCACACTTGCTTTTTTTTGCAGCGCGTTTTTCCCGCAAAAAAACGCATTGAAAAAACGCATACATAAGCATACAACTGCTGCGTTTTTTTCAAGCATTTTTATGAGCATGCATGAAAAAACGCAGCGTTTTTATGCGTTTGTATGCGTTTTTAGCGCGTTTTTACCGCGTTTGCGTTTTTTTCCAACATTTTTAGGTGGCCCCTCACACTACCCAAACCCTGACTTTACTAACCCTAACCCTGACCCTAACCCTAACCCTGACCCTAACCCTAACCCTAACCCTGACCCTAACCCTTAACCAAATCATACTTAACCCTAACCCAAACCCTAAACCCTAACTAACCCTAACCCTAACCCTAACCCTAACCCTGACCCTAACCCTGACCCTAACCCTAACCCTGACCCTAACCCTAACCCTGACCCTAACCCTTAACAAAACCATACTTAACCCTGACCCTAACCCTAACCCTAATCCTGACCCTAACCCTGACCCTAACCCTAACCCTAACCCTGACCCTAACCCTTAACCAAACCATACTTAACCCTAATCCTGACCCTAACCCTGACCCTAATCCTTAACAAAACCATACTTAACCCTAACCCTGACCCTAACCCTAACCCTGACCCTAACCCTAACCCTGACCCTAACCCTAACCCTAACCCTAACCCTGACCCTAACCCTTAACCAAACCATACTTAACCCTAATCCTGACCCTAACCCTGACCCTAATCCTTAACAAAACCATACTTAACCCTAACCCTGACCCTAACCCTAACCCTGACCCTAACCCTAACCCTAACCCTGACCCTAACCCTAACCCTAACCCTAACCCTGACCCTAACCCTTAACAAAACCATACTTAACCCTAATCCTGACCCTAACCCTGACCCTAACCCTTAACCAAACCATACTAAACCCTAACCCTGACCCAAAACCCAACCCTAACCCTAACCCTGACCCTAACCCTAACCCTAAACCCCCTTAACTAACCCTAACTCTAACTCAAACCCCTAAATTCCATGGTTAAAAAAAAAAAACGCATATGCAAAAAAACGCTTACATGAGCATGCCAGTGCGCACATATGCGCATCCATAGGCTATAATGGCCATTTTTAGCGCAAAACGTGCGCATATGTGCGCATGCGCTTTTTTGCAGGGCCAAAAAATGCAACATGATGCGTCTGGAAAATCCAATCGCACACCCCAAAAAAACGCAGCGCATGAAAATCGCATACATGCGCTTACAAGCGCGCAGGTATGCGCACCCATGTTAAATATAGGGGAAAAAACGCATGCGCAGGTTAGCGTTTTTTTCCAGTGCTAAAAAACGCAAATGTGAAACCAGCCTCATAACTTGATTTCACCGGACTTCCCCCTTTAAATCTGGAGAGAATCCATGAAGTGTGAACATAACCTTGAAAAGATTGCCCCTAACCTGTATTATGTTGTCACATTTTTACTAATAAATCAATGCATGTGCATACCAGTTCGGGGTGTTTATCATCATTTGTGACATTTATTCACAGGAAAATCGGATATACGCCATTGCTAAATCTGGGATGAGAATGTCAGAAGTTTCGGTGGATCCTAGCATCAAGAGTAAGCGCCACAATTTACGGCATGCCTATACCAAATTTTTAGAAATGCATCTGCAAAATTAGCAAATAAAATGCATAACTAAGAGTGTGTGGACCTTCACACCCTTCCATGGCGTGCGGCGGGCATTAAAATAAAAGATGGCTACTCCCATTGTAAAAGGCATTTCCACAGATTTGGGGAATTTATGTCCACTTACAGTGCCTGCAAGTGCACTTCATTATGTTCACTTGAACTGAAGGGTCAGGGGCCATTACCCACTAAACCTTACAGATGGGTCTAAGCATCAGAATGATCAATGCAGTGAATGCATTTCTATGGTTATTCATTGTTGAATTTCTGTTTTTGTTTTTGGAGTTTGTCACCGATTTTTCTTTTACATCTTATCCTTTTTTTAAGTGTGCCCCTTTTATAAAGCCTATTTTATGTGTTCACCTGTGTTTTTTTATTTTTTAGGTTTGATAATGTGGGCAGTGTTTGGGGTTTTAGATTTTTTTTGTCTGATTTTTCAATTGCGTCTTATTAGAAAATGCGCAATAATGGCACAAAAAAGTAAATTAATTGACGGCCCTGGTGCTCCGAACACAATGGGGTTGCTCCTCACATCACCTCAGACTTTGCGCTACGATGATAACGAGCTCAGGCCTATGTGTGGCCTCATAATTCCAATGTTGACATAGTTTATGGAGGTAACGTGCTACTCCTCCTTTTCGTTTTTGTTAAAGAAAAATATGTGGCTGAAATGGTAACATTGCCATCATTGTCCTAAATATTGTGAGTGAGTTGTGTAAATGTGCCTGACATTAATAAGCAAAGTGTAACATGCTTTTTTTAATAGAAAACAAAATCGTGCCATGATCCATTTCCATGTAAAGTGTGGTTCACAGGCGGATAATACGGATTCTGACTAGGCCTCAGTAAACACTCTCTTTGTTTCCAATAGCAACCAATCAGAGTTCGACTTTCATTTCTGAAATTGCTCTGGTTAAATGAAAGTTGCCTTGTGATTGGTTGCCACTGGCAACAAAGACAACATTTCTTTTAGACCAGTCTTAATAAATCTGCTTCTTTTGTAAAGCTTTAGGGACATAATATGAAGCCAAAATGTATGTTCTTTTTTGGGCTGGAGGCCTTTTCTCATTTGTTTTTGCCATCCGTTCTTCCTGCCTCTTTTAATGGTTGTTGATTTAGTCTTGCTCTTAGTATTCATTATGAAATATTAAAGGGGATGTCCATTTTTTAATGGGCCAATGTTTAGAAATCTATAAAAATAAGAATTCAAGGAAATGCTGATTTCACACATCCACCATTCACAGTTCAACCAGGGGTCTCCTGACCTAAACCCAACAGTCTCTTGGGTCAGGAAATCTGCAACTGATCCGGACTCGAGCCCTGGATGTCAGATGTATGGACCCACCTAAGCACTACTTGCGTTTGGATGCGCCTGCCCCTATAGCGTCGCTGCTCTGATGCTCCCAGGGTGGTCGGTGAACGATGCTGCAGCAGGGATATCCCGTCTAGAACCCGTGACCACTGCAGACAATCACTGACCTCTGCAGTGACAGAGATAGACAATACGATGCAGCAGAAGCCAATGATTGACCGCAGCGGTCATGTGTTGAAGTGTCACCTCTGCAGCATTGTCAAAAAAGGACCTCAGAGAGCTGAGGAGAGACCGGAGTGGCATGGGTGGCAAAGTGTAAAAAAATGCTTAGTTTGTAATTTTAATCATTTTCTACTATTATCCCTTTTTTTTCTTAAAATGTTGACCACTCCTTTAAAAGAATGAAATAATTATAGTAAAAAAGTGTAATTATTATTATTATTATGCATTTGTATAGCGCCATTTATTCCATGGCGCTTTACATGTCAAAAGGGGAATTATAGACAAGTGTAATATATACAAGTATAATAAACAAGTGTAAGACAAGGGACACACAAGTACATAAGGAGAGGGGACCCTGCCCGCGAGGGCTCACAGTCTACAGGGATGGGTGAGGGTACAGTAGGAGAGGGTAGAGCAGGTCGGGCGATGGTTCAGTAGACCAAGGATCATTGCAGGCTGTAGGCTTGTCGGAACAGGTGGGTCTTCAGGTTCTTCTTGAAGGTTTCCGTTGATGGTGAGAGTCTGATGTGTTGCGGCAGGGATAAGAAACAATATAGTAAATATGTTTTAGGTTCATTATGAATGATTGCTCATACATTTTGTGATTTTATTTGTCATCTATAGATGTCTCTACAGCGTCAAGTCCCACATCTGGTGTCTACACATCTCTCATATATAAGAACCTGAGCTCACCTGTCTACACCACATTGAAAGGGGTATGAATGAGAGTAATACTTTTATTTTAAATCTATAATTTGATGATTATATAATATGGTAGATAAATTAGAGAGTTTTTATGTCTTTTTTTCTACAAAGGAGGAGGGCAGAAGGAAATATAGATGGGCTGGCACCTTGTATAGTACGTTAATATATGGTTGCTGTAAATATGACCCACTGGACCTGCACGATCAGCTGAACAAAGTCAATGCTCTTCTCACCAGCGCCCATTCATCCAGGCCCTGCAGCTCATCATTATGTGTGACTGCGCCTAATTCTGTGGCTCTGCTTTATACCGCTAAGTTTTCCATATTGTCATGGCCCCTTTGTTCTAGTGATTGTGGGGATCCCATGTGTTGGACCCTTTTTTACTGATCACACATTGATGGCTTATACTAAAGAAAAGCTATCTGAGAAAACTGTTTTAATCGCAAGCGCTATATTGATAATTATTTTATTTAATTTTAATTTCATTTTTTTCTTCTTAAATATTTAGAAGGCCACTCAGATAAGCACTAGTCCTTTGGAAGACTCATCAGGATCCGAGGAGGAGTTGAGCTCTCGATCAAGTTCTCGGACTTCTGAGTCAGACTGTCGAAACCAGAGTGAAGCAGGAAGTCCTCGGGCTTTGAAAAGAGGCGAGTGTCTGAATACTGACACTGAGATTCTTTAGAGATCTAAAGTTGTAAATAATCACTTTATAATATATGTTCATGCATGCGTTAAAGAGTAACTAAACTCACAGGGTTTGCTTAAAATAATTTTGTTTAGCATGGAATGGTATATGACTTTGCAAATACATTAGGCAACTGCAATTTGTCTTCATTCTCGAAAAAAGTTGTAAGTAAGTGGCTTCCAAACTTGTGCTTTTTTTCAAGTCTCTGCCTTTAGCTGCATTAATATCAGAATGTACTTATTTGGAGTACAGATGATGACAGTGTAAGACTAGCCATACACAATAGATGGCTATTGCTCGGCCAACAGCCATCTCACCCATACACAGGAAAGCTCACTCAGCAGAGGTCTCTATGAGAAAGCTGCTGACTGACACATCGACCAGCAGCTTATCTCTGGGAGAACAATGCGATTGGCAATGCACAATCAGACACTCGCAATCAACATTTCTCCTGACCATCAGTTGGACATATACATATACATTAGACTGTTTTCCAAACACATCGATATTGGCCAGTTCTAGTGTCCAGTTTTCCTGTGTAATAAGGGCCAAGTCAGCACCTATGTCTTGATAAATTTTGGGAGAAGCTGCTGCAGGAAATTTATCTGATAATCAGAATACTTAGAAGAGGAGACAAGTTTTGACCCTTTCACTGCTATCATCTGTACTCCAATATGAAAGCAGTAGGAAAATATATGGGGAAAATGCTGGGGTTTAGAATCCGCTTACATGCAACTTTTTATTATTATTATTATTATTATTATTATTATTATTTTTGTTTTTTTTCTTTTATTATAATTATTATGCATTGATCATATTCTACAGCGATTTACATACATTATGATCTCTGTCCCCAATGGAACTCACAATCCGGGTTCACTATCAGTATGTCTTTGGAGTGTGGAAGGAAGACAGTGATCCCAAAGGAGGCCCATGCAAACACGGGGAGAACATACCAACTCCTTGGTGGGATTGAAGCCAGGACCCCAGCATTTCAAAGGAACAGTGCTAACCACTGAGCCACCCTATACTTTTTACAGGAATGAATACTAATTCCTTAATAAATTGATTTGCAAAGTTTCAAAATTAACTATCTACAGTCATGGCCAAAAGTATTGACACCCCTGCAATTCTGTCAGATAATACTCAGTTTCTTCCTGAAAATGATTGCAAACACAAATTCTTTGGTATTATTATCTTCATTTAATTTGTCTTAAATGAAAAAACACAAAAAGAATTGTCCTAAAGCCAAATTGGATATAATTCCACACCAAACTTAAAAAAGAGGGTGGACAAAAGTATTGGCACTGTTCGAAAAATCATGTGATGCTTCTCTAATTTGTGTAATTAACAGCACCTGTAACTTACCTGTGGCACCCAACAGGTGTTGGCAATAACTAAATCACACTTGCAGCCAGTTAACATGGATTAAAGTTGACTCAACCTCTTTCCTGTGTCCTTGTGTGTACCACATTGAGCATGGAGAAAAGAAAGAAGACCAAAGAACTGTATGAGGACTTGAGAAACCAAATTGTGAGGAAGCATGAGCAATCTCAAGGCTACAAGTCCATCTCCAAAGACCTGAATGTTCCTGTGTCTACCGTGCGCAGTGTCATCAAGAAGTTTAAAGCCCATGGCACTGTGGCTAACCTCCCTAGATGTGGCCGGAAAAGAAAACTTGACAAGAGATTTCAACGCAAGATTGTGCGGATGTTGGATAAAGAACCTCCACTAACATCCAAACAAGTTCAAGCTGCCCTGCAGTCCGAGGGTACAACGGTGTCAACCCGTACTATCCGTCGGCATCTGAATGAAAAGGGACTGTATGGTAGGAGACCCAGGAAGACTCCACTTCTTACCCCGAGACATAAAAAAGCCAGGCTGGAGTTTGCCAAAACTTACCTGAAAAAGCCTAAAACATTTTGGAAGAATGTTCTCTGGTCAGATGAGACAAAAGTAGAGCTTTTAGGGCAAAAGCATCAACATAGAGTTTACAGGAGAAAAAAGAGGCATTCAAAGAAAAGTACACGGTCCCTACAGTCAAACATGGCGGAGGTTCCCTGATGTTTTAGGGTTGCTTTGCTGCCTCTGGCACTGGACTGCTTGACCGTGTGCATGGCATTATGAAGTCAGAAGACTACCAACAAATTTTGCAGCATAATTTAGAGCCCAGTGTGAGAAAGCTGGGTCTACCTCAGAGGTCATGGGTCTTCCAGCAGGACAATAACCCAAAACACACTTCAAAAAGCACTAGAAAATGGTTTGTGAGGAAGCACTGGAGACTTCTAAGGTGGCCAGCAATGAGTCCAGACCTGAATCCCATAGAACACCTGTGGAGAGATCTAAAAATGGCAGTTTGGAGAAGGCACCCTTCAAATATCAGGGACCTGGAGTAGTTTGCCAAAGAAGAATGGTCTAAAATTCCAGCAGAGCATTGTAAGAAACTCATTGATGGTTACCGGAAGCGGTTGGTCGCAGTTATTTTGGCTAAAGGTTGTGCAATCAAGTATTAGGCTGAGGGTGCCAATACTTTTGTCCGGCCCATTTTTGGAGTTTTGTGTGAAATGATCAATGTTTTGCTTTTTGCTTCATTCTATTTTGTGTTTTTTCATTTGAGACAAATTAAATGAAGATAATAATACCAAAGAATTTGTGTTTGCAATCATTTTCAGGAAGAAACTGAATATTATCTGACTGAATTGCAGGGGTGTCAATACTTTTGGCCATGACTGTATAAGATTGCAGCATTATTTTCCTTAATCCTTTTGGAAAATACAAAATAGCAAATTCATTGCTTGCTAAGGGCGACTACTTCACTTTTTCCTTTGAGTCAGTTTTGATCATTTTCTCTCACCCAAGGACTCTGAGTTTATAATCCTAAAAATAGACAGAATAAATACATGTCCACTTTTAATTACACATAGTAGCAAATTTTGCTATTATCATCATACACACAAACTATAATGTTAATTAGGGCTAATCATTTATTTGGTAATCAGTAATAAAAAAAATAGTTCTAGACCCTACATTATTGATACCTACTGTACATTATCATATATTTCATGTTCTATTGTAGAAGTTCATTGTAGGATTATTGTCTCTACCTATTACCTCTATAATCATGTGACTGAATTAGCTTGTACTTGGCAAATGTAATGTCACATGTGACTGGATACACCACCTCCAGCAGGGCGAATTTCTATAACACCCGTGAACCTGGATACACTGCCTCCAGCAGCTCGAATTTAAACAGAGTTAAGGGAAACACCGGGGAAACCGTTACAATGGAGGGCCTTGCAATAGGGAACGGGGACGTGGAGACCTCCTGCACTCCCCTGAGTCAGTGTCCCTACACTCCTGATGATCCCTAGGCAGGTTCCGCACCTGGCGATGAGCTGGATACCTCAAATCCCTAGCTCGCCATGCACCTATCCCTTTCTAGTGAACTGGACGGTGCAGAAACTAATCCTGCCACTGCACTAATACACACACAAGGAAAGTCACAAACAGGGAAAAACACCACTTAGCTTTGCTCTGTTGCTATTGCTACCAGCAACAGAGTACAACACCAAAGTTCAGATTCACCCCTGAAGCTCGACACTTGAATTCAGCTTCTGCCTGAAGCTATTACACCAGAGCTCCCCTGAGCTGCTAGGAACTCCTCTCTGTAGTTCCTTCCTTCCCCAGACTTGGTTGGAAATGAGCAATATCACCACCAGTGAGTGTGACCACCTGCAACTCCTTTATAGGTAGGAGCCAGGGAATCACACCTGCTTCATAATCACGTGCAATAACACTAGCGGCCACCGGGGGCAACTAAACTGAAGTAACCAGAGTGCAGTGACCCTAATGGCCACCGGGGGCAAAACTAACTTTAAGCAAACAGCTTAAAGGAAAAAAAAAGGTTACTTGTGCAAAATCTGTCATAATCCAACCTGGATCATGACAGCAAATTTTCCAAATGGCCTTGTGGAACATTTCATTTTCTTTGCCCCAGAAGTGTTTAATACAACCACACCGTTTCTATACCCCCTTTCCAATTCCCTGAATGAGCGGCACCAAGGAGATTTACCAACTCCCAAGGTGCGGGATCTGCCTAGAAGTTTCTCGACAATTGGCCGAGATCTTGGGTAGCTCACTTAAGGCACACTGTAATTGGCTTACATAACATTGTAAAGTATTAATAACACAAGTAGACTTAGTAGCCATCAGCTGTAGCAATTGCACATGTGGCTCTAATAATGAACACAACCTTGGAAACAAGTCATAGAACTTATTTCTCCAGATTCGGTATTTGGAACAGATGTTGTATTCCTGTCTTGGAAAAGTGAAATGGACAACAGCTGGAAAAACGTTACTGATAATGTGAAAAAAATTCAAGATATTTCCAATCACATAATTTGCTCATGAAGATATTTTGCAGTTTCCTAGTATACAGACATACATATCTATGCCTGTCGCCACCTTATTTCCAGTGAAATTTTCACTGGCGAACCTTTTAGGGACTTCGGAACGGCACAGGCATGCCACATGTGATACACAGGTCTGTAGCAATATCCCTTTTCTAGTTCCTTTTGTAGATCGTCTCATTTAAAAAAAAAAAGTAGATCCCATCCGGAGGAAAGTTTTATCACTAGTGGACTAGAGTATATTAAAATCTATGGTACTACAGTAGAAAGTGCAGAGGTGGATCCACCAGACTCCACCGCTGCATAGAAGGTGGTCAGTGCTGCTCAGTGATGTCATCATGTTTGGCAGCGCTTTGCACCATGGTGGTACTTAGGAATCTGGGAGCTTCATAGCAAAGATCCAAAATGGAGCTCCCCCAAGCTGCCATTAAATTATCCATACGATTTCTACAATAGGGTCGTGGAGGCACAATGGGGATGGCAGAGCACTCCCACATCTCACCTCTTGAATGCTGATGTTGTTCTTCAACACTTACACTTCTCTCATACCTCAAGATCAGACAATAGAGCAGGTGGAGGCGTTGGTCTGCTCCTATCACCAAAATGTACCTTTCAGGTTATCCCTCAAGTACCCTCACTAGTTTTCCCTTCTTTTGAGGTCCATGCCGTCAGACTCTACACCCCCTTCTCCATGTGAGTGGCGGTGGTGTATCGTCCTCCCGGCCCCTCCCATCAGTTCCTGGATCATTTTGCCACTTGGCTTCCACATTTTCTCTCCTGTGACATCCCTACCCTCATCATGGGAGATTTCAACATCCCCATTGCTCTTCCCCTCTCACCATCTGCTACTCACCTTTTATCTCTAACCTCCTCATTTGGCCTTTCACAGCTTACTAATTCTCCAACGCATGAAGACGGAAATTCCCTCGACTTGGTCTTCTCTCGGCTTTGTGCAGTGGATGATTTTGCAAACTCCCCTCTCCCGCTCTCTGACCACAATCTTCTTTCATTCTCTATCAAGAACTGCCTGGCTGCTCAGGTCACCCCAACTGTCCAGACTTATAGAAACATACAGGCCATTAACACCCAGAAACTTATGAAGAACTTGCAGTCTTCATTGGCCCCTATCTCCTCCCTCTCATGTCTTGATTCTGCATTGAAGCATTACAATGAAACACTTCAAAGTGCCCTGGATGAATTTGCACCCCCTATAAATAGAACACCACAACGCAGACGGCGACAACCCTGGCACACGGTGCAAACACGTTTCCTGCAGCAGTGCTCCACGTGCGCCGAACGTCTGTGGAGAAAATCCAATCTACATGAAGATTTCATCCATTTTAAGTCTATGCTTAGAACATACAACACTGCCCTTCACCTCTCCAAACAAGCCTATTTCAACACCCTCATCACCTCACTGTCCAATAACCCGAAACGTCTCTTTGACACTTTTCATTCTCTACTCAATCCAAGAGTACAGGCCCCAACCACGGAGCTCCGAGCTGACGATCTGGCCAATTACTTCAAAGAAAAAATTGACCAGATTCGACAGGAAATTATCTCCCAATCACCTCATACCATGCACTGTCCTCCCTCCCCCACTGCATCTAACTCACTCTCTGATTTTGAACCAGTCACAGAAGAAGAAGTAAGCAGGCTCCTTGCATCTTCTCGCCCAACTACTTGCACCAGTGACCCATTTCCGTCACATCTCCTCCAGTCCCTTTCCCCTGCTGTCACCCCTCACCTAACTAAAATATTTAACCTCTCTCTCTCTTCTGGTATTTTTCCCTCCTCATTTAAGCATGCCATCATACATCCACTACTTAAAAAACCATCCCTCGACCAAAACTGTGCCGCTAACTATAGACCTGTCTCTAATCTTCCCTTCATCTCTAAACTCCTGGAACGCCTGGTCCACTCCCGTCTTATCCGCTATCTCTCAGAAAACTCTGTTCTCGACCCTCTCCAATCCGGTTTCCGCTCTTTACACTCCACTCAAACTGCCCTCACTAAAGTCTCTAATGATCTGCTAACAGCTAAATCAAATGGTCATTACTCCATGCTAATTCTCTTGGATCTCTCTGCAGCATTCGACACTGTGGATCATCAGCTCCTCCTCACTATGCTCCGTTCCATTGGCCTCAAGGACACCGTTCTCTCCTGGTTCTCCTCCTATCTCTCCGACCGCTCCTTTACTGTATCTTTTGCCGGTTCCTCCTCCTCCTCTCATCTTCCCCTTACTGTTGGGGTCCCCCAAGGATCGGTTCTAGGCCCCCTCCTCTTCTCCTTGTACACTGCCCCTATTGGTCAAACAATCAGTAGATTTGGTTTCCAGTACCATCTCTATGCTGATGACACCCAATTATACGCTTCTTCTCCTGACATCACGCCAGCCTTTCTAGAAAACACCGGCGATTGTCTAAACGCTGTGTCTAATATCATGTCCTCTCTATATCTGAAACTGAACCTGTCAAAGACTGAACTCCTGGTGTTTCCTCCCTCTACTAATGTACCTATACCCGACATTGCCATTTCTGTGTGTGGTTCCACTATTACTCCCCAGCAACAGGCCCGCTGTCTTGGGGTCATACTTGATTCCGAGCTTTCCTTTGCCCCCCACATTCGATCACTGGCTCGCTCTTGTCATCTGCACCTCAAAAACATTTCTAGAATTCGACCTTTTCTTACTTTTGACTCTGCAAAAACTCTTACTGTTTCTCTTATTCATTCTCGTCTCGACTATTGTAACTCTCTTCTAATCGGTCTCCCTCTTACCAAACTCTCCCCTCTCCAATCTGTCTTGAATGCTGCAGCCAGGATCATATTCCTCACCAATCGTTACACCGATGCCTCTACCTTGTGCCAGTCATTACACTGGCTACCCATCCACTCCAGAATTCAGTATAAACTTATTACCCTCACCCACAAAGCCCTCCATGGCTCAGCACCACCCTACATCTCCTCCCTTGTTTCAGTATACCACCCTACCCGCGCCCTCCGTTCTGCTGATGACCTGAGGTTAGTATCCTCAATAGTCAGAACCTCCCACTCCCGTCTCCAAAACTTTACACGTGCCGCGCCAATTCTTTGGAATGCACTTCCCAGGTCAATACGATTAGTCCCCAATCCCCACAATTTTAAGCGTGTCCTGAAAACGCATTTATTCAGACTGGCCTATCGCCTCAACACTTTAACCTAATCTATCCCTGTGTGGCACAGCCAAAAGTTTTACCATAACCAGATTTCCCGCATAATGTTCCCACATGCTTTATGCATCCATTAGCCCTCTGTGTCTGTACTGTTACACACTTAACATTATGGCTGGTCCATACAATCAGGGCAACTGTTACCACCCACCTCTCGTGTCTACCTCTTTCCTCATAGACTGTAAGCTTGCGAGCAGGGCCCTCTTTCCTCTTGGTATCTGTTATAATTTACTGTATGTGATTATTGTTATGCTGTAATGTCTATTGTCTGTACAAATCCCCTCTGAAATGTAAAGTGCTGCGGAATATGTCGGCGCTATAAAAATAAAATTTATTATTATTATTATTATCTAAGGGATTAAGACATTGTAATCCAAGCAAGCTCCAGCAGATGCCTGCAGTGAGCCCAGTCCATACAAATCCTCCTGACTTATGTCAGGAGAAGAGGGCAGTCACGAGGACGGTGGCAGAACAATTCGCACAGCTTCCTTCCCCCCCCAGTTTCTGAGCCCCAAAGCATTCACTGTGCTGTCAGGAGCTTTACACCACCACAATACTTGGCATACAAGGACAAAAGTTAAGGAGACCATTCACATGAGATGAACTGAATTGGCTGAATTTAGTTGGGAGTGGACATCATATGTATGGGGGTGTCCTGACTCACTTCCAATGGCATATGTTATGAGAAAGAATGGTCATGTTAGATTTCCATATGCTTGATCCTTTGTTGTCCAGGGAGTTTTCTGGCAGTGTTTTAGTCCACTTTCTACATTGAGAAGGCAGGGAGATTTGGAGCGTGCATACTGTACATAGGGAAGGGGAGGTTGGGCATATTACCGTAGCTATCGGCTGACTAAGGTGTATAGCTACTTTCAGAACTACTATATGTTGCCTTAAAGGGGGTTTCCTGCTATTCTGTCTTAAGACATATACATATGTGATATAGTTTTACCTATCGGGGTCCAAATTCTAAATGTCCCTTAACATCTTGCACAGCTTGTAGGTAGTGAATGAGTCTGTTACAGTTTTTTGCTATAATCGCCTGCTCATTTAAATAATTGGCTTAGATCCCATCAATAAAATGGAAATGGCCAGGTTATATCCTAAAATATAACCTAATTTCTACAGCAGATAAACCCCTTTAAGGTATTTTTTTTTTCCAACTGATCCGATGGGCTTAATTATAGGAATATCTTCTCTCCACAGGCATCTCGTTTTCCTCCATGACGTCAGACAGTGACTATGCCATTCCGCCCGATGCTTATTCCATTGACAGTGAATTCTCAGAACCAGAACAGAAGCTTCCAAAAACCTGTTCCTCATCAAGTGACAATAGCAAAAATGTAAGCCACATGGACCGGAATACCTAACTATCGCTTTCCATCTGCATATTTTCTAACATATGTACTGAATTATTAATATTATTGAAGTCATATTGGGATAATTCCGAAATTCCTATTGTTTTCATCTACTTGGAAATACCATTTCTTATTTTCTAGAGTAGTGATTAAATTGTGTGATTGCATAACGAACATCCAATATGGCCACCACTACAGCGTCGACAGGAGTTGCCATCTAGCTTGCATATGTGCCCATATTTGCCAACTTTACCAGGATGTTTGGGAAGAAGCTGGTATAAGGGAAGAACTTCCATTCATGTCTATGGGTCCGTGGAAAAAAATTGGACCACACTTGGTCAAATTTTCGCTGACTTGACAATATAGAGAAGGTGGAGAAACTTTTTTTCTTTCTGACAAAATCAGATCCCACTCTGATCTCAGATGAGAAAAAAATGGTCGTGTGACCCTGACCTTATTGTGTATAATCTAATCAAAATCTTATATCTTATATTTTCATCAGGAAATCATAAACTTTAACCTTTAATCACATCTACATAACGAATAGAGCAATAAATAATGAAAGGATATCAAAGTCCCACATCCGGGTCCAGGTATGGACTGGGGCTGAAATTCAGCCCTGGCATTTGGAATCACATAGGCCCATGTTATTCCCCGTCCCCAAGAAACAGATGGGATATATTACTAATATTACCCTGGATGGAGGAAAGGAAGATTTACTACACGATCAATATTTCTAATGATACCTGTGGCCTGCTGTGGTAAGTGACGGAGTCAGTGACTTTGTGCTCCGTCACAATTCTTAACAGTATGGGTGTCTTAAGAACACTGATTCTGTTAACAATGTAGCAGACAAGACACTCCACGACCAGACAGGCCCTTCTGGCATTTCCCAGATTTGCCAGATGTCCAGTCCGGCCCTGTCCGGGTCCTACGACCGTGAAAAGTGCATCCCGAAGGGAATTGTCTGTTTGTTGTCATCATCTCTTCTACTTCTCTCGTGCTGCCCTCTGTGGTCTGCAGGGTTAAAGATCCATGTAGCAGAAACAGCTGTCAGTCTATGCCATAATCAGTGGCAAAAGTCTTAGTTCTTTATTATCTCCTGATATGCCGTGACTTCTATATGTATGTATATTTAAGGAGCTGTTGGAGAAATCTGGATACTTGTTAAAAATGGGAGGAAAATTGAAAACATGGAAGAGAAGATGGTTTGTACTTAAAGGTGGCGAACTGCTGTACTACAAATCTCCAGTAAGTAACATCAGAACATTTGACTTTTTTTTTTCTTTTTTTTAATCATCAATCTGATGAAAATACAACTCTTCGTAGTTAAACTTAACAACTGCCAGTGGAGAGTCAAAAGGCAAAAAAAGTTGTTTCGTGGCTGGTGCTTTGAAGTGATTTTTTATTTTATTGGGGGCAGGGGGTGTAAGAAAAGAAAGGTCCCGATTCATCAAGAGTGGTGAATATTTGACCAATCTTTACGAGGAGGCGTGTAGGAGTCAGACCCAGACGCATCTGATTCATGAAGAAACGCATGCCTACAACGAACCAGGTGTTCAGAGGTGGTCATTTACCATGTCATTTTTGGTCCAGTATTCTTTTTTATTAATTTTATCATTTATCTTCATAGCCTTGGGAGCCTTGATACAGAACTCCAAATCCCCTACATAGATAAAGAATAAAATGGTGTTTGTACTTTCAGAGAACCTGATCGATAGTGTGATAAATAGAAATTCTGCAATTAATTTATTTAAAAAATGATGGAGACAACTCATCAAAGCAATTTCGCCATAGTTTTACCGTAAATTGCTTTGAAAAGTCATACAATTTTTGCACAATTCGGAATATTGGAAAAATGTTACGTCTTTTCAATCAAGTTTCTCTAAAATGGGTGGAGCTGGGGCCGGAAGGGGCGCAACGGGGGCTTGACGCCGCAGCTAGTCTAATCCATGTTGAGCTGTGGTATTTCCTATGCCAAAAATCTTACTTCAGTCAGAGACTAGAGTAAGAGTTCTAGTGTGGCACACACCACTCGTCAGACTCTTCGGATTTAGTAAGAGGCATGCACCTCTTCATGAATTAGGAGTGTCTGACTCCTACACGCCTCCTCCCCAAGACTGGCCTAATAATTGCCACTCTGGATGAATTGTGACCATTCATTTCTTATTCCCCCGCTCAAAAAAATAAATAAATCACTTCAAATCGCAAGCCACTAGGCAACCATTTTGTGCTTGCTTATGTCTACTGCCTGTTGTTAAGTTTAATCCATGTCTAGAAGCAGAGTCACAGAGTTATATCAGGAAATGGGACAGCTTTATATCATTTTGCCCCAGCTCTTCCATCTATCAACTGCATACAGGCATAACAGAGAGGTAGAGTTTCAGGTCAAAGCAGTCGACAGAATCAATGCCTGCAAGGAATTGATAAAATAATAATTTCCAGCTCTTATAGTGCAGGCAGAATGTTGATTATGGGGGATTGCCCATTTAAAAAGTGGTATTTAAGAAGGGCAATCCCATGCAAGTTGGACTTATAGGAGCATTGCATGGCCTATAAGTCTCCTTACACTGGCATGTCAAACTCGACAAGGAAAGCCTTTACCCCTTTAGAAACTTAAAGGCTGTATTCACATGTGATAGTTTTTGTCATGTTCTGTTTAAAACTACAATATAACTGTGTGAATACAACATTAGGACACAAGACAGGTGGCGACTGACCCTCGTTAGTATATCTGCAGATTCCGTGGGATATGCTCTGTTTTGGTAGAGAGCACTAAGCACAAGCATAGGCAGGGTTATGAACTTGTCAGGAACAATGGTTTATATTTTAGGGGTTTTTTTACCTTTTTAAGTCCAGCTCCGAGATAATTGTATTTTTCCCCACAGAGTGATGTAATACGAAAACCGCAGGGTCAAATTGAATTAAATTCCTACAGTCACATAGTGAGAGGTGACGGGAAACAGACCGTGCAGGTAATGCAATAATCATGGATAATGAATTAATTTGTATAGCTTTCTACTCTTCTTGCAGGTCGAATTCTCATCAGGCAGTGAATGTGGAAACATAGCTTTTCACCAGACTTTCCTTTCTTTGTGCTTTGTCGTGTTGCAATCTACAACATGTGAAATGCAATCTTTTAATTCTGAAACAGTTCTTTAAAGGTTACGTACACTTTTGCACATTTTTTTTTTACTGTTCATTTTCATCCTCAAAGCAAAGTTAAGCTGCTTTCTAAATAGTTTTCATTTTTTAATTGTTATACTCTTTTGCTGTTCCAGAATAAGGCCTTTATCTTGTTGAGTGGTTTACACAAATGTTACAAATCTATCACGGCACATCTCTGCTATTTTCTCCCTTTTTTTTTCTTAGTTGTTAGAGATAGCAACAGGGAGGAGGAAAGGTTTGTACACAGATCTGCAGAATTGAAAGGGAAGGAAGTATGTGTAGTCTTAGGGGAGGCAGAGAAAACGATCTAGAGAAAAAGAGCAAAGCAAATAAAGGAGAAATAGGTGCAGCCTAGAATCTGTGCTGATATATGAGCCATGAAGACAGCAGCACCCTGGATGCACACAGAGCTGACATCCAGCCAGTATTACTGGGAGAGACACTCCCACGAGAGAAACATCTGAAAATGGAATCCGGCTGCAAACTGCTTATCAGGAATGTGAAATGTAATGAAGGAATGAAAATTGCAAACTGAAACTTAGTGCATTTTAGTTAAAGGGAACCTGTCAGATCCCCCATAACCCCAGAACCACCAACAGTTGTGTCTACATAGCTAAATTCCCTGCCTAACGGCCCCTTTATTACATTACATACATAAATAGGCCTTTAGAAAAAGTATATGTAAATGAGGGCTTTGACTAGTTGATGCATTGCGTTGATCCTCTGAAGCCTGGTGTACTCTTCTTCACCTCCAATCATGTGCAGCTGCTTCAGAGGATCAATACAGTGAGAGAAAGAAGCCACGCTAATGTGCGAGGTATGTAAAGCACTGGTGATGATGTCGGCACTTGTAAGCCATGTTATCACACCCACAGGGGCGTGATAACATGCTAAGTGGGCCGACTAGTCTGGGGACACTAACGCCCCATCGAATAGACAAAGGCCACATTTATATATCATAAATGGACTTTAGAAATGCTTTTTCTAAAGATCTGCTTATGTACAGTGGCATGCAAAAGTTTAGGCACCCCGGTCAAAATTACTGTTATTGTGAACAGTTAAGCAAGTTGATGATAAAATGATCTCTAAAAGGCCTAAAGTTACAGATGACACATTTGTTTTGTATTTTAGGCTAAAAAGTAATACACATTGTCATTTTTTCACATTTTAAAAATTACAAAAAAAAAAATGGTCCGATGCTAAAGTTTGGGCACCTTTGGAGATTTGTGTGCTCAGATAACTTTGACCAAGGTTTCAGACCTTAATTAGCCTGTAAGGGATATGGCTTGTTCACCCTCAATGTTAGGAAAGGCCAGCTGATGCAGATTCCACAGGTTTAGAAACATATAGCCTCCTCTAACCTTGTGCGAAAAAACAGCCACCATGGGTTCTTTTAAGCAGCAGCCTAGCACTCTGAAAATGAAAATGGTGGAGGCCCACAAAGCAGGGGAAGGCTATAAGAAGATAGCAAAGCGTTTTCAAGTTGTCCTTTCCTCAGTTCAATATGTAATTCAGAAATAACAGTTTACAGGAACAGTGGAGGTCAAGATAAGGTCTGGAAGGCCAAGCAAAATTTCAGAGAGAGCTGCTTGTAGGATTGCCAAAAAGGCATATCAGAACCCCCACTTGACTGCAAAAGACCTTCAGAAAGATTTAGCAGATTCTGGAGTTGTGGTAATTGTTCTACTGTTCAGAGACACCTTATCAAATATGGCCTTCATGGAAGAGTCATCAGAAGAAAACCTCTCCTGCACCCTCACCATAAAATTCAGCATCAGAGGTATGCAAAAGAACATCTAAACAAGCCCAATGCATTTTAGAAACAAGTCCTGTGAATCGTTGAAGTTAAAATAAAACTCTTTGGTCGCAATGATCAAAGGTATATGCAGAGAAAAAATTGCATAGAATTTCAGGAAAAGAACATCTCTCCAACCATTAAGCATGGGGATGGATCAATCATGCTTTGGAGTTATGTTGCAGACAATGGCACAGGGAACATTTCACAGGTAGAGGGAAAAATGGATTCAATTAAATTTCAACAAATTCTTGATGCAAACATAACACCATGTGTAAAAAAGCTGAATTTGAAAACAGGATGGCTTCTACAAATGGATAATGATCACACACATCAAAATCCACAATAGACTACCTCAAAAGGCGATAGCTAGAGGTTTTTCAATGGCCCTCACAGTCCCCCGATTCGATCATCATCGAAAATCTGTGGCTAGTCCTCAAAATAGCAGTGCATGCAAGACAACCCAGGAATCTCACAGAAATGGAAGAATTTTCCAAGGAAGAATGGATGAAAATCCATCAAACAAGAATTGAAAGACTCTTGGCTGGCTACTAAAAGCGTTTACAAGCTGTGATATTTTTAAAAGGGAGTGCTACTAGGTACTAACTATGCAGGGTGCCCAAACTTTTGCATTGGCCTATTTTCCTTATTGTAATTTTTAAAATGACAATATATAATTTTTTTGGCCTAAAATACAGAGGAAATGTGTCATCTTTAACTTTAGCCCTTTTAGAGATCATTCTATCTTCAACTTGCTTAACTGGTCATAATAACAGTAATTTTGACCAGGGGTGCCCAAACTTTTACATGCCACTGTATGTCATGTAATAAAGAGACTGTTAAGGAATTTAGCTATGTAGACACAACTGTTAGTGGTTTTGGAGGCACGGGGGATTGTGAGAGTCTGATGAAACTTTAATGCTGTTTACTCTTAAAGGGGTTATCCAGAACATTGTCAAAAAAATGTGCCTAAGCACTAGCAGGCAGGCAATTGCTAACTACCTGCCTACTGTGTCCGGCACTGATTTCTGCCGGGATAGATCGGTCTCAGACTGCTCCTGCCAGTGATTCATTGGCTTCCGACGACGTCACATGAACAGAGCAATAGCTTCTTTTCCACTCTGCTCTGGTGGTGGAAAGAGTGACTGCTGCTGATATCATGCTGATCGGTAGCTGGCTCCCTGCTGCCTATCTGCGGGGAGCCGGATGACAATCAGCATGACGTCGGCAGTCATTTGACAGGGAGCAGCTTAACAGCAACTACTTCCATTAGCAACTACCTGGCATATAGTGAAAAAATGTAATGGATAACCTCTTTAAGTTTACTCTTCCCAGTGGCACTTCCAGCAGCAAAGGTGGTCGGGGAGCCATTGTGCAGGGAGAAACAGTAAAGGCTGATTTAGAGCCTTGTGACCCCTTTTTTTCTCATGATTGGTGGAAGACCCAGTGTTGTAAACTCATTTTCTAGTTTACCTCTGGCTTCTGGTGAGGGTGGTGGAGCTGGCTGTGTTGACAGAGGAGTCGTGAGTTCTCCATCTGGGCTCCCTCTGGTGGTGACAGCAGGTAATGAAGCTGATCTAAATGGCAGAGACCTGCCACCTGAGGAGGAGGACTGTGAATGGACATCAGGAGTCTCTGACTGGATTTAAGACAGCCGACTCCCTAATTTTGTGCTAGTGATTTTCTCCTGCCCTGAGGTTCTGGTTTCCAGTTCTGTTCCTGCCTTCTCAAGCTAAGTGTGCTCTGCTATTTTTCACATGAGATTTGGTCTGGTTTACTCAGTTTTTGTGGTCAGCCAGCCCCTGCTGGGGCTGTGCTGAATTTCCATTCTTATGTCTCTGTTTATGACAGTTTGCTTTTTGTCCCTGATCAGATTGGTCTCTTTTTGCTCTGTCTTCACAATATACCAGAGTGCTGATATAGGGAATTGAAGTCTAGCGACTTCAGGGTTTTCGTTATCAGAAAGTGTTGGACATTTTTTGGCAGGGTTTTGTGCGTGATTGCAGACAGCATCTTTCCTTTCCTGTCCTTTCTAGTTAGTGTGGGCCCCATCGTTTGCTCAGCCAATTTTTCTATCTGTGTGTAAATAGTAAGAAGCTAAAAAATGAAAGTGTTGGCCCCCTTAAAAATAGTCTGGGTGAAATGGTGGATGAGGATGAGGAAAAAGCCAATATGCTAAATAACTTTTTTTCAACAGTATTTACACAAGAAAATCCCATGACGGATAACAGGATCAGGGATAAAAATTCTCCATTAAATGTCACCTGCTTAACCCAGCAGGAAGTACGGCGGCGTCTAAAAATCACTAAAATTGACAAATCCCTGGGCCCGGATGGGATACACCCCCGAGTACTGCAGGAATTAAGCACAGTCATAGATAGACCATTATTTTTCATCTTTAAAGATTCCATAATAACAGGGTTTGTACCACAGGACTGGCATATAGCAAATGTGGTGCCAATATTCAAAAAGGGGATAAAAACTGAACTTGGAAATTATAGGCCAGTAAGTTTAACCTCAACTGTGAGTAAAATCCTGGAGGGTTTTCTAAGAGATACTATACTGGAGTATCTGGAGAAGAATAACCTCATGACTAGTGTTGAGCTTTCCGATACCGCAAGTATTGTGTTTTCATCTTGTCTCACCGACAATACATGTTTGGGGGCTGTCTATTGCTTTGGGGTCTGCTCTGGGGCAGTTTAGATTTCCCCTTTTCTTGCTTTAGGCTTATTTAGTTCTCCAGCTGTGACGAGGCGTCTAGGATCATCGTAGGTACGCTCCACGGCTACTGCTAGTTGTGTGGATAGGATCAGGGGTCTGCAATCCGCTTAGTTACCAACCTCTCTGGTTTTCTGGGGCTTAGCTTGTTTTTGTTTTTCCTCCTCGGTGACTCATTCATAACACCCAGAGGTTGAACTGCCGCCAATCATAAAGTGATAAATACCGTATAATGAGAATACCCCTCTATGGGTCACATACCTAAATTGTGACATACATATTCATGTTCCCGTTTATAAAGTGCATTAGTCCCATAGCCGGTGCTTTACATAATTGATATACACCTATATTCTCCTAAATAGTCTTGTATTTTAGACTGTATAAAGTTGTGCTTTTCAATAGTGATTCCACTAAAGAGAAAAAATTCTTCCAACCAAACAACGTATTTCACAAACCTTCTCTTGTTTTTTAGTTGGTGACTGAGAAGCGGACGTATTACCTAACAGCAGATTCTCCTAATATCTTGGATGAGTGGGTCAGAGTCTTACAGAATGTCCTTCGAGTCCAGGCGGCCAGCATACTCTTCACGCAACCTGATGTTAAGCCAACAGTAAAGGGGCTGCTAACAAAGGTAAAATAATTTGCTGCATCATTAGACACTTTTGTCAAGAATTACACCACCTTTCATTAGCTTAAAAGTTTATTCCCACAGGACAGGTGATATCTTGCTGATCAGTGGGGCTCAGACCCCTGGGATCCCCTCCGGTCCCGAGAGCAAGGCTATAAAATGCCCTGTTGGAATAGAGCTGTGGTCACACATGCGCACCTCGATTGTATTCATTGTCTTTCCCGCTGCTGGAGACGGCCAAGCGCTGTATTTGGTTATCGCCAACAGTCCTACAGACAAGAAATGGAGAAGGTTTCAAAAGGGAATTTTCAGAAACTTGTTCTACTATAGGTGGGAGTCCCAGCGGTAACACCACCATCCATCAGCATGTCACACTTATTCTGCAGATAGGTGAAATCTTGCCATGTTCTGAATAACCCTTTTCATCCACAACAAAATTTTGCACCAAAATTCTTATCAGACGTTTTCTCCTCCTTACTGTAAGAGTGCTTTCACATTTGGTTTGTAGGTCCCGTTGGGGCATATGTCCAAACACCCCGCAAAATGGGGTAAGGATGGTGCATGTCAGAGAGCATGTTCGCTCTGCCGCCACCATTACAGTCTATGGCCCCGTCGGTGCATATGTCCAAACCCCGTTTTGAGGGGCGTTTGGATGTAAACTCCAATGGGGCCATTGAAGCGCAATGTGAAAACACCTTAACTCAAGCAAAGTGGCACTAAAACTCCCCCAAAACTAACAAATGTAAAAAGAAGCACTGAATATAGTGATTGAGTATGGAAACAAAACAGACAATATGGCTGATGACTCTTCTTAAATGATCATGCAGGATAGAAGGCACAATGTTATAGGTTTATGGGGTGCAGTCAGCATCTAGTTTTACTTAAAGGGGTTTTCCCATGAACAAAATTCATTTTAATCAATAAATCTTGAAATAATAATAACTTACAATTGAATGTGTTTAAAAAAATGGTCCTGTGCTGAGATAATCTTATAAATGTGTCCCTGTTTGTACTGTGTAATAGCTGTGTCTGACAGTGCAGGAAAATGATCTGATCATGCCACAGCTCCTGGGCAGGGAAGGAATCAAAAGAGAGGATACAGACAGGACAGCATTGTATTGCAAATGATTCTTTCTTTGAAATAAAACATTGTTTAAAAATAGGCAGGGAAATATTTTGCCTCACAGAAAACAGCAGCTGTGATCCCATGTTGTCTTGTCTGTATACTCTCTTTTGCTTCCTCCCCTGCCCAGGAGCTGTGGTATGATCAGACCATGCTCCTGTACAGTCAGACACAGCCATTACACAGTACACAGCATGGGCACATGTATAAGATTATCTCAGCACAGGAACATTTTATTTAAACACAATCAATTGTCGAAATTATTATTATTCCAAGATGTTTTGATTAAGATCAACTTTAAAATTAACTTTGTTCATGGGAAAACCCCTTTAAGGCTTTAGTTGCAATATATGCCTGGGATTCATAAAGTGGAGAAAAAGGGAGGGGAAATAACAAAATCACGCAAAAATAGGAAACAGACTAAGGTGCGATGAACCCATCAATTCAACTCCAAATAGAGAAGATCTTTACTACACGATAAAAGCAATGCAGAAAATCATAAAATATATGACATAAACCCCCAAAACAAAACATATACAAGTTAGTATAAAAATAGGGTATGATAAAATATAATTGTCCTCCAAATAGCAACGCAATTGGGGGTATTACTCCAGCTCAAGACTGTCACATGCCCAAAAAATGGCACGCTCTAGTAATAAATCTGGTTCATTTAGCCATGTTGGCTTTTTTCAAAAGACCAGACACAAGATGAAAAATCTAAACATATTTGGTGCATGTATGCAACAGTTTTTTGGTGCATCTTGCGCAATAAATCTCTAACTGCAGTAATTTGATGTCCGCGGCAAAATCAGCAGGATCTGTGACTCAGACCCACTTTGGTGGATCCAAGGATCAATAGCTTGCTTCTAACACACTGAATAATTTGGAAACAATACTTCATTTTTAACTAAATGCTTTATATTATGATATTATTGTGTTTTCAGGTTAAGCATGGATATTCTAAGAGAGTCTGGTGTACACTGGTGGGAAAAACACTATATTATTTCCGCAGTCAGGAGGAGAAGGTGAGCTTTACCTTTGCAATTTTCTGTACCAAGACACCAAGGGTCGAGATTGACTTTTAGGATTGCTACTTCCAATAGGTGACACTAGAGTTCTCGTCCTCTTCCTCTCTGAAGAGACAAATTGCATCTGTACCAAGACAAAATCACACTTTTCTTATGTACAATAAATGTAATTGCCATTCAATTTAAGGGGTAAGACTTCCATCAATACTGTGAATAATAGGTCCATGCTTTGATTGATCTATTGGTTCAGGTCAATGTATTGTCAGTACCCCGTGGAAATATGCCATTGAGCAGAAAGTGCACAAAAATCAGATAAGATCCTCAGCCCTTTTGTATTGGTGATTAATAGGGGGGTCTCGGCTTTAATCAACATTTTTGACAAGTCTCAGAAGCGCTTTTGAGAATGTTCCTGAGAATTGGACTGGAATTGACTGCAAGGTAATGGACTATAACATCACAACAATGTTTCGCCTTCTTTTTACTATCACCCCCATACTACTCTATTTCTCCCTAACTCCTGCAATCCCCCCTCCTAGTAAAGAACTATTCATCTCCCCCTCCATTCTCCCCAGCCACCTAACCTCCTCACAACTGTTCCTCCCCATACAATCCATTTTCTCCAGACACGCACGGCCACATCATGTCCTATCCTGCTCCCACCTTCTAATGCTCTGTCTACTACTCCTTATTGCTGGCAACGTATCCCCAAATCCTGGCCCTCCTCAACACATCCCTACACTCACTTCTACCACCCTGCCACGATCCTCTACACGTCTTCGCAAACCATGATAACCTCATACCTATTCATCCAGCCCCCACTCCCCCTACCCCCTTACCTGGAGCCCTATGGAACGCACGCTCTGTCTGCAACAAGCTATCATTTATCCATGACCTCTTTATCACCAACAAACTCTCCTTCCTCGCCATCACTGAAACCTGGCTCACTCCCTCTGACACAGCCTCTCCAGCTGCGCTTTCCTATGGCGGATTCCTTCTCTTTCACACCCCTCGCCCCAGCAATAAACGTGGTGGAGGAGTTGGCTTGCTCCTGTCTCATACCTGCTCCTTTACCCCAATTCCTCTGCCACCCTCCGCTACTCTTCCTTCATTCGAGGTGCACTCCGTCCGCATCTATTCCCCCTCCAACCTCCAACTGGCTGTCATCTACCGCCCCCCAGAACTAGCCATCTCCACCTTTCTTGACCACTTCACCACCTGGCTACTCCATTTCCTTTCTGCTGACATCCCCACCATCATCATGGGCGACTTCAACATCCCCATTGACACTTCCACCCCGGCTGCCTCTAAACTTCTATCGCTCACGGCTTCCCTCGGCCTCACTCAATCGTCCTCTGCGGCCACTCACAAAGATGGTCACACGCTGCACCTTATCTTCACCCGTCTCTGTTCCCTCACTAATCTCAATAACTCACCCCTCCCCCTGTCTGACCACAACCTACTGACATTCTCTTTCCTCTCCTCTCCTACTGAGCAACCCCCACTCCATAAACTCGCTCACCCTCGCAGGAATCTCAAACACCTCAATTTACAATCACTCTCTGAATTCCTTCTCCCTCTTACAGACATAGCTTCCCTTCATGACACAGATGCTGCTGCCACTTTGTATAACACCACAATAACAGCAACACTTGATTCGGCTGCCCCCCTCACGCGGAGCAAAACTCGAACAATCAACAGGCTGCCCTGGCTGACCAGCCTGACCAAAGAACTGAGACGGGTTTCAATTGCCGCTGAGCAGAGATGAAAGAGAACCCATTCTACTGAGCACTTCAACGCATACAAGCAGTCCCGTGTCAGCTTTAAGAACACGCTCTCTGCCGCAAAACAAACTTACTTCGCATCTCTCATATCCTCCGTGTCTCATAACCCTAAACAGCTCTTCAACACTTTCAATTCTCTATTCCGTTCCACAGCACCTCCTCCCCCTCCTCTCATCTCTGCTGAAGACTTTGCCTCCTTCTTTAAGCAGAAGATCGACACGATCAGACAAAACTTTGACTCGCAGCCCCCAATGCCCCTCTTAACCGCTCAGCCCTGTTCTGCAAAAGCCAGCTTCTCCACCATGACAGAAGATCAGCTCTCCATCCTTCTGTCAAGATCACACCTCACCACTTGTGCCCTCGACCCAATCCCGTCCCACCTCATCCCTAACTTGGCCACAGTCCTCATCCCATCTCTAACACACCTTTTCAACCTTTCACTTACAAATGGTGTCTTTCCCTCATCCTTCAAACATGCCTCAATCACACCCATCCTCAAAAAGCCGTCCCTTGACCCATCCTCTGTGTCTAACTATCGCCCGATATCTCTTCTCCCTTACGCCTCAAAACTACTGGAACAGCATGTATATCTTGAACTGTCCTCCCACCTCTCCTCCCGTTCCTTCTTTGACCGGTTACAATCTGGCTTCCGACCGCATCACTCAACTGAAACTGCCCTAACTAAAGTCACTAACGACTTACTAACCGCCAAGAGCAAGCGACACTACTCTGTCCTCCTTCTCCTGGACCTGTCCTCTGCCTTCGACACCGTAGACCATTCCCTCCTGCTACAGATTCTCTCATCTCTTGGCATCACAGACTTGGCCCTATCCTGGATCTCATCATACCTAACGAACCGAACATTCACTGTCTCCCTCTCACACACCACCTCCTCACCTAGCCCCCTGTCTGTCGGTGTTCCCCAAGGCTCTGTCCTAGGACCGCTACTATTCCCCATCTATACCTTCGGCTTGGGACAGCTCATAGAATCCCACAGTTTGCAGTATCACCTCTATGCCGACGACACGCAGATCTACCTATCTGGACCCGACCTCGCCTCCTTACTGACTGAAATCCCACAATGTCTGTCTGCTATCTCAGCTTTCTTCTCTGCTCACTTTCTCAAACTGAACATGGACAAAACAGAATTCATCATCTTTCCCCCATCTCACTCTACCCCACCACCAGACCTATCCATCAATGTCAATGGCTGCTCTCTTTCCCCAGTCCCGCATGCCCGGTGCCTTGGGGTGATCCTCGACTCTGCGCTCTCTTTCAAACCACATATCCAAGCCCTCGCCTCCTCCTGCCGCCTCAAACTCAAAAATATTTCCCGGATCCGCTCATTCCTCAACCACGAAACCACAAAAACACTAGTGCACGCTCTTATCATCTCCCGCCTCGACTACTGCAACCTCCTACTCTCTGGCCTCCCCTCTAGCACTTTGGCACCGCACCTGTCCATCCTACACTCTGCTGCCTGACTAATCCACCTGTCTCCCCGCTATTCCTCAGCCTCCCCCCTATGCCAGGCCCTTCACTGGCTTCTTATTGCCCAGAGGATCCAATTCAAAATCCTAACCATGACATACAAAGCCATCCACAACCTGTCTCCTCCATACATCTGTGACATGGTCTCTAGGTACCTACCTGCACGCAACCTTCGATCATCCCAAGATCTCCTTCTCTACTCCCCCCTTATCTCTTCTTCCCACAACTGCATACAAGACTTCTCCTGTGCTTCCCCCATACTCTGGAACTCCCTGCCTCAACACATCAGACTCTCACCATCAACGGAAACCTTCAAGAAGAACCTGAAGACCCACCTGTTCCGACAAGCCTACAGCCTGCAATAATCCTCGGTCTACTGAACCACCGCACAACCTGCTCTACCCTCTCCTACTGTATCCTCACCCATCCCTGTAGACTGTGAGCCCTCGCGGGCAGGGTCCCCTCTCCTTATGTACTTGTGTGTCCCTTGTCTTACACTTGTTTATTATTCTTGTATATATTACACTTGTCTATATTTCCCCTTTTCACATGTAAAGCGCCATGGAATAAATGGCGCTATATAAATGCATAATAATAATAATAATAATAATAATAATAATAATGTTCCACAATACGCACATGGCACTACGCATGCTTTGGCCTATGGTTAAATAATTGATGATATTTTTTTCTTTTTTTTGTGTGTGTAGTTTCCACTGGGACAAGTCAAACTCTGGGAAGCAAAAGTAGAGGAGGTAGATCGATCCTGTGACTCTGATGAGGACTATGAGACCAGTGGACGGAGCCTCTTATCGACACATTTTACCATCGTCATCCACCCCAAAGAACAGGATCCCACATACCTTCTCATTGGTTCCAAGCATGAGAAAGTATGCATCACTCTCAGAGATGTAGTGCGGATATGCCTCACTAATGGAATTTATGGGGGTGAAAGCAGGGAATTTGACTACCAGTAGTGTATAAACAACAGTAGCAAGTTGTCATCTATACATCTAGGCATCTTGGACAGTAAATTTTGCTTTGGATGGTATAGGCTGCCCTACATCCTTGGACTGCTCTACATCCCTTACATCAGAATTTGCACAGCTGACGCATTTTTTGCCTCCATGGTAATAGTCCTAGTCAGAATATGTTTGCTGAACAGAGTTGATGACTGCGGTGGCCACTTTGATATTCTCTGATATCACTACTAGAATATATCACTAGCAGGGACATTTATTCTGTGCATTTTTGCCTCTGATAGTCGCACAGGATTTAGAATAACAAGACACGAACAATGAATATTTCGGTTGTTTTCTAGGATACATGGCACTACCATTTAACCATGGCAGCAGGAGTGACAGGAGCAAGTGTGGGCACAGAGTTTGAGCAGCTGGTGTGCAAACTATTGAGCTTGGATGGAGAATCATGTAAGTGCTGCTTCTCAGGAAGAATATCGCATATGTGTCCAATCTATACGTGTGGCAGTGTATGGAGGCAGTGAAGGTGCAGAGGTACAGTCGAGACAAGCTCCATGCTTACTAGGAATCCATAAGATTGGTCAATTGTTTACCGACCAGCCCGGCCATCAGATCTGACTACATTAGATCTCTAGGACTGATGTTGGGGGGTTAAATTGAACAATTGTCCAGGATCCCCGTATCTCCAGGGACACCCTTCTCCAGCTGAAAAGCCATGACTGCAGTAGAGAGTGTCCAACACTAGCTCTGTAGAGCTCCATATTTTCCGAGACCAGAATAATGACCTTCAGTATCAGAAAAATATCACCCTGTTCCTTAAAGATGTTGTATATGTTTGACATCCCATTTTCGTACACCCTATTTGGGAATCATGAGTTAATACAGGGGTCCCCTCTTCAGGATACTCATTTCTTATCCACTGTGAAGAATGTTACAAGGCGTCTCCTATCCCGGAGGACCTGTGCCGTCCTGCATCATACAGACAAACGATTGATATAAATGAGTCTTGTGTAATGCTTCATTCCTCCTGTGGTGGTGCTGTAGGGAAATGTTACACCAAGTGTCAGATTTCCACACAGCTGATTGCTGGGATCGGGGGATGCTGTAATTTGCCTTTGATGCTGAACATATGTTATATAGTTACTAATTTTATTGCCCTGTTTAGGCACACAAGTATGGAGACATCCCGCTCTGTGCCACAGCAAGGAAGCCATAACGTCACCACTTACTACCTTACCCTCAGAGGCACTACAGACAGAAGCCATCAAATTATTTAAGGTAAAAAAAGAAAAGTAAATGTGCGCATCATGTAATGTTAACAGCAAGTACATAATTTGCCCATGTCCCATTACTTTATGAACCTGCCATTTTGTTGGCGCTGTTGCTGTGAAGCATCGGGTCCTGGGTTTGAATCCAATCAAGGACAGACACTTGAACTTTGTGTGTTTGTTGTGGCTAGATCACATAGTGCGCCATACATTATAATAGGCCCTACATAATGCTCCAAACAGTATAAAGGGCCCCACATAGTGCTCAACACAGTATAAAGGGCCCCACATAGCGCTTCATATAATATAAAGGGCCCCACATAGTGCTCCATACAATATAAAGGGCCCCACATAGTGCTCCATACAGTATAAAGGGCCCCACATAGCACTCCATATAATATAAAGGGCCCCACATAGTGCTCCATACAGTATAAAGGGCCCCACATAGTGCTCCATACAGTATAAAGGGCCCCACATAGCGCTTCATATAATATAAAGGGCCCCACATAGTGCTCCATACAGTATAAAGGGCCCCACATAGTGCTCCATACAGTATAAAGGGCCCCACATAGCACTCCATATAATATAAAGGGCCCCACATAGTGCTCCATACAGTATAAAGGGCCCCACATAGTGCTCCATACAGTATAAAGGGCCCCACATAGCGCTTCATATAATATAAAGGGCCCCACATAGTGCTCCATACAGTATAAAGGGCCCCACATAGTGCTCCATACAGTATAAAGGGCCCCACATAGCGCTTCATATAATATAAAGGGCCCCACATAGTGCTCCATACAGTATAAAGGGCCCCACATAGTGCTTCATACAGTATAAAGGGCCCCACATAGTGCTCCATACAGTATAAAGGGCCCCACATAGTGCTCAATACAGTATAATAGCCCGACATAATGCTCCATACAGTGTAATGCTCAGTACCAAAGCACCGAGATCAGTGCCTGGCTAGATCACGTAGTGCTCCATACTGTATAATAGGCCCCACATAGTGCTCCACACAGTATAAAGGGCCCCACATAGTGCTCCATACAGTATAAAGGGCCCCACATAGTGCTTCATGAGCCCTACATAGTGCTCCATACAGTGTAATGAGCCACATATATTGCTCCATACAGTATAATAGACCCCACATAGTGCTCCATACAGAATAAAGGGCCCCACATAGTGCTCCATACAGTATAATAGCCCCACATAGTGCTCCATACAGTATAATAGCCCCACATAGTGCCCATACAGTATAATGAGCCACATATATTGCTCTATACAGTATAAAAAGCCCCACATGGTGCTCTATACAGTATAATAGCCCCACATAGTTCTCCATACAGTATAATAGCCCCACATAGTGCTCTATACAGTGTAATAGGCCCCACATAGTTCTCCATACAGTATAAAGGGCCCCATATAGTGCTATCTAATATATACTTACCTTGTAACGTGTTCATATCCTGTTCCATCCAGATGTGTCCGGATCCCAGAATTCCAAGCGGCAGATGGGTCTCAATATGGAAACTGCTGGTACCACCAGCGGAACACCATCGCACCACACACACACTGTATACGCCGTACGCACCACACACACACTGTATTCGCGGTATGCACCACACTCACTGTATACGCCATATGCACTACACACACACGAGATGACATGAGAGGAGAAGACAGCAAATGGGGGAGAGAGAAAGCGCACAGGGGTGACAGAGACAGAGCACAGGGGGGAGACAGCTCAAATGGGAGAGAGAACACAGCACAGGAAGGAGAGAGACAGCAGACATCGTAACGCTTTTCTAAAGGCTCAGGACTCTATATTCTAACAGCAATCCGCGTTTGATCCATATAAAAAAAGAATTGGATCCAGCACCTCTGTTAAAATCGCAGGCTTTATTTCATCCTTTAGAACATAGTATTATGGCAAAGTTCACACTTGACATGGATAATGTATCACATCAAGGAGACAGTCCCACGAGAGATTCAAAGACAAGGTTGAAGCGTTTCGAAGCGATGCTTCTGAATCATAACCTCAATCCGTGTTTGATAAAGGCCCATGTCAAACGTCACTGTAAAACGTTGCAAGAAAATATTCGCTATTCATTCGGGAGTACTGAGTATCTTGCGATGTTCTTATAAATATTTTATACTTAGGGAAAATATGGTAATTGTTTTTTTTTTTTTAAATATCATCCTGTTGTTTTTGGACAGTTTCCGAAATGTTTTAGCTAATATTTCACACTGGACCGCTCCATCCAGGCCTTCACTTTAGGCGTGGGACTTGCGGGTAATATGAGAGCAGCAGACACTTATGTCATCGTCTCTACACACCTACAGTGGAATATGCTGCAAAGCAAACACAGGAATATCCAGCTGCAGCAAATCAGCCGCCTATGTGAAGGAATAAGTCCTGTATACGATGCGAAGGAGAACACAGCGTGCTGGGAGGTCGAGGCAGAGATCGGGATAAGAAATACCTGCACCTCATTCTGTAATCTGTGCCTGGCGGAGACTGACACACGGACAGGCTAAGTGGATTCGCTTCTCATTGACCCACAGTGTTTGGAATCCGGATAATGAGCAGGGTACACTCCACCCCCCTCTATAATATCTGAAAATTATGACTTCCAAGATTATTTATTACGACAGGAACATGATCTACTCCTCTGACCTTGGCGGACTTTTATAATACATTTTCTTATTTCTGTAGGGAATTTAAAAAAAGAAAACATTGAAATTAAAATGCAAAATTGTAACTAGCATTGGCTAAATAATCTCCTGCTGACTGTTGTGAAATTATGCTTTTTTACTTTCAATAGGACCAGTCATAAATATGTGGCGCCCCTGAGGGTTCAGTCGCCACAGAGGTACTGCACCTCCTCGGGAGGTGTGGTACCCCACCATCCAGGTAAGGTGGAGACCCCTGACCACGCTCCAACACCTGCATCCCACACAACACAGTAGTGTAGCAAAGCACCTTTGGTGGCTCCCTGCTTGGAACACGAAGCGTGCTGGGAGGCGGGTGGAGTTTAGTTTGCACTAAAAGAGCGGGAAGAGGATAGGATAGGGGGAGTTAGTCTCAGGAGTCTGACGAGGTCGGACCTGTGTAAGGAGATCCCCTGAGAGGGATGAAGGAGGGAAAGTGCTGCAGCCGACCTCAGTGATCTGGGTCCGCTGGCACAGGAAAGGAACACTGCAAGAAAGCCTGACTCTCCATAAGAAGGAAAGGATTAGTACGGAACGTGAGAAGAGGAAGAGAACAGAGGATTGAAGGTTAGAGGAGAGCCCCACTCAAGTTCTAGGTGCAAGGCCGGGGTCCGGACCCCGAGGTATTTGGATACTTATGGTCCCGCAACAGACACCGGAGGAATAGAAGTTTGTCATCGCTTTAAGACTTGGGGGCACAACAGCAACGAGTTAGAGAGCCGGGACTTGGAAGCAGAGAGTCCCCGAAGCAGGCTACAGCTGTCTGCCGTACAAGTAGAGTTCAAAGGAACATCGGACAGGAGTAACTCCAGTGTAACTCAGTACTAGGAGTACTTCACTTAAAGGCGCTATAAGAGGAGACGTTCAGAAAAGGCACATATGTTGGCGGAGTGTTGGAAAGGTGTGCTTCATCTTGCCGGAAGGTTGGCTGGGCTCCTGACCCGGAGGACACGGCACCGATGCGGGCTCTTGAGCCACCACAGACTGTGAGTAAAGCTTTGGAACTACATGCCCTGGTGTCCTCCACTTATTCCTGCGTCAACCTGCCCAGCACTGCTACATCCCTTGCGCCCGACACTACACCATCTAAGTGTTGCTACATCCACTCTGCCCTGGGACTGAAGCCCTGCCTGTGGAGGGCTATACCATCACTGCTGCACCACACCATCAGTCCCAGAGGATCTATCTGCAGCGTCGGCTTAACATCTACATTGCCGAACACCACAGGTGGCGTCACGACTTACACATTCACACTGAACATTTACAATGGGCGCCCAGGGCCACGGACCGGGTCACCGCTGCTGTGACACATCCCTGTGAGATACCTGCCCGGTACCGAGTACCCCACAGCCCTGGGTGTGAGGACGACCCAAATATCTTTTTTATCTATTTTTTAAATTTTTCCCTGGTGATCTCCTGAATCTGGCATCTTTTTTTCTTTTGTTTCTGCGCCTCTCCATTCCTGAGATATGACCTTCTCTTTCCTGTATAAAAATCTAGTTTATTTACAAGGGGGCGTGGGCCCAAGCTCTTCTCTGTGGGTGTTTTCTTGAAGACCACACCCGCTTGACTAACAAGACTAGATTTGCTTATGGAAAAGAAGGCGCCATATCTCAGGAACGGAGGGGCGCGGGAATAAAAGAAAAACAATGCCGGATTCAGGCGAACAGCGGCATTTACATCAGATTAAAAAAAATTGCATATTTATGGTAAGTGACAGGTCATCTTAAATAATGGCTCATGTGAATACTGCTTCAGTACAGCTCTGTAGCTCAATAATAGGCAGGTAATTGCTACCTACATGTCTATTGTGCCCAGCACCGATCTCTGCAGGCATAGAGTGGTCACTGGCTGCTCCTGCCAGTGCTTTAGTAGTTTCTGCTGATGTCACTTTGAAAGAACAGTGGCTTCTTTTTCACTCTGCTGTGTGGACACGGCGTGACTGCTGACATTATACTGATTGACAACTGTCTCCCAGCTGCCTAACTGCAGGGAGCCAGGTGTCGATCATATTGCATCAACATAGCAGCCTGGAAGAAGAAGAGCTACTCTGTTGACATGGGGCAGCTGAATCGCACAAAGTTTCAATGAATGAAATTGCACAAAGTTTCAATCAGCAATCTTCATTCTTTCTTTCATTTTCTGACCCCCTTGATATGCAGTTTGCAGTCTGTTCCAAGTTTAAGATTTTTCTCTTGTGGGAGTGTCCCTCCCTGTAATACCGGCTGGATGTGAGATCCGAGTGTATCCACGGTGCTGAGATTTTCAGCCTCTAATATTTAATATCAGCTTCTATCCTGCAATTTTCTCTTCATGTACTTTTTTCTTTTCTTTGCCCTCTTTGAGACATTTCCTCCTGTTTCTGCTGTGAAGAGCTGTGTATAATCTTCTCCAACACCTGCTGCTGTCTCTAACACTGAAAGAAGAGTGGAGAGCGCCCTCAAGAGGCTCTGACAGATTTGTAACATTTTTTCAAAGTGTTGATGGACTTACATACACTTTGCAGCCAATGTTATAACATTTTCAATGAAAACTATTTACAAAGTTGCTTACGTTCAGCATTTAGTAAGCAAATGAACAATAAACAAATGGCGAGAAGATGCACGTAACCTTTAAACCCTGGACAACCCTTTTATATAAAGTATACAGCAAGCTTGTGTGCTCCTTCTAATGGTGGTTGCAGAATGTTATTGTTTTACTGTCAATTTATGGACAGAATGTAGATTAAAAAAAATATCTGACCTCTATAAAGATACATTATGCACAGACTTTTGGACCTGGCAAAAATAGAAGATAAAAAGACGATCAAATATTCTGAGTAGTGGTAAAAACACAAAACTTTACTCAAAAGATCAGGTAAAAGGAAACCCCCTGACGAAGGCTCCACTGAAACACGCGCCGGGGTGGATGCACGTCCAGCCAAGAATTTCACAGCCCCCCTGACATATGACTTGAGTTAATCATATATATATATATATATATATATATACAGTATATCTCCTATTTAGGAATATGCACTGGTACTTATCATTATACTTTGATTATGTGATTTATATACCACTATACAGGCCATATGGGATTGTGCAATTATCTGTTGCAGTGTTCCCAGCTAGATACAATCAGTTTTTTGACTAGCACCTGTGTTTGGCGTGCGCCCATTGTTTGCATGTGTGTATTCATTATTCCTTCCCCCTTTCCTTTTATCTGATCTTTTGAATAAAGTTTAGTATTTTTATTACTGCTCAGGATATTTGATCTTTTTTTTGTTTTGTTTTTGCCATGTTCTTTTGACAATTTGCCCTGCTATTACTGATGAATTTGGTCCGATATTGCGCATGTTATTTTTAGCATTGTTGCTATTACACTATATCTTACGGACGTGATATTTTCCCATGAGCTATTTATGGTAGACTTTTGGACCTGTGCGGATAAAAAAAATTAGTGTGCAAAGATAGAAATTCACTGGGAGACAGGAGACATCAATGCAACATAGAGACACAATAAAACTCGCACTGGACACTAGATTGTAATCCCTACATTGCATTAGATCACCGGGGATGTTCACATTATTCCTCCCACCTCCCAAGATATGAAGCCTAAGGCTGTGATCACACAGAATACATTGAGAAATTGTTTTTTTTTTGTTTTTTTTTGGAGGGGATCCTCTTCAAAATGCTTAAACAATCTTTGGAAAATCCTTCGTATTCATTTCCATAGAAAAATAACTTTGCTGTATGAAGAGTTTTGTAAGGTTTTACTTTTTTTTTTTTCGAAAGAGGTTTTGAAAAATGCCTGGTGGAAAAAAAAAAAAGATGGATCTCACGCCTTTGAATTGTATCCTGTAGGTAGGTGTCTTCTTCAAACTCAGCACTGACCAGTCAAACGGCTGCGAAAGAAAAAAGGTTCAGAATAAAAACTTTCCAAAACTTCATCCGAATAATTTTGAGGAAAAGAAAAACTCCTTTAAAAGCTCCCTGAATATGATAATTTTTTGAAGTATCATCCACTTAAAATGCTCATGTCCACATTAAAAACCTCACGTCAAACATAGCCTCTATGGAAGTACATTGTATGCTCCACCTTGACCTCAAGGCAAATTCTGCTCAATATTTCGCATTGGTGTTTTTAAGCTCAAACCAGTAGAGGTGCATATCTTTTCATTATACTTTTTTTTTCACTCCTGTTTTTGCTTATAATTTACTACTGATAGAAAACTCATTTGGTGACTAAATACTAAATTCATGCAGTTTTAAATTGCAGTTTGTAGAGGTGGCCACAAGAGGGAGGTAGAGTCATATGATTTTATATACAACTAGAAAGTCCACGGCGAAAGTTCATCATAATTTCCCCAGACATCGATGTCAAACTCAAATACACGGCAGGCCAAAATTAAAAGGTTAAACAAAGTCACGGGCCAATCCTGATATTTGTTAAAAAAATGTCTACAATTGAGGATGTGTTTCCTTATGGTAAAATATAATAATGAACTTTTTTATATGGAGACAACTTAAAGGGGTTGTCCCACAAACAAAATACGTTTTAATTTATAGATCTTGGATTACAATTTTGGAATATAGTATGTTTTGTAAGAGCAGTAAATAGCATATGGCTCAATGGCCTAATTTAAATATGTAATAACAAAGGATAAAAAAAAACCTTGAATAATACAGATAATAATAATAAAATATAATGCAAACAAAAGTGCCCTCAAACACAGTAGGATACCCCCACAACTCGTACACAGTACCTTCCACATGCACAATATTATGATGACCCTATTGACAGTATAATGGCCTCACATAGTGCTCTATACGGTATTATGGACCCCATATAGTGCTCCAAACAGTATAATGGCCCCAGACTGTCCTCCATACAGTATTATAGCCCCACAATAGTGCTCCAAACAGTGTAATGGCCTCACATAGTGCTCTATACGATATAATGGACTCTACATAGTCCTCCATACAGTATAATAGGCCTCACATAGTCCTCCATACAGTATAAAGGACCCCACATAGTGATCCTTACAATATAATAGCCCCACATAGTGCTTCATACAGTGTAATGTCCTCACTTAGTTCTCAAGCTGTGTAATGGTCTCACACAGTGCTCCATACAGAATAATGGACTCATATAGTGATCCATACGGTATAATGGTCCCACATAGTGCTCCATACAGTATAATAGGCCCTACATAGTCCTCCATACAGTATAATGACCTCACATAGTCCTGCATACCTAATAATGACCCCACATAGTCCTTTATACAGTATAATGGCCTCACATAGTGCTCCATACAGTATAATGTACACAACATAATGTTCCATACAGTATAATGACCTCCACATAGTGTTCACTCCATACAGTATAAAAGACCCCATGTAGTGTTCGCTATATACAGTATAATAGGCCCCACATAGTGTTCCATACAGTGTAATGGCCTCACATAGTGCTTCATATGGTATAATGGACCCCATATAGTGCTCCATACAGTATAATGGCCCCACATAGTGCTCCATACAGTATAATAGGCCCCACATAGTCCTCCATACAGTATTATGGCCTCACATAGTCCTCTATACAGTATAATGACCTCACATAGTCCTTCATACAGTATAATGGCCCCACATAGTGCTCCATACAATAAAATACACCTCACATAGTCCTCCAGTTACAGATCTCCATGGAACTTTCTGAGCACCAGCTGTCATCTCCTTGCTCAGTAATGGGAACATCTGTATTCACTGAAGACACATTTTACCTGTCAGTTGAGAATTTTGAAAATGAAAGATCAGTCCTGGAGGAGAAAGAAGCAGATTTCTCTGATAAGATATATCACAAAATGTCTTATTTTATTTTACTATTGCTCATTTTGCCTTTCTACCCAGCTAATTTTTCTCTTTTCCATTAGGTCTATGACATCATGTGATTAAAAACTGACTAGCTGAATCTATCTATGCTCTATGTAACAACAGGAGGTCAATTTTCCCTGTATGAATCATGAGTCAATGCAAAAGTCCCTGGCAGGAAGGAGAAGGGAACAGCTAGGTCAGGAGTTGAAGAGGGTGTTGTGAGTTCATTTTCCCCTTCACCATTGAGGTCTGAGGAACTCCCTCTTCTGGTGAAGGAAGGTAGTGAGGCTGATTACCAAGCACCTGAGCAGATAGATGATGACTGGGTGAAGGGAATTGCTGACTGGATATAAGGCAGCCGACGCCCTTCTGCCTTGCTGGTGATTTCTCTGAGGGACTCTAGGAGACCAGTCTGATTCCTGCTCCTCAAAAGCTAAGTTTTCTGCTCTGCTTTTTGCATTTGTGTTTTGGTTTTATTTTGCCTTGTTTTTCTGATTTCGGCCATTCCCTGCTGGGGGTGAGCTGAATTCCTTTTTGTCTTTTTACTCTGTCTTCAGAAAATACCTGAGTACTGATATAGTCTTTTTGAAGGAGCTGTTGTCACGTCACCGCCAGACTCAGGGCCTGCTGTCCCGGCCTAGGCCAGTAGGAGGCGCCGGACTATCACATCACCGTCAGACTCAGGGCCTGCTGTCCCGGCCTCGACCAATAGGAGGCGCCGGACTGTCCTATCACCGTCTGACCCGTGGCCTGCAGTCCCGGCCTTGGTCTCTGGGAGGCGCTGTGCTTCAACCCCGAGTGATGGCGGCGATAGTCATGAGGCTCCTGCGCAGGCGTCCGCTGGACGCAGGCTTCGCTCCTCGGTCAGTCATGAAGGGGCTGGTGCATCACCATCCAGCCTGGTCCTGGGGGCGGTCCGGATGACATCATCAGCCCACGGGCCTGTGAGGGATGACCTGATCCCTCAAATTCCTTGGGACTGCTCTTGCAGGCCGCCGGATATATTCTTGGTTCCCCTGCGTGTTACTGTGTGTATTACTGTTGACTGACTCTGACTTTTGCCTGGACTTCTGACCCTTCTTCTGCCTAACGATTCTGTACCTCTGCGACTCTCCTGGTTTATGACACTGACTTCGGCCTGGATTCTGACTCTGCTTCTGCCTAACGATTCTGTACCTCTGCAACTCTCCTGGTTTATGACACTGACTTCGGCCTGGATTCTGACTCTGCTTCTGCCTAATGATTCTGTACCTCTGCGACTCTCCTGGTTTATGACTCTGGCTTTGACCTGGTATCTGTCTTTGCTGCTGTCTACCGTTTTTATACCTTTTCTGGCTGACTGGTTTAGTCTCGGATATCATTGCCTTTGTGTCCTGTGTTGGGACACCTTTCTGGCGACCATCCTGCTCTGGTCATTGCTCCTATTCAGACAGCACCTCCTGGGCTCTGCTATAAATCCAGATCCCTGTATAGGGGTAAAGGGTATCAGTGTTTCTCGGGGTGTTGTCTGGCTGCAGCCCAGACCGCAGGCAGACGTCACAGCTGTTTTGTCCCAAAAAGATCCTGTAACATCTAAAATGAATCCCTGTGCTTTCTTTTCCCGAAAGTTCTCCCCATCTGAACGTAACTATGATGTGGGGAATCGGGAACTGTTGGCCATGAAGTGGGCATTTGAGGAGTGGAGACATTGGTTGGAGGGAGCTAGACATCAAGTTGTGGTCCTCACTGACCACAAGAATTTGATATACCTGGAGTCGGCCAAACGCTTGAACCCTAGACAGGCTAGGTGGGCCTTGTTTTTTACACGTTTTGATTTTGTGGTTTCTTTTCTTCCTGGCACTAAGAATGTCAAGGCTGACGCTCTCTCTAGGAGCTTCTTTGCTGATTCTCCTATGGTGACCAAGCCTGCTACCATCTTAGGCGAAGGGGTAGTTCTTTCTGCCATCTCGCCCGATTTGAGACGTGCTCTGGAAGAGTTCCAGGAGGACAAACCTGAGCGTTGTCCCAGTGGAAAGTTGTATGTTCCTGACCAGTGGAATAAGAGAGTGATGTCTGAAGTTCATTGCTCTGCATTGGCTGGTCATCCAGGTATTTTTGGTACTAGAGATCTGGTGAGTCGGTCTTTTTGGTGGCCCGCCTTGTCTCTTGATGTCAGGAATTTTGTGCAGTCCTGTGGGACTTGCTCCCGGTCTAAACCTTGTTCTCGCTCTAGTGGGTTGTTGATGCCTTTGCTGGTCCCCAGGAGGCCATGGACCCATATTTCAATGGATTTCATCTCTGATATGCCTGTCTCTCAGAGAATAATTGACTGTTATTTGGGTGATTTGTGATAGGTTCTCTAAGATGGTTCATCTTGTACCACTCCCTAAGTTGCCATCTTCCTCTGAGTTGGTGCCCCTGTTTTTGCAACAGGTGGTTCGCTTGCACGGGATTCCTGAGAACATTGTATCTGACAGAGTTCAGTTTGTGTCTAGATTTTGGAGGACTTTCTGTTCCAAGCTAGGAATTCAGTTGTCCTTCTCCTCTGCTTTTCACCCTCAGACCAATGGGCAGACGGAGAGAACAAACCAGACCTTGGAGTCGTATTTGAGATGTTTTATTTCCGCTGATCAGGATGATTGGGTTTCATTTTTGCCCTTGACCGAATTAGCTTTAAATAATAGAGCTAGTTCTGCCACTTTGATGTCACCTTTTTTTGTAACTTTGGGTTTCATCCTCGATTTTCTTCAGGGCAGGTGGAGCCTTCTGCCTGCCCAGGTGTTGACACTGTGGTGGAGAGAATGCACCAGATCTGGGACCAAGTGGTGGATAAGTTATCTCTCTCCCAGGAAAAGGCCCAGCGGTTTTCCAACCGACATAGGACCATTGGTCCCCAGTTTACGGTGGGTGATATGGTTTAGTTATCATCAAAAAATATCGCTATGAAGGTGGCTTCTCCTAAGTTTAAGCCTAGATTTATTGGACCTTACAAGATTTTGGAGATTATTAATCCGGTCTCTTTTCGGTTGGCTCTTCCTGTCACATTTAAAATCCATAATGTGTTTCATAAGTCCTTGCTGAAGAGGTTTGTTGAACTAGTAGTTCCTGGGGTGGCACCTCCGGACCCTGTATTGGTTGAAGGTAACATGGAATATGAGGTAGAGAAGATACTGGATTCCCGTCTGGCTAGACGGAGACTCCAGTATTTGGTTAAGTGGAAGGGTTATGGTCAGGAGGATAATTCCTGGGTCTCTGCCTCTGATATTCATGACAAAAGATTGGTGCGTGCCTTTCATCGGGCTCACCCTGATCGCCCTGGTGGCGTGGATGAGGGTTTGGTGACCCCTCCTCAGGGGGGAGGTACTGTTGTGAGTTCATTTTCCCCTTCACTATTGAGGTCTGAGGAACTCCCTCTTCTGGTGAAGGAAGGTAGTGAGGCTGATTACCAAGCACCTGAGCAGATAGATGATGACTGGGTGACGGGAATTGCTGACTGGATATAAGGCAGCTGACGCCCTTCTGCCTTGCTGGTGATTTCTCTGAGGGATTCTAGGAGACCAGTCTGATTCCTGCTCCTCAAAAGCTAAGTTTTCTGCTCTGCTTTTTGCATTTGTGTTTTGGTTTTATTTTGCCTTGTTTTTCTGATTTCGGCCATTCCCTGCTGGGGGTGAGCTGAATTCCTTTTTGTCTTTTTGCTCTGTCTTCAGAAAATACCTGAGTACTGATATAGTCTTTTTGAAGCCTAGCGTCTTCAGGGCCTTTTTCCCTATCAGTCTGTTGGCTCATATTTTTGATAGGGTTTTGGCGGATTGCAGACAGCAGCTTTTCTGTCCTGTCCTATTGAGTTAGCTTGGGCCCCATCATTTGCTCAGCCTATCTTTCTATCTGTGTTAGTGTTTTTTCATCTTGCTTCACCGTCATTATATGTTGGGGGCTGCCTATTGCTTTGGGGTCTGCTCTGGGGCAGTTTAGATTTCCCTTTCTGTCTTTAGGCTATTTAGTTCTCAGGCTGTGATCGAGGGGTCTAGGGCACCGTAGGAACCCCCCACGGCTACTGCTAGTTGTTGTGGATAGGTTCAGGGGTCTGCAATCCGATAGCTGCCAACTTCTCTGGTTTTCTGGACTTTGCTAGTATTTCTGTTTTTGCCTCCTACGGTGACTCATTTCATAACAAGAGGGGTTGATAAATGCAGGGAAACGAGACTTCCTGTTTCTACATAGAGCAGGGAAAAGAGAAGAATTTACAGGGTAGAAAGACAAATTGAGCAATTGTAAGTACACAGTGCTGTATAATATGATGACTACAATATATTAAAAGGATAAAAACTTTGATGAGGAGGAGGAGGAGGAGTGCTTCTTTAAGCTGATGTCTATCTATCTATCTATCTATCTATCTATCCTAGTAAGCTGACCTTTGATGTCATTTCATGTCTCCAGACCTGCCAGCTCTTCCTCAATGCTGCTGTCGATTCACCCGCCATTGATTATCATGTCTCCTTGGCTCAAAGTGCCCTACAAGTCTGTCTAACCCACCCCGAGCTTCAGAATGAGATCTACTGTCAGCTGATTAAACAGACGAGACACCGGCAGCCACAGAACCAGCCCAGCCCCATCCAGGTAAGCAACGTGGAAAGAAGCATCTAAAATGACTTTGATGGTCTATCCTCCATGTATACACAGGAGGTCCAGTGATGATTCTGATATAGGGTAATAATAAAATAGTGAAATAAAAAATAGTATCATGAAATAAAGTAAAGACAACAGACTATAAAAATGTATAATTTTTATTTATAAAATGTTATGTAGGATTTCAGAAAAAAAAACCTGAAAAAAACTAGAGGATCAAAGGGCAAATTATAATTACATTATTATAGTTATTACTATTATTTATTTATATAGCGCCATTAATTCCATGGTGCTGTACATGAGAAGGGGGGTTACATACAAAGTTATAGATACCGTTAACAGTAAACAAATTTACAATGACAGACTGGTGCAGAGGGGAGGGGACCCTGCCCTAGCGGACTTACTTTCTATGGGAATGTCAACAAACACATCTAACCAGGTAAACTTTTGCATAAATCAAGACATATTGGCGAATATGCCCAACCAGGTAATATTATCTATAGTAATATACGGTACATTCTACCTATTGTAATGCAGTGACCCCTGTGGCAGCTAGGGGGCGCTGTATGGGCTGCCCAGGACATGCATGCAGACATTCCCTTTGTTATTATAGGAAAATGGTGAGTGGCAGGATTATAAATGGCCGATATGTATCACAGGGGTGGGTGCCCTGTGATGGAAGCTGGAATATGTATTGATCAGCAGAGATATATTGCTGAGGGTTTGTTGCTGTGTATTAGGGAAGCTTCCAGGTGACTTGGTGAGATGAGTGGGACCAGTCACCTACAAACCCACCCAGGGGTGTGTCTGAACGCCCAGTGTAAAGCCTGTGTGTGTATGGCTGGGTGTGTTGAAAGGACCTGCAGTGTGGTCATGACCATGTAATCCATACCTCACCTGTGGGTGTGGTTATGGACCATATAATGTGCCTGAGGTGGGTCACATGAAGAGAGAGTGTGTACCTGAATGGTACATCACTATTTTCTTAAAGGAAATCTGTTACCAGGTTTTTGCTGCCTAATCTGAGAACAGCAGAATGTAGAGACAGAGACCCTGATTCCAGCAATGTGTCACTTACGGTGCTGCTGGCTGCAGTTTTGATAAAATCACTGTTTTATCAGCAAGAGCTTGCACATATTACATCATGTTTATTTTCCAAATTCCTCCATGCATGTTCCAAGGGTAGCAAGGAAAGATAACCACCATCATCTCTTCTCTTAATGATCGACTTAAAAAACTAAAATGTTTTGAGTGGTATTAAATCTATCCAAACCCTAAGAAATATCTTTTTGAAGCTTTTTGATTGATGGTACATAAATGATAGACCTGTATGTGTTTTCACAGGGCTGGCAGCTCCTGGCATTGTGCGTTGGCCTCTTCCTTCCTCAGCATCCATACATCTGGCTCTTAAAACTATTCCTGAAGAAGAATGCTGACATCAGGTATTCCATAGATGTCCACTACCCTGTCTGGTCTATTAGAGCAAAGTTATAGAATTTTTGAGCACAAGTGCTCGCTACTCAAGTTTGCATCGGGTCGTGGCATGCACGGAGTACCACAGATCCCGCATGTTTATTTTGTGGTGACTAACAGCCACGAAACATGCGGAATTGGAACTTAAGCATGTCACTCAAGCACCCGCAATATTTAGTGCATACCCGTGCAGCGGAAGCAAACTGGAGTAGCGAGCACTTGTGCTCAACGCTAATGACAACATTCAATATCACAACCTAATGTTATCAAATTCTGTGTGGTATCTGTGGGTTCAGAATGCTCACTATACCCCTGGATAAAATTCTTGAGGGGTGTGGTTTCCAAAATGGGGTCACTTGTTGGGGGTTTCCACTGTTTAGGCACATCAGGGGCTCTCCAAACTTGACCTGGTATCAGCTCTCGGTTCCAGCCATTTTTGCGTTCAAAAAGTCAAACTGTGCTCCTTCCCTTCCAAGCCCTGCTGTGTGCCCAAACAGTGGTTTTCCCCAACATATGGGGTATCGGCGTACTCAGGAGAAATTGCACCACAAATATTCTGGTCCTATTTCTCTTGTCATCCTTGTGAAAATAAAAAAGTTTGAATCTAAACTAAATTTTTGTTGGAAAAACTGAAATGTAAATTTTTTCTTTCCATGTTGCTTCAGTTCTCGCGAAGCAGCTGAAGGGTTAATAAACTTCTTGAATGTGGTTTTGAACACCTTGAGGGGTGCAGATTTTATAATGGTGTCACATTTGGGTATTTTCTGTCATATAGGCCCCTCAAAATCAGTTCAAATGTGAGTCGGTCCCTAAAAACAATGGTTTTGTAAATTTTGTTGGAAAAACATCCTAACAAAAAAAAAATTGTTTCCAAAATTGTGCTGATGTAAAGTAGCCAAGTGGGAAATGTTATGCATGAACTATTTTGTGTGACATATCACTCTGATTCAAGGGCACAAAAAATAAAAGTTTGAAAATTGCACAATTTTCTACGTTTTTGCCAAATTTCCGTTTTTTTCTTAAATAAGCGCAAGTCATATCGAAGAAATTTTATCACTGACATGAAGCACAATATGTCATTAGGAATCAGTGGGATACTTTGAAGAGTTCCAGAGTTATTACCACATAAAATGACACTGGTCAGAACTGTAAAAATTGGCTTGGTCATACTTGGCTCGGTTACCAAGGGGTTAACCAAGTACCCTATGCTATTTACATGTACTATTATTTATTTAATTACTTTAGGGCATATGCTCATTTTGATTTTTTTCTTGGGTTTGGTCTGTGAAATAGCCACAGTGAGAACGTGCTCTTACACTTTGCACATGTACAAACTAATTCTCTGGCTCATTTCTTTGGGTCCCTAGGGTACCTCTATAATTAATAACCAGCAAAGGCTATGCAAATGCTGTGGGCTGATATTATTAGTCTGGGAAGGGACCATGGATTCTGGCCCCTCCCAGGCTAAAAACATCAGCTCTCAGCCTCCCCAGAAAAGATGCATCTCTAAGATGTGCCAATTCTGGCAGTAAGCCTCGCTCTTCCCACTTGTCTTGTAGCGGTGGCAAGTGGAGCGATAGTTGGGGTTTTGATGTCATTTTTGGAGTGTCTGGTGACATCAAGCCTAGAGGTTAGTAATGGAGAGGCATCAATAATACGCCCCCATTAATAACTCCATAGTCATATTGTATAAAACACCCAGAGTAAAGTCCTTTAATTGAAAGAATGACACAGCCTCCTTTAATAAATCTTAATTAAACCATACTTAGAGCATCACCTATTCCAGAGACGCCATTGTCTCCTGCAAAAGAGTTAAAATAACAAACAACAATATTCCTCACCTTTCGATAGAGAATTTATAATCTATTTGTCCCATGATGGGTCTAGCTCTGCTACATCTAGATGGCAGGCTGCGTGGTTGCATGATGTGACCATACAGCCTGCCATCCAGCAGAGACTCTAAGCAGCATCTGCTACTGCTCAGTGTCTCGGTGTGAGCTCCTATAGCCTGTCTGACATCACCGAGAGCGTGAGAAAGTTCAGTCAGAAAGGTTCCTGGGAGTTCACAGCCAATGAACTCACTTCACTTAAATTACGTCAGTGCGAGCGCCATTAGAAAAACTCCTTACAAACTTGTGAATTTCTGCTCCAAAAAGACTGCAGACTTTTGAATGCTCACAGCGTGCACACCGGGACCAGGAGCGGGCAATCAGGTGACCACCACGAGTATGCGATTTGCCTATATTTGGTCATGTACTGACCAAAAGTGTACAACCTTGCTCAATACAAGTGAATTGAACAAGGCCGGGCACGTTTAGTCAGAATGTGGTCAGAATGATGCAAATTGCAAACTTATGGTCACGTCTTGGCACCATAATCAGAGAATTCGAACGTCTGCAGTCACAAAAAGTTACACGTAGAGAGCCTGGACAATCCCTTTAAATTTAAAGGGTCCATAGAAGTAATTCCAGTCCTGGTTTTGTAGCATTCTGTGTGCTTTAATGTTTTAACACTTTCTCTCTCTTTGTTCCCATTACAGGACTGAGGCTGGAAAATACGCTATTTATTGCCAGCGCTGTGTCGAAAGAACCCAACAAAATGGGGATCGTGAAGCTAAACCTTCCCGCATGGAAATTCTTTCAATTCTCTTACGGAATCCATATCACCACTCCCTGCCCTTCAGCATACCCGTGCACTTCATGAATGGCACATATCAGGTAACGTCATCCTATAACTATGTGCATGGGTCCAGTGTGAAAATGATTCAAACAGCGCATAGAGGATAGATTTTTGGACTTTAAAATAAAAGCAAAACCTCATCCATAGAGCCATTCTTTGTGTTCTTTAGACCAATGACCCACAAAAAACAAAAAAAAACAGAGACATGTCCATTTTTCATCTGATTTGCAGATCAAACTCTCCCAATTCAAGTGAAAGGGTCCTTAAAAAAATGGAAAGCAATTTCATATGTGTGTCATCTGAGTGCTGCCCGATTTTTTTAAATTTTTATTGTGTAGGAAAAGCTTGGAATTTTTATTTTTTTTTTGCATACACTGGGTGCAGAATTATTAGACAAATGAGTATTTTGATCACATCATCCTTTTTATACATGTTGTCCTACGCCAAGCTGTATAGGTTTGAAAGCCAACTGCCAATTATGTAAATCAGGTGATTTGCATCTCTGTAATGAGGAGGGGTGTGGTCTAATGACATCAACACCCTATATAAGGTGTGCTTAATTATTAGGCAACTTCCTTTCCTTTGGCAAAAAGGGTCAGAAGAGACATTTGACGGACTCCGAGAAGTCAAAAATTGTGAGATGTCTTGCAGAGGGATGCAGCACTCTTGATATTGCCCAACTTTTGAAGCGTGATCACCGAACAATCAAGCGTTTCATGGCAAATATCCAACAGGGTCGCAAGTAGCGTGTTGATAAAAAAAGGTGCAAAATAACTGCCCATGAATTGAGGAAAATCAAGCGTGAAGCTGCCAAGATGCCATTTGCCACCAGTTTTGCCATATTTCAGAGCTGCAACGTTACTGGAGTATCAAAAAGCTCATGGTGTGCCAAACTCAGGGACATGGCCAAGGTAAGGAAGGCTGAAAAACGACCACCTTTCAACAAGAAACATAAGATAAAACGTCAAGACTGGGCCAAGAAATATGTAAAGACTGATTTTTCTAAGGTTTTATGGACTGATGAAATGAGAGCGACTCTTGATTGGCCAGATGGATGGGCCCGAGGCTGGATCAGTAAAGGGCAGAGAGCTCCACTCCGACTCAGACGCCAGCAAGGTGGAGGTGGGGTACTGGTATGGGCTGGTATCATCAAAGATGAACTTGTGGGACCTTTTCGGGTTGAGGATGGAGTGAAGCTCAACTCCCAGACCTACTGGCAGTTCCTGGAAGACACCATCTTCAAGCAGTGGTACAGGAAGAAGTCGGTATCGTTCAAGAAAAACATGATTTTCATGCAGGCCAATGCGCCATCACATGCATCCAAATACTCCACAGCGTGGCTGGCCAGTAAAGGTCTAAAAGAAGAAAAAATAATGACATGGCCCCCTTGTTCACCTGATCTGAACCCCATAGAGAACCAGTAGTCCCTCCTAAAATGTGAGATCTACAGGGAGGGAAAACATTACACCTCTCGGAACAGTGTCTGGGAGGCTGTGGTGGCTGCTGCATGCAATGTTGATCGTAAACAGATCAAGCAACTGACAGAATCTATGGATGGAAGGCTTTTGAGTCTCATCGTAAAGAAAGGTGGCTATATTGGTCACTGATTTTTTTGTTTTGTTTTTGAATGTCAGAAATGTTTATTTCTACATTTTGTGTTGTTATATTGGTTAACCTGGTGAAAATAAACAAGTGAGATGGGTATATATTTTGTTTTTAAGTTGCCTAATAATTCTGCACAGTATTAGTTACCTGAAAAAACAGATATCCTCCTAAGATAGCCAAATCTAAAAAAACCCACTTCAACTTCCAAAAATATTAAGCTTTGATATCTATGAGTCTTTTAAGTTGATTGAGAACATAGTTGTTATTCAATAATAAAAAGAATCCTCTCAAATACAACTTGCCTAATAATTCTGCGCACGGTGTATAGGAAAAAAACATGTCACGCCGATGGAAAAAATAAAAAATGTAGGTACACGGACCAAAAATGGATGAAAATTTGATCCAACATAGATGAAAATGAGGCCTGAGACATTTGTTAAAACTCTTTAATTGGGCCGGTTTATCATAGATGATCTCCAAAGTGGTTGTCCCCCCAACTTTGTTTTTTGGGGGAGAGCATTAGGCTGTGTTCACACACAGCGTTTTTTTTAGCGGTTTTTACCGCAATTTTCACTATAAAACCGCTAAAAGTAAGCTTCCCAGTCATTTGTATGCATTTTGCTCTTTTTGTGCACATTGATGCGTTTTTTACCGCGAAAAAAACGCATCGCGGTAAAAAACGCAGCATGCACATTAATTTTGTGGATTTTTCCGCAGTTTAGGCTTCCTCCATGCGGTTTGAAACCGCTGCGGAAAAAACCGCATCAAAACCGCGCGCAAAAACCGCCGCGGAAAAATAGGTGCGTTTTCTGGGAAGGGATTCAGGTTTTTGAGTAGAAATTTTCTGCAACGTGTGCACTTAGCCTAACTCAATTCACCAGACCTCTCAGTTTCCCTACAATGTAGGGAAACTCCATTCATCACCCTCACAAATTGACTACAGGGAAACTCTCTCTTCATTGCAATCAATTCACACCCTCAAGTCTGACTATCTCCTCCCAAAAACTCCAAAATATCATCTGTTATATTGGCCCATATCACACTCCATCCTGCAATGTTCATCTCGGCATCACACAGGGTCCTGTGACTATAGCCCCCAGCAGCATCACAATGTTGGGGCCAATTTTCTCAAGTACTATGTCAACTATCTAATATCTAATAGGCGACCACCTATGCTGAAGATTGGGGAGGAGAGGAACCTTCAGATTGGCAAATGACTTAACTTCATTAGAGCCAATTAAGCTGATAGCAATAGTTGTCCCAGAAGCTTCCGGTCAATAAGGGGCCCCATATACAGAAGATGCAGGCGATTCTCACAAAATTATAATATCATCAAAAAGTTAATTTATTTCAGTTGTTCAATACAAAAAGTGAAACTCATATATTATATAGAGTCATTACAAACAGAGTGATCTATTTCAAGTGTTTAATTCTGTTTATGTTGATGATTATGGCTTACAGCCAATGAAAATCCCAAAGTCATTATCTCAGTAAATTAGAATAATTAACAAAAAACACCTGCAAAGGCTTTCTAAGTATTTAAAAAGGTCCCTTAGTCTGTTTCAGTAGGCTCCACAATCATGGGGAAGACTGCTGACTTGACACATGTCCGGAAGGCAGTCATTGACACACTCCACAAGGAGGGTAAGCCACAAAAGGTCATTGATAAAGAAGCCGGCTGCTCACAGAGTGCTGTATCCAAGCATATTAATGGAAAACTGAGTGGAAGGAAAAAGTGTGGTAGAAAAAGGTGCACAAGCAACCAGGATAACCGCAGCCTTGAAAGGATTGTTAAGAAAAGGCCATTCAAAAATTTGGGGGAGATTCACAAGGAGTGGACTCCTGCTGGAGTCATTGCTTCAAGAGCCACCACACACAGATGTATCCAGGACATGGGTTACAAGTGTCGTATTCCTTGTGTCATGACCAATAGACAACGCCAGAAGTGTCTTACCTGGGACAGGGGAGAAAATGAACTGGACTGTTGCTCAGTGGTCCAAGATGTTGTTTTCAGATGAAAGTGAATTTTGCATTTCATTTGGAAATCAAGGTCCCAGAGTCTGGAGGAAGAGTGGAGAGGTCACAATCCAAGCTGCTGGAGGTCTAATGTGACGTTTCCACAATCAGTGATGGTTTGGGGAGCCATGTTATCTGCTGGTGTAGGTCCACTGTGTTTTATCAAGACCAAAGTTAGCACAGCCGTCTACCGGGAAATTTTAGAGCACGTCATGTTTCCCTCTGCTGACAAGCTTTTTGGAGATGGACATTTCATTCTGCAGCAGGACTTGGCACCTGTCTACACTGCCAAAAATACCAATACCTGGTTTACAAACAACAGTATCGCTGTGCTTGATTGGCCAGCTAACTCACCTGACCTTAACCTCAGAGAATTTATGGGGTATCGTCAAGAGGAAGATGAGAGACACCAGACCCAACAATGCAGGCGAGCTGAAGGCTGCTATCAAAGCGACCTGGGCTTCCATAACTCCTCAGCAGTGCCACAGGCTGATCGCCTCAATGCCACGCCGCATTGATACAGTAATTGATGCAAAAGGAGCCCCGACCAAGTATTGAGTGCATTTACTGAACATACATTTCAGTAGGCCAAAATTTCAGATTTTAAAATAATTTTTCAAGCTGGTGTTATAAAGTATTCTAATTTACTGAGATAATGACTTTTGGGTTTTCCTTGCCTGTAAGTCATAATCATCAACATTAACAGAAATAAACACGTGAAATAGATCACTCTGTCTGTAATGACTCTATATAATATGTGAGTTTCACTTTTTGTATTGAAGAACTGAAATAAATTATCTTTTTGATGATATTTTAATTTTGTTAGAAGCACCTGTAAGTGCCAGCCGAACAACGGTGGAACCAATCATTGAGCCAACAGCTTTCTCACCCGATTCTCCCATACACCGGAACACTAATAATAATAATAATACATTTTATTTCTATAGCGCCGACATATTCCGCAGCACTTTACATTTTAGAGGGGACTTGTACAGACAATAGATATTACAGCATAACAATAATCACATAGATTATAACAAATACCAAGAGGAATGAGGGCCCTGCTCACAAGCTTACAGTCTATGAAGAAAGAGGTAGACACGAAAGGTGGGTGGTAACAGTTGCCCTGATTGTATGGACCAGCCATAATGTTAAGTGTGTAACAGTACAGACACAGAGGGCTAATGGATGCATAAAGCATGTGGGAACATGATGCGGGGAACCTGGTTATGGTAAAACTTTTGGCTGTGCCACACAGGGATAGATTAGGTTAATGTGCTGAGGCAGTAGGCCAGTCTGAATAAATGCATTTTCAGGGCACGCTTAAAATTGTGGGGATTGGGGACTAATTGTATTGACCTGGGAAGTGCATTCGAAAGAATTGGCACAGCATGTGTAAAGTCTTGGAGATGGGAGTGGGAGGTTCTGATTACTGAGGATGCTAACCTCAGGTCATCAGCAGAATGGAGGGCGCGGGTAGGGTGGTATACTGAAACAAGGGAGGAGATGTAGGGTGGTGCTGAGCCATGGAGGGCTTTGTGGGTGAGGGTAATAAGTTTATACTGAATTCTGGAGTGGATGGGTAGCCAGTGTAATGACTGGCACAAGGTAGAGGCATCGGTGTAACGATTGGTGAGGAATATGATCTTGGCTGCAGCATTCAAGACAGATAGAGGGGAGAGTTTGGTAAGAGGGAGACCGATTAGAAGAGAGTTACAATAGTCGAGACGAGAATGAATAAGAGAAACAGTCAGAGTTTTTGCGGAGTCAAAAGTAAGAAAAGGTCGAATTCTAGAAATGTTTTTGAGGTGCAGATGACAAGAGCGAGCCAGTGATCGAATGTGGGGGGGGGGCAAAGGAAAGCTCGGAGTCAAGTATGACGGCATGTTGCTGGGGAGTAATAGTGGAACCACACACAGAAATGGCAATGTCGGGTAAGGTACATTAGTAGATGGAGGAAACACAAGGAGTTCAGTCTTTGACAGGTTCAGTTTCAGATATAGTGAGGACATGATATTAGACACAGCGTTTAGACAATCGCCGGTGTTTTCTAGAAAGGCTGGCGTGATGTCAGGATAAAAAGCGTATAATTGGGTGTCATCAGCATAGTACTCCTTTGCTCTCTGGCAGACAACATCTGTTGGGAGAAAGTCAGGGGACCCCCCATACACATTAAACTGTCGGCTAAGCCCACCAAAGTCACTGGGCTTGGCCGACATTAGTCTATTATCTATGGGACCTAAGAAACTAAAAGTTGGAGATTTCTGGAGCACAGACTTACATTTTAGACCATGCGACTTAGTGAAGTTTTATGTTTATTTGTAGGTAAATTTATTGATATATATATTTTACTTATGTTTAAACTTTCACATAAAACCCCCTTATTGATGATAGGTGGTGGGATTTGATGCATCCACAACCGTAGAAGAATTTCTCTGCACACTTAACCAAGACATTGGTATGAGGAACCCGGCACAGTCTGGATTTGCTTTATTTACGGATGATCCATCAGGAAAGGACCTCGAGCATTGTCTACAGGGAAACATTAAGGTAGGGAGATAGTGAATATCACAAGACATAAAACCTTCTCTACTAAAGAAACATTGATTTACCACGATAGTCACTAATGCAACTGGATATTGCAGCTTATTCCCATCGACTTGACTAGGACTGAGCTGCAATACCAGGAAAACCTGCTACAAAGAGCTGGGCCTGGTGAATGGGACGTGGCACTACCAGCAGCTGTGTGGACCCTTCAATAAGTCAGACCTCCATCGATATCTTATATGTGTGCTCGTGGTTTACAAAGTGATCTTAATGTGCCTCGTATTACTATGCATAGAGCTCAGTAGTGGTTTTCTATTCCTATTTTCAGAAAGTTCCTTTTCATATATTATAGAACAAAATAATTAAATAAGTACCCGCTTTATCAGCTGTACCCTTGTGCCACATCAATCAGGGCTTCTATTCATGCAGAACACTAATTGATAACACCTGTCATTATGATTATTCAGTTATTACAACTAATGCTCCTTTTGGTCCAAACTGACCAGTTATTGCTCTTAGTTTCTTCTCACAGCTCCCCTGAGTATTCTGTTTTTTGCTTTTTTATAATCCAACATACGGATCCAGAGATATGAGCCTTGTTATTGGGTGCTAATTTTTATGGTCTTTAACAGGGTGCTCATAGGATAATAACACAGAGCAGCTCAAAGGCACGCCCCAGAGGATCCTGTGAGCAACGTCCCCTTGGTAAAGCCCATAAAAATTGGCAATAAATATAAAGTCTTATATTTCTGGAACTGTATGGCACATTTTAAAAAAACAAAAAACAGAATACTCAAGGGAGCAGTGGGAGTATAATGAGAGCAATAACTGGCCACTTTTTAAAGGAGTTTTCTATCACTTTGATATTGATGAGCTCTCTGACGCCCCCAGAATCAGCTTTTTGTAGCGCTGGCAGTATGTAAACAGTGTTTAGATGGGAACACCGTCACTCAATCATGCTGTTAGTGGCTGATGGCAGGTGTAAAGCTAGTGGGTTGACCCACTGCGCCACTCGCTAGGCTTACTTTGGAGGGGCGTGACTAGTTGTTTACCAGGTTCTTCCCTGGAGCCTCTGGTGGTGAAGATAGGCTGGGCTGGCAGTAGGCACCAGGTACCACTCCAGGGCAATCTGCAGGACTGCAACAGCTGACTGGAGGGTCAAAGGTATGGATAATGACGTACAGGAGGGTGAGGCAGAGGCGTAGTCGGACAGTTTGAGGTCGGGGCAGGCAGTACAGGGTCAGTAAGCGTAGAAGAGGTCAGACAGGACAAGTATATGAGCCTAGTCAATAACGGGAAAAACAAAATACACGCACGAACTAACAGGACACTAGTTGACGGACTGAGTAGGAACCAACTTTCAGGCAAGGAGTAGTGGGATAAGCTGCCTAATAAAGAAAAACACAAAAATTGAGCTTGGATTAAGTTGGTATACATGCAGCACTTAAACACATGTTCACATTGGCCATAAAGCGCACAAAACCTACGAAACAATAAGGAGCCTGCTGGCCGGGGAATCTAATCTTTGCAGGACACAGCAGGGTTAAATTCCTGCAAAGACCAGCTACGCCCTCCCTAAAGCCACATAGAAAGCACAATCAGATGCAGCAGTGCTGAGGAAAGCTGCAAGAAGCAAAACTCAGCAAGACGGCCTGACATGAGTCAAAGCCGTGCAGTAACCACGGTGAGTGGAGCGGCGCTGAGGAGGCACACGCGTTACTGCCATGAAACCGGGTGCTGCAAACTAGCAAGTATTTGAAATCCCCCTTTAAAAAGCAATACCCTAGAGAACTTCTGCAGGCATAGTAGTTCCCGCAATGTAGTGCAGAGTTTACTTAACTCATTATATACTCAGAGGTTTTCAGCAGTGGCCAAACACTTTGGGACCTGTTGATCCAAATATGGATCAATATCAGAACCATCTCCATTAATGTAGCAGAAATAAGGTGTAATATTATAATTTACAAGAAAGTTAATTACTAACAGTAGGAATCAGATACAGTTATGTGGTTCCATTGAAGACAACCTTCTTAATAATGCATCCGCAGAGGTGTAAGAAGCCGAGGCTGGGCCCCAATCCTGGCAGTAGGAATCACAGACAAGTCAGACCTTTCTGCAGTAGTGCCCACTACAGAGGACATGTGGTATTACAGGTCAGCCTGGTCATGAAAATGGTCATGGTTTACATAGGAGAGCGCGAGTCCTCCAGAACAGGAGCCGCTGGTACAGAAGGCGATCTCTATCACTTCCATAAATCCTAATAATGAGTATGAGCAGGGTTTGTCCCTATGAGAATATTGTAACCATAGAAGGGGCTATTATCTTTACCCTGTAAAGTGTACATTAGGCAGAGAGCATTATTGGTTCTTAGGATTACTATGTGCGACCCCTAGACTTCACTTTCTTATCATTACCAGATCTGTGACATCATTTCTAAGTGGGAACAGGCATCCAAGGAGCAGCTGCCTGGGAAATGTGACGGAACCCGGACCGTACGGCTCACGTACAAAAACAGGTGCTGGACATCGTTCTTCTTTAGGCTGCTTTCACACATCCGGCTTTTTGAATCCGGCACGATGCGGCGAAAAGTGTGAAAACCGGATCCGGATTTGGATCCGGTTTTGGCACATAGAATTTAATGATCGCCGCATCGTGTCGGAAGGAAATGCGGCGCCTCCGTTTTAAGCCGGAAACGGCAAACCTGCGCCTTTTTTTTGCAGCACCGGAACGGCTTTTTCTACAGCGCATGCGCGGACACTGTGAGGTTTAACCCACAAGTGCCCGGCGCGTATCTCTCTCCTCCCCCCGCATGCCGCCGCCTCTCTCGTCCCCGGTGTAGCTCCTTTAAATGCTTTCCAAGCCGGATCAGGCGCCGCATCTGCATCCGGTGTCACCGCTGCAGGCCTGATCCGGCGGTCCGGCTTTCCACTGCACGCTGCCGGAACAAAACCAACGGATGTGTGAAAGCAGCCTTAAAGGGGTTTTGGAACATTCATAGTTATTATTAATTACTTAAATGCATGCATTTAATGCTAAAAAAAAAATGATGTTTGCAACTGTGTTTCAAATGTTGCACTGTTAGTCTTTTATAGCCCATGCATTGTACTATTGCTGGCTGCAAGATTAAACCCTTCACGACCGTGGACATACAGATACGTGCAAGGTCATGTCCCTGCCTTTGATGCGGGCTCCAGGGCTGAGCCTACATCTCGTTTTCAAAAACTTTAAAAAAAAACAAAACACAAAAGTTCTAATCGCCCCCTTTTGACCCACTGAAAATAAAGTAGTAAAAAAGAAGAAAATACACATGTTTGATGTCGCTGCTTCAGGAAACGTCCAATCTATGAAAATGTAAAGTAAATTAATACAATCATAACGAGAGTAAAATCGAAACTCCAGAATTGCCATGTTTTGGCTGCCGCAAAACTGCAAAGCAATGCAATAAGAGGCGGTCAAAATATCACTGCTACCCCAAAATGGTATCAATAAAAACGTCAAATCGAGACGCAAAAAATAAGCTATCACCCAGCCTCAGATCCTGAAAAATGGAGACGCTACGGGTCTCAGAAGATAGCGACATAAGCTAAATTTAGGATTTTATTCACCATTTAAATAAAAAAGAACCTATACATTTGGTTTGGTATCTGCGTACTCGTACCGACCTGGGGAATCATATTGCCAGGTCAGTTTTAGCATTTAGTGAACATGTTAAATAAAAAAAAAGAAAAAAAAAAAGCAATAGTGGAATAGCACTTTTTTTTTGCAATTTCAACATACTTGGATTATTTTTCCCCCATTTTCCAGTACACTATATGGTAAAATCAATGGTGTCATTCAAAATTAAAACTCGCCATGTAAAAAACAAGCCCTCATACGGCTATATTGACGGAAAAAAATTTAAAAAAGTTACTGTTTTCGGAAGAAGGGGAGCAAAAAACGGATAAGAGGGAGAAGGGGTTAACTAAGAATCCATCAGTGAGCCCGCTATGAAAGTGACAGGAGAGTTTGTAAGTCTTCTAGCTGTCTTTTCTGAGCTCCTCTCCGCTGATTTATGGCCGCAGACCACATCAAAGTTGATTGTGCAGGAAAACAAAGAGCCTGGAAAAGCAAAAAGGTGAAAATTTTTTTAAGAAAACCCAATTGCAAAAGTTATTTTTATCCCCAAACATATGCATTAAAGTAATACGGTAAATGTTCTATATGTTCCATTATTTCTATATAATGAAGTTGGAAGTATAACAAGTTGTAACTTTTTTCTTCTTCATTACAGGCTTAGTTTCGCCGTGCAGGTGCGAGGGGAGACCGAGAGAGAGAAAATGCTGCTAATGTACCAGACGAATGATAAAATCGTTAATGGCATCTTTCCAGTAAATAAGGAGCTGGCTCTCGAGCTGGCGGCCCTGCTTGCCCAGGTAACCTCTGAGAAATCAACGATGTATACCTTTTAATGCAATTTCCCAAGCAATTACTTCTAATGAAGCCGTCCGCTAATGTGCGGTACACTATTAACCGCTAATTATACAATTTGACGTCCCGATGTAAAGATGGCTTCCCGAGGCGGATTAACCGTCCCTCCATATCTTAGTCTTTTTTGCCTTTTTTTTCCCCCCAGTCTATTGCAGGTGGATAACAGATGTAAAAAGCCAAGGTATTATTAGCGTATTGTTCTAATGGGTCTACGTGTGCGGTAATGTGCCTAATGTATGGAATAATGGCAGTAAAGTGACTTTAGAAGAAAGAGACTCAAACCAGTGTGGGTTCTTACATAAGCTCCTTTTCCTTTTTTTCTCTTGGAGGATCTGCTATAATATAATGTTTTGCAGTAAGAAACTAAATAAATGGACGTACATCTCATAGGAAAGGAAAAAAAAAAGAATTACTTAATAGGGGTTTAGATAACAGATTATTTGATTCTCAGATTTACCATTATCTCTGCTTTCCCCTTATTAAAGAATAAGAAATTAATGACCTATTCTTACAATATCTCATCAAAATCACATTGGTGAGGGTCCGATACTCAAAACCCCCACCGATCAGCTGTGTGTAGGTCCCACGGTGGTCTCGGGGTATGGCGCCAGGACATGACAGCTCGGTACGCTAGGTTACTACAGCTCAGACGATATTCATTCTTATTTTCTCCTCTTCCTTCCTTCTAATATTTATGGAACATTGTATTCTACTATTTAATATTTAATTCTAAGAATTCATGCTGAGAGTGTTCTTGTTTGTATTAGGGATCATTCACATGTCCGATTTTCACGTATGAGTGCTATCCTAGGTTTTCACGGACAGCACTCGTATCTGTGACTCGCGTGTCCGTGACTTTCTCGTAGGCCGAGAGGTCTGCGGAAAATTGCAGACGTGTCCGATTTTTATCGAGGGTCAAATCAAAATTGGCAATGCAGATCTGGGGGTCCGTGAAAAAATTAACGTAGGTGACATCCAGGTGCTGTTCAAATTATTACAGACAGGAGAAGGTGGGGAAACTTTTTTTCTTTCTCCACGTACGGGAAAACTGATGATACTTGGACCAAACTCTGATCATAATAATGGGAGAGTTTTGTTCATGAGAAAAGTGGACATCTGAACGAAGCCTTACATATTATGGCTGCTCATCAGTATGGGGTCCTTTAAATAAGGACTGTTTCATTTTCGGGTGGATAGGCGCTTACAACCCTTCCTAGTTTTTTTCTAACCCTTCCATTTGTAGATTGGTTTCATAAAAGAAGTGAGAAGTGTTTTTTTTAATGTATTGAACCATGAGTAAGTGTGGTTTATGCACACGGAAAGCATTGGTTTTCATGGATTTTAATCTTTTTTTTTTCTGTTGTGTTCTTCCTGTGGATTAATTAATTCAATAATGAAGAATGCTTTTATAAGATTTATTCGATGGCTGGACTGCACTTCTATTATCTCCCAGATGAGCTGCAGTACCTGGACAATGGCCACTACACATGGAGTGGTGCTGTGCTGTTCTGGCTCCATGCGCTGTTTACTTCTGGCTTCCGCAAGAGCCGCAAATAGCTGATCGGTCAGGGTTGCGGGATTTTATATATTACTGATATGATATTGTTGACCCATCCTAAGTATAGATCATATATTTCAAAGCTCTGAGCAGCCCCTTTAAGGGTCCCGTACATCTTAAAGGGGACCGATTCAGTAGCCCTAACTGTCCATCTAATGTCTATGGAGGCCTCCCAACTCTCCAGCAACCCAGATCATGGAAATTGAAGGATACATGATAAATTGTTGTAATTGAATTTTCTTTTTATGCTTCATAAAGCAGCGCCTTCTTTACTCTACTCTCCCGTTGAGAATACATGCACGCTCAGCCGCAGCGAACATGCATGTGTACGGAGAAAAGAGGAGGTCTCATGAAAGAGCTTGGGCACCTTTATATCTGCCCCTGGATCATCTCAGCAGGCATGTTGTCAGGTGTCCCAGGACCAGGGGTTCCTTCCCTGTCCCTAAAGCTAGGGGCACCCTAGCTCGCCCTGTTCCCAGATTACTTCTGATGGTGAAGATGCCGGGGCCACGTACCTTGCCTTAGCTCATGAATCTGCCCTCAGTCTGTACCCTTCCCCCACCCAGGGAAGAGGGTAGTAGTAGTATATTGTAATGCACCAACCAGTCTGACAAGGTAATACAATCAAGGATAAAGGAAAATACCAATCATACAAATATACACACATAAACAACAGAGGTAAAAACCGTGGAGTGGAGAATGGGGTTAAACCAAAGTACAAAAAGTGTGTAAAAGGCAAAATACGCTTGTCTCCTTACATGATATTAACCCCCCAGCATTGTCCTTTCAGAGATGTTAGGATTTCCTTCACCGGGATGAGGATTCTCTGTACCATGCCCAAACCTGTATGATTTGAGGGTGCACCCACCTTCATCCTAATCCCAGGGCACATATCTTGCCAGCTCCCCAGCTATGCTCCTAGCTCTCCAGGAAGTTCATCTTCGGCGTGAATGTATTGTCATATCCCTGAACTGTACATAATTAGGCCATTCAGTGGCATTTGCCAGCCTATTCTTTAATAATGAGCATGTTTCTCTACTCAAAACTTTAAACAAAATCATCGTAGCCTTGGAAAAAGCAGCTGAAGTTGGTGACCACCATGGGCAACCTTTCTAAAGTTAAAATGGCCACCTGGTCCATTATAGTAAAAGGATTGACCACAGCCAAAACGATGCTCCTTCATCATTTAGTCATCCAGGTCTTGGGACCAGATGTCATCAGCAACTTTTGATTTACAATTAGTTACATGTTATTGGTGTCACACCACTTGATTTACACCGCAGTGTGTAGTGTTATGATGAGTCACCGAAGGAGGAAAAAACAAAATACCAGCTAAGTCCAGAAAAACCAGAGAGGTTGGCAGCTATCGAATTGCAGACCCCTGAACCTATCCACAACAACTAGCAGTAGCCGTGGGGGGTTCCTACGGTGCCCTAGACCCCTCGATCACAGCCGGAGAACTATATAGCCTAAAGACAGAAAGGGGAAAAACTAAACTGCCCCAGTGCAGACCCCAAAGCAATAGGCAGCCCCCAACATATAATGACGGTGAAGCAAGATGAAAACACTAACACAGATAGAAAGATAGGTTGAGCAAATGATGGGGCCCAAGCTAACTACACAGGACAGGATAGGAAAGCTGCTGTCTGCCATCCGCAAAAACCCTATAAAAATGAGCCAACCGACTGATAGGAAAAACAGGCCCTGAAGTCGCTAGGCTTCAAAAGACTATATCAGCACTCAGGTATATTCTGAAGACAGAGCAAAAGATCAACAGATCAGAGACAAAAATGGAATTCAGCTCACCCCCGGCCGGGGATGGCAGAACTCCCAAAAAACAAGGCAAAACAAAAACAAACTGAAGAGTACAAAGCAGAGCAGAAAAACTTAGCTTTGAGATGCAGGAATCAGACTGGTCTCCAAGAATCCAGCAGGAAAATCACCAGCCAGGAAGAAGGGCGTCGGCAGCCTTATATCCAGTCCTCAATTCCAGCCACCCAGTCATCATCTAGCTGCCCAGGTGTCTGATAATCAGCCTCACTAACTTCCTTCACCAGAGGAGGGAGTTCATCAGACCTCAATAGTGAAGGGAAAAATGAACTCACAACAGTACCTCCCCCTTGAGGAGGGGTCACCGAACCCTCATCCATGCCACCAGGGCGATCCGGGTGAGCCCGATGAAAGGCATGCACCAATCTTTCGGCATGAATATCAGAGGCAGAGACCCAGGAATTATCCTCCTGACCATAACCCTTCCACTTAACCAAATACTGGAGTCTCCGTCTAGCCAGACGGGAATCCAGTATCTTCTCTACCTCATATTCCATGTTACCTTCAACCAATATAGGGTCAGGAGGTGCCACCACAGGAACTACTGGTTCAACAAACCTCTTCAACAAGGACTTATGGAACACATTATGAATTTTAAATGTGACAGGAAGAGCCAACCGAAAAGAGACCGGATTAATAATATCCAAAATCTTGTAAGGTCCAATAAATCTAGGCTTAAACTTAGGAGAAGCCACCTTCATAGTGATATTTTTTGATGACAACCAAACCAGATCACCCACCTTAAACTGGGGACCAACGGTCCTACGCCGGTTGGAAACCCGCTGGGCCTTTTCCTGGGAGAGAGACACCTTATCCATTACTTGGTCCCAGATCTGGTGCATTCTCTCCACCACAGTGTCAACACCTGGGCAGGCAGAAGGCTCCACCTGCCCTGAAGAAAATCGAGGGTGAAAACCAAAGTTACAAAAAAAAGGTGACATCAAAGTGGCAGAACTAGCTCTATTATTTAAAGCAAATTCGGCCAAGGGCAAAAATGAAACCCAATCATCCTGATCGGCAGAAATAAAACATCTCAAATACGACTCCAAAGTCTGGTTTGTTCTCTCCGTCTGCCCATTGGTCTGAGGGTGAAACGCAGAGGAGAAGGACAACTGAATTCCCAGCTTGGAACAGAAAGTCCTCCAAAATCTAGACACAAACTGAACTCCTCTGTCAGATACAATGTTCTCAGGAAACCCGTGCAAGCGTACCACCTGTTGCAAAAACAAGGGCACCAACTCAGAGGAAGATGGCAACTTAGGAAGTGGTACAAGATGGACCATCTTAGAGAATCTATCACAAATCACCCAAATAACAGTCATTCTCTGAGAGACAGGCATATCAGAGATAAAATCCATTGAAATATGGGTCCATGGCCTCCTGGGCACCGGCAAAGGCATCAACAAGCCACTAGAGCGAGAACAAGGTTTAGACCGGGAGCAAGTCCCACAGGACTGCACAAAATTCCTGACATCATGAGACAAGGCGGGCCACCAAAAAGACCGACTCACCAGATCTCTAGTACCAAAAATACCTGGATGACCAGCCAATGCAGAGCAATGAACTTCAGACATCACTCTCTTCCTCCACTGGTCAGGAACATACAACTTTCCACTGGGACAACGCTCAGGTTTGTCCTCCTGAAACTCTTCCAGAGCACATCTCAAATCGGGCGAGATGGCAGAAAGAACTACCCCCTCGCCTAAGATGGTAGCAGGTTTAGTCACAACAGGAGAATCAGCAAGGAAACTCCTAGAGAGGGCGTCTGCCTTGACATTCTTAGTGCCCGGAAGAAAAGAGACCACAAAATCAAAACGTGTGAAAAACAAGGCCCACCTAGCCTGTCTAGGATTCAAGCGCTTGGCCGACTCCAGGTAAATCAAATTCTTGTGGTCAGTAAGGACCACGACTTGGTGTTTGGCTCCCTCCAACCAATGTCTCCACTCCTCAAATGCCCATTTCATGGCCAACAGTTCCCGATTCCCCACATCATAGTTACGTTCAGATGGAGAGAACTTTCGGGAAAAGAAAGCACAAGGATTCATTTTAGATGTCACAGGATCTTTTTGGGACAACACCGCTCCTGCACCAATATCAGAAGCGTCCACCTCCACCTGAAACGGGAGTGAGAGATCAGGTTGCCGCAAAACCGGAGCAGAAGTGAATCTTCGCTTCAGCTCCTGAAAGGAAGAAACAGCCTCCGGAGACCAATTCAGCACATCAGCACCCTTCCTAGTCAAATCCGTCAATGGCTTGGCAATACCAGAAAAATTAGCTATAAATTTCCGATAAAAATTAGCAAAACCCAAAAACTTCTGGAGGGCCTTCAAAGAAGTGGGCTGAACCCAATCATAAATGGCCTGTACCTTGGCCGAGTCCATTTCAATAGTTGACGGAGACAAAATAAATCCCAAAAATGAAATCCTCTGTACCCCAAAAAGGCATTTCGATCCCTTGACATACAGGGAATTCTCCCTCAAAATCCGGAACACAGTCCGAACATGTTCCACATGAGTGTCCCAATTCTTGGAGAAGATCAAAATATCATCCAGATAGATAATCAAAAATTTATCCACAAAGTCTCGGAATATATCGTTCATGAAGCACTGGAAGACAGAAGGGGCATTAGTGAGCCCAAAAGGCATCACCAGGTACTCAAAATGTCCCTCTGGAGTATTAAATGCCGTCTTCCATTCATCCCCATGCTTAATGCGAATAAGATTATATGCCCCCCTGAGGTCAAGCTTGGTAAACCAGCAAGCACCTTTAACTCTGGAGAATAGATCAGAAATCAGGGGTAACTGATACTGATATTTAACAGTAATTTTGTTGAGGGCACGATAGTCAATACAAGGCCTTAATGAACCATCCTTTTTAGCCATGAAAAAAAACCCAGCACCTAAGGGTGAAGAGGATGGTCTAATATGACCCTTCTCCAATGCCTCCTTAATATAGGATCGCATAGCCTCGTGCTCGGGTACAGATAATTTGAAAAGCCGACCCTTGGGGAATTTACACCCCGGGTTCAGCTCAATTGCACAGTCATAACTCCTATGAGGAGGCAAAGACGCAGACTCATTCTCACTAAATACATCATAAAAGTCCGCCAAATAATCAGGAACATCATGCGACTGGGGAGAGGTGGAAAACACCGGAGCCTCACTAAAGGCACACCGACAATCCCAACTCACCACAGACAAAGATTTCCAATCCAGAACTGGATTATGGATTTGCAACCAGGGAAACCCCAGAACAATGGTATCATGCAAATTATGCAACACCAAAAATCTGCAATTTCCTTGATGGTCTGGGACGACCCACATTACCACCTGGGTCCAAAACTGAGGTTTATTCTTTGCCAAAGGAGTAGCATCAATACCCCTCAAAGGGATAGGCGTCCGCAGAGGTGTCATAGGAAATCCACAACGTTTAGCAAAATCCAAGTCCATCAGGTTAAGAGCTGCTTCTGAATCCACAAAAGCCTTGGCGGAAAATGTGGACAGGGAGCAGATCAGAGTAATTGCCAGAAGAAACTTAGGTTGAACACCACCCACAGAAAACGTGTGTGCACAACGTTTCTCTCGTTTAGGGCAGACAGAAATAATATGCGAGGCATCTCCACAAAGAAAACACAGCTTATTACGCCTTCTGAACTCCTGACGTTGCGCCCTAGACAAAACTCTATCACATTGCATAGGTTCAGACATTTGTTCAACAGGTGGCAACATCTCTCGTGTAGTTTTGCGTTTACGTAAACGCCGATCCACCTGAATGGCTAATGACATAGAATCGTCAAGACCAGAGGGAACAGGAAATCCCACCATAGTATCTTTTACGGTTTCTGACAAACCCTTCCGAAAGAGAGCTGCCAAGGCATTATCATTCCAGGTAGTAAGGACCGCCCACTTTCGGAATTTTTGACGGTACAACTCTGCCGAATCCCGACCCTGGCTTAATGCCAACAGGGTCTTTTCAGCCTGATCAATAGCATTAGGTTCATCATACAACAACCCCAAGGCCTGAAAAAATGCGTTCACATTATTCAGAATAGGATCATCAGGTTTCAAAGAAAACGCCCAATCCTGGGGATCACCGCGCAGCAAGATGACAATTTTAACCTGCTGCGCGGAGTTCCCCGACGAGTTAGGCTTCAAGGCAAAAAATAATTTACAATTTTTGAAATTCAAGAATTTAGACCGATCCCCAAAAAACACATCCGGAGTGGGAATCTTTGGTTCAGCAGCATGTGAATGAGCAAGATAGGCGGAAATTCCCTGCACTTCAGCAGCGAGCTGCTCCACACGATCAGACAATTGCTTCATGTCCATTGAGAGAAAAATTCCCCCTACGGCCTCAGAGATATAGAGGAAAAAATATGCACACACAAAAAAAAATTCTGACACTTTTTTTTTTTTTTTTTTTACAATTCTCTCCTGCTATTGAGTACCCTACGATCTGCGATACGGCTGGTGATTCTGTTATGATAAGTCACCGAAGGAGGAAAAAACAAAATACCAGCTAAGTCCAGAAAAACCAGAGAGGTTGGCAGCTATCGGATTGCAGACCCCTGAACCTATCCACAACAACTAGCAGTAGCCGTGGGGGGTTCCTACGGTGCCCTAGACCCCTCGATCACAGCCGGAGAACTATATAGCCTAAAGACAGAAAGGGGAAAAACTAAACTGCCCCAGAGCAGACCCCAATGCAATAGGCAGCCCCCAACATATAATGACGGTGAAGCAAGATGAAAACACTAACACAGATAGAAAGATAGGTTGAGCAAATGATGGGGCCCAAGCTAACTACACAGGACAGGATAGAAAAGCTGCTGTCTGCCATCCGCAAAAACCCTATAAAAATGAGCCAACCGACTGATAGGAAAAACAGGCCCTGAAGTCGCTAGGCTTCAAAAGACTATATCAGCACTCAGGTATATTCTGAAGACAGAGCAAAAGATCAACAGATCAGAGACAAAAATGGAATTCAGGTCACCCCCGGCCGGGGATGGCAGAACTCCCAAAAAACAAGGCAAAACAAAAACAAACTGAAGAGTACAAAGCAGAGCATAAAAACTTAGCTTTGAGATGCAGGAATCAGACTGGTCTCCAAGAATCCAGCAGGAAAATCACCAGCCAGGAAGAAGGGCGTCGGCAGCCTTATATCCAGTCCTCAATTCCAGCCACCCAGTCATCATCTAGCTGCCCAGGTGTCTGATAATCAGCCTCACTACCTTCCTTCACTAGAGGAGGGAGTTCATCAGACCTCAATAGTGAAGGGAAAAATGAACTCACAACAGTGTAGATTAACATTATCACTTCCAGTAGTGTCCTCTAGTATGTGATGACACATGATTGCATTTCTTGATTCGTTCTTTTTGGGTTTCTACAGGTGGAAAGCGGAGACTTTGAACGACCTCTCCAGGCAACAGCTAGTCAATTAAAGTCCAACCAGGCATTAAGGCAAACACTGGAAAAATTTTATCCAAAGAGGTATAGAGCGGACTGCACAGAGGAGCAGTTACGGTAGGTGCTACAACCTTATAGTCTTCAAGGGAACATGACCTGTTCCATCAATAGCGTCAGTTTGTCCAAGTAGCACTTATCGAGAATCATTGTGGATTATCTTTCCCTTTATTTGTCTGTTTGAGTGTCTTCCACCTATTGAAATCCAAGTCAGACACTATTCCTGGTAGATGTTCCCAGAACAGAAAGATATCAAGCTCTTGTTTAGAGGAACGTGAATCCGCACCTACTGGAATGTTTCATTTATAATCTCATTATGATTTATATTATTCTTAGACAATGTTCACATCACGTTTGGGCCACATGTTTGTGACTATTTTGGTGATTCTCTTTGTAACCCTGAAAAAAAGGGAATGCCGACGTGTCCCCAATGGAGTCATTCACTATAATGAAGTGGACGGATTCACGTTATGCTCTTTCTGGCCTTTTTTTGGCATGCACAACAGCTTTATAATTATGGCTGTCGTGTTCATTGACATCACCAGAATGGGGGTCAGATGAAGCACTAAGTGACTCCATCTACCTCATTATAGGGAATGGCACCGAGTCTATCCCTGTCCACCAGATTACTACTGAAGGTGGAGATGCCGAGTTCACGTGCCTTGCTATGCTCCTATATCAACCCTTATCTGTCCCCTCCCCCAACCAGAGAGTTGGGAATCTAAAGTGTGTAGGATAACACTAACCCAACAATCAAGGGAAGACGGATGGGAATAAAAGAAAATAACAATCTTACAAAATGCACTCAACAAACAACAGAGTGGAACACAGGGGGGGGTAAAATAAAGGAGAAACCAAATAGGAGAGTGTGAAGATGTGCACACAAACAAAACTCCAAGCAACAGTCTGCTGATCAATCAATTCTCCAAACGCCAACTCCAACTGCCAACTACAGCTCCAACTCCAAACAAGCAGTAAGAGCTAACACTGGCAATCTCTAAGTGCTGTTCAATAGGAGTTCGTGAAACCGGACGCCGCGATCTTCTGGCCCCAGTCTGTCAGAGTATCCCTTGACACCACCAAGACACACACCTGTGTCTTGTTATATTAAGACTCTTGGTTTTCCTGTGCCCTGACTGCCTATGGCCTCCAGTACTTCTAGAACCTGCTTCATATCTGTTTTCCGGTGTCCTGTCTGCCTGCGGTCTTCAGTGCTTGTAGTCATTGTTTCCCTTGTGCCGTACTTGCTTGCTGCACTAACTCCTGTGGCCTGTGTGCCCACTCGGACTTGGAGCTTGGAGGATGTACCTCACCAGTTCAGATGGAAGCCCCAATGCGGTCATGAACTTATGACCAAAACATGATGTGAACAAGCCCCTCACAAATCACAGTTCACTGCTTATGAATAGTAGTGATGGCTAAACGGTTTCATTATTGGCTGTGGTCGGTGGTGCTCAAGGATGGGCTCATGTCTCACTGGTGCACACTTCTGTTCACCCTGCTACCCTCCCAGGAAAATTTATATTGCTTAACTTTTCGCTCCAGGCAACTTCACCAACGGCTGGCAACAAGATGGATGGCTCTCCGGGGCCACAGCACTTCTGACTGCGTGCGAATATATCTTACAGTTGCAAGAAAGTGGACGTTCTTTGGCGCTACTCTTTTTCCAGCAAAAGTAAGAAATACAGTATTTCATGTATGATTATTCAAAATGGATGAAAACATGTATTCAAAAGTATTTATTAATAAATTCACTTCACAGTTTTATTCTGCTGCTTTTCCAGAATACCACCAGAGTCAAGATTGCACTTATTGAATGAGTTAATGAAATCCATGGCTTACAATTACTGGTGGGGAGAATGATCACTTGCACAGGGTTCTTCTGCTGCCTGTGTCTGCCACTGCTGGCATTTACATGTTAGGCAAGGACGACATGTCGATTTATGCCGCACAACATGAAAATCACAATTTTGCGTAGTGTTGCCAAAAATCCAAACCGGTTGGATTTTTGTTCCCAAGGCACATGTGCCTATGTCATCCTACAGTAGACCTCAATGTATGTTCCATTCGACTCTGAATTGCTTGTTATTTGGTGATTTTTAAAGAGTTAAAACAGATACATGATAGAAAGTTGCAGACAAATATCACACAAACCAGATAACCAAAAGTAGCCGCCTGGCGTTGAAAATTTGTCTTAATTTCAAGCAAAAAAAAAAACGATAAAGCCATTCTGAGGCTTTGCTTACATCACACTTTATTCAGATGGATTCCACAAAGAACCCATTTGCAAAAGCACCTCATAAAATGAACGTGATACAGAGCAATGTCATAACCTTGCCCTGTGCCCTGTCACGGGCACATAACCTTCTAGTGGAAACCGGTTCAGGAAACGCTGCTTTTTATGAGAAATTTTTACAGGAGTTTTTTGTTGTTTTGCCGAGTTTCTTTTTTTTTTTCTCTTAAGCATTTTTTATTTTCTTTTTGTTAAGACAGTGCCTGGTTTGGAGCGTTTTCCATCAGAATCCGCTTCCAAGAAGTATCATGCACTCTTTGTGACAGTAGGGTTTCAGGCATTTTTTGGAGCTGACTTGCTCCAAAACATTCTTCAAAAGACTGTGGGTGCACATACCCTAACATGGATTTTCACAGTGAGTACATCAGCCTCACAAGGTCTATGAGATCTCTTTAATAATGTATCTGTGGCGCCCCTGAGGGTTCAGTCACCACAGAGGTACTGCACCTCCTCCTGAGGTGTGGTACCCCACTATCCAGGTAAGCTGGAGACACCAGTGACCACACTCCAACACTCACATTCCACACGCACACCAGTAGTGTAACAGAGCAACCTTTGTGGCTCCCTGCTTGGAACACGAAGAGTGCTGGGAGGTGGGTGGAGCTTAGACTGCATAAGAGAGCGAAAAGGTCAGTCTGTGAGAGAAGATCCCCTGAGAGGGATGGAGTGAAGGAAGTGCTGCAGCAGACTCCTGTGACCTGGAGCTGCTGGCACAGGAAAGAGCCATAGAAAGCCTGATTCTTCAGAAGGAAGTTAGTTTAGTACGGAACGTAAGGAGAAGAAAAGAACTAAGGACTAGGGTCAGAGCAGAGCCCTTCCTCAAGTTTGAAGCGCATAGCTGGGGTCCGGTCCCCGAGGTTGTATGGATACTGAAGTTCCTGCAGCAGAAACCGGAGGAATAGAAGTCGTCACCACGTTATTCCCATCTAAGACTTGGGGGCACAACAGCAACGTGGGTGAGCCGGGACATGATAACAAGAAGTCCCCGAAGCAGGCTACAGCTGTCTGCCGTACAAGTAGAGTTCTAAGTAACATCAAGAAGGAGGAACTTGAGTTTAACACGCAACTACAAGTACTTCAGATTAGGCACTAGTGAGGAGACGTTCAGAACAGGCACACGAAAGGGAGATCTGGAAAGGTTAGTTCCATCTGCCTGGGAGTTGGCTGAGCCCCTGACCTGAAGGACACTGCACCGAAGCGGGCATCTGTGTGCACCAGACTGTGAGTAAAGCCTTGGAATGATATGCCTCCACTTATTTTGCGCCTTACACCCGGCTCTGCTACATCTACTTCTTCACACTATCTCCCCACTTGCCAACCTCATCTACACTGCTCTGGGACTACAGCTCCACCTGTGGGGAGCTTCAACATCATTGCTGCACCACACCATCTGTCCCAGAGAAGCAACCCTGCAGCGCTGGTCAAACTGACCAGAAACCACAGGTGGCATCACAAATCATCTCAACAACTTTATCCCCATCATTCTACCCCTTTTACATTGACCGCCTGATGCCACGGACCGGGTCACCGCCACTGTGACATCTCCCATTGTAATCAACGGGCCTGGCACCGAGTACCCCACGGCCTCTGGGGGCGAGTCATATCAAGTTTGCAATGAGAAATATGCCAACAGATCTGCTTAAATCAATATGCTATGATATGATTTTTGTCTGTCTACTTGCAGCCTGTGTCTCCGACACCCTTTGATGGTCCACTCATCTGGCTGGCTGTACATGAAGATGGTATAAGTGTTCTAGAATATGCCACCATGGTAAGAGTCCATTTATGGTCAACTTTTCTCAATGTATAGTGTGTAAAATTGTTGTGGTATTTGTTGGCGTTTTTTAGTGCAATCCTTCAAAATGTCTAACGTCGTTCATGAATTTTGTTCAAAATCAAAACAGTTCTTTATTTTCGTCTTTGATCTGTTTTGCTTTTTTTTATGCTTTGCTATATGGTGCAACTATTTACATCCCCAAAAAATATACTGCACATAAAATGACTCCAGGGAGTACTTTTATGAGTTTTTCAAAATCAGCCAAAAACATCTGGAAACCCCAAACTTAACTTCCCCCAAAATGACAAACTAAAAAAACAAAAATCAGGCAAACACATATGTAATAGATTTTAAAAAAAGGCACAAATTTATGAAAAAAGAATAAAGCATAAATGAAAAACAAGTGAGTAAAACAAGTATAAATTGAGCTGCCATGTAGCTGTAAAAATCTGAAGCATGTCGATTGCTTTTTGTGTTTTTGCAGTCCCCCCCGGCTTCAATGGGCACCTTATTTTCGCCATTAAAAAATGCATGTACAAGTATGTTTTTTCTATGCATGTTCCCCCGGGGTCAGACATGCGAGAAACTCGCACGAGTCTTGCATGTCAATACCCGGCACTGCCGCGGGCACTCGGACAGGAGCGTGCGACTGCATGTATTTCTATGCAGCCGCACGCTCCGGTCCCGAGTGCCGGAGGCAGTGCCGGGTATTGACATGCGAGACTCGTGCAAGTTTCTCGCATGTCTGACCCCGGCCTTACATGTATTTCTGGATGATACAGGAACAAGAAGGGAGACTAAAAAAATACACTAAAGAAAAAGCAAAAAACCTCATAAATTCACGTCAAAAATTGCCATTTCTGACCTGGCACCTTGGTTTTCTAAATGATGCCAGATTTCTGGACTTGAAAGATAAGGCTACACAGTAAATTTAGCCACGACAAATTCACATGGTCAAAATTGCTATGTAACTCTTGTATTTGGGGTCGCATTGCCACTCAAAGTACTGCAACTGCAACAAGCAAGTCCCAAAAATAATCATACCTGGTTGGAGTTTTTGCGACTTGCTTGTAGTGGTCGCAGTACTCTTGGAATGACAGTGCGACCCCATTCACTTGTATTGCACTGTGGGATTAGCAGCGACACCCAGTGAACCTTGACCATGCGACCTGTGTAGTGACCTAAGTTGCTGTGGAGCCCCAGCCTTACGTTGGAGCTACACAGCGACATGTGTCGCGAAACACCGAAATAACATTGCCGCATTGTGATATCACATTTAACAATTTCCTTGGCGACCTGTGACTTCCCGCAACTGCGACAGAGTCACAAATGTTTCCAGATGTGTTGGATTTTTTGGCACAAGTCACAAGAAACGTACCATGGGTTTCAACGCAAGTCACATGCGACGATTGTTCTACTTATCTGCAATATGACAATTTTTTTTACAGCAAAATCACTACTTTGAAATAGTCTTGTCTCATCGCTGTCATGAGACACATCACCATGTAGCTTCAGCCTTACTCATACTTGCCAAAATATTAGGCAAACCCTTCCTGAAGGACGCACCATGTAAAGAGTGTCGTCAAAAGTTATAGCCCATGATTACGCCTCTTCCATTGGAAGAAACTTTTCAGAAGCTCTGCTTTTAAGGATTTAGGAGGATATGGTGGGCAACGGGGAGATTTGCCAACTCTTTTGGGAGTCCGAGAGGTCTCCCCTTTATTCATGAGTCTCCTAGATGTTCAAGGAGAGTTGGGCAAGTATAGTTATACGGTATATTTAATTTGTCCGTGTGTTCGCTGGAATTATTCTAAACTCCAGTCACAAAGGGATCTGGCTTTTCTTTTCCTGTAGGTGTTTTAGTAAAATGCTAAATTGCTTATTTATGGATTTATTACAAACCTGTCAGGCTTTCCGAAAACAAATGTGCTCCAGACGTGATGCTTATATGTCCCTTTTGGGGGTAAAAAAAAAAAATCTCCTCCTAATGGCAGGCGTAGAGCCTTTTATTAGGTAAATGCATGGCTTTTGTCGGAGTCTTTCATCGCAGTCGTTGTTGAATTGGAAATACAAATAATGTTTTGCCATCTTTTCTTCTTCCTCCCACTCTTCTGTTCCTTAAGAGGTTGCTGCTCACATACGTACACAGGAGTCTAATGACCTTCGGAGGTTACCGTGATGACTTTATGCTGGTAGTTAACACGCAGACAAAGGACAAGTCAACCGAAAAACTTCTGTTTACTATGGCAAAAGTAAAGGTAGGTAAATTAGCTTGAAATACACGCCAGCCGCTCGGAGGTAGGCTTTTATAAATAAAGTACTCTTATATGCTAGGATATAAAAAGCATGAATTAAGCACCTGCGGTTTAAACAAAGCCATGTTTATTATCTTAGCTGGAGGCTTGGAGAGGGAAAAAAGCAATTATAAACTATAAGACCGGGCGAGGTAATTACAAAATGCTCTCTCTTTTGTTCGTCTAGTGGTCCTCTCGCCAGGTTCCAAATTTTGCTCACACAAATAAAATGCTGCGACGGAAACGAGAGAAGCTTTTCTTTTTTACTAAGAAGCCTAGATTGCTACTGTTAAAGATAACAGGGGGAACGGCGCCCGACCAATATTTTCTGCGAGCAGCGCAATGGACAGGAGCGCCGGGACGGCACTTATTATTTTTATTAACTATTGTACTTGGACTAGACAGGCCCGGACAGACTATCTATGTGAAAAATCTTGACCTGTTTAGTAGCGTGGTATCAGTCACACATTGAAAGCGTTGTACCAAGATTTTAACTCATCTGTGCACGTATTAGGCAAGTTTTAGACCACCGTGTATTCTCTCATCTGAGAGCATTGGGTCGATTATGCCAATCACACTCTGATCGGAGATTGATCAGAGTGTGATCATAGTGCGATCCGATTCTCTCGGATGAGAATAAGATGGAGAAAAGATTTCTCCACCTTCTCCATTGTGTCAGTCCATAGAAATTGGACTACAGTCAGATGTCATACGAGAGCAGTCCGATATTTTACGCAGACTCATTGAATTGCATGGCCGAGTGTGATCCAAATGTCGGCTCAAACTCAGGCAAGTTGCAGTTTTTTTACCCTGGCTTGACTCGGTCCGAGGAATAAATCGGACATGTGCACAACGCTACAGAATAACATGGGGACAAGTGCGATCCAATGTTTAATCGGATCGCACTTAGACTGAAAATATGGTCATGTGCATGAGCCCTTAGGCTTCCTTCACATGTTCGTGTTTCAGGTGCTGTACATGTGGCATCCGTTTTTTTTTCACTGATACTATACGTACCCATTATAATCTATGGTGCTACACATGTCTGTGTGTGCTCTCATGGACCGTGTGTCCGTGCAAACCACATGGAGAGGAGACATGTCCGATTTTTACCAGCAGCATGGATTAAATTGATTTTTAAGTTATACCGGAAAAAAACAGATGGCACATGGATGACATACTGATTGCACACTGATGACACACTGATCCAAAACACTGATGGTACTAGTATTATATGGATGTGTGAAGAGGACGTTAGGTGGTAAATAGCTGATCGCACGGACATATACTGATCACAAGAATAGGAGTTGTCAGTCCCTTGTTCAGATTCGGCTGCATCAGTCACGTACCGTAGCCTTTGAATGAAGTGACAACTGCACATGATTGATCACCAGACAAATTTTTGTTCTTCTAAATAGGTCCAAATTCTAAAATTCTATACTGATAAACATCAGAAAATATATTTAAATAGCATTTTTTTTTGTATTTCACTGGCGGAGTGGTATCACTAATCTACAGCAGACGAAGGGTTAATCAGCAGGTCTGAACTAAGAAGTAAATGTAGGTAGTAAAAAAACTAACAGGAGTTTGCTGAAGAAATGGTGAGAGAAATGGATGGCGAGGCAAACTCCAAAGCTCATGGTAGCTGAACACAAAGCTCTCTGAATATTCAGACAGGCACTACTGTCTGAGTCAGCTTTAAGGAGTCTAGGGTGATGAAGTCACAGTTTGGCGGGAACATCTGGCGTGGCTACAGCAAAGGGAGGTGGTCTTAGGAGAAGGCAGCAGGGCCCAGCCCTGGAGCGGAGACAGGTGAATAACATGTTCATTTTAAGGTCTCTGGCTTTGCCCCGAACAAGGCATATCTGACACTATATACAATTTACTACCGTAAGTATGTTATATGGGGGAATTACTGGTTATCCGTAAAGAGACCAGCTGAGTATGGATTCTTATAGCCAGTGCATCATGGGACAAAATTATGTAATTAACTATCTCATAGAGCAAAAGAAAGTATCTTGCAAGTGCTGCATATGTGAGACCCCCTTCGTTATGCCATCCCATGACATGGCACATTTTATGACTCCTGTTAGGCATTCCCTTTACACACAAAACCATGTAGGAAGAAATGTTTTGAAAAATGAAATGTAATTCATACCATGGACTTGGACGTATGTAATTTATACATTTTGACTGAATACGTTTTTAATGTTTCAATTTTCTTTTCTCTTCTTTTTTTTAGATTTTGGAGATAACTTTGCTGATTGCCAGTTATATAAACACAGCCCAACAGCAAAAAGTGGTCACCCACCACCTCTCTGCACCAGCCCTTCTCTCTGCCCAAGAAGAATCGAAAAACAAGCAAATGGGAAGCCAGCTGCTCTTGTCAAACAGCCGACCCACCAAAGGGCCTACTTTATTATAGTGGAGATGATAGTAATGAGATAAATAATATTAATGTATATAGACACGCGGTCCTAAAAATCATCCGGCCAAAAGGTGGCACCACGCAGCTTACAATAGTGGTTCTTCCTTCATGGTACCATTGTAGGAGTGGCAGAGACAAGGTCTACACTTCCGTTACTGCCCTCTCAGTACTGTGGTGGGTAGGATGGTTAGGTAATATGTTGATGATCGTTGACGTTGGCAGAACTGTGCGTTCCAGACTGGTTAATGACGGAGAGGACATCTCCTGATACAACCACTCATACTAACAGTCCTGGTAATACAAGGGTTGCTCGTATCTAGGAGCTATACTGCATACATTCCTAGACACACTTAGAAAGGGTACATTTAATGCTGTGGCATCATTTCTCTGTCTCCTACATAAAGTTTGATTATCGAAGAGGGTCCGGTGATTCTACAGTGCGTGGCGGCTCTGCTTGGTTTTATTAAAAATGGGTAAATTTCAAAACTGTATTCGTATGTCAGGAGCCTCAGGCTGTCTGCCACCTCAAAGCACTTTTCTCATCATCGTAAATGAGTAAAATTGCAACGTGATCGCAAAAATAGGCAACTTTGGAATATACCCCCTATTAAAAATCCTCCATGTTCTGAAAAATAGAGTGCTTTTTAATTTTATAGTTTGCGGCTCATTGGCTAGGTTAGCAGCCACTTCTGCAGTCTGTCAGCTAGTGCAGGTCTCCTTGGGGAAGAGCTTTGCTATAGAGCTTGTAAGTGCTGCTCTGATGCTGGCCAGATCCAGTCTGCTTCAGTGTGACTCCTCTCTACAGATGCCCCAGAGCCAAAACTAACTCTACTGGCGACTTAGGACAGTGCACAGTTCGGAACGAATGAGCTCAACCATGTAGCAAGCCCAAACTGTCAGTCTTCATGAGCGCACTGCCCCCCAGACAGCTAGAAGGCTGGGGAGCTCTGTGCTCCTGATGATAGAAAGTTGAGGTGCAAATAGAAAAAAGTGGGCCACCAATTTCGTGTGGATTGACTGACTATCTAATGGGTATAGCCAGGAACCTCCAGACTCTCTGCAAATAGATGATGTTGGGAAAAAGAATTTCAACGCCCGACTCATTTGTTCTCGGGGATGATAAATCAACTCTAGAGGTGTCTTTTAGCGGCTTAGGCCCTTTAATGTGTGTATTCATAGGTTGGAAAGAATACCTGTCTACCAAAGAGCTATAAAAAGTTGTACGGGCACCTTCAGACTTTGCCACAACTTCAAGAGGTGGTCTGGCGACTCTCACTTCTGTATTGGAGACAGGTACGGACTGGGGCTGACATTCAGCCCTGGCATTTGAAATCACACAGGCCCATGCTGTCCCCATCCTCAAGAACCAGATGAGATATATTACTAATATTACCCTGGATGGAGGAAAGGAAGATTTACTACAAAACCAATATTTCTAATGATACCTGTGGCCTGCTGGGGTAAGTGACGGAGTCAGCGACTTTGTGCTCCGTCACAACTGTTATCAGTATGAGTGTCTTGAGAACACCGATTCTGTTAACAGCAAATTAGACAAGGCAGCCCATGACCAGAGAGACCCTTCTGGCATTTGCCAGAATTGCCTGATGGCCAGTCCGGCCCTGATTGGAGATGTGCAGTGCCGATGACATTATGATCCCACTTACCTGCCGAGACCAGTGCAAAATCGATATGTAGAGTCGTAACCTCATAGGCACTGCAATTGGGAAGCATGCAACACAAGACAACCCCTTAAAGCCGTGGATGTCAACTCTTACCAATATCCGGTGCCTATTGCAGCCTTCCTCTTGCTTTACCTGAGTGTCCTCCTCCTTTGATACTGTGAGGTCATAAATAATATAGAAATACTCCTAAGTCATATATAAATACCCACAGTATATATATTTTAGCTTTGGCAGATGTATTTTCCAGAGGACCACCTATAGCCACAGCTCACTGTCAATTAGCGGCTAAAGACCCTCATGAATCAGCGCCACCGGCAAAGATTAGTACATTTCTACAAAGAAGCGGGAATACCACATGGCGGCCCACAAGCACCAGTTCGATGGCATAGCCACAGGGGCAGCACTTTACTGCATTATAATACAAGCCTAGAGATATAGAAGAGATAATCCGACTACTTACTGAATAAATGAAGTGATTATTCCCAGGAAACTATGGCTTCATTACATCTATAATAACATAAGAAGCAGCTAGAAGGGCCACGGCGTAAGCTTTCCACATTACATTATATTCAATAATTGCTTTATGCAATTACCGCTACATTACTGCTGTGTATGTTTGTGTAGTATTACTTGTCCTCATTCTGGAAAGCTGGAGGCATGCACTTATATGAATGGAATAATAGCAGTTAGTTATAGGAACATACATGCATATAAAGCTGTCAGATTATTCTGCAAGAATGTAACCCCCCTGTTTTATCAAGTGGTCATATCTCCGGTCATAGAGGAAGAAGAGGCCGGTGTCATCGGCTGAATATAAGGGTACTTGGGTAACATTGACATCATGACCTGCACTGATCATATATAGTTCTTCAGGACTGGCACTCCTTTTCTTTATTCCTAATCCTCAATTCCCCTTTACGGTTATATGCAGAAATCTAGGAAACGTTCTTCATTTTCTATAGTGACTTTGCTGAGTGCTGGGGGTCCAACCAGTGTCAGACTGGGTTGCCAGTGGTCCACCAGTAACCAACTCCTGGGCCCCACTTTTCAGCTACATGCAATTGTGACATTATCTTCAATCACAAAATTACATAATAATGAACACTTTTGTACAGGGGTCCACCAGAGGATTCTCCTGTGGGCCAGTCCAAGCCTGGGTCCAAACACAGGGACCTTCAACGATCCTGAGATAAGTACCTGAGAATGAGACTTGGCAGCCCAGTCTTTGATGGTGGAGAATTGCTCATGCTTGAACACTGCTCCCATCATTGACTATAGGACTGTTAGAGAAAACCGAGGATAGCACTTGGCTATTTCCAGCAGATCCATACACAATTAATGGAGCAAAGGCCAAACATGCACACCTCCTCTCCATTAACAACTGGGCTGCAGAGCCTCGATCTAAGGATCGATGGGGTAATCAGCTGTCAGACCCCCAGCAATCAGTAAGTTATCCCCCATCCAATGGTTGGAGGTTAACTTAAGAATTTGAAACCCCTTTAATTTTCTGCCCCATACTAGTGCAAGACCCTGCGATTTTTACTGAGTAGGATTCATGCCCATATTATGGATGTCAGCCTGGCTCTGATTCATGCTGCCTGTGGTTTGGGCAGCATGAATGAGATGACAAGTTTCCTTTAAAGCATTTTCTTCACTTAATAAAGTGATGACATTTTGCTATACCGACCTTTAAGACCCCCACCGTTCATGAGAAAGAAGAGGCTGCTGTGCCAATTCTTTGCAGCTGCCTTCAGGCACCACTAGAGGGAGCTTAGGAGCTTACTGCATACAGTGCTATTATTGAGATCAATGTATAAACAGTATGCAGTAAGCTCCTAAGCTCCATCTAGAGGTGGCTGAAATAGGCAGAATTTCATCACTTAAGTATGTATGTGAAGGGGAGTTTGGGCATTGACTGCTGTAAGGAAAGGATTAGTAAGGCATATTAAAATAATAAATTGCTGTTTAGGTGTAGACATTCACTATAAAGTGATTAGTTGTAATTGTACACACAAAATATACATATTTTGGGTTAAAAGAAAACCCAGTGTCAATAGAATATCTAACAAACTTAAAAAATATCAAGAGTTAGATCTACACAATATACCGGAATGACGGCTAATTCTATATGGAATGTTTTATAATGGATTTATTGTCCGGCATATTAGAGACAATAATTATACTGTGGTATAGTGTAAAATGACGTGTAGAGTTAATTACTAGTTGTTATCTACAAGTAGGTATTTAATTTATGCGGAATATTCATATTTATTCATTACCTTAAGTCACTTACCGTACATGTTCCAAGTGTTTGTGAAAAAAAAATACTTATTGATGTCAATTCTTGCGAAATACCAGTAGTGAAAATCATAATCCTGTAACCTTACATTGTGGTTATTGTACTAGTCCATCAAAGAACTCATGAGAAAATGTTTATTTTATTATAGAGGAAATTATGATAAATTACATATTTAATATTAAATAAATGATGTATATTTGCCCTTGAAATAATATACCAGAAATTAAGAATATTTCTTGTTCCTGGAGAACAGTTTTTTTTTTTTGAATAATAGAATATAATAATATTTATAATTAAAAAAAATAGCAAAAATTCTTGCTTATTAGTAAACCAATTAAATAAATAAATGCAAAAAAATGTACCGGAATACATCAATAATATCAGAAACCTGTATTTATTATGGCATGTATGTCCCATATTTTCATTGCTATGGCATTTGTATGGTGATAAAAGTGCCAGGTAGGAGACGAAAATACATGTGTAAAGTTACTTTCTTTTGGTCGCAGATCATAGAATCATAGAATCGTAGAGTTGGAAGGGACCTCCTGGGCCATCTGGTCCAACCCCCTGCTCAAAGCAGGATTCCCTAAATCATCCCAGTCAGATGTCTGTCCAGCCTCTGTTTGAAGACTTCCATTGAAGGAGAACTCACCACTTCTCGTGGCAGCCTGTTCCACTCATTGATCACTCTAACTGTCAAAAAGTTTTTTCTAATATCTAATCTGTGTCTCCTCCCATTCAGTTTCATCCCATTGCTTCTAGTCTTTCCTTGTGCAAATGAGAATAAAGTTGATCCTTCTACAATGTGACAGCCCTTTAGATATTTGTAGACAGCTATTAAGTCTCCTCTCAGTCTTCTCTTTTGCAAACTAAACATTCCCAAATCCTGCAACCTTTCCTCATAAGACAGGGTTTGCAGACCGGTCACCATTCTGGTCACTCTTTTCTGAACTTGCTCCAATTTGTTGATGTCTTTTTTAAAATGTGGTGCCCAAAACTGGACACAATATTCCAGATAGATAGAGCATCACTGAGAATGCAAATATATTATGTAAAGGAGCTAACAAGTTCCGCAGGGGCGGTCCTAATCGTGACAAGTGCTTAACTCTATAGGCAACGTCCTCACTGATGTTTGCAGAACATCAGTGGGGCAGTTGCCCTCAGGAGGGAGAATACCGCACAGGTGATGGGAAGGCAAGTCGTTTTCAAGAGATGTGTTTCAGTCCCCTATTTGCCACTGTTATTGTTTTTCTTTAGTAGTCTGCAAGATCCTGACAAACTTCCTTTAAAGGGGTTACTCATTATTGGATAACATCATATTAAAGGGGCCCAGGGAGCGGAAAAAAAATCCCACTCACCTTCCAGACTTGCACTACTCTTTGGTTCTCAGTGCTGCATCCTCTGTCGGTCCCCTGGCTTCAACTTCCAGCGGGGCATCACGTGAACCCTGCAGCCAGTCAGGGCCTGCTGACCGGCTGCAGCGTTCACACTGTTTCTTCTAACCCGGACATAATATGAATGCTGCCTCCTAATTTTCTGCAGTACTCATGTGATGTCACTGCCAGATGGCTCGGACCGGCAGAGGATACAGTGCTGACTACCAAGTAGTGGAACTGGTCAGGAAAGTGAATATAAGTTTTGTTTTTTGCTCCATGGGCAAATTAATAGAGGATGAGTCATTAGTACACAATCCCTACAAGTTTGTTTGTTTTTGTATTTATTTATTTTTTTACCATCTGGCCCCAAGTTCGGCCATCATGTCCACTGTACAGTAAAGAACATTTGACTAATAAAACAATAAATAGTCTGAGATGTTTTTTAATCGCTGAAATATAAAATGTTTAGTATATATTTTTGATCTTCGAACGGCATTTACTGAACTATGGTAATAAAAGCAATATATGAAAAAGAAAAAAGACGGCTGTAAGTGTTTAAATCCTCTGCAGTGCCTCCGCAGGTGAAATGAGGCATTACACTGTGCCCTTTGATATCAAGATGCTTTGGGTCCTCCAATGACTTATTTGCCCTAAGAAGCAGCTCTGGCTAATAAATCAATGATCTAAGTGAGGAAAACTGCTGCAAAGGTTCAGTACATGGTAGTTTGGGGTCATTAAAGGTACGAGTCATCTGATGCCCTATTGTTAGTCATTGCTAGTCTTACATTATTGTCTGTCATAATAAATTAAATAAATTACTTACAAATCAGCGTCTTTGAGAATCTCAGGGCAAGGATAATAGCAAATTAAACTGTAGATTATCTTGTACGATGCATCTATAGAAGAATGTTACAAAGAGGGATATTATCACCACTTTATAAAAACATTCTGTTGGTTTCTGTGCCATTTGCAATAAAAAATATACATTTGAGACTTGTGAGTTCTTGTCTTAAAAAAGAAAAACGCCCGCACAAAAAAACCCCAATACATTGGAGCTTACGGAATTCACTTCCACACAAAATCTCAGAAATGTGGTTGATTTCCACCATTACAGTGCCGCATATGTCCATGGGTTGTGTCTGGCATTGCATTAAAAGGAATCTGTGAGCAGGTTTTTTGTTATGTAATCTGAGAGCAGCATGACGTTGGGGCGAAGACCCTGATTCAGCGAAGTGTCACTTACTGAGCTGTGTGTTGCTGTTTCCACAAAATCAGTGTTTTAACAGCAGGAGACTATCACTACAGGACTAGGTGTCCAGTGCTTCCTGGTCCAACCGTACCCCCAGCACTGATTGTAAGCTTTCTGTCACCATACAGTGAACAAAGAAGAAAAAAAACATAAAAAAAAGCTCACCTTAATGGCCTGTGGAGCGGGGAAGCATGGAAGCCATGGATTCGTCATGGATAATAATGAAGAGAAAAAAGAAGATTTTCCAGCTTCCAAAAAAATTCCTATTTATTGTAGATAAAACAACATGAACAAATAGACAGCAGCTCACATGGTGTGATATAAGGCTACGTGTTTCGAACAGAACACTTCTTTCTCAAAGCTGCTCAATACTGAGAATAGCATAATTAAATACTTGCTGCAACCAATGAACACGGTGCAGCACTCACATGGTGAATTATTAGTGCATCACATGAAATCACAAAAAGACATAAGTGCAAATGCATACAAATTTACACATCATAACAAGGAAAAATACATATAAAATACAATAAGTGAATAAAGATAAAGGAAAAGGGAAAAAAAAAGGGTGGGGGACTCCTTTTTCCTTATAAAAGATACAAACAGATCTAGTAATGGAGCATTAATTATCTCCTTTCTTGCATTCAGACCGTTAGGATAACAGGTATTTAGACAAAATATCCAGTATGCATCACGCATCATGAGCCGTCTTCTATTATCTCCTCCTCTTGCCGGTATATTCAGTCTCTCAATGCCAAAAACCTGAAGAAACACTGTATCTCTATGATGATGAAGTTACCCCAGCTGAAACCAGGTACAGTATTGTGGAGAGAGAGTGCCTGGCCATCAAGTGGGCGCTGGAGTCATTGCGCTACTATTTGCTGAGGAGAACATTTCGGTTGGTGACAGATCATTCCCCTCTTACGTGGATGAGTCAAGCTAAGGAGAGGAATGCCCGAGTCACCAGGTGGTTCCTGCACTGGCGTAGGGCGGGGGGGGCGGTCCGCCCCAGGTGGCATGTGTGTGGGGGCGGCGCGGCAGCAGCAATTCCACCCTGCAGTGCAGTGCAGCGGCGGGCAGGGAGCGATGCGATCACGGCAGCTCCGCTGCCTGCAAGAGTGAATAGCAGGAGCAGAGCGGCAAGGGTCCGTCCTGCTTCCTGCCCGGAGGCCGCGCTTCCTGTTTCACACAGAGGAGCGCCGCTGAATGACGTCATCATTCAGCGGCCGCTGCTGTGTGAGGGAGGAAGCGCGGGCGATGCTGCGGACAGGTGAGAGGAGAGAGGTGGTGTCTTGTGTGTATGTATGTATGTATGTCTGTGTGTGTGTGTGTGTCTGTGTGTATGATGGAGCAGGCAATGATGGGAGTGATGGTCTAGAAGGCAATGATGGGGTGATGGAGCAGACAATGATGGGGTGATGGAGCAGGCAATGATGGGGTGATGGAGCAGGCAATGATGGGGTGATGGAGCAGGCAGTGATGGAGCAGGCAATGATAGGGTGATGGAGCAGGCAATGATGGGGTGATGGAGCAGGCAATGATGGGGGTGATGGAGCAGGCAATGATGGGGTGATGGAGCAGGCAATGATGGGGTGATGGAGCAGGCAATGATGGGGTGATGGAGCAGGCAATGAGGGGAGTGATGGAGCAGACAATGATGGGGTGATGGAGCAGGCAATTATGGGGTGATGGAGCAGACAATGATGGGGGTGATGGAGCAGGCAGTGATGGGGTGATGGAGCAGGCAATGAGGGGAGTGATGGGGTGATGGAGCAGGCAGTGATGGGGTGATGGAGAAGGCAGTGATAGGGTGATGGAGCAGGCAATGATGGGGTGATGAAGCAGGCAATGAGGGGAGTGATGGGGTTGATGGAGCAGGCAATGATGGGGGTGATGGAGCAGGCAATGATGGGGTGATGGAGCAGGCAATGAGGGGAGTGATGGGGGTGATGGAGCAGGCAGTGATGGGGTGATGGAGAAGGCAGTGATAGGGTGATGGAGCAGGCAATGATGGGGGTGATGGAGCAGGCAATGATGGGGTGATGGAGCAGGCAATGAGGGGAGTGATGGGGGTGATGGAGCAGGCAATGATGGGGGTGATGGAGCAGACAATTATGGGAGTGATGGAGCAGGCAGTGATGGGGTGATGGAGCAGACAGTGATGGGGTGATGGAGCAGGCAGTGATGGGGTGATGGAGAAGGCAGTGATGGGGTGATGGAGCAGGCAATGATGGGGGTGATGGAGCAGGCAATGATGGGGTGATGGAGCAGACAATGATGGGAGTGATGGGGTGATGGAGCAGGCAATGATGGGAGTGATGGGGAGAAGGCACAGTGATGGGGTGATGGAGAAGGCAGTGATGGGGAGAAGACAATGATGGGGTGATGGTCGAGAGGGCAATGATGGGGTGGTGGGTGAGAATGCAATGATGGTGGTGGTGGAAAGGGCAATAAATGGGGGTGGTGGAGGAGGAGGAAATGATGGAGGTGGTGGAATGGGCAATGATGGGAGTGGTGGGGGAGAAAGCAAAGATAGTGGTGGAGAAGAAAATGATGGAGGTGGGGGAGAGGACAATAATGGGATGCGAGGGGAGGAGGACAATGAGGGGTGTGGGGGATTGGGATGGGAGGAAGGGGGACTTATAATGGCCTTAGGAACAGGGGGAGGTGGAGGAAGACATTATCGTTTATTATGTCTAACACAGTCCCTTAGTATATAGTGTACTCACTAATTCTGTATAACACCATCCTTAGTTACATAGTTTCCTCTTTTATTATGTATAACACCGCCCCTTATTACCTACCATCCTCTCTAGTTATATATGGTGCCGTCCCTTATTATATAGCTTCCTCTGCTGTTATGCATAGTGCTGTCTCTTACATAGTGTATTTTTGTTATTTGTGTTATTCACAGCGCCCTCTTTTATTACATGGTCCCGTCTCTTGTTAGATATAAAATGACTGCTGATCGAGGAGCCGGTGACCAGACGACCAGTCCATCAGCTCCTCCATTAGAAAGGAAGCTTTCCCATGCTCCATCAGCCATCATTGCATTATACAGCTAACAAGACAGGACGGTATGTAATAAAAAACAGGGCTCTATATAATCCAATATGTAAGGGATGGAACTGTACATAACAAGAGAAGGCACTGTGTATGGGACAGCAATATACATAATAAAGGAGACTATGTAATATATACCTGTATGTGTGTGTGTGGCTATATAATATCAATAATCTATCTATATATATATATATATACACACACGTAGCTTTGACGCCATAAAAGGAGGGGGGCCCGGACACATTTCTTGCACAGGGACCCCAAGCTGTCAGTGTCCGCCCCCTGTCCGCCAAAATAATTTGTACTTTCTGGTTTTTTTTCTGTCACATTATTAAAAATTATTATTAAAAAAAGCCATTAGGTCTTCATCCAGCATCATCAAGCTAATACATACATATATATAGAGAACTGCAAGAAGTTGAAAGTCTAGAAATTTAGAAATAATAGCAGAGTTAGTAGCAGACTAAAAATTAGATCTTTGAGTGTAGTGTGGGCTCTTCGGATGCTTCCGAATTATCAACGACCAAAGGGGCGGCAAATTTTTCGACCGCCCCGGGCGCCACAAACAGTTGCTACGCCACTGGGTTCCTGTCCTTGCAAAATTTTACATTTTCAGTAGAACATCGGGCAGGCAGACTACAGTGGAATGCAGATGCCCTGTCCAGAGTTCACTGTATGTCATGTGTCCACCCCTCTAGGGTTGAACACAGGAGGGAGGTATGTGGTACAGTAAAGGGTGATTTACTGGATGGGAGATACATTTTTCCCAGCAGATTAATGTTTGGCCAGGTTTTTCCCTAAAGACAGGACCTGCGATGATCTCATGGTGACGTGATCAGCCCATGTGATGTCTACCTCACTTGTGGGAGGGGCTAGGGGCTATATAAAGGAGGATGGTGTTTGGCACATGGTGAGTGTGTGTCTGGATGTTACAGGAACGTGGCTGGACTTAGCCTGAACTTGTGTACAGGATCCCCATGCTGCAGGACTATAGCAGCAATACTCTCAACAACCCGGGGAGTGGCACCTGGCGGATGCCGCAGGACCTGGCAGCCTCTTAATTAAGCCCGTCCCGTGCAAGGGGTGAGTCTGGGACCAGTGGTTCTCCAAGCTGGAGCATATTTATGTTTTTCCTTATTTTCTGTTAACCTGCTGTTTGCAACCTGACATTAAACCACTGAAATTGGACTTTAAGCCTGTGTGTTGCCTCGTTACTGCAGCCCTGCCATTACCTACCAGAGCGAATCTCTACAGTAGCCATATTCAAAAATATGTAAAGCACATATATGTAGGTGGTATTCTCTCTTCAGGCATGCCCACAATCCAGGCTACTTCGCTTCTAGGACAGATTTGTGATGTCCTGGTCCTCAATATTGACGCAGAGTACAAGTACTGTCCCATTACGCACAATGGCTAGCGTACATGCTACCAAGAACCCCAGAAGGCTCAATCTGAATCTCAACTCCCTCCAGGGGGATACGAGCTTGGACGGGTAGAGTGAGTACTGTTTGCCCGGGTGGCAGAATGAGTTTGGAAGAGGCGGGAACAATCACTTTTCTTAATACTCCTCCGTCACGATAAGCTTCTTGAGCTTGAGCTACATGTACTAACTGCTGGAATACTCTCCTCTGAGGGGTATGTGAACTCCACTGCTTGAAAGTCTCTTTAGAAGGTTCGTTGATCAAGAGGCTTCCAAATTCCTTTAAGACGTTCATTCCCAGGGTGACTGTGTGTCTGCTACCCGCTTCACCCTGGGTTAGCACCACACCCTTTTGTCCAGATCCTTTCCACAAATGGTGATCTGCACCCACGCTACTCTTGCGACCAGAATGGATAGCTGGTTGGCAGCCATTAACTTTATCACTGGGCCCCCCACTCAGGCCGTCCTGCTTCTGGAAAATGTCGTCGGAAATAGGCCTGTGGCATCATTGTCACATGTGAGTCCGTGTCCACCAGGCACCGCACTGCACGACCATCAAATTCAGCCCAAACCAGGGGGCATGTTGACACTAGGTTTGCGGGTCTTCCACTACTCCTCCGTGTCTGTTCTGGCTCCGGGCGGCGTCCCCCTTGCTCAAAACCCTCTAGTTTAACGGATGGCAGGGTTGTATTCTGCCCTGACGTGTACACTCCCACGCTGTGTGTCCATTCTCGCCACAATTAAAGCAAGCGAGGGGTCTCTGATGACAAAGCATTCTATTATCGTGGTGGGGTTCTGAGCCTTCCCTGCCCCAGGCGGATCTGCGGTAGCCTCAGTTTTCTTTTTAACATCCGCCAGTTCTCCCTTAGTATTCAGTAGTTCTCGCCTCAATTCTTCCACCCATTGGGGTTCAGTGATTGCATTGATGGACACCTCCCCGCTCCGAACCTTCCTCACCAGGACTGTCACCCCCTGCTCCTGTTCACGTGTGCACACTTCGCTTCCTATCTTCCCTGCTGCTGGACTGCATCCTGCTGACTACACCAAGTGTAAGGTACTAGCAGGAATGCGGGATGCAGTGACGAGCAGGAGGCAGAGCAAGAGTTAACAAGCATTTTATGCAGAGAGATAACAGCAGTAATTACTCCTCGCAGGGAGTGAGGAGGTATGAGAATATAGAAGCACACAGAGCAAACGGGGACAGAGCAACAACAGAGGGTCAAATAATGAGTTAACCTATCAGTCTTTGGTTCCAGGTCAGTGGAGGCTGGAAAATCTCACGATGGCACAGTAGTTGACGCAAGGAGTCTCTGATATGATCCTGGAGGAAAGTGTTGCACAGTCTCTGTGTAACGGCAAAGTGTCCTGGCTCCCTCACACGTGGTCTTGTCCTGGAACAAGCTGCTGGCCGAGAGGAGGACTGAAGCTCCACAATAGGCGTACAAAATCCCGGGGTGAAGGTCGCAGTCTCACTATTACAGACAATGCGCACCAGATGATGAGTACTGCGCAGCGTGTTGGCAGTTGTCAGCGGTACAGATGGGTTTGTGCTGTTGAAGTCAGAGGTTAATGAAGAGTCTCTGGAAGTACCCGGTCTGCCTGCACAGGGGATGGAAGGGTGCGGCTGAGATCTGTAGATTGGCATTGGACAGCGGAGAGGGAGTCAACTTTCTCCTGGAGCACACACTGGGTCCCCACCAAAAGCCCCATTTTCATGCACACAGTCCCCTTTATCTCAGACCCGCCCACTTCAGTCAGGTGTAAAGGTCTGCCCCGGTCAGAAAGTCCTTCCCCTGACAACAATAGTGACAGCCCCGACAGTTCCAGCCCAGACACACGAGATACACCACTAGCCCATTCCACCTTCCTACAGCGAAAGCAGAGATCTGCTTACCGTCAAATTGATATTGAGCTATGGTTGTATGCGCAAAATGATTGACGAATGCACTGACTGCATTGTGACTTGTGATACTGGTGCAGCATTGTATCCAAGTGTGTTTTAAATGCCATCAGATTCAAAAGCGACACAGACTATGCAGGTATTTACTTGGTCTACGCAGGCGCGATTGTGGCATGTGTTTGGATGTCTCCTTGCTGTTGGGGTGGCACATCGATAGTATTGCTGCTTCTGAGCATGCAAAGTATGAGATTTGAGGTACCATCTTGCATTCATGCGCTTGTGTCAAACCTAGCCTCATTACCTGATAGGGGTGTTTCTGCGCCCGTGTCCTACAAGTACTGTTCTACTACCAGTCTGGCGCAAGTATTTCTTCCTTTGAGGTCTGGACTTTGGTGTGGTGAATCTCAAGCTGTTTATAGAATCATAAAATGGTGGAGTTGGAAGGGACCTCCTGGGTCATCTGGTCCAACCCCCTGCTCAAAGCAGGATTCACTAAATCATCCCAGACAGATGTCTGTCCAGCCTCTGTTTGAAGACTTCCATGGAAGGAGAACTCACCACCTCTCGTGGCAGCCTGTTCAACTCATTGATCACCCTGTCAAAAAGTTTTTTCTAATATCTAATCTGTGTCTCCTCCCATTCAGTTTCATCCCATTGCTTCTAGTCTTTCCTTGTGCAAATCATAGAATCATAGAATCGTAGAGTTGGAAGGGACCTCCTGGGCCATCTGGTCCAACCCCCTGCTCAAAGCAGGATTCGCTAAATCATCCCAGTCAGATGTCTGTCCAGCCTCTGTTTGAAGACTTCCATTGAAGGAGAACTCACCACTTCTCGTGGCAGCCTGTTCCACTCATTGATCACTCTAACTGTCAAAAAGTTTTTTCTAATATCTAATCTGTGTCTCCTCCCATTCAATTTCATCCCATTGCTTCTAGTCTTTCCTTGTGCAAATGAGAATAAAGTTGATCCTTCTACAATGTGACAGCCCTTTAGATATTTGTAGACAGCTATTAAGTCTCCTCTCAGTCTTCTCTTTTGCAAACTAAACATTCCCAATTCCTGCAACCTTTCCTCATAAGACAGGGTTTGCAGACCGGTCACCATTCTGGTCGCTCTTTTCTGAACTTGCTCCAGTTTGTTGATGTCTTTTTTAAAATGTGGTGCCCAAAACTGGACACAATATTCCAGATGAGGTCTGACCAAAGAGGAGTAGAGGGAAATAATGACTTCACGTGATCTAGACTGTATGCTTCTGTTAATACATCCTAGAATTGCATTTGCCTTTTTTGCTGCTGCATCACACTGTTGACTCATATTCAGTCTGTGATCTATTAGTATACCCAAGTCTTTTTCACATGTGCTGTCACTTAGCCCTATTCCTCCCATTCTATATATGCTTTTTTCATTTTTATTGCCCAGATGTAGTACTTTGCATTTCTCCCTGTTAAAAACCATTCTGTTAGTTGCTGCCCACTTCTCCAGTTTATTTAAATCTTTTTGAATCCTTTCTCTCTCTTCTCTAGTATTAGTTATCCCTCCTAGCTTTGTGTCATCAGCAAATTTAATCAGTTTACCCTCAATTCCTTCATCTTAATCGTTGATAAAGATGTTGAACAATACAGGGCCCAGGACAGAGCCCTGTAGTACCCCACTTGAGACATTCTTCCAACTGGATGTGCAGCCATTTACGACCACTCTTTGGGTCCGATCACTAAGCCAGTTATGAATCCACCTAACAGTTGCCTTGTCCATTCCATACTTAGTCATTTTTTCAATAAGGATTGTATGAGAGACTTTGTCAAATGCTTTGCTGAAGTCAAGATAAACTATATCTACAGCATTTCCTTGATCCACCCAATCAGTGATACCGTCATAGAAGGAAATTAAGTTAGTCTGACATGACTTATTAGTTACAAACCCATGCTGACTCTGCTTAATCACTTCATTCTTATCCAGGTATTGACATACATGTTGTTTAATAATTTGTTCAAAGATCTTTCCTGGTATAGAAGTCAGACTCACCGGCCTATAGTTGCCTGGGTCCACCTTCTTCCCCTTTTTGAAGATAGGAACAACATTTGCTCTTCTCCAGTCTTCTGGCACTTCTCCTGTTCTCCAAGAATTTTCAAAGATTATGGAGAGGGGTTCAAAAATTTCTTCTGCTATCTCCTTCAGTACTCTGGGGTGTAATTCATCTGGACCTGGAGACTTGAATTCATTTAGGTTAGCTAAGTGTTTCCTCACTATCTTTCTGTTTATAGATATCCTGGATTCTTCTATTCCCTTAATAGGACAGTGAATAACAGTTGATGTTACATTTCCTTTCTGAGAGAAAACAGATGCAAAATAGGAATTTAAAAGTTCAGCCTTCTCAACATCCTGTCTTACCATTTCATCATTTTCATCCTGTAAAAATCCTATAGCATCTTTGACTTTTCTTTTACTTTTGACATATCCCCAAAATCCTTTATTATTGCTTTTGACATCTCTTGCAAGCCTCAATTCATTTTCAGCTTTAGATAATCTGATTTGTGCCCTGCAGGTTCTGCAGACAGCATTATATTCTTCTTTAGATATGCCTCCCTCTTTCCATTTTAAAAACATTTTTTTCTTCCTTTTTAGCATGTGCTTAAGTTCTGTGTTCATCCATCCTGGTTTCCTTAAATGCTTCCTATTCTTACCTCTTTTCGGAATTGTTAACAACTGTGCTTTGAGAATTTCATTTTTCAAGATTTCCCATCCTTCCTGGACATTTTTGTCTTTTAGGATATCCAGCCATTGGATCCCTCCAATTCTCTTTCTGAATCCCTTAAAATCTGCCTTTCTGAAATCTAACCTTGACGTCTGAGTCTTCACAGGTCTTCCGCCTCTAGTTATCCAAAATTCTAAAATAGCATGGTGGCTACCTCCTAGGGTCCCAGCCACTTTTACCTCCTCAACCATTTCCTCCCTGTTTATAAGGATTAGATCCAAGGTAGCAGTTCCCCTTGTTTTCTCCCTTACCTTTTGAATTTCCTTGACCTGTTAGTTTTGCCTGAGAGAGATTCCCAACAAATGTCTGGATAGTTGAAATCTCCCATGACAACTATGTCATATTTTTTGGAGAACTTGGCGATTTGATGCATAAAGAGTTCATCCATATCTTCAGCTTGCACAGGCGGCCTGTAGTAAATGCCTACAATGGTGTCCTTTCCATTGTTCTGTCCTTGTATTCTTACCGAAACAGTTTCCACAGAACTCCCAGTCTCTGAAGCTTCAATCTCTGTGCAGATATACGCGTTTCTAACATACAATGCGACACCCCCTCCTCGTTTATCAAGTCTGTTTCTTGCAAATAAGTTGTATCCTTCTAGTCTTGTATTCCAATCATGTGTATCGTCCCACCAAGTTTCAGTGATTCCAATGACATCATATTTCTTTTCCTGTGTTAGTAGTTCCAATTCTCCTTGTTTGTTGCCCATGCTTTGTGCATTAGTATAGAAACATTTTAGTTTGTGATTGGTTTCTCTTTCTCCAATATTTTTATTAATTAGATTCTTTCGTCTTTGTTCTTCCTTTCCACTTCTAATAGCAGAGCTCTCAATAGCATTTGTCAGGTGTATGGCTTTTTCTGGTCTTTTGCTTCCCTTCCCATGTTGTTCTAGTTTAAAGCTCTCCTTACAAGTGTAGCAAGGCGACTTCCAAATACATGCTTTCCAGTCTTCGTAAGGTGCACCCCATCTCTAGCAAGTAGTCCATCGTATAAGTAGTTCACTCCGTGATCCAGAAATCCAAATCGTTGCTGACGGCACCATCGACGTAGCCAGTTGTTCACCTGCAGAATCTTATTCCACCTCCTTGTTCCATGGCCATCCACTGGGAGGATGGAAGAGAAGACCACCTGCGCTCCCAGTTCTTTCACTTTCTTGCCTAAGTCTTCAAAGTCTCTGCAGATGGTTTCCAGGTCGTTTCTTGCGGTGTCATTTGTCCCCACATGTAGTAGCAGGAATGGGTAGTCATCTGTAGGTCTGAAGAGTCCTGATATCCTGTCAGACACATCTTTAATTTTTGCACCTGGAAGACAGCACATTTCTCTTGAAGTTATATCCGGTCTGCAGATAGCGGCCTCTGTTCCTCTCAACAGGGAATCCCCCATGACCACCACTCTCCGCTTCTTCTTCACAACATTTTTCTTTCTCCATCCAGGAGGACTCTGAAGGCGTACAAGGTTGCTGTTTGTTGGCAAAGTCTTATCCTGATGTATTTCTTCATCATTTTCCTGTGTGAGAGCCTGGTACTGGTTTTTGAGCAGTATGGGTGCTGACTGCCTCCTGATCCTCCTGCTTCTCTGGGTCACATGTCTCCATTCCTCTGTTTCTTCAGGTGCACTTCGAATTTCTTCTCTTTCTGTAACATGAAGAGATAATTCTGCTCTGTCCAAGAACTCTTCACCTTCCTTAATGATCTTCAACGTAGCTAACCTCTCTTCGAGATTTTGCAACTTTTCCTCCAACAGGGACACAAGCTTGCATTTGTGGCATGTGAAGTTTGGCTTTTCCACTGGTAAATCTGTGAACATGTAGCAAGAAATGCAGCTCACCAAATGGCTCCTGGCCTCTTCCATCTTGAGATTTCTTAAAAACGATGAAAGATGAGCCAAAATTCCCCTGGTTTTTCCGATTTCCTCTTTTCAGCTGCAACGGCCAAAACCCAGTGATCGTTGAGCTCGTGGAGACTCTTCACTTATCCCAGAAGGCACTGGGAATATGCAAATGATCTCCTCAAGACTCGTCCCCTTCCAACTTACCTGGATGGTGGGGCACCATACCTCAGGAGGAGGTGCAGTACCTCCGTGGCGACTGAGCCTCAGGGGCGCCACACTTTCACCGCCACTGTCATCGCCGCTGCCACCACTGCCCTCCGGTAATATTCTTCTCTGCCCCGCCGCCTAATTCCAGCCCCTCCCACCTCCGCTCACTCTCCCCTGCCCCCTGATCATCTCCTGCTCCCCTGATCCTCCCTCAGCAGCCCCGCTCTCCTCAAGCACCCCCGATCATCCACCTGCTGTTTCCACCTCTGCCAGCTCCTCAGCCGCAAACTGCCTCCTGTGCCTGAGAGCCCCCTCCTGTGCCCCCGTGATCACCACTCAGCCCCAGTGATCACCCTCATTAACCCCTGCTGCTGCAGGTTTTTATTTCCTTATCTCCTCAGCCACCTCCTGCCCCCCCGTGCCTGACAGCCGCCCTCTGCCCCTGGTGATCCCCCAGCACCCCTGATCATCCCCCAGCACCGCTGATCATTCCCCCTGCTGCTGCAGGCTCCTCAGCCGCCTCCTGTCCATAACAGCCCCCTCCTGTCCCCCGGGATCACCCCTCAGCCCTAGTGATCACCTCCATCAACCCCTGCCCCCCTTTTTAGCCCCTGCTGCTGTTTTTTATATCCACCTCCATCTCCTCAACCCCGTGCCTGACAGCCTCCTTCTGCCCCTGGTGATCATCCCCCTGCACCCCTGATCATCCCCCTGCACCCCTGATCATCCCCCTGCACCCCTGATCACCCCCACTGTTGCTGCTGCTGCTGGTTCCATCTCCACCTAATTCTCCTCAGCGCCCTCCTGCGCCTGACAGCCCCTTTTTGCCCCTGGTGACAATCCCCCAGCCCCAGTGATCACCCCTGATCACCCCCTGCCCCCCTGATCACCCCCTGATCACTCCCCCTGCTGCTGCCGCTGGTTCCATCTCCACTTTCATCTCCTCAGTCCCCTCCTGCCCCCCGCGCGCCTGACAGTCCCCTCCTGCCCCCCGCGCGCCTGACAGTCCCCTCCTGCCCCCCCGCGCCTGACAGTCCCCTCCTGCCCCCCGCACGCCTGACAGTCCCCTCCTGACAGCCCATTCCTCCAGTAAAAAATTTTACCAAACATTCGCACATACACATGCACATGCACACTATAATAAAGGTTTTTTACACACGCACACACACCACACGCACATTGTCCCGCTCATCCCAGTCATCCCAGTCCCAAAGGGTCTACTTAGTTGAGGAGGCATATGAAATTATTGCCTCTGATACTGATAGTGAGAGAGGGGACCCCACCTTTCTCTATTCCTCCCACTCTTCCTCTTCCAGCGACACAGACTTGCCACCACCGAGATGTTGCAGGACGAGAAATTGTCCGGAGCCCAGGGAGGAAGAGTCCGAGGCCTTAGAGAAAGAGTTGGAGACCTTGGAGGAAGTCTCACAGCCAAATGTGAGTTTCTCCCAACCTAGTGCTTGTCACACCCAACCTAGCACTAGGTCTCCCTCCTGGACCCCCGTCCCTGAAAATTTTGCTCCACGGATTCCTGCTTTCGTTCCCCAATCAGGAATCCAGTTTAAGACTGCCAACTTCAGGGAAATAGACTTTTTCAAAGTCTTTTTCTCGGAGTTAATCGTCAGACTCATGGTGGAGCAAACAAACTTGTACGCCCAACAATATTTTGGCCGAACACCCAATTTCTTCATTCTCTACTTGGAGTCCCATTAACTCTGTAGAAATGATTAAATATTGGGGACTGGTCCTTCCCATGGGGATTGTGAAGAAACCAGAAATTCGCCAATACTGGAGTACTGATATTTTATATCAAACTCCAGTATTTGGCATGGTTATGACTTGGAAACGTTTTGAGGCTATCCATAAATTTCTTCATTTCAGGGACAACACTGAAAGCCTTGCCCGCGATGAACCGAATTTTGATAGACTGTTCAAAATTCGGCCAGTCATCGAACACTTCAGCAACAAGTTTGCTGAAGTGTACATTCCCAAAAGGGAAATTTGTGTGGATGAATCCCTCATCCACTTCAAAGGGAGGCTTCAGTTCCGTCAGTACCTGCCCAGTAAAAGGGCAAGGTACGGGATGAAAGTCTACAAGCTGTGTGAGAGTACCTCAGGGTACACTCTCAGCTTTAGAGTTTACCAAGGAAAGGACAGTAGGATCCAGCCCCCAGAAGGTCCACCTGCTTTGGGGGTGAGTGGGAAAATAGTGTGGGATTTGGTCCACCCTCTGCTTGATAAAGGTTACCATCTGTACGTTGATAACTTTTATACAAGCATCACACTATTTCAATCCCTCTCTGCCAGAGCTACCGTCGCTTGTGGTACCGTGCGCAGAAACCAGAGGGGTCTCCCTTTGCCGCTAATTGAGCAGCCTCTCCGAAAGGGTGAGACCCGAGCCCAATGTAGCGGCAACATGCTTGTGGTCAAGTTCAAAGACAAAAGAGATGTCTTTGTCTTGACCACAATCCATGGTCCCGGCACCACGGCCACCACCGTTCGAGGTACCCCAGCACCGGTCCACAAACCGGACTGGGTCCTGGCGTACAACCATCACATGGGGGCAGTTGGTCTTTCTGATCAAGTCCTCCAGTCCTATAGTGCCATGTGGAAGGTGAATGTGTGGTACAAAAAACTGGCTGTGCACCTCGTACAAATGGCACTGTATAACGCATGCGTGCTATCACGATGTGCAGGCCAGGACCACTACTTCCTTGAGTTCCAGGAGGCGGTGATAAAGGCCATGATTTTTGGAGAGGAGGACGGAGCGCGCCCCAGCACCCCTGGAACTCAAGTTTCCCATATGGTACCAGGGCAACATTTTCCCCTTGAGGAAAAAAAAAAAAGGTGACGGGTATGCTATTAAAGGGGGACAAGAAGGGAAACTCGTTTCCAATGTGAAACGTGTCCTGACAAACCTGGACTGTGTTTGAATGAATGCTTCAGAATTCATCACATGTCCATGGACTAAACACATCCTGACACTCCACTACAGAACTCGCCTACACCAACCTGACGTACACTACACCACACACCAACCTGATGTACACTACGCCACACACACCAACCTGATGTAGTATCAGGTTGGTTTGTGTGGCGTAGTGTGCGTCAGATTGGTGTGTGTGGTGTATACTATACCACACACACCAACCTGACTTACACTACACTACACTACACTACACACCAACCTGACGTACACTACACCACACACACCAACCTGATGTAGTGTCAGGTTGGTATGTGTGGCGTAGTGTACATCAGGTTGATGTGTGTGTGTGTGTGTGGTGTAGTGTACGTCAGGTTGGTGTGTGTGTGGTGTTTACAATACCATACACACCAACCTCACATACACTACACTACACCACACACCAACCTGACGTACACTACACCACACCACACCCCAACCTGACATACTCTGCTCACACACACCAACCTGATGTAGTGTCAGGTTGGTATGTGTGGCGTAGTGTACGTCAAGTTGGTGTGTGTGCGTAGTGTACGTCAGGTTGGTGTGTGTGTGGTGTATACAATACCACACACACCAACCTGACGTACACTACACTACACCACACAGCAACCTGTCGTACACTACACCACACACACCAACCTGATGTAGTGCCAGGTTGGTATGTGTGGCGTAGTGTACGTCAGGTTGGTGTGTGTGTGGCGTAGTGTACGTCAGGTTGGTGTGTGTGTGTGGTGTATACAATACCACACACACCAACCTGACGTACACTACACTACACCACACACCAACCTGTCGTACACTACACCACATACACCAACCTGATGTAGTGTCAGGTTGGTATGTGTGGCGTAGTGTACGTCAGGTTGGTGTGTGTGGTGTGGTGTAGTGTATGTCAGGTTGGTGTGTGTGTGTGGCGTAGTGTATGTCAGGTTGGTGTGTGTGTGTGTGGTGTATAGAATACCACACACACACCAACCTGACGTACACTACACCACACCACACACACCAACCTAATGTAGTGTGGCAGGTTGGTGTATGTGGCATAGTGTACGTCAGGTAGGTGTGTGTGTGGGTGTGTGGTGCATACTATACCACATACACCAACCTGACGTACACTACATACTTTCCATAAGCGACCTGGTGTCCGCTAATGATTGGAGCTAACTTTCCATTCAAAAAGTCAAATAGCGCTCCTTCCCTTCAGGGCCCTGCCGTGCGCCCAAACAGTAGTTTATGACCACATATGAGGTATTGGTGTTCTCAGGAGAAATTGCCCAACAAATTTTAGGATCCATTTTACCCTGTTGCCCATGTAAAAATGAAAAAATGTAGGCGAAAAGAAATTTTTGGTGGAAAAAAGTACTTTTTCATTTTTACAAATCAATTTGTGAAGTACCTGGGGGTTCAAAGTGCTCACTATGCAACTAGATAAGTTCCTTGGGGTGTCTAGTTTCCAAAATGGGGTCATTTGTGGGGGAGCTCCAATGTTTAGGCACACAGGGACTCTCCAAACACGACATGGTGTCCGCTAACTATTGGAGCTAATTTTCCATTCCAAAAGTCAAATGGCGCTCCTTCCCTTCAGGGCCCTGCCGTGCGCCCAAACAGTGGTTTATGACCACATATGAGGTATCAGTGTACTCAGGAAAAATTGCCCAACAAATTTTAGGATCCATTTTATCCTGTTGCCCATGTAAAAATGAAAAAATGTAGGCAAAAAGATATTTTTTGTGAAAAAAAGTACTTTTTCATTTTTACAGATCAATTTGTGAAGTACCTGGGGGTTCAAAGTGCTCACTATGCATTTAGATAAGTTCCTTGGGGTGTCTAGTTTCCAAAATGGGGTCACTTGTGGGGGAGCTCCAATGTTTAGGCACACAGGGGATCTCCAAATACGACATGGTGTCTGCTAACTATTGGAGCTAATTTTCCATTCCAAAAGTCAAATGGCGCTCCTTCCTTTCAGGGCCCTGCCGTGCACCCAAACAGTGGTTTATGACCACATATGAGGTATTGGTGTACTCAGAAGAAATTGCCCAACAAATTTTAGGATCCATTTTATCCTGTTGCCCATGTAAAAATGAAAAAATTGATGCTAAAAAAAAAAATTTTGTTGGAAAAATTAAAATGTCCATTTTTTCCTTCCACGTTGCTTTAGTTCCTGTGAAGCACCTGAAGGGTTAATAATCTTCTTGAATGTAGTTTTGAGTAGCTTGAGGGGTGCAGTTTTTAGAATGGTGTCACTTTTGGGTATTTTCTGCCATATAGACCCCTCAAACTGACTTCAAATATGAGGTGGTCCCTAAAAAAAATGGTTTTGTAAATTTTGTTGTAAAAATGAGAAATCACTGGTCAACTTTTAACCCTTATAAATTCCTAACAAAAAAAAATTTGTTTCCAAAATTGTGCTGATGTAAAGTAGACATGTGGGAAATGTTATTTATGAAGTAGTTTGTGTCACATAACTCTCTGGTTTAACAGAATAAAAGTTCAAAATTTGAAAATTGCAAAATTTTCAAAATTTTTGCTAAATTTCCATTTTTTCACAAATAAACGCAAAAATTTTCGACCTAAATTTACCACTAACATGAAGCTCAATATGTCACGAAAAAACAGTCTCATAATCGCTAGGATGCGTTCCTGAGTTATTACCTCATAAAGGGACACTGGCCAGAAATGCAAAAAATGTCCAGGTCATTAAGGTCAAAATAGGCTGGGTCGTGAAGGGGTTAAAAACCATTCTATTAATTGCTGCCCACTGCTCCAATTTATTTACATCTTTTTGAATCCTCTCTCTCGCTTCTCTATTAATAGCTATCCCTTCCGAGATCTCATCTCCCGAGATTTTGGTGCCGAGATCTCCAACTGCGTATGCGCCGCCCCCTAGCGGCCATTTTCCCGGAGTCCACCACACAGGAGGAAACCATGTAACTGCGTGAGGCTCTAGCCTTTCACAAAATGTCAGCAGAGCCCCCCTGCAGCATCATGGGGCAGTACCGCCAGACACCCCCACAATGCCGGACGCCCCCATAGCACCGCTGGGCACCCGCAGCAGCACCAGAGACACCCGCAGCAGCACCAGGTAGCACCGCCGGACACTCCCGCAGCACCAGACACCCGCAGCGGTCACCCCACTCCTGCCTCCTTCAGCAGTGACCCTGGGACCTCACTTCAACGCAGCTACCACCCCCGGTAAGCAATAAGACGCATGGATTACAAAAAGCACCACCATTTTATTAAAAAAATCCTATTTTTCTCCTAAAATTAGGGGTGCATCTTATAATACGGAACATCTTATAAAACGAAAAATGTGGTACATTTTAGTTTATGAGGGGTGTACTACTTTGTTGAGCTTATAAAGTACATACAGTCTTTATACTTTGTGCTGATCATAGTGTTATTTTCACAAATCTCTGGGCAAGAGGCATTAATATTTCCATTTTTATTTCTTGTGGTAGAGAGGGAAATGCAAATCACAGCCCCATTGTGATCATATGTGTCTTTTTGACTTTTTAAATTATTCTGTGTAGTTCTGTGTACAGTATACCAATAAAGTATTTACAGTTTTTATGGTGATTCCTGTTGTTTTGCATGTTTCTGTTGTTTTGTATAATTTAGTATCGTCCTGACATGCTACAGTTGATCCTTGTATATGATGGTGCCCTCCGTCTTGTTTTGGTGCTCAATACAAGTAAATTAAGTGCGGCTGTGTGCATCTAGTTGGAATGTGGCTGGATGTATGCATGTCGCATACTTTTAGTCACATTACAGCTTGGCAACTGGAACTATGGTACTCATTTCGGAGCACAGTGCTCTGTTGCTGGAAAAATGGCCATGGACGGGTACTGCACATCTGTCCTTGAATTGCTGATGGATGTGCAAAACTCGACCGCGGCCACTATATAGGTGAAAGAGCTGTGCTCTGCAGCTCCCAAAGGGTCGACACTGACTTTTTAGGATTACTACTTCCTATAAATGGCACTAGAATTCTAGCTGTCTGAAGACAAAATTTGCATATTTCCCAGAGGAACATTTCGGCTTAAAAGCCTCCTCATCTTGGCATGCTTAACCCCTTCATGACCCAGCCTATTTTGACCTTAATGACCTGGCCATTTTTTGCATTTCTGACCAGTGTCCCTTTATGAGGTAATAGCTCAGGAACGCTTCAACGCATCTTAGCGATTCTGAGATTGTTTTTTCGTGACATATTGGGCTTCATGATAGTGGTAAATTTAGGTCAATAATTTTTGTGTTTATTTGTGAAAAAAATGGAAATTTTAGCAATTTTCAAATTTTGAATTTTTATTCTGTCTAACCAGAGAGTTAGGTGACACAAAATAGTTAATAAATAACATTTCCCACATGTCTACTTTACATCAGCACAATTTTGGAAACAAATTTTTTTTTGATAGGACGTTATAAGGGTTAAAAGTTGACCAGCGATTTCTCATTTTTACAACAAAATTTACAAAACCATTTTTTTTAGGGACCACATCATATTTGAAGTCACTTTGAGGGGTCTATATGGCAGAAAATACCCAAAAGTGACACCATTCTAAAAACTGCACCCCTCAAGCTACTCAAAACTACATTCAAGAAGATTATTAACCCTTCAGGTGCTTCACAGGAACTAAAGCAACGTGGAAGGAAAAAATGGACATTTTAATTTTTCCAACAAAAATTTTCTTTTAGCATCAATTTTTTCATTTTCACATGGGTAACAGGATAAAATGGATCCTAAAATTTGTTGGGCAACTTCTCCTGAGTACACCGATACCTCATATGTGGTCATAAACCACTGTTTGGGCGCACGGCAGAGCTCGGAATGGAAGAAGCACCACTTGACTTTTTGAATGAAAATATGCTGGAATATTTAGTGGTTGCCATGTCGCATTTGGAGAGTCCCTGTGTGCCTAAACATTGGAGCTCCCCCACAAGTGACCCCATTTTGGAAACTAGACCCTCCAAGGAACTTGAGAAAAAGGAGGACATAGAATCCAAATCCATTGCAAACATGTATGAATTTATTTATCAGAAAAAAAGACACATGTCAGAGATACAGGATAATACAAAAATCCAATAAAATGGGTAATCACATAAGGCCCGATGCTAGAAAAAACAAGTGGGCAGCCTGTGATGGGTATGGATACCCAGAGCCAATACCACAGGGAATGAAAAATGTGAACAAAAGTACAACATTGGTTGTGAAATGGCATAAGATATAATCATTATACCAACCAAAAGGTATGTAATAGGATATATTATTCAAGGGTCACCAATGTAAGGTTTCACTTGGGCAATATTATGTCATATATAATGCCTAGATAAATAATACTGGTGATGCCAATAGTTACTGCACTGGATATGAACCGGCTAATACATCCTAACGCTGAGTCTATTCAAAGCTCAGCTGTATACCATGTCAATGACAAATGATAAAGCATATAACAAAAGAAAACTGTGGGAAAGGTCAAAGTATGCTTAAATAAGCTGGATGAACATACCCATCATGTCCTAATGTATAGCAGGCGCCGACTTGTGTACCCCTACGCGCGTTTCGCGGTATGCAAGACCGCTTCCTCGGGGGGCGTGGTTGCCATGTCGCATTTGGAGAGTCCCTGTGTGCCTAAACATTGGAGCTCCCCCACAAGTGACCCCATTTTGGAAACTAGACCCTCCAAGGAACTTATCTAGATGCATAGTGAACACTTTGAACCCCCAGGTGCTTCACAAATTGACCCGTAAAAAAAGTACTTTTTTTTCACTAAAATTTTCTTTTAGCCTCAGTTTTTTCATTTTTACGTGGGCCACGGGGTAAAATGGATCCTAAAATTTGTTGGGCAATTGTCACGCGGGGCTTAGGTCAACTAAGGCAGAAATACCCGGGGCCCCTGTGATGTCCCTTTAACTAGGGGAAACCCTGTCTGACCCTCAACCCAGGGTTTTTGCTGAAGGTGCAAATGCCTGAGCCTCCACCCTTTCCTTATCTCCTGCTCAGCCCTAAGCTTAACCCTCCACCCAGTGAGGAGACAAACCACCAAAGCCCCAAACAATAAAGACAGACAGGGAGAACTTAATCTGCACCGCGCCGCATACACACAGGACTATACAGTAATGTGAACAGGGCACAACAAAACACAAATATGGGAAGGCGAGAAGGTAACAATGGATCATACGACACCAGATATGAATCTCTCTCTCTCTCCAACACCTCCACTCCAGACCGGAACCACTTCGTATGAAACACAAGCTATAATCGGCGACGATAGCCTGAGAAACTCAAGCCGGCGCCACTGAGGCTATAGTGGACGGAGGTGGAACTACCTCTGCCTGCCGGACGCTGTGGTGTGAATAGCGTCCGACATGACAGCAATTTCTCCTGAGTACATCGATACCTCATATGTGGTCATAAACCACTGTTTGGGCGCACGGCAGGGCTCAGAATGGAAGGAGCACCATTTGACATTTTGAATGGAAAATATGCCGGAATATTTAGCGGTTGCCATGTCGCGTTTGGAGAGTCCCTGTGTACCTAAACATTGGAGCTCCTCCACAAGTGACCCCATTTTGGAAACTAGACCCCCGAAGGAACTTATCTAGATGTGTGGTGAGCACTTTGAACCCCCAGGTGCTTCACAGAATTTTATAACGCCCAGACGTGAAAATAAAAAATCATTTTTTTTCCACAAAAATCATTTTTTTAGCCCCCAATTTTTTTTATTTTCCCAAGGGTACCAGGAGAAATTAGACCCCCAAAGTTGTTGTGCATTTTTTCCTGAGTACGCTGATACCCCATATGTGGGGGTAAACCACTGTTTGAGCACACATCGGGTCTCGGAATGGAGGGAGCACTGTTTGACTTTTTGAGCGCAAAATTGGCTGGAATAAATGGTGGTGCCATGTCGCGTTTGGAGACCCCCTGATGTGCCTGGGGCCGGGGATGGCTGAACTCCAAAAAGCAAGGCAAACAAAACCAAAACTAAAGTGTACAAAAGGCAGAGCAAAACTTAGCTTTGAGAAGCAGAAATCAGACTGGTCTCCAAGAATCCAGCAGGAAAATCGTCGGCTGCCTTATATCCAGTCATCAGTTCCTGTGACCCAGTCATCATCTACCTGTTCAGCTGTTTGGTAATCAGCCTCACTTCCTTCCTTCGCCAGAAGAGGGAGTTCATCAGACCTCACTGGTGAAGGGAAAAATGAACTCACAACACCTAACCCTAATTCCAACCCTAACCAAATTCCAACCCTAACCCTAATTCCAACCCTAGCCCTAACCCTAACCCTAGCCCTAATTCAAAATAAAAATATTTTCTTTATTTTATTACATGTGCCTGCCTATGGGGGTGATTTACTTTTTTTTATTTTGATCACTGTGAGAGTGACCAAATAAAAAAAAATGAATCTGCTGCTGGGAAATGCTGGCGGGTGCACTGCGCATGTGCCCATGCAGGAGGGACGGCGGGACACCAGGAGGCAGAGCGGGACATAGGAGTACCGGGGAGGGTGAGGGGGTGGGATCGGACAGTGGGGGGGACAGGAGGAAAGGGGGAGTAGATCGTGACGGCAGCGGCCCATCGCTACGTCAGTCCGTGGCGAGGGCCGATCGCCCCCGCCAGCCGTGTGGGGGGGTCATGTTAGTGTCTCCAGCCATGTCCAATGCTAGTGCAGCATCGGCCATGGCTGGATTGTAATATTTCTTCAATTTTCACGGAAGAAATATTACTATCGCTCTGATTGGCTGTTTCACTTTTAACAGCCAATCAGAGCGATCCTAACCATGTGGGTGCAAAGCCACCCCCCTGGGCTTAACTGCATGTTGTCCTGTATCTGTGGGTCGGGTGACATTTCATTGACCCCGGTCACCCGACCGGCAGGAACGCTATTTATAGCAAGACGCCTACGGGGGCGTCATGGGTTGTTTGGGCACGACTTTTCATGATGCCTACGTAGGCGTCATGGGTCGTGAAGGGGTTAATATGCTCTGCAAGGAGAAACGTTAGCCCTTGGCTGCTTAACGGATACAAGGAACAGCTAATCAGCGGGGGTGCCAGGTGACGCACCCTCAGCGATCAGACATTGATGACTTATCCTAAGCATATCCCATCAGTGTTAAAGTCCCGGAAAACCACTCTAATAGTTTTGCGCACAGTGTACCAATACTACCACATGCAGGAAGCTATTAAATTAATTTAAAAAAAATAATTAATTAAAGAAATAATAATGTCCCTCTATGTGCCCCTAATATATTAATCATTTCCCCCTATGCTGCCCCCATACATTAATATTGGCCCCAATGTGTCACTCATCTGGTAAAACTGTCCCCCCATGTGTTCACCATGAGTTAATATTGCCACCCTATGTGGCCCAGTAAGTAATGTCTCCCTGTGGCCCAACCCATGAATAATGTCTCTCTGTGTCGCCCCCATACATTCATAATATCCTCTAATGCGGCTTGGTCCTTATACATTAATATTATATTAATCATAGATAGATTGATGGAGCTGCTCCATGTTGAGTAGTTGCAGTTATCTGGCCCATTGTGACATCACTGTGTTCCGCACCTCGTGATGTCACAATGAGATCTCCATTGTGACATCACGGAACTGTGTGGTTATACGGAGTGACGCTGCAGGAAGAGGCTTTGTCTGACAAGACTCACTGAGTGTTACACATTCAGCGATATTTCTCCAAGCTAAAATGCTCTTTCGATTTCTTATAATTGTGAGTTTGCTATTAGCATCTGTGGACGGCGCGCCTATCAACATCTGCCGCCATGATCCCTGGACCAAGCATACGATCCCAGGTAAGTACTTTTCCTATTAGTCACCCAATATGAGGTTTACCCCATGAGGCTGGGTGAAGGCTTATTTTTTGTGCCCTGAGTTGACATTTTTACTGATAACATGTTGGGGTAGATTCAATGTTTTGATCGCCTTTTTTTATTGCAATGTTGCGGCTGCCAAAAAATTTTATTCTGACGATTTCGATTTTTTTTTTTCTGATTATGCTGTTTACTGATCAGATAAATTTATTTTAGATTTTGATAGATCGAACTTTTACAAATGCAGAGGAAACAAATGTGTATTTTAAAAATTTTTTAAAGTGTTTAATTTTTAAGGAACCTTTTTTTTTCCACTTTTTACTGTCTTTTTGCTTTATGCAATAGTTCCCTTTAGAGACTTGAAGCTGCGATTGTCTGGTTGATTGTGCTATGCAGAGCAGTGCATAAACATAGTAAAAACCACACTCTCCTATGAACGCCAGCTACAGGCTGCCTTTCACAAGAGGATCCACATAATAATAATAAACTTTATATAATGCTAACGTATTCCACAGCGCTTTACAGTTTGCACACACTGCCATCCCCGATGGGGCTCACAATCCAAATTCCCTATCAGTATGTCTTTGGAATGTGAGAGGAAACTGGAGAGCCCAGAGGAAACCCACGCAAACACGGGGAGAACATACAAACTCCTTGCAGATGTCTATGGTGGGATTTGAACCCAGGACTCCAGTGCTACAAGGCTGCAGTGTTAACCACTGAGCCACCGTGCTCATGACAAGCACTGAGTTTTCAGCAGACCCTCGGCTATCACGGCAACCCATCGGTGCCACGCAGTCATGTCACAGGCATGCCGTTCAGCTTGTGATATTACCCCCCCAGTGACCCGTGTTAACTGTCGCTGTCAGAGATTCATAGCAGCATTAAACAGGTTAACATCCATGGGTGGAGCTCCATTCCACCCTTGATTGTTAAAGTCACATGAATCACCCATTAACTGCCGGGAAACATGCAGACTCGGCATGCAGACCAAATCAAAGGCAAGGGCACGACATTTGAAGTAGATGTACGTCAAAGGTGTTGAAGGTCCTAATGCTAAATATACAGCCATGACTGATTCATGCACTTAGTCAAATAATATACAGATTAGACATAGAGGTGTAATACTGCGGGCTGGATACTATAACTTCTACATATAACAGAAGGGAGGTATAGGAAATACATGGCACTTCTCACTTTGTCAGCAGAGATCTTTGGTGCTATGTAACTTCTATTGAGTGGCTGAGATTGTTAATAGGTCACATGATACATTTCATGGAGGAGTCTTCATGAGTTACCCTCTCCCATCCTGTATTCCCTATTCTAGGCTCTCGCACTAATTGTAAGAGTAAATGTAGATCTTCCTGTAAGGAATAATGGAGTCACTTGTGTCTGTGATCTTCAGTCGTGTGATTCCATCATTACCACTGGGGAAATTATACAGTTTTATGACTAACGGGGACTAATTTGTCCACCATGTTGGGCTTTCCTATAATTGTGATCTGTGCAGTTCTAGAGCTACTCATAAGAAATGGTCCTAGGTCTGGATAAGTAAGTTAGGTGCAGTGAATAATGTATATATTAGTAGCTGGAGACATCCGATGTTCTCCTCCACTTGAAGACTACCGAGAATTACACTGATACATTGAGAAGTTCCTACAGAGTTTTCCTACAACTAATTGATGTCTCATTTCTTTTAGGCATCGGTGTCAGGGTGGTTTCTAGAACCAGAGTCTGCATAATTGGACAGGACAATTGTTTTCTCCACAAACAGTGCAAAGGACCTAAGGATTATGGATGTAAGTCACATAGTTACGTGGATAGGTTATCTATTATCTGTCAGTGTTAATTTGAAGTCAACCCTATATTCTGCAGCCAATGTTCCTTCCTAATAAATACTGCAGTTAGAGGACATTCCCGGATCAACCCCTCTTCTCCAGTAATCTAGCGCAGAGATCTAGTAATATCATCTATTTATGGAAAAGCCTCCAGATGTCTTTTAAACTTTTTTCCACTAGACACACAGGCCCTTTTGCTATGTTTACATGCCTGGATATAGAAGGATAGATGCAGGGGCATAACGATCGAGGTCACAGTGAGTGCGACCAGGCCCGGGTGGGTGCGCCCTGCAGGCATACATTGAGCTGAAATTCACTGCGGCACAAATATTTGCCGAGTGGCGCATGCTAGTGATGTCATGCGCTTCCCGTCACTTGTGCGCTAAAATCAGCTGCTGGCTTCTGCTCCGGCTATGGAAGAAGATGTCACAAGTAGTGGGAATGGGTGAATTTGAGTAGAATCATTTCATTTTTTTTTTACTTTTGTTAGAGAAGAGCTCTAGAACATGGACAGTATTACAGGAAAAATATACTGGGATGGGAGATATATTTATTACTGGAAGGAGCCCAGAATGGGGGGCATTATACCAGGAAAGGGCGAAGGATGAAGGACATTATACCAGGAAGAGGCAAAGGATTGAGGACATTACTGTTTACCAGGAAAGGGAGATATTATACAAGGAAAGGGCCCAGGATGGACGACATTATACCAGGGAGAGGCAAAGGATTGAGGACATTATACCAGGAAAGGGCCCATGATGGAGGACAGTATACCAGGAAGAGGCAAAGGATTGAGGACATTATATCAGGAAAGAGAGACATTATACCAGGAAAGGGCCCAGGATGGATGACATTATACCAGGGAAAGGCAGAGGATTGAGGACATTATACCAGGAAAGGGACACATTATACCAGGAAAAGGCCAAGGATGGATGACATTATACCAGAAAGAGGCAAAGGATTGAGGACATTATACCAGGAAAAGGAAACATACCAGGAAAGGGCAAGGATGGAGGACATTATACCTGGAAGAGGCCCAGGATGGAGGACATTATACCAGGAAAGGGTGACATTATACCAGGAAGGTGCCAAGGATAAAGACTTTATATCAAGATGGTTGATATTATTATGAATGAGGTTCAGGATGGGGAACATTATTACAGGAATGGGTTTGGATGGGGACATTATTACAGTAAGGGTGCAGGATGAGTGATATTATTATATGAAGGGCCAGAATTGGGGACATTATTACAGGATGGAATATTGTACATGAGGGGGCAAACATGTATGTCTTCACAGGATCTGGAATGCTACAAGGCACCATACATCTGACAAATATACAGGTGGGGCCCAGGTCAAAAGTTTTCATCGGGACACATCGGCCTCTACCTAAGCATCTGGATAGATCTCTATATTGTCCATAATATGTATTATACAGGGTGGGCCATTTATATGGATACACCTAAATAAAATGGGATTGGTTGGTAATATCAATTCATGTTTGTGGTACATTAGTGTATGGGAGGGGGGAAACTTTTCAAGATGGGTGGTGACCATGCCGGCCATTTTAAAGTCGGCTATTTTGGATCTAACTTTATATTTTCCAATGGGGAGAGGGTCATGTGACACATCAAACTTATTGAGAATTTCACAAGAAAAACAATGGTTTGCTTGGTTTTAACATAACTTCATTCTTTCATGAGTTATTTACAAGTTTATGACCATTTTTAAAATGTGTTCAAAGTGCTGCACATTGTGTTGGATTGTCAATGCAACCCTCCTCTCCCACTCTTGACACACTGATAGCAACACTGCAGAAGAAATGCTAGCACAAGGCTTCCAGTTTCCCTTGTTTCAGATGCTGCACATCTTGTATCTTCCCAGCATAGACAATTGCCTTCAGATAACTCCAAATATAAAAGTCTAAGGGGGTCAGATCGGGAGACCTTGGTAGCCATTCAACTGGCCCTTGATGACCAATCCACTCTCCAGGAATCTGTTCATGTAGGAATGCTCGGACCTGACACCCATAACTGTTGGTATGGTGTGGTATATCTGGTACAAAGATAGTGGGGACATTCTTCATAAATGGAAACCTCAATGCCACTGGATATCTGAAATTGCTACATGATGATGTGTTTCCCTCTTTATGCACTGAAGATGGCACGTTCCCTGAGTTTTTCCAGCAAGAGGGTGCACCACCACATTATAGATGCCAGGTCCGAGCATTCCTACAAGGAATCTGACCCCCTTAGACTAGTATTTCTTCTGCAGTGTTGCTATCAGTGTGTCAAGAGGGGGAGAAGAGGGTTGCATTGACAATCCAACACAATGGGCAGCACTTTGAACACATTTTATAAGTGGTCATAAACTTGTAAATAACTCATCATAGAATAAAGTTATGCTAAAACCAAGCACATCATTGTATTTCTTGTGAAATCCTCAATAAGTTTGATGTGTTACATGATCTTCTTCCCATTGGAAAAAATAAAGTTGGATCAAAAATGGCCGACTTCAAAATTGCCGCCATGGTCATCTCCCATCTTGAAAAGTTTCCCCCCTCCCATATACTAATGTGCCACAAACAGAAAGTTGATATCACCAACCATTCCCATTTTATTTAGGTGTATCTATATAAATGGCCACCCTGTATATTAATATGGCATCATCCCTGAGACATAATTTTAAAGTCCCATATTTTTAATCATCTTTCCGGGTCCTACAGTCCAATAGAATATATAATAGAGTCACAGTTTTCTCTGCTGCAGATTGAGCAGAGCTCAGTTTATGAGCTGTGTATAACCCTGCCACAGCTTTGTGTTTACATTATATATTGACAGAAAGTGGCTAATCAGTGCTGGAGGCCTGGTTGGACTAGGAGGCACAAGACCAGTTGTCCTGTAGTGATAATCAATTGCTGGTAAAACAGTGATTCTATTGAAACAGTCCAGTAATTGACACATCGCTATAGTAAAGGTCTATGCTTCTACATTATAGTTCTCTCCGATAAGATGGCAAAAGCCTGGTGACAGATTCCCTTTATAGGACTGCTTCGATAATAATGCCATAGTGTATTACAGACAAGTTATTGAATATATATATTCTTTCTTCTTTTTCAGTTGATGGGATTCTTCCTCCAATGATCCCTTGGAATAAAGTCAACATTCATGATGTAGTTTTCACCATAATCATATTCCTCCTTGAAACATTCTTTGGTGTCATCTGTAACACCATACATAGGTAAGTATTGGAAAGGATGATTTATATTGTACATGGGACTCTGTAATAAAAAAACATCTTAATTACAGATGAGAGGCTCTGACAAAATTCTGCCAAATCATGCAGATTTTATTTAGAGATTCGATTCACATCAAAATTATTCTTCACATATTGATTGTTCCCTTTTATGCTCTGGGGTCTCCCCAGTCCCAGATCATAATAAATGGAGGATGTAAGAAGAAAATAAAGTTCATCTATCACCAAGCCCCTCTCCAGAAGCCCCCACTGCTCTCTGCCCGCAACTCTGGCCCAGTGTTGACTCTTGGCTGGGACTTGCATGGGCAGAGACCTTTCGGGGCCCGCTTGTAGCCAAAGTTCTAATGCAAAGGGAACACTTGGCCAGAGGTGCGGTACAATGGTAGTGTGGAAAACTGGCCATCGAGACTAAAGCAGCAGAAATCGGTCAGAGAGGAGAGCTAAACTTTTTGCCAGCGCTCTACTGTTCCAAAAGCTGGCGGCTGCCGCTTATCTTCCACTTTGCTTTATTCGCGTGGAGTGAATTACAAAAAATCTGTGTTCTCTAAAATTCCTAGTTTTGTAAATATGAGCAGAACTCAATTTCAATCAAATAAATCCATTCATGTCTAATCTTCATATTACCTTACAATCCAGTGCGATCCACACATATTGAACTTTCATGTACATAAAAAATTGTTGATAATTACCAAAATTTTCCTTATTGCCAATGTTTCTACAGAATGTAAGAGACAAAATGAATGAAGAAACATATGAGACTATATTTCATTCTGCAGAATAAAGATCTGTTACTTTGTAATTCACAATATACCTTATATTTTACTATTTTAAAGACATTTGAAAAAGGATAAACCCAGGAGAGATGAAGATAAAGCGACTAGTGATAAACCTATTGGTAAGTACAGTCTAACCAATCTGACACTAAAGCAGTTCTCCAGTATAAGAAAAACAGAGCTGACATCTTCTTAGGTACCGCTCATTAATAATAAATTTGCACCCGTATCCACTCCCATAGGTGTGGAGTGCATATTCATTACCTTAATAAGCGGCACCACGTGACCTCTCAGCACAAGAGAGCTGCCACGCTGGGACAAAGGAGATGCAGCGATGGCGTTAGGAGGGTGAATAGGACGGGGGGAGGGTGAGCCATGCATATAACGACGGGACGGGGTGAGCCATGCATAAAACGAGACCGGGAGCCATGCACAGCAGGACAGGGATCGGGGAGCCATGCACAGCACGACAGAGATGGGGGACAAAGCATACCCGGCTTATACTCGAGTCAATAAGCTTACAGAGTTTTCCATGACAAAATTAGGTGCCTCGGCTTAAACTCGGGTTGGCTTATACTCGAGTATATACAGTATATAGTTTTGTGAGGAAAGATTCAATAAAACCCAATTTTTAATCCCTTAATGACATTGGGGTTTTCTGTTTTGTGTTTCTGTTTTTTCTCCCCTTCCGAAAATATTTTAGAAACGCAATGAAAGAAAAAGAACGTTGTTAAAAATAATTTCTTAAAGGATCCGTAGACATAGAAGTAATAATCTATAGGAAACATAGAGAAGTGTTTATTATCAAAATACTGATTTCTGTGGTTTATATTACAGGAAAACATGAGAATAAACTGATTACTGGAAATTGTGAGGCTGCTCGCGGACCCATTGCTGAAAAAAGTGACAGCCTCAAAAGCACCAATATCAATAAGAAATGGCTCCGTGAAAAAATCGCCAAATTGGAGGCATGTCAGAAAGTGATCGACTCTGACAGTAAGTACTCAGGGCTTTTATAACATATATTTAAAGGATAAAACACCCTTATAAAATAAGTCTCTTAAAGGAAAATGTCAGTGAATAAACCCCAGACATTGAGGTAACTCTAGTGGTTTGGGCCATCTTTATTGTACCCTCAAATTTCACACATTGAGTAACCTGCAGTAAGCTATTGTGGGGCGTGTTCTTGTACTGCTATGTAGCTTGTTGCTTATGCTTTTTTTTATAGTTTGAAAAAGGATCTAGGTCCAACAAGTTCAACCTCTCTCCACCAATTGTGCATTTTGTCACTAAATTATCTATAACCCACAGTGTTGTGTCTGCCATTACTAGCTCTTGTGATTGGGCATTCTACAGTCTGACTGCTCTAACTGTAAAGAACCCTTTCCTATTTAGCTGCCAGAATCGCCTTTCTTCCACCCATAATGAGTGCCCCCTGGTCCTAAGTATGGTCCTTACAAAGAATAAGTCATGTGCTAAACCTTTGTATTGACCCCACACATATTTATAGATGTTAATGAGATCTCATGTAAGAATCTCAACGTTTCCAACCTTTCATCATATGAGAGGCCTTACATCCCATCTAATAATCTAGTTTCCCACCTTTGAACCGACTCTAATTTCTAAATATCTTTTTTTAAATGTTCAGCCTAAAACTGGATCCTATATTCTAGATATGGCCAGCATCATAGAGGGAAAAGAAGTACACCCCCCTCTAGTGAAAACTCTCTGGCAATTCCCACTCTGATTTCACGAAAGTTACTACACGCGTTTTGATAACTAATATGTACTTAACTGAGAGTGTGAAAGTGTGGTGAAATGGCATAAAAAGTGCAATTCCACCAATGTTTTTTTTTTGTTACCATGTTCACTAAATGCTAAAACTGACCTGCCATTACGATTCTCCAGCTCATTATGAGTTCTCATATGCCAAACATGTCTCAGTTATTTGTAATTTAATGGGGCAAAAGGGGGTGATTTGAAGTTTTATTTTTTTTAATACTTTTAATCTTTTTAAAAGCATTTTTTTCTACTTTTTACTTGCTTCATTAGTCTATTTAGGAGACTTGAAGCTGCAGTCATCTGTTCACTTCAGCCCTGCTATCTGTAGCAGAATTGATCATTTGCTACGAGCGCTGGCCATAGGGCGGCACTCATAGCAGATCAGCAATGACAATCGCAGGGGTCTCTTGCAGACCCCGGGTTGTCATGCTATCCCATTGGCACCTCATATTCATGTGATGGGCACACCGATGGGCGAGATTAGTGATGTGTTTCCGACATGACCATGATAAATGCTGCAATTGGAGATTGACAGCAGCATTTAACAGCCACGGGTGGATCGTGATTACACTCACGGCTGTTAGGGGCACATGACAGCTGATCAGATCAGCTCTCATGTGCCTGAAAACATGAGGGCTCAGAATAGTAGCCTGCATGTATAAGTCATAGGTCATGAAGGTGTTAATCGTTTAAACTTCTGCTCTTTCTGGGATTTGCGGTCCAGTGGGCAGTCCTATCCGTGGTTGATAGCTAACTTTGTTATACATGCTTGTACAAAGACATATGTCAGTCACTGATAGTACCGCCAATTGGCCCAAAAAGCCATGAAAAAGCAATGGAATCAATGATTAAAACACAGGTAATACTAATGTTTTCTCACAGAACGACATTATATATCAATCTACTCATCCCTCTGATCTATAATATGATATCTGCAGATTGGAGTGTGTATTCATGGTGACAGTTTCCCTTTAAGTCATTTCCTAGTATGCTAGGGGTCTCCAATCGCAGGCTGACTGTAGAGTAGAATCAATGTCCTTTTCATGATCAACTAGTCTCACTAACAGTGTATTTTACAGAACAACAAGAGGATGAAGAACGTATTCCACCTCCTCCGACTGTTTCAGGAATTCCATCTCAAGTTTATGCTTTCCTGCCAGAACTTAAAATCCGTCTCAGCCAAATCCAACAGTAAGTTCTTAAGACTTAAATATCTGTTTAATGATATACAGTTTGTTATGTTCTGGCATTGACAGGCAGTGGGATAACTAATTAGAAATTGATCACTCCAGTCCTAAATGTTGATAGCAATATTTTTATTTGTGCAAGGTAAAGCTTCATCATGGGAGTCAAAACAGGTGTTTGTAAGGAGTCTAGATGGTACCAGCAACATATGATTTCCATACTGGTTCTGTTAATGTTGCTAAAATCCATTTCCTTTCAATAAGAGACTAATCAAAAATCTAGAAGTCAAACTGTCAGAGGATGGCCTGTAAGGCTAGGATCAGTTCACTGCGTGTAAAGACTGTAATATAATCTAAGAAGCCTCTTCAGAGTGTCAGAGGACATGAACACTATTGTTACCTATTCGAGGTAGCAATCTTAAAAGTCAATATCGACTCTTTAAAAAGCCTTGCCACATAACTTAGGATAAGAAGGCAAAGCAGAAATTCCCATTGCAGATATGTGTTTCGGGTGTTTGCTTCTCTTCAGTGCAATGCAGGAGATCTGATTTTCCTGCATGAAAGACCTCTGACATGGGGTTTAAGGGTTTGGGTTTTTCCTTGTAGAAAATTCTTCCTGGGAAATTTGATAGAGTTCTTGACCTTTTCCTCCCTGAATAGGCTATTTATTTATTCAAATTCCCTGTGAAGCATTGCATGACCTTTAAGTCTCCCTATACTGGTTCTTCTCCACAAACAATATAATCTGGAATTAATGAATGACATATAAACTTTTCCAGCTGCCTTGCTCAATATAATCTGTCTCCATATTCATATTGTCATCTTTAATGTTTTGCTAATGTTGTGATATTTATATTGCAGGTTAGGCAGAGTGAGGTCTCGCTGTGAACCCACAATGAACATGGGATCCAGCCAGAGACGACTTTACATCAGCAAAAAGAGGCAGATTCCGGGCTCGGTTTCTGTTCTCCCCACTAAATAGGACATTACTGGACATTTCTGCAGCTAGATGCACTCACTGAACAAGTGAGTTTCCTACTGCAGAACGAGGCAGATTCCGGGCTCGGTCTCTGTTCTCCCTCACTGGATATGACATTACTGGACATTTCTGCAGCTAGACACTCTCACTGAGCCAAGTGAGTTTCCTACTGCACAACGAGGCAGATTCCGGGCTCGGTCTCTGTTCTCCCCCACTGGATATGACATTACTGGATATTTCTTCAGCTAGACAAACTCACTGAGTCAAGTGAGTTTCCAACTGCACAACAAGGCAGATTCCATACTCGGTCTCTGGTCTCCATCACTGAATAAGACATTACTGGACATTTCTGCAGTTAGATGCACTCACTGAGCCAAGTGAGTTTCCTACTGCACAATGAGGCAGATTCCAGGCTCGGTCTCTGTTCTCATCAATGAACACCCAAAGCCTAAGGGAAAGGCAGTCCTTCATCCATGGTTCCCTAGAGGTTTCCTCCATTGGGGGTTTTTCCTTTCCTGAGTGCTGAAGGTTGACTCTTCGTGAGTCAAGGGCCCCTAGTCTTCATCATCAGGGCCACATTTTAATTATATTCTATTACTTCTATGAGAACTTTTACATCAAACACCTTGAATATAGTTAATAAAAAAGTCAGTGAATAATATGTAGCAGTGTATCTGAGCCTCTATGTACTGTATAGATCTTTATAATGCAGCAGAGTATACATAGCATTGTGAAGAGGGATTATTTTGTATAGTCATTGCACACATGGCTGCTTATAAACATATTTTCTTGCAAAAATGTAAATTGGGGTACATTTGTGTTGTGTTAAAAATAAAGATGATTAAAGATGGAATCAACAGAGAATATCTTCATAAAGCAAATAGATGAAGCTGCGACTCAAGGAGAATTCATTATTATGGGGGACTACAACTACCCTGAAATACATTGGGGAACCGAAACCTGCAGTTAAAGCAAAGGTAATAGGTTTTTGACAACTATGAGAGACAATTACCTTTAACAACTGGTTCAGGACCCAACGAGAGGGGGGGGGCACTGCTAGACCTAATATTAACCAACAGGCCAGACCGCATATCAAATGTAAGGGTTGAGGGTCACTTGGGTAATAGTGATCACAAATTAATAAGTTTTCATGTATCCTTTAATAAGATGTGTAGTAGAGGGGTTACAAGGACACTAATCTTCAGGAAGGCAAATTTCCAATGGATGAGAGATGATCTTGGTGCAGTTAACTGGGACGATATCCTGAGACATAAAAATACACAAAGAAAATGGGAGACGTTTATTAGCATCCTGAATAGGACCTGTGCACAATATATACCATATGGGAACAAACATGCTAGAAATAGGAGGAAACCACTATGGCTAAATAGAGCTGTAAGGCTAGTTTCACACTAGCGTTTATAACACGCAGCGCATGGCGCCGCTAAGCCCCGCCCACTGCCGGCTCCCTGCCCGCCCCATCCGGTCATCGCCGCCTACTATCGCACATGTAGTGATACAGACAAGGCGTGCACTCTGTGGAAATGAGGTAGGTGCAAGCTGAACCTGGAACTTAGTCCAGACAGTCATCCAGTGAAGAGAAAACAGGTGCACTCTGGGAAATTTTACTATCGCACATGGACGCTTGCAATCTGCGCACTCTATCTATCTGCACAGGGTGCGCAGATCGTACGCTGGCCGTGCGCTAGTAGGATTTTGGCATGCGCTGCGCACTTTTGAAGGTGCGCCCGTGTGTGCCGAACGCAGCATGTTGCATTTCGGCGTGTTCGGCGCACCTTAAAAAGTGTGCAGTGCACGCCAAAATCCTACTAGCGCACAGCCAGCACACAATCTGCGCACCCTATGCTAAAGATAGGGTGCGCAGATCGCAAGCGTCCATGTGAGATAGTAGGCGGCGATGACCGGATGGGGCAGGCAGGGAGACGGCAGGGGGCGGGGCTTAGCGGCACCGTGCGCTGCGTGGAATAAACGCTAGTGTGAAACTAGCCTTAGCGGCGCAATAAGAGATAAAAATAAAGCATTTAGAGAATTAAAGCAAGTAGATAGTGATGAGGCATTAAATAAATACAGGAAATTAAACAAATTCTGTAAAAAGCAAATCAAGACAGCAAAGATGGAGACAGAGACTCATTTCCAGAGAAAGTAAAAATGATCCCAAAATATTCTTTAACTACATAAATAGTAAGAAGCTAAAAAATGATAGTGTTGGCCCCCTTAAAAATAGTCTGGGTGAAATGGTGGATGAGGATGAGGAAAAAGCCAATATGCTAAATGACTTTTTTTCAACAGTATTTACACAAGAAAATCCCATGACGGATAACATGATCAGGGATAAAAATTCTCCATTAAATGTCACCTGCTTAACCCAGCAGGAAGTACGGCGGCATCTAAAAATCACTAAAATTGACAAATCCCTTGGCCCGGATGGGATACACCCCCGAGTACTGCAGGAATTAAGCACAGTCATAGATAGACCATTATTTTTCATCTTTAAAGATTCCATAATAACAGGGTTTGTACCACAGGACTGGCATAGAGCAAATGTCGTGCCAATATTCAAAAAGGGGACAAAAACTGATCTTCGAAATTATAGGCCAGTAAGTTTAACCTCAACTGTGGGTAAAATCCTGGAGGGTTTCCTAAGAGATACTATACTGGAGTATCTGGAGAAGAATAACCTCATGACCCAATATCAACATGGGTTTACAAGGGACCGTTCCTGTCAGACTAATCTGATAAGCTTTTATGAAGAGGTAAGTTCAGGACGGGACCAAGGGAATGCAGTGGACGTGGTGTACATGGACTTTTCAAAAGCTTTTGATACGGTGCCACACAAAAGGTTGATACATAAAATGATAACAATGGGGACAGGGGAAAATATGTGTAGGTGGGTTAAGAGCTGGCTCAGGGATAGGAAACAAAGGGTGGTTATTAATGGAGTACACTCGGACTGGGTCACGGTTAGCAGTGGGGTACCACAGGGGTCAGTTTTGGGCCTGCTTCTTTTTATTAATGACCTTGTAGGGGGCATAGAGAGTAGAATTTCAATATTTGCAGATAACACTAAACTCTGCAGGGTAATCAATACAGAGGAGGACAATTTTATATTACAGGAGGAATTATGTAAACTAGAAGCTTGGGCTGATAAATGGCAAATGAGCTTTAATGGGGATAAATGTAAGGTCATGCACTTGGGTAGAATGAACAAGATGTATTATTGTGTGCTTAATTGTAAAACACTGGGCAAAACTGTCACTAAAAAAGACCTGGGTGTATGGGTGGATGACAAACTCACATTTAGTGGCCAGTGTCAGGTAGCTGCTGCAAAGGCAAATAAAATAATGGGATGCATTAAAAGAGGCATAGATGCTCATGAGGAGAACATAATTTTACCTCTATGTAAGTCACTAGTGCGACCACACTTAGAATACTGTGTACAGTTCTGGTCTCCGGTGTATAAGAAAGACATAGCTGAACTGGAGCGGGTGCAGAGAAGAGCGACCAAGGTTATTAGGGAACTAGGGGGTCTGCAATACCAAGGCAGATTATTACACTTGAGGTTATTTAGTTTGGAAAATCGAAGGCTTAGGGGTGATCTTATTACAATGTATAAATATATGTGGGGACAATACAAAGACCTTTCTAATGATCTTTTTACTCTTAGACCTGTGACGGGGACAAGGGGGCATCCTCTACGTCTGGAGGAAAGAAGGTTTAAGCTTAATCACAGACGCGGATTCTTTACTGTAAGAGCAGTGAGACTATGGAACTCTCTGCCATATGATGTTGTAATGAGTGATTCTCTACTAAAATGTAAGAAGGGACTGGATGCCTTTCTTGAAAAGTATAATATTACAGGGTATATACATTGCATTGATCCAGGGAGCTAGTCTTGATTGCCGTATGTGGAGTCGGGAAGGAATTTTTTTCCCCCAATGTGAAGCTTACTGTTTACCACATGGTTTTTTTTTGCCTTCCTCTGGATCAACATGTTAGGGCAAGTTAGAATAGGATATGGGTTGAACTAGATGGACTTAAAGTTTTCCTTCAACCTCAATAAGTATGTTACTATGTAAAGAAGATTTAAATGTGGAACCAGTTGTAGATCAGTCTTGATGGCATTATATACTTGAATGTTGCTAGAACATAAGTTGCACAGTATTCAGAGAGTAACCGTCATTTTAATTTTAATTTTGTTAATCAATACTACAAATGAAAATAATCATCTTTGAAATATAACTTATCAAAGAAATTTACTTCTTCCCCTGGACTGATCTTTCAATCTCATTTCAAAATTCTACCAAATCTGTATTCATTTGTAAAGGGGTGGTAAATGGAAGATGCATTCAGTCAACAATCCACAGCACCTACACTTAAATGATGTCATCTGCTGGCTGCACTGGATAGGCAGAAACTGAAGGATAGAGCGTGTGTTCCCTGGAGGGAACAATTTGAGGGGAACACTGGGTCAGGTGACAGCTGTGACACAGTTGCTAAATAAAAAAGGCTGGGACGGCGAAGAACAAGTCAGTTGGCGCCAGGATGTGAAAGGAAAAGGATATGTGGGCAAAAGAACGGGCGAGTGGACGACATTGTGCTCATTGTACCTCAGAGCGGTGTGATCCTTGGGACATCTCGACTACGTAGTTCAAGCATTATTTTTAATCTTTAAAGATTCCATAATAACAGTGTAAGCTGACCTCGTCACAGAATACTCACGCCATGGACTCCGCTGGTATCTTGGCCACTGTTCTGATGAGGATTCAGACCTGGCCTATGTCCTCCGAACTCGCTTTGAAAATGGCGGTACCCTCGGCCACTGCTCTGATGAAGAATCAGACCCGGCCCATGTCCTCCGAACTCGCTTGGAAAATCGTGGCAGCCAGAGAAAGAAGACTTCCATGTCTACTCGCAGTCCTCCCCACTGGATTCCCGTGTCTTCGTCTGCGGTTCCTGTATCTGGACCGGTGCAGATGTCCTTTTCACGATGGTGGATCAAAGTATTGGAGTGGCTTGTACTAAAACTCTGGATTCAGCCGAAGAAATTTTTTTTTTCCCTTCGCTGCCAGCCCCGGTAAGAGGGGGCTTAAGGGGGGGTACTGTCATGCCCGTCATGTCCGTTATGCCTGTCATATCCATTATGCCTGTCATGCCCGCCATGTCTGTTGTGCCGCATGACTCCTGGAGCGGTGTGCACGTGCACTGAATTCTCATGCCCGTTATGTCTCGTGCTGCAAGATGCCAGGAGCGGTGTGCACGCGCGCCTTACCTCCGGGCTGCATGCCGTTGCTAGGTAACCATCCGTCTCTGCTCTGATTCTGCAGTCTTCTGTATTCCTGGAACCCCTGATCATGTGACCTTTCCTATGTTCCAGCACTGTCTGATTCTGAAATCCTCTAGGTATTCCTGGAACCCCTGATCATGTGACCTTCTCTATAGTTCAGCCCAGTCTGATCTAGCAACGCTCTCTATGATCCTGGAGGATCTGAACCGGAAGGCCTTCCCTGATCCTGACCCGGAACTGCAGGTGCTATATCAGACCGCCCCTTCCTTTGGTCGGGGCCTGAGTATTGTGTTGCTTCCCTGCATGGCTGCTTGGTCTGCTCGGTCGCTCCCTGTATTCTGTGCCCCTGCACTCTGTCCTGTAGTGCGTCTCTGCACACGCTCTGTGCTTGTACTCTGCCTCTTGTCTCGTGCCATGTCCTGTGTTGTCTCTCGTGCCATGTTTGTCATTGCCTTGCTTTGCCTTGTAGTACTTCCGCTGTTCTCTGCCTTTGCCTACTTCGCCATGTCTGGTCTTTGTATTCTGAGCCTTGTAGTGTTTCTAATGTTTCTTGTCTCTGCCTGGTTTTCCGTACTCTGCCCTTTGTTGCTCTCTTGCACATTTCCATGTCTGGTCTCGAGGCTCTGCCTTGACCCGGCTCTGGACTTCGGCCTACGCTCCGCTGCTAGACTCTGTCCTATCGTGCTCTCTTGCACATTTCCACGCTTGTCTCAAGGTTCTCCCTTGATCTGGCTCTGGGCTTCGGTCTACGCTCCGCTGCTAGCTCTGTTCTCGCTCTGACCTGGCTCTGTGTTTCTGCCTATACTCCGCTCCGTGTTCCGTACGTCTTGCCTTGTTTCTCGCCTAGCCTTGCCCTGTTTCTTGCCTTGCCTTGCCTTGTTTCTTCGTGTGCCCTTTGCATGCGCCTGGCCTTCCTAGCCTCCTGCTTGTGCCTCAGCCGTGCCCGCCCTAGCCGTGCCCGCCTGCTTGTGCCTCAGCCGTGCTCGTCGGTCAGTGACAGCTGTGTCGCCTGCTATGCCCCAGTCGGGTTCGCTGGAGTCTTACCCGCCTGTTTGTGCTGCAGCCCATCCAGCTAGCCAGTGCTCCAGCCGTGCTCTCTGTGCTTCCTTGCACGCACGCTGTCTCTGCACTGTGCTTTGCGTGCTTCTCTCTTAGCACGCGCAGGTCCTCGCCTGCCCCGTGGCATACCTCCCCGTGCTTCTGTAAAAGTACGCGCAGGTCTTGCCATGTACCCTGTCGTGCCTCTCGCACGCACAGGCCCTTACCTGTACTCTGTCCCTGGTGTGTCCTCTGCATGCGCAGGACTATGCTTTTAACTCTGACCCTGGCGTGCCTCTCTGCATGCGCAGGACTCTGCCTTGAACCTCGACCCTGGCGTGCCCTCTGTATGCGCAGGGCTCTGCCTTGAAACCTGACCCTGGCGTGCCCCTCTGCACATGCAAGACTCTGCCTTGAACCTCACCCTGGCGTGTTTCTCTGCACGCGCAGGACTCTGCCTTGAACCTGACCCTGGCGTGCCCTCTGCACGCGCAGGACTTTGCCTTGAACCCTGACCCTGGCATGTCTCTTTGCACGCGTAGGACTCTGCCTTGTACCTTGAGCCTTGGCGTGTCTCTACACACGCACCCTGTCTTGTTTGTAGAACTTTGAACCCTGGCGTGTCCCCTACACACGCACCCTGCCTTGCACCTTGTCCTGGACCCTGGTGTGCCCCTTGCATGCACCCTGCCTGGAATCCTGCCTTGGACTTCGGCGTGTTCCCTAACACGCACCATACCTGGAGATCTGTCGTGCCTCCTTGCCTGAACCCTGGTTTGCCTACCGGATGCCCGGAACCTGCCATTCGCTGCCAGAGATCGTAAGCCTGATGACTGCGGCATGATGTCCGGAGCTGATGTCCGCCGCCTGATGCCCTGATCATGTCGATCGTTGCCAGCTTTCCAGAGCCCAATGCCACTGTGCCTTTGCCTGTACCCAGGCGTGCCACCTGGCACGTACCATGCTATGGACCTTGGCGTGCCCACGCACGCACCTTGTCGTGTTTGCTTGTTATCACGTTTTTGCACTGAATGTTATCCCGAAGTTGTCTTAATGAAGATACCTTAAACTCACGTCTTGACTTGTTTTGCTTCCTGCACGTCCTTGTCGTCAGACACTCGTACCTAGTGTCTACCTGAGCCGGCTGTCTGGTGCCAGCAGTCGTGGTGGATCACCCCCTTGGTCTTGCCCCTGACACTCCCTGTATAGAGGGTGGTTCCTCACAAGGTCAGCTCGCCCTAGGTGGGTGGGTGCCACGACCCAGAGGGTCCACGCTAAAGAAAAACGACTCAGCGTAAGCTGACCTCGTCACAGACAGCACCCTCAGAGGCCATATCCGGAGGCCCGGTGTCCATCACCTGTGACTGTAAGTAGTCAGAGACTGATTGCTTTATTGCCTTATTCAGAACCAATCCAGCTTAAGAGACTTCTTTAACCTTATACTTGCTATTTTCCTTATTGCCTATGCTTGTGCAAAGTGTTATCGAAATATAATCCAACCTCAATGTCATTGTTGCCTATCCACCGGCATCTCACAGAAAATAGGATGGAAGCATAAAACTATTGGAGATTGCAAGGATTAAATGTTAAGGGTTTTGGCAGATTTGGGATTTTGTTCTCCAGCTAGTCTTTTAGGTCTTTTATATATCCCAGATGGGGAAATTCTAAATTTAAGCAGGGATAATCTCCTTATCTAGACAACAATCCAAACTTGGCATTTGGTAAGAAAAGGAACCAGATTTACCTCCTATTGGTCCACAACTCTTCCTTGTTTCACTAGTCCATTATTCTTAGAAGGTAATCCTGCACTGATATTTAGAACTTTACCAAGTCGTGATGACTTTGGCCTTGTGATGTTATCAGGTAATATGTAACTTAACATATCTGATTCCTTTTTTGTATCTCTATTGTTTAACCCCTTCCTGACATCCGACGTACTATCCCGTCCACGGTACCCGGGCCCATATGACCGTGGACGGGATAGTACGTCTACCGCGATCAGCGGCGCCCACGTGGTGAGCGCCGCTGATCACGGCCGGGTGTCAGCTGACACCCGGCACAATGTGTCAGGGGCGGTCACGGACCGCCCCCGACAAGTTAACCCCTTGCACACCGCGATCAAACATGATCGCGGTGTACCGGGAGTTAAAGGGAAGCATCGGCAGGGAGGGGGCTCCCTCCGTGCTTCCCTGAGCCCCCCACGGCAACGCAATGTGCAGCGCTGCTGCGGGGGGCTCCTATCCTCCAGGCCCCCGAATCCAAGATGGCGACGGGGGCCTTCGGGGACCTGAGGAAGCTGGCTTCCTCAGTGCCTGCAAAGCGCAGGCATGAGGAAGCCTTCCGCACTGCCTGTGACAGATCGCTGATCTGTCACAGTGATCTGTGATGTGACAGATCAGCGATCTGTCACAGGACAGTGATGTCCCACCTGGGACTATGTAATAAAGTAAAAAAAAAATTAAAAAAAAATGTAAAAATAAATTTAAAAAAATCGCCAAATAAATTAGTAAAAAAAAAAAAAAATATTCCCCAATAAATTCATTTTTTGAAAATAATAATAAAAAAAAACAATAAAAGTACACATATTAGGTATCGCCGCGTCCGTAACGACCTGCCCTATAAAACTGTCCCATTAGTTAACCCCTTTAGCGAACCCCTTAAAAAATACAAATAAAAAACGAAGCAGAAAATAATGATTTATTATCATACCGCCAAGCAAAAAGTGTAATAACGCACAATCAAAAAGACGCATATAAATATCCATGGTACCGCTGAAAACGTCATCTTGTCCCGCAAAAAACGAGCCACCACACAGCATCATCAGCGAAAAAATAAAAAAGTTATAGCTCGCAGAATAAAGCGATGCAAAAATAATTATTTTTTATATAAAATAGTTTTCATTGCATAAAACCGACAAAACATAAAAAAAGACCTAAATGAGGTATCGCTGTAACCGTACTGACCCAAAAAATAAAACCGCTTTATCAATTTTACCGCACGCGGAACGGTGTAATCGCACCCCCCCAAAAGAAATTCATGAAACGCTGGTTTTTGTTCATTCTGAGTCCCAAAAATCGGAATAAAAAGCGATCAAAAAATGTCACGTGCCCGAAAATGGTACCGATAAAAACGTCAACTCGTCTCGCAAAAAATAAGACCTCACATGACTCGGTGGGTCAAAATACGGAAAAATTATAGCTCTCAATATGTGGTGATGCAAAAACTATTTTTACAATAAAAAGCGTCTTTTAGCGTGCGACAGCTGCCAAACATAAAAACCGCCACAAATAGTAAATCAAACCCCCCGTTATCACCCCCTTAGTTAGGGAAAAATAATAAAATAAAAAAAATGTATTTATTTCCATTTTTCCATTAGGGCTAGGGTTAGGGCCAGGGTTAGGGCTAGGGTTAGGGTTAGGGCTAGGGTTAGGGTTAGGGCTAGGGTTAGGGCTAGGGTTAGGGTTAGGGTTAGGGCTAGGGTTAGGGCTACGGTTAGGGCTAGGGTTAGGGTTAGGGGTGTTTTGGGGTTCGGGTTGGAGTTAGAATTGGGGGTTTCCACTGTTTGGGCACATCAGGGGCTCTCCAAATGCAACATTGCGTCTGATCTCAATTTCAGCCAATTCTGAGTTGTAAAAGTCATATGGTGCTCCTTCCCTTCCAAGCTCTGCCATGCGCCCAAACAGTGTTTTACCCCCACATGTAGGGTATCAGCCTACTCAGGACAAATTGCAAAACAATTTTTGGGGTCCAATTTCTCCTGTTACCCTTAGGAAAATAAAAATTTGGGGGCAAAAATATCATTTTTGTGGAAAAAAATGATTTTTTTATTTTCACGTCCGAGCGTTATAAACTTTTGTGAAGCACTTGGGGGTTCAAAGTGCTCACCACACATCTTGATAAGTTCCGTGAGGGGGTCTAGTGTCCAAAATGGGGTCACTTGTGGGGAGTTTCAATAGTTTAGGTACATCAGGGGCTCTCCAAACGCACATGACACCCGCAGAACATTCCATCAAAGTCTGCATTCCAAAACGTCACTGCTTCCCTTCCGAGCCCCGACGTGTGTCCATACAGTAGTTTTCTCCCACATATGGGGTGTCAGCGTACTCATGACAAATTGGACAACAACTTTTGGGGTCCAATTTCTCCTGTTACCCTTGGGAAAATGAAAAAATTGGGGACTAATTGATCATGTTTGTGGAAAAAATACGATTTTTTTATTTTCATGCCCGGGCATTATAAACTTCTGTGAAGCCCTTGGGGGTTCAAAGTGCTCACCACAGATCTAGATAAGTTCCTTAGGGGTTCTCGTTTCCAAAATGGGGTCATTTGTGGGTGTTTCCCCTGTTTAGGTACATTAGGGGCTCTCCAAAGGCAACATGACACCCGCAGACCATTCCATCAAAGTCTGCATTCCAAAACGTCACTACTTCCCTTCCGAGCCCTGACGTGTGTCCATACAGTAGTTTTCTCCCACATATGGGGTGTCAGCGTACTCATGACAAATTGGACAACAACTTTTGAGGTACAATTTCTCCTGTTACCCTTGGGAAAATGAAAAAATTGGGGACTAATTGATCATGTTTGTGGAAAAAATACGATTTTTTTATTTTCATGCCCGGGCATTATAAACTTCTGTGAAGCCCTTGGGGGTTCAAAGTGCTCACCTCACATCTAGATAAGTTCCTTAGGGGGTCTAGTTTCCAAAATGGGGTCATTTGTGGGGGGTTTCCACTGTTTAGGTACATTAGGGGCTCTCCAAAGGCAACATGACACCCGCAGACCATTCCATCAATGTCTGCATTCCAAAACGTCACTACTTCCCTTCCGAGCCCTGACGTGTGTCCATACAGTAGTTTTCTCCCACATATGGGGTGTCAGCGTACTCAGGACAAATTGGACAACAACTTTTGGGGTTCAATTTCTCCTGTTACCCTTGGGAAAATAAAAAAATGGTGACTAAAAGATCATGTTTGTGGAAAAAATATGAATTTTTTATTTTCACGCCCGGGCGTTATAAACTTCTGTGAAGCACTGGGGGGTTCAAAGTGCTCACCACACATCTAGATAAATTCCTTGGGGGGGTCTAGTTTACAAAATGGTGTCATTTGTGGGGGGTTTCCACTGTTTAGGTACATCAGGGGTTTTCCAATCGCGACATGGTGTCCGATCTCAATTCCAGCCAAAAACGTCAAATGGCGCTGCTTCCCTTCCGAGCTCTGCCATGCGCCTAAATAGTGGTTTACCCCCACATGTGGGGTATCTGCGTACTCAGGACAAATTGCACAATAACTTTTAGGGTGCTGTTACCCTTGGAAAAATAAGAATTGAGGGTGAAAAGATCATTTTTGTGGAAAAAATATGATTTTTTAATTGTACGGCTTTATGTTATAAACTTCTGTGAAGCCCTTGGGGGTTCAAAGTTCTCACCACACATCTACATAAGTTCCTTATGGGGTCTAGTTTCCAAAATGGTGTCATTTGTTGGGGGTTTCCACTGTTTAGGTACATCAGGGGTTTTCCAATCGCGACATGGTGTCCGATCTCAATTCCAGCCAAAAACGTCAAATGGCGCTGCTTCCCTTCCAAGCTCTGCCATGCGCCCAAATAGTGGTTTACCCCCACATGTGGGGTATCAGCGTACTCAGGACAAATTGCACAATAACTTTTAGGGTGCTGTTACCCTTGGAAAAATAAGAATTGAGGGTGAAAAGATCATTTTTGTGGAAAAAATATGATTTTTTAATTGTACGGCTTTATGTTATAAACTTCTGTGAAGCCCTTGGGGGTTCAAAGTTCTCACCACACATCTAGATAAGTTCCTTAGGGGGTCTAGTTTCCAAAATGGTGTCATTTGTGGGGGGTTTCCACTGTTTTGGTACATCAGGGGTTTTCCAATCGCGACATGATGTCCGATCTCAATTCCAGCCAAAAACGTCAAATGGCGCTGCTTCCCTTCCGAGCTCTGCCATGCGCCCAAATAGTGGTTTACCCCCACATGTGGGGTATCAGCATACTCAGGACAAATTGCACAATAACTTTTAGGGTCCTGTTACCCTTGGGAAAATAAAAATTGGGGTGAAAAGATCATTTTTGTGGAAAAAATATGATTTTTTAATTGTACCGCTGTACGTTATAAACTTCTGTAAAGCCCTTGTGGGTTCAAAGTTCTCACCACATATCTAGATAAGTTCCTTGGGGGGTCTAGTTTCCAAAATGGGGTCACTTGTAGGGGGTTTCCACTGTTTAGGTACATCAGGGACTCTCCAAACGTGACATGGCGTCCGATCTGAATTCCAGCCAATTTTGCATTGAAAAAGTCAAACGGCGCTCCTTCCATTCTGAGCTCTGCCATGCGCCGAAACAGTCGTTCCCCCCACAAATCAGGTATCAGCGTACTCAGGACAAATTGCACAATAACTTTTGCAGTCCAATTTCTCCTGTTACCCTTGGTAAAATAAAAAAAATTGAACCTGAAGTATTTTTTTTGTGAAAAAAAGTTAGATGCTCATTTCTTTTTAAATATTCAAAAAAATTCCTGTGATGCACCTAATGGGTTAATAAACTTCTTGAATGTGGTTTTGAGCACCTTAAGGGGTTCAGTTTTTAGAATGGTGTCACTTTTGGGTATTTTCTATCATATAGACCCCTCAAAGTGGCTTCAAATGTGATGTGGTCCTAAAAATAAAATGGTGTTGTAAAAATGAGAAATCGCTGGTCAACTTTTAACCCTTATAACTTCCTAACAAAAAAAAATTTTGGTTCCAAAATTGTGCTGATGTAAAGTAAACATGTGGGAAATGTTAGTTATCAAGTTTTTTGTGTGCCGTATCTCTGTGATTTAAGGGCATAAAAATTCAAAGTTGGAAAATTGCGAAAGTTTCAAAATTTTTGCCAAATTTCCATTTTTTTCACAAATAAACGCAAGTTATTTGAATGAAATTTTACCACTAACATGAAGTACAATATGTCACGAGAAAACAATGTCAGAATCACCGGGATCCATGGAAGCGTTCCAGAGTTATGACCTCATAAAGGTACAGTGGTCAGAATTGTAAAAATTGGCCCGGTCATGAACGTGCAAACCACCCTTGGGGGTGAAGGGGTTAAAGACCTAATAATAATAATAATAATAATCTTTATTTTTATATAGTGCGAACATATTTTGCAGCGCTTTACATACATTATCATCACTGTCCCCGATAGGGCTCGCAATCTAAATTCCCTATTAGTATTCTTTGGAATAAACAAAGATTGAAAAAAGGAGATCCGGTTGGGGAGTATCACTGAAGACCAGACTACTTCTGCACTTTTCCCCTCGCTGCTGTAATTGGTTGATGGATTTCTCCCTATGTACACACAGTACGGGGACCTCTCGGTCACCAGTGGCGGTAATGAGGGAATGTCAGCCACAGGATCTAGCTGTAGTTCCCAGGTGGCTCTTTAACCCCTTAACGACATGTGACATAACCTTTCCTGAATCACTTCTCTAATCCTAGTCCCTTATGCTTGCTCTATGCACTACGTAGTGTATATACAAGAGAAGGCGGCCACATGGCAATGTTCAAAATGGTTCCACATTATGGTGCCAGATTTTGCAACCATGGACAAAATACCTACCATTGTTACACTCCATGGACCAATTCCTCACTCATATTTGCAGTTTCTCTAGAGAGGCGACTCCCGTGCAAGTTACTGCGACCTAGTAGCAAAGAAGATGGGGCACAGTAGGACTACATCTCTTCTTACAGGCATTTAATACATCTATTTTCTTCTTTTATATGCCAACAAAACATCTCTATGTGCAATCCCACTTTCAGCTGCAGAGCCAGCAGTGGCCATCTCTTCTTTTTCTGTGATGAATGTCTGCTCTCTGGTTTGGCTGCTTTGGGTTGCCAGTGTATCGGATAACAGTACATCACTTTTGACTAGGGATGACCAGACTCGTGAATGTCCGGGTTCTTCGAAACTTAAAAAAGTTCAGATCGGGTATGAGAACGGTAACCGAACTTGACCCTGAACCCGCACTTCATTCATGTCAATAGGGGGGCCGAAGATCCAGCGGTTCCCATGCTGTCATCTGTATGCCGCACCTGGATCAAACAAGACCAAGAAATATTATACAATTATGCAGGTGCTCACCTGTAGTGGTTGTACAACTCAGGAACAACACTGGTTGAAGTTAGATGTATATTCCTATTAGCTGCTGCTCCACCCACTGGATCCCATTGAGAGTCCAGGTGTAGGATGAAAGAAAGGAGAATTTTCAGTTGATCCGCTTAGTCATCCAGTCACAATAAAGACGTTAAATAATTTATAAATGTTTATTTGCTACGCTTTTTGGGGCTGTTCTTGCTCCATCTTCAGGCAAAACATAAATATGCCATGTACACGGTGTTCAAAGCATTTTATACACCTTTGTGAGTGTCAACTAACAAATCAGGTGTTAGGCCTGTTTCAGACATCGTTTTTTTCTGTCAGTCTAAATCCACCAAAATAGCAGAAAACGGATCCGCAGGCGGACTGACAGAAACGGGGGAAAGCGGATCGGCGGATGTACGGATCCGCCGATGGTAAAAATTTAAAGGAACCGCGCCTGGGAAAAAATAAAAAAAAATGAAAAATTAATACCGACGGATGTAGTGGTATCCGGAAGAGAGCGGGCATCTGCGGTGAGCAATCATATCACGGGATGCGGGTGAGTAGCGATCACGCGATGCGAGAGCATGAGGGAGGAGATCGCGCGATGCGAGAGCATGAGGGAGGAGATAGCGCGATGCGAGAGCATGAGGGAGGAGATCGCGCGATGCGAGAGCATGAGGGAGGAGATCGCGCGATGCGAGACATGGAAGATTGCACGGTGTGAGAAATGGAGCTGGAGATCGGGGGAGAAGTGGAGGAGGCAGGTGAGAGAGAGAGAAAATTTTCTGGTCCATTCGGTGATCTCAGTGGACGCCAAAATTTTGGTGGATCCGCACAAATACGGAGGCAACGGACGATCATCAGTCAAAATCCGCCGATAATGAAAGTCAATGGGGAAAAAAACGGATCTGCCAATAAAAATGGCGGATCCGTTTTTTTGGCAAATCGGCAGATCTTGACTGATTGTGAAAAACTGAAGTGTGAAACAGGCCTTAGAGAAATCAGGTGACAATTAATGTTAATAAGACTCAGTACCATTCCTTTATGATTACTACAGAATTATATGACTATTACATGAAAACTCATGGCATATATGTTCTTTTCAAAATATAGAAAACATTGATTAAAATAAATTTATCATAAAACAAATCAAATAAAATTGTTTGGTTCCTTGCCACTAATAATCACTGATCTCCTTAAAAAGTTCCACACAAATTCTCTATCTCCCCCAGTATTATCCTGTGTTTTCTATGCACTGCACTCATTCATGCCTTCCGGCTTGAGCGTGGATTGCTTGAAGAACCAATATGATTCCCTGTTGATCAATCTTAGCAGTTAGTTAATTGAATTTTCTGATATTTGTTCTAATGTAATTAATTTCAGATTAGTGGGAACCTTATTGTGTTCAGTTGAAAAATGTCTGGAAAGACTATGCTGGGTGATGTCAGTTCTAATAATGTGTCTGTGTCCATTCATTCTGTTATTCATGTGTGGCCTACCGGTAGCTGAGGGGCTGTGCGATGGGAACGCGCTTCGCACCAAGCTGTGTTTTGCCTGAAGGAGCAAATACTGCTCCGAAATGTGTAGCAAAGAGTTTTTATAAATTAATAAACGTCTTTATTGTGACTGGATGATCCTGGGCAGCACTAAGCAGATCACTCGAAAATCCTCCTTTCACTGAGGACATCATGTGAGCCGGCAGCTATGACTGGCGGTGACAAGGTTACCGCCAGTCAGGCGCAAGCTGATGACTACTACTGTCATCCACGTCTCCTGCAATCACTGATAGCAGTGAGAGTAGGCGACACTAATGAGAGTATTCATCAGCCGGTGCCTGTGCTTAGCAGTAACTTTACTGATATCCACAGGCACCGGAGATAAAGAAGATGAAGGTGGATTACATTGTGATATCATTTTATTAATAAATGGGTGTACGAGGGCTAATATGGGGGAATCTTTAATTAAATTAACATTTTTTTCTAAGTTTATGTCTTATCGGTTCACAATGGTGGTGTCTGACGTACACTTCTACATTACTAACCTCAAAACAATTACCTCGATTGCCACCACACCAGGGCAATCGGGAATATACGCATCAAATGAGATGCACCACTTCTGGGGTAGCTGCAGACTGTTATTTGTAGATTGGGAATGGCCCATTAACCATTGGAATTTCCAGCCTATTAATATCAGCCCACAGCTGTCTGCTTTCCCTTAGCTGGTTATTAAAAATAAGGGGCTTGCACGCTGTTTTTTTTCATTTAGTTGTTTAATACTAATAAATTAAAGAACAATACTAGTAAATTAATAAAAAACAACAACTTGGGGCTCCCCTATTTTTAATAACCAGCCAAGAAAAAGCAAACAGCTGTGAGCTGGTCTTATTATTCTGGGAAGGGGCCAATATCCATGGACCTTTCCAACCTATTATTAGCAGCCCCCAATTGTCTGCTTTCCCTTTGCTGGTTATGAAAAAAGGGGGACCCTAAAAAAATGACATAGGGTCCTCAGTTAAAATAATAATAAAAAAATAATAATCCACAGGGTCCGCCATAATCCATAATATGGAGGTCCCACGATGATCCCTGTCTTCTTTATCCAGCCTTCTTCATCAGTTCAGAGAATGCAGCTCCAAAGACTTGAGCAGCAGGCATGGAGCTTTTAAGGGAGACCTTAAGGTTACTGGAGTTTCCAGCTACTTGAACACCTGGAGGCTTTGAATTCTTGTAACCTTAGTTCACAACCTCCAAATGTTCCAGCAGCTAGAAACTCCAATAGCCTTAAAGCCTCCCTTAAAGGCTACATTAAGTTTTTTTTTGGCCTCACAGCTGCCAGGAGTCCCAGTGACTATGAACTATGGTTACCTGAGTTCACAGACATTGGGTCTTGCAGCAGCTTGAATGCCATACTAATGCGTGCCGAGTGCTGGCACTCTCACTGCCCTCATGACAACTGGCCACTGTGAACTGATATAACCTTACCGATGTCATCTCAGTTCACAGTAGCCATGTCTCGCGGCAGAAACGTATCCAGGGGGGCATTTGCCCCGGGCGCAGCCGGCAGGGGGGGCGCAGTCGGGTCACCTACTGCGGCGGTCCACAGTGTCTCAACCCGCGGCTGCATTCTACCTCCCCATCCTGTGAGTCGGCGGTTCTCTGAGTCAGCAGTCAAGCTGACAGCCAGCGCAGAGAAGCTGCAGCGCCGGCTCCCAGGGAACAATTGTACTGTACCACCAGGTCAGAGCGATGCCAGCAACGTGATCATGTCATGTGATCACGCTGCTGACGTAACTCGCCGGTGCCCAGTATGCTGGTGGTAAGTGTGATCCACTGTGGAGCTGAAGAACCACCGAAGATTAAGGGAGGGGGGGCACTTTATGTGTGAGGGGAATTGGCATCGAGATGGGGGGTTATTTAATGGATGGGGGCACTTTGTGTGTGAGGGGCATTTAGAGTGGGGATGGGGGGTTATTTAATGTGTGAGGAGAATTGGCATGGGGATGGAGTTTATTTAATGGATGGGGCACTTTATGTGTGTGGGGGATTTAGAGTGGGAACAGGGGGGTTATTTAATGTGTGAGGGGAATTGGCGTGCGGATGGGGGGTTATTTAATGTGTGTGGGGCACTTTATGTGTGGGGGGATTTAGAGTGGGGACGTGGGGGTTATTTAATGTGAGGAGAATTGGCGTGGGGATGGGGGGTTATTTATTGGGTGGGGGCACTTTGTGTGTGTGGGGCATTTAGAGTGAGCACAGTACAAAAAGAGGACTTGAAAAACCTCCAATAATGAGAACAGCAATAGAACAACAAGGTTTACCCGTGCAGGCCTCCAAACAAATGCACTATCAGGGTGCAGTGGACCCATATAAAGATGGCAACACAGGTGCAAAAATACCAATCAAGCAACTGCTCCAGCCTACCAATACATGGAGGGGGCGATTGCCTGGTATGTTGATGCACAAAAACAACTTGTATGCGGCGCTGTTCACACTAAGGCCATGCACAGCGTCCAGGCCAGCCTAGTACCAACACCCTTCTATTAGCTCAGGCGGGCTGCCCAGCGCTAACAAATGCATGCCGTGTGGAAAACAGACACCGCAGTTTACAAGACCAAATGAGCCCAACTGCACCCTGAATAAAAAGTGCAAAAGACACATTTTTAAAAAAATATATATAAATATATCTTTTATAAACAATGTGGAGTATTGGTTAATATTTTGGCCAAAATACGTGAGCCCGTAACCTACGTCAAAGATCTCCACGCTTACGGGTACCTAACACTAAACAATAATACAGCACAGTACAAAAAGAGGACTTGAAAAACCTCCAATAATGAGAACAGCAATAGAACAACAAGGTTTACCCGTACAGGCCTCCAAACAAATGCACTATCAGGGTGCAGTGGACCCATATAAAGATGGCAACACAGGTGCAAAAATACCAATCAAGCAACTGCTCCAGCCTACCAATACATGGAGGGGGCGATTGCCTGGTATGTTGATGCACAAAAACAACTTGTATGCGGCGCTGTTCACACTAAGGCCATGCACAGCGTCCAGGCCAGCCTAGTACCAACACCCTTCTATTATCTCAGGCGGGCTGCCCAGCGCTAACAAATGCATGCCGTGTGGAAAACAGACACCACAGTTTACAAGACCAAATGAGCCCAACTGCACCCTGAATAAAAAGTGCAAAAAACACATTTTTAAAAAAATATATATACATATATCTTTTATAAACAATGTGGAGTGAGGATGAGGGGTTATTTAATGTGTGAGGAGAATTGGCGTGGGGATGGGAGGTTGTTTAATGGATGGAGGGCACTTTATGTGTGTGAGGGGATTTAGAGTGGGGCCAGGGGGGTTATTTAATGTGAGGGGAATTGGCATGTGGATTGGGGGGTATTTAATGTGTGGGGGCAATTGGAGTGGGGATGGGGGGTTATTTAATGTGTTGGGGGATTTAGAGCGGGGATGGGGGGTGCTTAATGTGTGGGGGGAATTGTCTTGGGGATGGGGAGGTACTTAATGTGTGGGGAGATTTGGAGGGGGGATTTAATGTGTGTGGGGAGATTTGAAGTGGGGATGGGGGGATTTAATGTGTGTGAGGGGATTTGAAGTGGGAATGGAGGAGTTTAATGTGTGTGGGGGAGATTTGAGGACATAATGAAGAGTATGTATGTATGAGGAAACAGTATGGGGGGTGAGTGAGGGGGATGGGTGCAGAATGGGTAAATGTATGTGGACACAGTATGGGGAGTGAGGGTGATGGGATGTGTGCAGACAGTATGGGGAGTCAGGGCTATGTGTGAGCAGACATTATAGAGTGTGAGGGGGTAAATATATGAGGAAACAGTATGGTGAACAGGTGGGATGTTAGAGGAGACAGTATGAGAAGGGAGGGGAATAGTGTGAGGTGACAGTATATTGTAGATATTTTTTATTTAGGAGCATTATAATAACACTTCTATCTTTAAGTGGAACGTGTGGAGATTTGCTGCAGAAGACCGGAGAAGATGGAAGTCTGCAGAGGCGAGATGTGGATGAGAAAACTCATCATGGGGTCTGGACAAGAAGAAGAAAAGGAGAACGACTCCAGAGACGATGTCATCTATAAGGTACCTGGATGTAAATATTATTTGTGATACTGACTAATTCTCATGTTTTTATTTGTTAGGAACATTAAAGGGGTTGTCCTGGTTTGTGCTGAGTCTGCAGTCATTCTATGTGACTGCAGACTTTTGAATTCTCACAGTGATCGTTGAACGCTGTTAGGATTCTCTCGTGCTGGTAATTTACATACATGTGGTCACATGCTGACTAGACATGTGTGGCCTCACTCAATGAAAATGAACGGAGTGAGGCCGGGCACGTCTAGTCGGAATGTGGCCAGAAGTATATAAATCACATGCTTGTGCTGACATGACCGTGTACTCTTGCCACCGGTACGGGAGAATCCTAAAAGTGTGCAGTGCATTCGTTGTGAGAATTCAGAAGCCTGTAATGTCAAGATCCAGCTCTGCAGGTTCCAGTAGTCATCACATGGACACTTCACTCATATGCGATTTTTATACTTATGGTCCTGTGACAATGAGCTTCTCTTCGTGCTTCTCTGTTTTTCACTGAACATTGAGAGCATTAGGGAGAGCAGCTCGTCGGTACATGACTAAGTGTGCAAATCGCATATGTGTGCTTGGGGGGGTGCCGAACCGAGTTCTTGCCCCGGGTGCCAGAAAGCCTAGATACACCTCTGTCTCGCGGAGCAAAGGGCTAGTCTAGGCAGTTGCTGCTGCTCCAATTCCAATGCTGCTGCTTCCCTTCTCCTTCACATCAGTTGACAACGGATCCGCTTCTCTGACTTTTTGGTGGATTTGAACTGATGCAAAAAACTGAAGTGTGAAAGAGGCCTTAGCCTTCCTTTTTCCAAATTAAATTACCCCAAGTGTAATAACTTGTCTTGGTATTGCAGTCCCCCCAGTGCTCTAATAACTTTGGTCGCTCTTCTCTGCACCCGCTCCAGTTCAGCAATGTCTTTCTTATACACCGGAGACCAGAACAGTACACAGTATTCTAAGTGTGGTCGCACTAGTGACTTATATAGAGGTAAAATTATGTTCTCCTCATGAGCATCTATGCTTCTTTTAATGCATCCCATTATTTTATTTGCCTTTGCAGCAGCTGCCTGACACTAGCTACTAAATGTGAGTTTGTCGTCCACCCATACTCTCAGGTCTTTTTCAGTGACAATTTTGCCCAGAATTTTACAGTTAAGCACATAATTATACATCTTATTTCTTCTGCTTACTCTGCTTGTCCCCTTACGTTGTGAGGTCAAGAAACTTTTCAAAGTGCTTTATGATCCATGTAGTGCTGGACATCTGTTTATCTGACCACAACATTTTATTGGGTCCTGCTGTCTCAATTTAGTTTGATTGATTAACGAGAAGAGAGAGGGGCGGCACGGTGGCTCAGTGGTTAGCACTGCAGCCTTGCAGCGCTGGGGTCCTGGGCTCGAATCCCACCAAGGACAACATCTGCAAGGAGTTTGTATGTTCGAATCCCACCAAGGACAACATCTGCAAGGAGTTTGTATGTTCTCCCCATGTTTGCGTGGGTTTCCTCCGGGCACTCCGGTTTCCTTCCACATTCTAAAGACATACTAATAGGGAATTTAGATTGTGAGCCCCATTGGGGACAGTAATGACGATGTGTGCAAACTGTAAAGCGCTGCGGAATATGTTAGCGCTATATAAAAATAAAGATTAAAAAAATAAAGATTATTATTAAGAGAGAGAGCAAAAAAAAAAAAAATCTTAGCTTTAACCTCCTATATATTCAGACATAGCTAGGGGGAGCATTTATGCAGGGGGCATTTATGCACATGTAATCGAAGTACATGTATCAAAGTACTGGCAGTTATAACATGCCAGGAGACAGGTAAGACATTTATATAAATCTACTCCCTGTACATTTGGAGTACAACAAGTATATACCATATGCATATGTGTAATTTAAATCCTGGCCGCTGCATTCACACACATCCACCGCCCTGGCATTAACTCCCCTCACTCCTTTCCTCTCCTATGTATAGCACTCACGCTCTTTTCACATTGTTAAATTGCACAGATCCAGTCAGTCCTACCATTCAACATAAGAGACGCTCTCAGAAATCACTTAACCATCTGCTCACTCTTTATATCCTCCTTCTCCTAGTCGCAGGAGACATTGCTCCCAACCCAGGTCCCCCATGTTATAGAAAGTCAAACCCCCCAACTGCTACACTCAGAAATACCTCTAATCTTATTAATATTCCCTGCATGCCATCTGTCTCTCTTAATTGTGCACTTTGGAATTCTCGCTCAGTGTTTAACAAACTCTCCTCATTCATGACTTTTTCCTTTCTAATTCTCTTAACCTCCTGGCTCTTACTGAAACCTGGATCCAGCAGTCAGACACTACCGCTGCTGCTGCTCTTTCATATGGGGGACTACACTTCTCTCATACCCCAAGATCAGACAATAGAGCAGGTGGAGGCGTTGGTCTGCTCCTATCACCAAAATGTACCTTTCAGGTTATCCCTCAACTACCCTCACTAGTCTTCCCTTCTTTTGAGGTCCATGCCGTCAGACTCTACACCCCCTTCTCCATGCGAGTGGCGGTGGTGTATCGTCCTCCCGGCCCCTCCCATCAGTTCCTGGATCATTTTGCCACTTGGCTTCCACATTTTCTCTCCTGTGACATCCCTACCCTCATCATGGGAGATTTCAACATCCCCATTGCTCTTCCCCTCTCACCATCTGCTACTCACCTTTTATCTCTAACCTCCTCATTTGGCCTTTCGCAGCTTACTAATTCTCCAACGCATGAAGACGGAAACTCCCTCGACTTGGTCTTCTCTCGGCTTTGTGCAGTGGATGATTTTGCAAACTCCCCTCTCACGCTCTCTGACCACAATCTTCTTTCATTCTCTATCAAGAACTGCCGGGCTGCTCAGGTCACCCCCACTGTCCATACTTATAGAAACATACAGGCCATTAACACCCAGAAACTTATGAAGAACTTGCAGTCTTCATTGGCCCCTAACTCCTCCCTCTCATGTCCTGATTCTGCATTGAAGCATTACAATGAAACACTTCAAAGTGCCCTGGATGAATTTGCACCCCATATAAATAGAACACCACAACGCAGATGGCGATAACCCTGGCACACGGTGCAAACACGTTTCCTGCAGCGGTGCTCCAGGTGCGCCGAACGTCTGTGGAGAAAATCCAATCTACACGAAGAATTCATCCATTTTAAGTTTATGCTTAGAACATACAACACTGCCCTTCACCTCTCCAAACAAGCCTATTTCAACACCCTCATCACCTCACTGTCCAATAACCCAAAACGTCTCTTTGACACTTTTCATTCTCTACTCAACCCAAGAGTACAGGCCCCAACCACGGAGCTCCAAGCTGATGATCTGGCCAATTACTTCAAAGAAAAAATTGACCAGATTCGACAGGAAATTATCTCCCAATCACCTCATACCATGCACTGTCCTCCCTCCCCCACTGCATCTAGCTCACTCTCTGATTTTGAACCAGTCACAGAAGAAGAAGTAAGCAGGCTCCTTGCATCTTCTCGCCCAACCACTTGCACCAGTGACCCATTTCCGTCACATCTCCTCCAGTCCCTTTCCCCTGCTGTCACCCCTCACCTAACTAAAATATTTAACCCCTCTCTCTCTTCTGGTATCTTTCCCTCCTCATTTAAGCATGCCATCATACATCCACTACTTAAAAAACCAACCCTCGACCAAAACTGTGCCGCTAACTATAGACCTGTCTCTAATCTTCCCTTCATCTCTAAACTCCTGGAACGCCTGGTCCACTCCCATCTTATCTGCTATCTCTTTGATAACTCTCTTCTCGACCCTCTCCAATCCGGTTTCCGCTCTTTACACTCTACTGAAACCGCCCTCACTAAAGTCTCTAATGATCTACTAACAGCTAAATCAAATGGTCATTACTCCATGCTAATTCTCTTGGATCTCTCTGCAGCATTCGACACTGTGGATCATCAGCTCCTCCTCACTATGCTCCGTTCCATTGGCCTCAAGGACACCGTTCTCTCATGGTTCTCCTCCTATCTCTCTGACCGCTCCTTTACTGTATCTTTTGCCGGTTCCTCCTCCTCTCACCTTCCCCTTACTGTTGGGGCTCCTCAAGGATCGGTTCTAGGCCCCCTCCTCTTCTCCTTGTACACTGCCCCTATTGGTCAAACAATCAGTAGATTTGGTTTCCAGTACCATCTCTATGCTGATGACACCCAATTATACGCTTCTTCTCCTGACATCACGCCAGCCTTTCTAGAAAACACCGGCGATTGTCTAAACGCTGAGTCTAACATCATGTCCTCACCATATCTGAAACTGAACCTGTCAAAGACTGAACTCCTGGTGTTTCCTCCCTCTACTAATGTACCTATACCCGACATTGCCATTTCTGTGTGTGGTTCCACTATTACTCCCCAGCAACAGGCCCGCTGTCTTGGCATCATACTTGATTCCGAGCTTTCCTTTGCCCCCCACATTCGATCACTGGCTCGCTCTTGTCATCTACACCTCAAAAACATTTCTAGAATTAGACCTTTTCTTACTTTTGACTCTGCAAAAACTCTTACTGTTTCTCTTATTCATTCTCATCTCGACTATTGTAACTCTCTTCTAATTGGTCTCCCTCTTACCAAACTCTCCCCTCTCCAATCTGTCTTGAATGCTGCAGGCAGGATCATATTCCTCACCAATCATTACACCGATGCCTCTACCTTGTGCCAGTCATTACACTGGCTACCCATCCACTTCAGAATTCAGTATAAACTTATTACCCTCACCCGCAAAGCCCTCCATGGCTCAGCACCACCCTACATCTCCTCCCTTGTTTCAGTATACCACCCTACCCGCGCCTTCCGTTCTGCTGATGACCTGAGGTTAGCATCCTCAATAGTAAGAACCTCCCACTCCGTCTCCAAAACTTTACACGTGCTGCGCCAATTCTTTGGAATGCACTTCCCTGGTCAATACGATTAGTCCCCAATCCCCACAATTTTAAGCGTGCCCTGAAAACGCATTTATTCAGACTGGCCTATCGCCTCAACACATTAACCTAATCTATCCCTGTGTGGCACAGCCAAAAGTTTTACCATAACCAGGGTCGCCACATCATGTTCCCACATGCTTTATGCATCCATTAGCCCTCTGTGTTTGTACTGTTACACACTTAACATTATGGCTGGTCCATACAATCAGGGCAACTGTTACCACCCACCTTTCGTGTCTACCTCTTTCCTTATAGATTGTATAGACTGTAAGCTTGCGAGCAGGGCCCTCATTCCTCTTGGTATTTGTTATAATCTATGTGATTATTGTTATGCTGTAATGTCTATCATCTGTACAAATCCCCTCTGAAATGTAAAGTGCTGCGGAATATGTCGGCGCTATAGAAATAAAATTTATTATTATTATTATTATTCTGCCCAAGTGCATGGGAACACAGAACACACACATACAATTAATAATCACACTGACAAAATTTTAATGTGGAAAAGCAATGGCCGTGGTGTTTTTATTCAGGGTATCTTGAAATATAACAAAGCATGAAGGCCTAAAATTCATATCAAACCACATACCAATAAATAAATAATTTCATCAACTCAATCCACCTAAATTGATTGGGCGATTTCCCCTCGAACAAAACAGCACAACAAAGAGAGAAAGCAGAAAGGTCAAAGACAAAGAAATGGGGAGGGTGGCTCCGGATGACTTCGGGCTCCGCATCAGGCTGAGGTAAATCCACCAGCTGGGCATGGAGGGAGGACGAGGTAGCTGGAGCAGAAACTTCGCCCGCTGTCAGGGCAGGTTTTAAAGCCAGAAGCTATTAGCCCACTCTGCCCCATCTTCTTCACTGGCTTTCTGGATAAGTCTTTGAATAAGGCTCTCCATAATCCTGCTTCCTGTTGATCTTCTTTCCTCAGAAATCACTGAGGTAACTGACAGTTGACAGGAATATTTATATCAACAGCATTCCCACACTTTTCCCAATAGCCAATCAGTAAACACATAAAAAAGGCGCAAAAACAACTGGCTGAAACCAGAAGAAACCTGTTCGTGCTTACACAACTGACTAACCATAACCTTTGAACTTTCAGCCAGTGACAGAACTCCAATTAAGAGACTCTTCGTGACAGAAAATGAAAAACCCAATTAAATAAAATGGTGTCCATGTTCCCATGAGTCCTCACCCATATATTAATGGGTGGAGGGCAACCATGGGAACACAGAACACACACATACAATAAATAATCACACTGACAGAATTTTAATGTGGAAAAGCAATGGCCATGGTGTTTTTATTCAGGGTAACTTGAAATATAACAAAACATGAGGACCTAAAATTCATATCAAACCACATACCAATAAATAAATAATTTCATCAACTCAATCCACCCAAATTTATCGGGCGATTTCCCCCAACCGCCATGGCTCACAGAGACATGCCCCCCCCCCAAACACCGCAGCCATTGTTCGACCATAGACTGGAGATCAGAATTAAAAATGTCAAGTCCAATTTTGGATAAATGGACTAAATCATCCCTTAAAAGGCCAGGGGTGAAGCCCTCCAGTTCCAGGTGTCCAAAAGAGAAGCCTTGAATTAAAAGCATGAAGCGCTCCATTCCCTTGTTGACCCGTTTCCAAATTCTGTTAAAAAAAAAATAAGATTAGGATTGGACCATAGAAGACGAGGAATAATTTCGGAAAAACGCAAAAGAAGCCAAGTGGAATTTAAGCCTTAAATGCGAGAAATCATTGCGCATTTCTGCTAAGAGATCCAAAGTTTTGCGCTTTCCGAGATCATTGCCCCCCAGGTGAATGATTACCAGATCAGGAAGAGGAAAAACAAAAGTGAGATTAATTAATTAGTTAACTAAATCCCTCCAACACATTCCTCTAATGTTATGCCAAAAAAATTTAACTTGAGCAGGGTCAAACGATAAATTTTCAGAATACACTCTCCATTCAGGTCTCTTCCTGGCCCAGAAAATGAAAAAACGAATGACCAACAATCCATACCGTTAACAAACCTGGAAAAGAATGAATCATTAAGAGGAGTAAAGATTATGACGAATATAGGATTTAAATCTTCTAGAATCCCATCTACCCAGTTGTTTTATACTCTCTTCATTAAAATCTGACCTAGCTGCCTCGGTCACATCACCGATCCTGAATGAGTGGGAGGAAATTTTTAAATGACCGATACCCAATTGACCTAAACATTTTTTCAAAATAGCATTGAATTGGAAAATTGTTGCCGATTCTCCGTTGGAATTAATAAATAAAGGACCCATCAGCTTAGGTCTCAGCTGAACCAACCTGGCAGTGTTGAAAACCGGACAAATTGTAGAATCAGAAATGGAATTCAAACTAGTTCTGTCATGATCCAGGTTGGATCTGACAGTTTAAATGCACAAAGTAACTTTTTTTCCTTTGGCTGGTTGCCAAAAGGTGGTTTTGCCCCCAGTGGCCATTAGGGTCATTGCACTGTGGTGATTTTAGTTGTAGTTTTCCCCCCGGTGGCCATTAGGGTCATTGCACTCTGGTTACCTTAGTTTGGGCACGTGACAGGTTCCTTTACCTAATTGGTCGGTCTTAGACTTCCTTATAAACAAAACGATGGAAGAATCCTTTAATAAAACATCCAAAATCAACAGACCAGAAGGTTCGAATTTCCTGGATGAAACTACCTCGCTAACTCGCAGAGCGGCGAAAAAAGCAATGCAAAACGCCGACCGAAAAAGAAAAGACTCAAAAGTATCATTACAGACCAGGATTAGAGTATTGCAAAGGTCCTTCAGCAATTGAAATGAGATTGGACGTCTCACGTCACTTTTAAATTTCTTCTTCTTTAGACCTTTTAAAAATTGTTTCACGGAGAAAAAAATGGACAGAGGCAGAGCCCCTGATAATCTAAAGAAGAAAGACACCCCCGAAACATATTTATAAATCGTAGAATAAGAAAGTCCTTTCTGTAAAAGAAACTCAACAAAATTTAAAGTTGAAACAGGAGAAGGAACCGATGTTGAAAAATTATACAAGAAGCAAAAATTAATCCAATAAGACGACTGAGTAGTCAGCCCATGTTTTCGAGGCTAGAGAGTTCTTTATAATAACGGAAGTTACACTTGAAAAATGTCCCAAACAATCTGAGAGCAAGGCGTTGGATCCTTGTTTGCTACAGATACCAATCGATGAAAGAGAGATCACTGCTGATGACAAATGGAACGACAAATTAACAATTCATCGCTATCACCCAGAATGGACTTTATCCAGATGTTATGCTTCAAACAGTTAAGAACTAAAGCTCTCAAAATTTTAGCAGCTAAGACATTCTTAGAGGAGAGGGTATTGAGGGAAAAAAGAACACTCTTCAGACTTGAAGGGATCAGCAGTCTGCTGTTCTGTAATGCATGACCCCATAAAACAATGCAAAGCAAAATCAAGAAAAGCTCCAAAACCATCTTATCATTAGTTAATTTGGAAGAAACCAAAGAGACAGGCCAAGGATGACAAGACCAGTGGGAAAAACAAAACAGAGCGAACCCGAAAGAACAATCAGCTGTGAAAAATAGAGGAATTGATTTAGAATGAACAAAAGGGGTCTGCAAACAAGATATTCCATTAAAATTGGAAAGGAAATCAAGCCAAACTCTGATATCCTCTTTAATTTCGGAGTTAACCCTTACATGCGATCCAGGAGAATTGAGATCCTTAAGGCCCCGTCTCACTAAGCGATCTCGGTAGCGAGATCGCTGCTGAGTCACAACTTTTGTGACTTAACAGCGATCTCACCAGCGAGATCTCTGTGTGTGACAGCGATCAGCGAGCGGCCCCCCTGCCGGTATCGCTGATCGCTGGAAGAAACCTCTGGACATTTCTTTGGTCGCTGGTCTCCCGCTGGCCAGCACGCATCGCTGCATGTGACAGGCGGGAGACCAGCGATCAGGTGTAAAAAATAATAAAAAAAATAAAAAATATAGTAATTCTCACCTTCCGATGTCCCGTTCAGCCATCCTGCCTCTCTCCACGCTCCGGTCCCAGTGATCCTTTGCACGAATGACCGCGAGACTTTGTTATCCCGCGAGACCGTGACATCTCGTGGTCATTCTCGCAAAGGATCACTGGGACCGGAGCGTGGAGAGAGGCGGGATGGCTGCACGGGACATCGGAAGGTGAGAATAACTATATATTTTTTTTTATTCTATTTTTTACAGGGATGGCCAGCGATGCCGGGCGCTCGTCATCGCTGTGCTGATCGCTGGTGAAGCTGTCTGTGTGACAGCTCACCAGCAATCACATAGCGACTTACTAGCGATCCTGACACCTTGATATCGGTGTCGGGATCGCTGGTAAGTCGCTTAGTGTGACAGGGCCTTTAGTCACATCATAAAGGCGTCTGGAAAAAACCTTCCCATGGGAAGGATTTGCAACGCAAAATTTAAAGACCCAAGCAACGATTGAAGCTCCCTCAGAGTGATCTTGTCCCTCTTGAGGACTAAGGATACCAAATTCAGGAGCTTAAAAATTTTATCCATAGGCAATCTGCATTCCATGTTAGAAGAGTCGATAGAGATACCTAAAAATTCCAACGAACCAGAAGGTTGAACGGTTTTGTCCAAAGCTATCGGTACGCCAAAATCCGAGCATACAGAGCAAAATGTGTCAAGAAGGCCTTGACAAATTGGAGAGTCAGGGGGGCCTGCAAACAAAAAGTCATATAAATAATGAATTATGCCACCTTCGGGAAATTTAGACTGTACAACCCATTGAAGAAAAGAAGAAAATGCTTCAAAATAAAAATATGAGAGGGAAAACCCCATCGGTAGACATTTATCAAAGAAAAAATTGTTATTGAAACAAAAACCAAGAGAATTAAAACCCGATGGATTAATAGGGAGCAGGCGAAACGCAGATTGAATGTCAGATTTGAATAAAAGAGAGCCCTTACCACAGGCCCTCAAAATATCCAAAGCGGAGTCATATGAAGAGTAATGGACTGAAACACAAGACTTATCCACCTCGTCATTTAAAGATGAGCCGATTGGATAAGACAAGTGATGGATGAGCCTAAAAGATCCAGGCTCTTTTTTCGGCACTATACCCAGGGGAGATATGCGAAAATTAACAAACGGAGGGTGATCGAAGGGGCCTGCGACCCTACCAAGTTGAATTTCCTTAAAAATTTTAGATCTAGCTACGCGTACATCAGGGAATTCGGTTAAAGACGGTAAATTTTTAACTGGAATGCAACCAGAGCCTGAAAATGGGGGAACGATGAAACCTGAGGAAAAACTGTTAAAAAGTAACTCCCTATTCACCAGATTTGGGTAAATTTTTAACCATGGGGCTATTTTTTCCAACATCACCGGCATCGGAGCTTTTAAGAAAGGTTTCTTTAACTGGGCCTGAATGAGAACCCAATGCTTACTTCTTGAAACATTTGATCAAAGGGTGAAGCCCACCACAGAATGAACACTCGTGCTTAAAGCGGCAATTGTGAAGCCATTTACAGGAGGCTTCATTGTAGGCAAAGCAAACACCCTTGTGGGTAACAGGGGCAGAAGGCTGCTTATAGAACGAGTGCTTCTGAGGGAGCATCAGGTTCAGCCACAGGCCTACATCCTTCAGACTCCAAGAGACATTAGAATGGACTGCTAATTTATGTCTAAAGGCCTCGTCATAAGAGAGCCATGCTAATCCACCAAAGTTGCAGTATGCCTCGAGAAAGATATCTATATGCTGAAGCAGACTGCAACAAAGCTGAGGATATTTTCCACCTAATACTGAAGCGTAGATCAAAAATGCTTGGAGCCAATTATTAAACAACTTAGGTGCACTAGGCTTCTTCTCATCACCCTCTTTCTGAAGAGGGAGAAGAGAAAAAAGGTCAATAAAACCTTTGCTCCAAATTGACTCTTTAACTGAGGTGCTCAAGTGTAACCCCAAAGGAGACGGTTCACAGGTAATCGCCTCCTTCAACAAATTCTGAGGAACACCCTGAGGGTTAGGATTGGAGACCATAGGAGGCAGATTAGCAGGGACCGACCTAGCCCTGGAGGAGCCATCAAGGTCCTCAGTAAGCATAGAATTAATTAAAGCTTTAAGCTCAAGCTGGGAAAGAGACAGTGGAATACTGATAGTCTCACCCCTTCCTGAAGCTGCAGAGTCCTGGTCCAAGTGAAGGCTTCTGCTCGAGCCCAACGGGGAGGGCGAGCAAAGCAGGGCTGGAACCTGGTGTGCATGGAGATGTTCGTCCTCAGAGCCGGAATCCGTAGACCTCCAAGCGGTGGAAGGCGGTGCAGGCGCCTGATGATCCGGACGCCAAGAACTGGAGCTAGTGCCAGGCGCCTCAGCTCCCTGGGCCACCGCCGCGCTTTTACAGCTGTGGCGGCTAGATGACACGGAGGCAGGGACTGACATCGCGGGTGGTGCTGGATGATGATGCCCGCAGGAATCCCGGACCGGGCTGCGAGACTTCCTGGTCCCCGGCACAGAAGACTTCGCGCGCACTACCTGTGCGCAGCTTCCCGACGGGCGATGGTCGGCTGGCAGAGATTAGGAGACCCTCGACTGCCGTTTCCTCCTCCGGATGACTTCGGGCTCCGCATCAGGCTGAGGTAAATCCACCAGCTGGGCATGGAGGGAGGACGAGGTAGCTGGAGCAGAAACTTCGCCCGCTGTCAGGGCAGGTTTTAAAGCCAGAAGCTATTAGCCCACTCTGCCCCATCTTCTTCACTGGCTTTCTGGATAAGTCTTTGAATAAGGCTCTCCATAATCCTGCTTCCTGTTTAGCTTCTTTCCTCAGAAATCACTGAGGTAACTGACAGGTGACAGGAATATTTATATCAACAGTATTCCCGCACTTTTCCCAATAGCCAATCAGTAAACACATAAAAAAGGCACAAAAACAACTGGCTAAAACCAGAATAAACCTGCTCGTGCTTACACAGCTGACTAACCTTGACCTTTGAGCACATATGGGGTATGGGCGTACTCAGGAGGACAAATTGCACAACAACTTTGGGGGTCTAATTTCTCCTGTTACCCTTGTAAAAATAGAAATTGGGGGCGAAAAGATCATTTTTGTGGAAAAAAATGATTTTTTATTTTCACTGCTCTACGTTATAAACTTCTGTGAAGCACTTGAAGGTTCAAAGTGCTCACCTCACATCTAGATAAGTTCCTTAAGGGGTCTAGTTTCCAAAATGGTGTCACTTGTTGGGGGTTTCCACTGTTTAGGAACATTGAGGGCTCTCCGAAAGCAACATGGCGTCCGATCTCAATTGCAGCCAATTCTGCGTTGAAAAAGTCAAACGGCGCTCCATCCCTTGTGAGCTCTGCCGTGCGCTGAAAAAGTGGTTTACCCCCACATATGGGGTATTGGCGTTTTCAGGAGAAATTGCACAACAAATGTTGTGGTTTATTTTCTCTTTTACCACTTGTGAAAATAAAAAAAATTGGTTCTGAAGTCAATTTTTTGCAAAAAAAAGTTAAATGTTAATTTTTTCCTTCCACATTGCTTTAGTTCCTGTGAAGCACGTAAAGGGTTAATAAACTTCTTGAATGTGGTCTTGAGCACCTTGAGGGGTCTAGTTTTTAAAATGGTGTCACTTTTGGGTATTTTCTGTCATGTACACCCCTCAAAATGACTTTAAATATGATGTGGTCCCTAAAAAAAATGGTTTTGTAAATTTTGTTGTAAAAATGAGAAATCGCTTGTCAACTTTTAACCCTTATAACTTCCTAACAAAAAAAAGTGTTGTTTCCAAAATTGTGCTGATATAAAGTAGACATGTGGGAAATGTTATTTATTAAGAAATTTATGTGACATATGTGGCGCCCCTGAGGCTCAGTCGCCACAGAGGTACTGCACCTTCTCCTGAGGTGTGGTGCCCCACCATCCAGGTAAGGTGGGAACTCCTGACCACGCTCCAACACTCACACTCCACACAACAGGGTAGTTCAGCAAAGCCACATTGTGCCTCTTGCTTGGAGTGTAGCAGAGCACCTTTGGTGGCTCCCTGCTTGGAACACGAAACGTGCTGGGAGGTGGGTGGAGTTAGAATACATAAAAGAGTGGGAAGATTTAGGTCAGTCAGTCAGTCGGAGAGACTGAGGGAGGAAGTCACTCAGAGAGGAGTGAGGAAAGAAGATCCCTGAGAGAGGGATGGAGGAAGGAGTGCTGCAGCAGACCTGAGTGACCCGGGTCTGCTGGCACGGGAAAGGAAAGAAGGAGAAAGACACTGAACTGAAGCCTGAGCTTCCATAGGAAAGAAAGACAAGTACGGAACGTAGGAAAATAAGAGAACACAGAGGACGTGGGTTAGAGGAAGAACCCTGCCTAGAAGTTCTAAGCGCAAGGCCGGGGCCCGGTCCCCGAGGTTGTATGGATACTAATGGTTCTGCAGCAGACACCGGTGGAGTAGTGGGCTGTAAATGCACTACTCCCATCTAAGACTTGGGGGCACAACAGCAACACGGATAGAGAGCCGGGACTCAGGAGTAAGGAGTCCCCTAAGCAGGCTACAGCTGTCTGCCGTACAAGTAGAGTTCTTGGGAACATCTGTTAGGAGGAACTCCAGTGTAACTCAGTACTGGGAGATCTTCACACTAAAAGGCGCTATAAGAGGAGACGTTCAGAAAGGCACATGTTGGCGGAGCGTTGGAAGAGAGCATTCCATCTTGTCTGGAGGTTGGCTGAGTCCCTGACCCGGAGGACACGGCATGGAGGCCGGCACCTGTGTGTGTACTACAGACTGTGAGTAAAGCTTTGGAACTACAAGCCCTGGTGTCCTCCATTGATTCTTGCGCCAACACACACAGCACCGCTACAACTGGGTACCAGCTTCTACACCGCCTGTGCCTCTCCTCTTCCCCTACATCTACACTGCCCTGGGGCTACAGCTCCACCTGTGGGGAGCTTCACCATTTTGGCTGCAACACACCACCAGCCCCAGAGGATCTGCAAGCAGCGTCGGCCTAATATCTCAGTTGCCGAACACCACAGGTGGCGTCACGAACTATTCCACCATATACAATTTCCCCATTACTTGGGCGCCCAGGGCCACCGTCCGGGTCACTGCTGCTGTGACACATCCCAGTGATACCGGCCCGGCACTGAGTACCCCACGGCCCTGGGAGGGCGACCCACTTATCTCTCTGATTTAAGGGCATAAAAATGTAAAGTTTTAAAATTGCAAAATTTTCAAAATTTTTGCCATATTTCCATTTTTTTCATAAATAAACACAAGACATATCGAAGAAATTTTACCACTAACATGAAGTACAATATGTCACGAAAAAACATTCTCAGAATCAGCGGGATCGCTTAAAGCGTTCCAGAGTTATAACCTCATAAAGGGACAGTGGTTATAATTGTAAAAATTGGCCTGGTCATTTAGCTGTAAAATGGTTCTAAGGGGTTAAAGGGGTTTGGTAGGCAAGTAATATCGGGCGTGGAGACGCACAACTCCATGATAGGAGGCAACTGTGCGATACCCAGCGAGTTTTGTGTCCATGTCACATTCTAACTAACCAGAGAGTTGCCTTCCAGTGGGCAGCTGAGAATTCGTACGCTCAATAGCAGAAAAGGAAGAGAAAATGCATGAACCACCCCTTTAACATGCAAAAATTTTACCGACTATAAATGGTATCTTGTTGTTTTTTGGGGGTTTGTCTACTGTGACCCCATGTATCCTGTAATGGGGCTCTGAAATGCCTAGTAAGAATAGAGCAGCAGACATTAGGTTCTTTGTCAGGGCAGGGGCATGTGGCTGTAAATTCTTTCATCCGAGACAATCAGCTGATTATGCAAATCAGTGTTTGATCAGAGTGTGATCACAGTGTGATCCGATTTTCACAGATGAGGAGATGATGGAGATAAGATGTCAAAATCTTCTCCATTCTTTGAGTCTGTGGAAATCAGACTGCACTCAGATGTCATCCGAGTGCAAGCCGATGTTTTCGATGGACTTATACACTTGCATGCCTGAGTGTGATCTAAATATCTAATCAAACTCTGTCCGGGAAAATAATTGGACATATGCGCGTCCCCATGGAATAACATTGGCCCGAGTGCAATCCGATGTTTTATTGGATTCAACTTGTATCGGAAATATGGTCACGTCACATAGAGAATGAAGTGCTGTCATGCATGTGGGTTGCCCTCCCAGGGCTGTGGGGTACTCCGTACTGGGCCGGTGTCAAGGGGATGTGTCACAGCGGCGGTGACCCGGTCCGTGGCCCTGGGCGCCCAAATCAAGGGTGGTTTGTGGTTAATGTAATAGTTCGTGACGCCACCTGTGGTGTTTGGCAAGTAAGATGTTAAGTCAACGCTGCGTGCAGATCCACTGGGACTGATGGGGTGATGCAGCAAAGATGGTGTAGCTCCCCACAGGTGGAGCTGTAGTCCCAGGGCAGTGTAGGTGCAATGGCTGAGGAGAGGCGCAGAATGGTGCGGATGCTGATACCCAGATGTAGCGGTGCTGATGTGAGAATGAATGGAGGACACCAGGGCTTGCAGTTTCAAAGCTTTACTCACAGTTCGTAGTGCACACAGGTGCCTGCTTCAGTACCGTGTCCTCCGGGGCAGAGGCCCAGCCAACCTCCAGGCGAGATAGGACTCTCAAAAAAAGAAAAAGAAGCCAGCTCACCTGAAGGCATGTGTAGTGGATAGCCCGGACCACGTGCAGTCTTCACGCAATGACCAAGGAAAAAGAAAAAAAGGTCCAGCTTTGCAAATTCAAGTCCAATTTATTGTTAAAAACAAGTCCAAAACAGAGCAAAAAATAGTGTGTTCACATGAGTAACAAGTAGTAGATTACGCTTTTCAAACAATAGCTTGTTCTTTCTCAAAACTACTTCCCCTGGGTGTCACTGCAATATATACTCTTTCCACCCAGTAAATTACAAACACATGTTTGTTTGTTTTTTGCCTTCACATCATGTGTTTGTAATTTACTGGGTGGAAAGAGTATATATTGCAGTGACACCCAGGGGAAGTAGTTTTGAGAAAGAACAAGCTATTGTTCGAAAAGCGTAATCTACTACTTGTTACTCATGTGAACACACTATTTTTTGCTCTGTTTTGGACTTGCTTTTAACAATAAATTGGACTTGAATTTGCAAAGCTGGACCTTTTTTTCTTTTTCCGAGATAGGACTGTCCCTGCCAACACTCTGCCAACATGTGCCTTTCTGAACGACTCCGCCAATGCGCCTTTAATGGTGAAGCACTCCAGTACTTAGTTACCCTGGAATACCAACTTATAGATGTTCCTAGAACTCTCACTTGTATGACGGACAGCTGTAGCCTGCTCGGGGATGCTCCTGGATCCCGGCTCTCTATCAGTTTGCTGTTGTGTCCCAAGTCTTGGATGGGAGTAGTGCATTTACAGCCAACTACTCCATCGGTGTCTGCTGCAGAACCATAAATGTCCATACAACCTCGGGGACCGGGCCCCGGCCTTGCGCTGAGAACCTATAGGCAGGGTTCCTATCCAACCCACTCCTCCTCTCTGTTCTCTCTCCTTCTTCGTCCGTACTTGTCTTTCTCTCTCCTATGGAAATGCAGGTTACAGTTCTACGTCTCTCTCCTTCTGCTTCCTTTCCCGCGCCAGCTGGCTCAGATCACTGAGGCAGCTGCAGCACTCCTTCTTCTATTCCTTTCCTCGGGAGCTCTCCACTAAGACCAGTCCTCAGCCTCTCCTGACTGACTGTCTTTCCTCCGCCTGACCTCCCGGCAGACTGAACTCCTGTCAGCCTGCTCTCTCACTCTCCGGTCAGACTGACTGAACTGAACTGAACTCTAGATCCTATCTTTCCCCTTCTTTTATACTAACTCCACCCACCTCCCAGCACATCTCGTGTTATGAAGCAAGGATCCACGAAAGGTGCTCAGCTACCCACTAAGCATTGAGCTGCAATCTGGTCCTCTGCTGAACTATCCTGTGTGTGGGATGCAGGTGTTGGAGTGTGGAAAGGAGTTCCCACCTTACCTGGATGGTGGGGCACTACACCTTAGGAGAAGGTGCAGTACCTCTGTGGCGACTGAGCCTCAGGGGCGCCACACATGACCACCGCTCCATTTCAAAGGGGCATTTTAGAGCTCTGTTCGCAAAATCAGTGGAGGTCACAGTGGTCGTACCATCCATGAAAAACACAGAACACGAACATGAAAAATTGGCATGAATAGTCTGCACCAAAACACAGAGACGTGCAATTTTGATTCGAGCTGCAGAACAAAATCGCTAACACAAGTCTACTGTATGTGTTTGTGAAAAAATTGGATTGCATCGGATGGCATCATTGTTTGATATAGACATGTCTGAGACACAGCCTTTGGTTTTTTGGAGGTTCCTTTTGCATATGAGAAAAACTAATCAAATTCAGATGAAAATAAGTCTGTTTTTTTTTTCTTTTTCCTACAAGAAAAGTCACTGATGTCTGAATGAGACCTTAAGGTCTGATTACAAGATACGTTTTTGCAGCGGTTTTCTTAAGCTTTTTTACACAAATTACAAGCTTCTTTTTACAGTACCAGCAAAAGCTCAGAGATTCCAGAAACCTCATGCACACAATTACCTTTTTCCGTGACTGAGTTGGAAAAATGTTGATTTTTTAAAATTGCAGCGTGTCAGTTCAGCGTTTTTGCAGCATGTTATTCACCATAGAAAGCAACAAGAAGGTGTAAAAACATTGCAAAAAAACCCCCCGAAACCATGCGATTTTGCTGCTTTTTTGGATGAATGAAATAAACTTTCTTAAAGTGTAGACAAAGGATGCATATAATCTGCACCAAAAATGCAGCAAAATGCAGCAAAACCGGCTTTTTGTAAGCAGCTTTTTAACTGCCAAGAGAGATGGCTTTAGCTGCAGAAAAAAAAACGCAGCAAAAAAGCAATGTGCGGACATAGCCTGAGGCCTCTCTCACATCAGTATCATCAGTGTTGCGCAGGGTGTCCGTTTTTACCATCAGGCCGGCGTCACACTAGAGAGGAATACGGACGAGTGAGAGGCGTTAAAAAAAACGCATTGTACACGGACCAATAATTCTCTATGGGGCAGCTCCCATCAGCCGTATTTTTCTTGCGTATATTTTACGGTCCGTGCCAATTGCAGCATGCAGCGATTGTCAGCGTACTACGGCCGTAATACGCCAATGCAAGTCTATGGGAGCGCTAAAAATACACATTACACACGGACCACACGTGTGACTGGCGGGAAATACACACCCGGTGTCTTTTAGAAAAGTCGGCAATTCAGTGCACGATACAGTAAACTCACACTGACAGGTTTAATAAAGAAACAAAGAATAGATATAGACACATAGAATACATATATATATATATATATATATATACAGTACATGTCATTGAGACATATATATATATTTATATGTCACAGAGTTCTTCATAGCAGAATAGCCGCTAATTAAATTGCCGGCTTCTGTCAAATCATTCCCCAACCCGACATGAAATGACACATGGTTTACATACAGTAAACCATTTCATTTCATGGTTTTTTTTATATGTCCCTGACTAATAATTAGCTGAGGGTTTGTGTGCAAAATTTGGGAGGTGTAGGTGTTAATTTAAGGGGTTAATTCGTTGTAAAAAAATGTGTGGGCTCCCGCTGTAATTTGTCAACCAGAGAGGTAAAGCAGGTGAGTGAGGGCAGATTTTAATAGCCATGAGAGGGACCATTGTTTTTGGCCCCCCCCCCGGCTACAAAAATCTGCCCCCAGACACCCCAGAAATGGCACATCTATAAGAAGCGCCAATTCTGGCACTTATCCTCTCTATTCCCATTGACCTGTAGCGGTGGCAAATGGGTTCAGCCTCAGTGATGTCAGCAGGAGTCCCCGGCTGATCTGTGAATGAACTAATGACCGTGGGTAAAAAGTCAGAAACTTTCCCACGGTAATTAGTTCATCTGATTTTTTATGTTATCGTTGTTGCAGGTCATGGTTTTATTTTGGATTACCAGACTAATAAAAATTTGTCAAAAACTTGGTGTATTTATTTCATTAAAAGACTTTTTAATTAATGTCTGTGTGTGGTTTTTAACCCTTTCTTAGTATAGGGTCAGTAATGGATCAGTGTCTTATTGGCACCTCTCCATTATTAATCGGCTTAATGTCACCTTACAATCGAATGGTGACATTAACCCTTTGTTATATTAACCCATTCGCGCACGTGGCCAAACATGTCTCCTTTTCTATATTTTGTGGACACACAGGAAGAATACACAGACCCGTGAACAGCCATATAATAGGTGCACAGTCAGAACATGTAGGCGATAAGCTGAAGTCTGAACGAGGCCTTATGTATATACAGGACAATATATACACTATAGTGTATATATTGTACTGTCCTATAGTAAGTCAAATAAACAATTAGACGCTGAAGCAGAAAAAAGAGCAAAAAAGTGGAATACAAAAGTACATTAAACAAAAATGTCAAAAAAATGAAATAATATAAATAAGGTTCAGCGTGACCGCCTTTATTCCATGGACCAGTTTATCACTTGCTGTTAAAGGAATGGCCCATTTCAGACAGTACTCTATACTTTACAGGTTGTATCACACACACAGCACGGGCTTCACGTTATATAAGTAACAATAACACAATGCCCACAGCTCAGCGTGTAATCTACAGCTGGGAAAAGCGAGGACACGAGTGGAGGTTACAGCCCCACGTCATGTAATCAGTCACTTGTTCTGCGTGACTCTGGGGGGGGGGGGAGAAAGTAGCTAAATAAACTACACTCTCCGTCAGGCAGTTCGGCCGTGACGTCATCGGAGCGCGCCGCGGCCTTTCGTTACTATAGTGACGGGAGAGCGTTTCCGAGCCCGCTTTTCTGTATTAATGCGACGTGATGCCCCGCGCCAAGTAAGTGCATGTGCTGGGGAGGGAGACAGGAGACAGGGGAGTGCTGGGGCCGCCATTAATGTCTGAGGTGCCCACGACTGATCGAAGCGATCGTATTGGCAGACTGCAGAACGACCTTTCTGTCTGTAGTCGGCTTACACGGGCTTTGCATCGGTGAAATCTAAACTTCTATTGTGCGCCATATTCATTGCTATAATCGTGTTTATGAATATTTTGCTAGTTTTTTTTAAATGATGCAGCCGATCATTTGCATGAAAAGTATAACGTTTGCAGCCAGCCCTGGAGACAGATAGCACAGGTATCAGGAGTCAGGACTGCTCCACATGACACCTACAGGGGCTTCTATGACCTCTCATGGGTATTAAAGGGGTTGTCCAGGCTTGGGATGAAAGTCTGGAGTCTCTGTAGGTGACCACAGACTTCTGAATCCTGACAGCGGGCGGTGCACACACAGTCAGGATTCACCGCTGCTGGTGAGAGGGTATTTTTTATCGGATTGCACTTGTGCAACTACATCACAAGTGTGAGCGAGCCCTTATACACACTCCCGGCCACATTCCTACTAGACGTGTGTGCGCCGCCTCGCTCGGTACAAGTGAATTGATCCAGGCTGCGCACGTCTAGTCTGCGAGTGACCGCTGCTCTCACAGGCAATACCGGTAAGGGCTCTTCTGCCGGTAATGTTCTTCTACACCAACCATGTCTGCGTGGACCTTGTGCACCTGGTACAGCCATGGGGAACAGAAGAGGGTCTTGCCCAAACATTTTCCACAAAGCATGACTTGTATAGTGAAGCATTACGATTTTTCTTCACTGGAATCAAGGGCTGAGGCCAAACCTTGAAAACAGTCCCACAGCATTATCTCTCCACCACCAAACTGTACAGTGGGCACAATGCAGTCAGGCAGGTAATGTTCTCCTGGCATTCGTCAAACCCAGATTCATCCATCACATGCCAGATAGAGAAGTGTCATCCGTCACTACGCAGAACACGTTTCCTCCAGAGTCCATGGTTGCAGCTTTACACCTCTCCATATGACGCTCATCATTGTGCTTGGTGATGTAAGGCATCATGCAGCTCCTTGGCCATGAAGCCCCCGCGGGGGGGCGCAGTGTTTTTTGTGCTGATGTTTATACCAGAAGAGGTACATGGGGGGGAGGGGAGTGGCTGGATGAAAAAACAGAAATCAATGGTTAAGATTATGTGCCAATACTTCTCTGCATCGGTTTTTGTAAGCCAAAACCAGGAGTGGAACAATCAGAGTTAAAGTATAATGGAAACACGGCACCACTTCTGTATTATCCCCCTCTCCTGGATTTGGCTTATAGAGACTGATGGAAAATACTGACCAAATACTGACCGTGTGAACGTGGCCTTGTAGAGTATTACGGATCAGTGATACTTATAATTGAGGCATACAATGACATCTCCTTAGATTGAGGCACTTCTAAGCCTATATAAATAGCTCCATCGCTTATCTCTGTATTACCTACAGAAAAAAAACCATTCAGTCTGTGGAGCATGCTTGTCAAACTTTTTGACTGCTTCTAGTAGCAGCCAGCAGAATTATGAATGCAGCTCTGGAGTAAAAAAAAAATGCTACAGGCTGCAATTCAAGTTTAGTAATGTTTGTACATGACGTTATGCGGAGAATATATCTATACATAAAGCTCTCGGAGGCGAGCATACAGGTCATGGTAGACGTGGCCCAGTGTAATATCGCTCCGCTGATCCTGTGCTGTTTTCATCGGCTCGGATGTTTCTCTTGTTTCAGTGATAATATTTGGGACCTGGCAGTCGCTGAGGTGCAAATGAAAGAAAACACTGAAGATGAGTCCATAATGTCCACAGAGACTGACAGATCTGTGTTCTTCATAGGCAACAAAAATGGGGTAAGATGTCACAATGGCAGGTCCTAGACCAGCGAAATCAGAGACCACCTCGGGCTATATGCACACTGCATCTTTTAAATGCCAGCGGCAGCCACCAAGTTATCTCAGGCAAAGCTGCTTCAGGAAAACGCCGGCAGTCGTTTAGAGGTTTCGCCGTTGTTCTTGCAGGGGCTTCACCACCGGCATCACTTACTCTATACTGTTTAGAATGAGCACGTCACTTCTTTGAATCAGTGCATGGTCTCCGAGCCTTGAAGCAGTTAAAAGAAGTGACATCTGATGCAACATGCACAGCCGTGTCGTTTTTAACTTGCTGTGCACGATGTTCTTTTTTTGGGGCATTTTTGCGGCGCTTTTTCAGGCGAATTCTGCACATACACTTAGGGTATGTGCACACGGTGCGGTTTTTGCTGCGGTTCCGCAGCGTTTCTGCACCTGCGGGTCGGCAGCAGATTCTGCTGCATTGTACAGTACCTTTATTTCCTATGGAAATAAAAAAAAGCTGTGCACATCCTGCGGAATTTTCCGCGCGGTTTTGCTGCGGTTTACAAACCGCAGCATGTCAATTGTTTGGTGCAGAAACGCTGCAGTTTTACACCTCATCCATTATGAGGTGTAAAACCGCAGGCAAAACCGCAGATAAACCACAGGACTTTTGTCCTGCGGATTTACCTGTGGTTTTCTCTACAAAATCCGCACACCCAAAAAACTACGTGTGCACATAGCCTTAGGCTGAAATCACACCTGCAGTTTTTGGTGCCATTTCTTGCGTTCGCCCACCAAAAACTGCATTGTGTGATTCCAGCTTATATTTAATAATAATAATAATAATAATAATAATAATAATAATCTTTATTTTTATATAGCGCTAACATATTCCGCAGCGCTTTACAGTTTGCACACATTATCATCACTGTCCCTGATGGGGCTCACAATCTAAATTCCCTATCAGTATGTCTTTGGAATGTGGGAGGAAACCGGAGAACCCAGAGGAAACCCACACAACATGGGGAGAACATACAAACTCCTTGCAGATCTTGTTCTTGGTGGGATTTGAACCCAGGACTCCACTGAGTCACCGTGCCACCCAATACATATTAATTATCAAAACACAAATGCTGACCTATGAAATTAGTAAGGACTGTCGAGAGAACATTGTGATAGAATGCATCTTAGGCTACTTTCACACATCCGTTTTTTTAAATCCGGCACGATGCGGCGAAAATTGTGAAAACCGGATCCGGAATTGGATCCGTTTTTTTCACATAGAATGTAATGATCGCCGCATCGTGCCGGATGGACATGCGGCGCCTCCGTGTTTTGCCAGATACGGCAAACATGTGCCGTCCGGCGTCTGCAAAAAACGTTGGCTGCAACTTTTTTTGCAGCGCCGGACCGGCTTTTTCAACAGCGCTTGCCCGGGCACTGTGAGTTTTAAGCCCACAAGTGCCCGGCGCGCATCTCTCTCTCTCTCTCTCTCCCTCCCCTTCTCTCTCTCCACACGCTCCATACCTTTCTTTGGCTGGCTCTCTCGTCCCCCGCTGTCTCTCTGGCTGCTCTCTCGTCCCCCGCTGTCTCTCTGGCTGCTCTCTCGTCCCCCGCTGTCTCTCTGGCTGCTCTCTCGTCCCCCGCTGTCTCTCTGGCTGCTCTCTCGCCTGCCGATCTCTCTCCGGCTGGCTCTCGACCCCCGGTGCTGCGGCTCCTTTATATGTCCTCCAAGCTGCATCAGGTGCCGCATGTACATCCGGTGTCACCGCTGCAGGCCGGATCCAGCGGCCCGGCTTTTCGCCGCACGCCACCGGACCCCTGACACCGGATGTGTGAAAGAGGCCTTATGATCACTGGGCGATATGTTACAGATCATTCAGATCACATCAGTAGTGCTGTCAGTTAGACAACTGCCGATCAGCAAACACAGATCCTTCCTGGCAGATGGTGGCTGATTTAATCAGCCATCATGTGCCTCTAACACCACTGATCCCACGCACAACATCTGACAGCAGCATTAGACACGCCATCTGGGGGGATAAATAAAACAATTAAAAATATTTGGTATCGCTGTGTTCGGAGAACTCCGTTGTATCAAACTGCTGTATAAAGTAACTTTATCTGACTGGTAAACAGCATAACAAATAAAAAAAAAAATCAAACGACAAAATTCCATTGTTTTTAGCCGCCATATTGCAATAAAATACAGTAGGAGGCAAACAAAAACATCGTATCTGCCCCAAAATGGTTTCAGTAGAAACATCAGCTCAGGGAGCAAAAAATAAGCCCCCCCACAGCCCCATATTCCGAAAAATGAAACGTTGCTGGGGTCGGGAAAGTGGCAAGAAAAGCAAAAAATTGTTTTTCCTAATTTTTTTTCACAGCTTAATAAAAAATAAACTCTACATGTTTGGTATCTGCGAACTCGTACTGACCTGGGGAATCATATTGTCCTTTCTGTTTTACCACTTAGTGAACATGGTAAATAAAAAACCCAAAATAGGATGGTGGAATTGCACTTTTTTTTTTTTTGTAATTTCACCGCACTTTGAATTTTTTTTCCCGTTTTCCGGTGCAGTATATAAGTAAAATCAATGGTGTCGTTCAAAAGTACAACTCGTCCCGCAAAAAAACAAGCCTTCACACTGTCATATATTGATGGAAAAGTAAAACAGTTATGGCTCTGGGAAGAAGGGGAGCGAAAATGAAAATTAAGAAAATGGAAAATCGTCATGTCATGAAGGGGTTAATTGACAGCGCTGTCTCTGCTGAGATATAATATGCACAGAACAGTAGAAATCCCAAAAGAGAAGCTGTTCTGTGCCTGCACTCACACTGTGACCGTGGGTGGGAGTGGAGATGGCCGGCGAAACAGCAAAACACAAGTTAGTGACGCATCACTGGAATCAGGGTATCTGCCCCTACATCAAATTACATAGCAGATACCTTCTGTCAGATTTGATTTAATGGGAAGGTACGGTTCTTCTATATGCAAGGTCCGCTACGAGGACCTGTGCTTTTCTGTTGATCCAGATTTGGAGATGATCGATTTGCTTTATGATGCCTGCATGTCAGAGAGAGGCTGCGGCACACTCCTCCAGGCGTTGCCAGGCTGGCCATTGACCTTTTACCCACTGATTGCCAGTGGTTGGCTGATCAATAGCCAGGCTTCTTCCTTGTAAAAGCAGGTGGTATCCCTGATATATCGCATATATGTAGAGGTCTCCTTTGGAGGTGGCTAGCAATATAGTTTTTTTTTCCTCTTTCTGGTAGAGAGCTAATTTGCATTTTTAACTCCATATACAGCCGGTCCTTCCCCAAATAAGACGTGTTGTGTTATATTGTAACTCTTTCCTGTTTGGCATTTTATATTGACCTTTTTTTTTTCTTTTGTTTTTTTTGGATGTAGGGGAAAACCAGCATCATCCTGCGCTGTATCGACAGGTATTCCTCAATTGTTTTTTCACTGTTCGCTAAAAGTAAGCAAAGTGGATAATAAGGGATGGGAGACTTCTTAAAGGAGTATTTGCCAAGACAGTGCCATACATTGTGATTTTCTGGGGTCTGACCGTATGGTAGGAAGGAACAGCCCTTTCGTAGTCCTCCTCATCATGGTGATAATGGGACCTCGCAATGTCACTGGCTTATTTCGACAGGTCGACCGCAATTCAGAACCACAGTCAAGTAGCGGACAACCCCTTTTTTTTTTTTAAACAAAATAGTCCTTGTTGTAAAATAAAAAAACATATACTCTCCTCCCCCATCGGTGCTGTTCTAAGGATGTCGCCTCTTGGCCTGCTTGGGTCCGTATAGCATCATTATGCCACATGAACCCTTTGGTCAGTCACCGGCCACTATTGGGTTCCTCTGCTCTCGCTTCTTCTTTGGCTACATATTTCAGAGGGAACGTTCCTTTGTGACACTACTTTAAGGACCTGCATAGGCATTAATGAACCAGAAGTCCTGAGTACGCCATACAAGGCTGTGCTGTATTGATTGCCCGAGCGCTCATAAAACAAATCGGAGTTCAAAAGGCATAGACTAGAATGAATTTTGCTCACACCCTTGTCCGATGGAGGTAAGAGTGCGGCACGGAGAGCAATTTCATTAAAAAATGGGTTGGACAACCCCTTTATATCGAGAAGTGTCAGCTGTTCAGCTCAGAGCTAAAGTATCTCATGCCACCGACAGAGAGGGGAAAGATCGACGCGTCTGCAGTAACGCAGCGTTTCCGAGCCTGCCGTACTGATCGCTGGATTCTGATGGTGGGGTCTGCATCTTTGGATGGCGGACCTGTGACTTATGGACTTGTGCCTTCTGAGGGTTGTGATATTTATTGAATACTCTGTAAACTGGGGAGGGATGTTACCGGTGTATGTCGCTGTCTCCTACAGTCTTACCCCTGTTAATCAATAACTCTCGCATTCCTATATATTCACCCTGCGCCGATCCCCATGTGATATATTGACCTTTCCTTAATTGTCATAGCCATTAAAGGTCCCTGTCCTTTCACACCAGCCCTGTAGAAAAGCCGACACGATAAAGCTGCTTTTGGAGCAGATTCCAGTCTTAATATATCCGGGAACTGTCCCGATTCCCTCACCATCTATTTAGTTTACCTTTCCTCTTCATAAAGTGATCGGCAGAATGTACATCTGACACGAGAGCTGTTGACCCTGTTATTTAGTATTTTTTGCCTTGAAATAAAAAAAAGAACCAAAACCTGTTTTTTTAATACATAATATTGTGAAAAGCAATTAGAATGGATCACATTACAGCATATGATAATATAACGATTATTGCAGCGAGGTCATATTGGATGGTATGAAGCGGCGTTCACCTGAGACCCTCTGTACCCGATTCCCGCGCCTGCTCCTCCGCTCATTTTCAATGTTTTTTTTTAGTTTTTTTTGCACATTTGTAACCAATGCAGCAGCTGTGAAATGTGTCTTTGCAGTGAAGGAGATGATCATTGTGTATTTTAATCACAGGGATGAAGCTCCTAAACCCACTTTGGCATTAGAGTATACCTTTGGGCGGAAGGCAAAGGGACACAATACTGTAAGTATTTCGGGCACCCCAATTTTGGAGCCGTTTGGTTTGGTAATCACTTGTTGGAAAATGACGTGATTTTTAATGTATTCTCCCTAGGATGACCCCAGTCCATATGATCTCTTAGGGCACATGGATGTCATAGACCAGTGTTCCCCAACTCCAGTCCCCAAGAGCCACCAACAGGTCATGTTATCAGGATTTCCTTAGTATTGCGCAGGTGATGGCACTAATATGATGTTTTAGGGGCTCTTGAGGACTGTAGTTGGGGGAACGCTGTTAAAGAGCCTCCAGCCGCTAAAGAGACCTCCACCCCGGGACTGAAAATGACTGCATTGCTCATGTATAGTCACCCCATCTGGTGCCCTCCGCCTATCTCCCGATGCCTCCACCGTTCAGATCAGTATTCCTTTCCGCCCGCTTCAAAGGTGGCCACAGTAATGGGAGCAGAGTGGTAAGTCTAAACCACGTCTTCAGCTGTGGGATCAGAAATGCATCGGAGATCCAGCTTAGATTTACCACCGTAGCTCCTATGTTGCTGCAGCGGCCATCTTGGTAGGCAGGTGGAAAGGAGCGTCGATCTGAGCCGAGGAGGCAACGGGAGGGAAACAGAGAAAGGTGACTACTTATGAGAATTGTATAGTCATTTTCAGTCTCAAGGGTGGACTTTGTCATCTTTAAAGGGGTGTTCCATTCTTCTAAAAGCTGGCTAAAGGGAGTTTGACTCAAGTAGGCACCCCCGTCACTTCAACATCACTGCTTAAGTGGTCTACGTTTTGCCCAAAAATGAGTACATCCTCTCCAACAGTCACCTGACCCTGCAGCCAGTCCGTCAGCCGACATTTTCATAACAACCACCCCTTACGTTTTACGAGTTTTTTGTAATATAGGCCAAAGAGACGGTGTCACCCGAGTTTCCACAAGGCAATATAAGAACTATCTGATCTTGCACCATAGATGAAGCTGCAGGGGCATTCTGAGCGTGAAACACTGATAATTTTTTTCCTGGGAAGATAAGATTAGGCTTTATATGCTGCACTAATCAATATAGGACGCTGCGTCCTAAAGATTAATGTATGTCACCCGACCTCATATAGTCCTGACAGTGTTGTAGGAGTAAAGTATCTTAATTAGCCTGCATTCTTCAATCATTGCCACCTATGTTTTTGACAAAACCTTTTTTTTTACCATAAAAATCATGCATGTAAGTAAAAAAAATATATAAACTTGTCCCCAAAGGGTCCGTATCCTTTATCCCAAACCCCTACCCCCCCATCCTGAGCCTCTCGGGCGACTTTTGAACTTTTGTCTTTTTCGTCCTCATCTGTATTTTTCCATCCACGTCACCATACGAGGACGTTCTTTTCTTTATCGCCTTATTGGGGGACACAGATTACCATGGGTGTATGCTGCTGCTGCTAGGAGGCTGACACTATGCAAACCAAGAAAATTAGCTCCTCCCTGGCAGTATACACCCACCGACAGGCACCGAGCACCTCAGTTTGTGCTTAGTGTCTGTAGGAGGCGGACCGGGATCTCCCCAGATCCGCTCTTATTAATTTCCCCTTTTTTCTTTTAGGTTTCCAGTCGAACCTTTTAATCTTTTTACTTTATCTTTTCAGGTTCTCCGTCAGGAAACAGGGTGTAGCTTCACCCTGATTTCCCATATCATGCGGCTGAGCGAGCAGTGTGGTGTCATCCACATCGCACCTCTCAGTTCCGCAGGCAGGACTTTGGCCCTATCACCTTCCGGTGCTAGGGGCTGTGGACAGGTGGCTGGTCCTTGCCAATTCTCCTCCTCACCCCTCTCTCTGGACAGGGCTGAGAGGAAGACGGCGGTCGCAGGAGGTCTACGCCGTCTTCTCCAAGATGTGGGCATAGAGGATATTCTCCAGTGGCTTTCACCTTGGGCCCCTGTGACAGCCTCTTCAGGGTCGTCAGGTAAGTGCCTGTACGATCCCTCCAGGTCCCACATCATTCCCAGCCTGCCTGCCAGCCAGCGTACCTCTGCAGCACTAGATCCCCAGATTCGAATTTCCCGCCCCTTCTCCTCTGCATGCCGCGCGCCGACCTCTCAGCCGCGCGTCTGCCATCCAATGTGCTTTCCAGGGGACAGGTCAGTCAGTATAGGGGGGGGTCGTCCACCCTTCAGTACCTACCGGCGCTCATATCGCCCCCCCCCTCCGGAGTAGTTTCATCGGTTAGGCATTGCGGGGCTGCGGCGTCCGGAGTCCATGTTACTTTCACTTTCGTTTTCGTTCGGGCGCCTCAGCGCGCTCCTCCTCTGCTCTGAGCGCGCTTTCCTGCGCGCCCTTTTCTACCCCATCACAGGGCTCCTTTCACTTCGTTACTCCAGCCTCCTCCGCTTTTCCCCAATCGTGGCACAGCTGCAAAGCCCGCCCCTCCTTCCTTGTCGGGTGTTTTCTGGCTCCTCTCTCTCTTCCTGCGCGGTTTGGGGGACACTTCAGCACTCGGCTGCTCTTCTGAATCTGGGTAGGCTCTACACTGTGGTGCTAATTAGCTCCCCTCTGCAGTTTTCTCCCGACCTATTGCGGTCTCTCAGTGCTTTTTTACTTATGCCCAATCCTTCAAGGGATCTCTGCTTCAGGCCCACCGTTACTCATTACGCCTGTGCGCGCTGTAAAAAGAAGTGGGCTTCGGGTCGCCCGTCCCCCTTTTGCCTGTCCTGCAGTCCATCCGCTATGTCTGTATCCCAGGAGCACACAGAGTCCCGGGCTGAGGACGCTCAACCTCCCCCGGAGTGGGCCATTGTAATGTCTCAGTCGGTCTCCGACTTGACTAAGGTTTCCCAGTCGCTGGTCCAGGTCTTGGAACGACTTCCACAGCTGTCTACTGCCACCTGCGCGCCGTCCGCCTCTCAGGGTGAGTCGTCCGCTCCTGACCGCGACCTTCCGAGAGACAGACAAAGCAGGAGCTCTAGGAAGCGGGCTCTGTCTACCTCGTCCTCTGGCTCGCAGGGTCCCTCTGAGCCTGTCAGGTTGCATTCTCCTTCCTCCGACGGCGTCTCCAGGTCTGGCGATGACTCTCAATCGGAATCGAGTTCAGAAGCAGACAATGTTTCTAAAACGCGGGATATGGTCGATAGTCTCATTTCGGCTATTTTTCAAACCCTTAAAATTAAGCAAGACAAGGCTCCCACTCAGGAATGCTCTGTACTCCTTAAACGAGCAAGACCTCCGTCTCGGACCTTTCCCAATCACAAAGATTTCGATACTACATTGGCCAAACACTGGGAGCGCCCTGAGCAACGTTTCTCAGGCCGCAAGTACTTAGACGTGCTGTACCCCTTTGAGGCAGACATGCTCACAAAATGGGCCAAGGCTCCTGAGGTGGATCCCCCGGTTTCCCGGATAGCCTCCAAAACGGTGCTATCCCTACCAGATGGGGCATCGCTCAAAGATCCTACGGACAGGCAGATCGAATCCCTGGCTAAGTCTATTTTTGAGGCATCCGGCGCCTCTCTCTGTCCTATTTTCGCATCAGCCTGGGTAGCGAAAGTCGTTTCCGCTTGGGCAAAAATCCTTCGCAGGGGCATATTGGCAACAGCTCCTCAGGACGAGTTGGCAGATCTCGCAGATCAGATTAACCATGCGGGTAAATACCTTTTGGCCGCCTCCTTGGATGCAGCCGGGTGCGTGGCCAGGGCAAATAGCAACATAGTAGCTATTCGCCGAGTTCTTTGGCTAAAGTCATGGAATGCGGATACCACTTCAAAAAAAGTCCCTTACTAATCTGCCATTCCACGGTTCTAGACTCTTTGGAGCCAAGCTGGACCAGCTAATCTCCGATGCCACTGGTGGTAAAAGCACCTCTCTTCCCCAGTCTCGCCCACGACGTTTCCTTAATAGAAGGGGTTTTCGCCCGTTTAGGCCTTTTCGTCCCTTCTCGTCCACGGACAGATCTGGCCAGCAGGATCGCTCATCTGCCACTAGAGAGCGAGAACAGAAAAAGCCATCTTACAAACCAGCTCCCCGCTGGAGATCTAGAGGACAATATTCCAGGGCTTCAGGCACCAGTTCCGGCAGGTTTTCTTCCAAGTGACGGGTCACCCCCACCTGGAACTTCTTCCAGGGTGGGAGGCAGACTTTCCTTTTTCGTGGATGCTTGGCTGTCTGTTGTCGACGACGCTTGGGTCAGAGAAATCGTCACATCCGGTTACAAGATCGAATTTGCTTCCCCCCCGAACAGACGGTTTTTCCGGTCTCGGCCTCCGCGACAGCGGTCTCAGACTCCGGGGTTTCTCCAGGCCATTGCCTCCCTTCTTTCCGCCGGAGTGATTGTTCCCGTTCCCTCAAACGAACGGTTTTCCGGGTTCTACTCAAATCTCTTCGTAGTCCCGAAGAAAGACGGCTCCCTTCGTCCAATTCTGGACCTCAAGTTGCTCAATCGCCATGTGAAGATTCTTCATTTCAAAATGGAGTCTCTTCGGTCGGTGATTGCCTCCATGGAGCCTGGGGAATTCCTCTGCTCTGTGGACATTCGGGACGCCTATCTGCACATTCCGGTTTGTGCACAGCATCAGAAGTATCTTCGTTTTGTGATTCAGGGAGACCACTATCAGTTCACGGCTCTTCCTTTCGGCCTAGCTTCAGCGCCCCGTGTTTTCACGAAGGTGATGGCGACCGTCATGGCCATCCTTCGCTCCAGAGGGATTCTCATCATCCCTTATCTAGACGATCTTTTGATCAAGGGCTCGTCTCGTCAGGACTGCCTCCAGAGTCTTCAGATCACTCTGGACACTCTCGGCCGCCTCGGTTGGCTTGTCAACAGGGAGAAGTCCATTCTGATCCCCACTCAGCGTCTGACCTTCCTGGGCATGGATTTCGACACGGATCTAGCCCGAGTGTTTCTTCCGATGGAAAAGATTGCGGCTCTTTCCAAGGGCATCAGAATTCTCAAGAGGCCAACTCCCATTCCCATTCGGTCCTGCATGAAGGTTCTGGGCAAAATGGTGGCTTCCGTGGAGGCAGTGCCCTTTGCGCAGTTTCATCTTCGCCCCCTCCAGCTGTCTCTGCTTTCAGCCTGGGACAAGACCACGATGTCCTTGGACCGTCCTATTCTGCTCCCTCTCAGAGTGAGGCAATCTCTCACTTGGTTACTGCCAGCGTCAGTTCTCCAAGGGAGGTCCTTCCTTCCGCCTCGGTGGCAAGTCATCACCACCGATGCCAGTCTTCTGGGATGGGGAGCCGTGTTCCATCAGAAAGCGGCCCAAGGACGCTGGAACCCACAGGAGACTCTCCTCTCAATCAATCTTCTGGAGATCAGAGCAATCTTCCTGGCCCTTCTTCACTGGCAGCCTCTCCTCTCCGGCAAGCCGGTCCGTATTCAGTCAGACAACGCCACGGCCGTGGCGTACATAAACCATGAGGGGGGCACGCGCAGCAAGCAGGTAATGTCGGAAGTGGCCAAGATATTCCGCTGGGCAGAACGTTATGTTCCGGCAATCTCCGCCGTTCATATTCCAGGGGTGGAAAATTGGGCAGCCGATTTTCTGAGTCGTCAGGGCCTAGCGTCCGGCGAATGGTCCCTGCACCCCACAGTCTTCGATCAGATATGCCACCATTGGGGCACCCCGGATGTCGATCTCATGGCATCTCGGATGAACCACAAAGTGCCGCAGTTCGTAGCCAGGTCCAGGGACCCTCTAGCCATCGCGTACGACGCTCTGGTGATTCCGTGGTCCCAGTTTCAACTTCCTTATCTGTTCCCGCCTCTGGCCTTGATCCCACGAGTGGTCAAAAAGATAAAATCGGAAAGCGTACCAGTGATTCTTGTCGCTCCAGATTGGCCAAGACGGCCTTGGTACGCGGAACTGGTGAACATGCTCACGGACGTCCCCTGGAGGCTTCCAGACCGTCCAGACCTTCTCTCGCAAGGCCCCCTTTACCACGAGAATTCTCAGTCTCTGAGTTTGACGGCATGGCCGTTGAGGCCGCAATCCTGAAGGAATCAGGTCTGTCCAGTCAGGTGATTCAAACTATGATCAGAGCCAGAAAACCAGCCTCTTCCCGCATTTATCATAGGCACTGGAAGGCTTTTTTCCGCTGGTGCGATGATAAAAAAGTCTTCCCAATGTCCTTTTCCATCCCATCTATTCTTGGTTTTCTCCAGTCTGGTTTGGAAGCGGGTCTGTCCCTCAGTACCCTCAAGGGCCAGGTCTCCCTTTCTGTCCTCTTCCAAAGAGAGCTCGCTTCCTTGCCATAGGTCAAAACCTTTCTCCAAGGGGTCTCCCATGTGGCTCCTCCTCATCATTCGCCAATAGAACCGTGGGATCTCAATCTCGTTCTTAGCGCTCTCCAGAAGGCGCCATTCGAGCCTATCCAGGACATTCCTTTGTCCCTTCTCTCATGGAAGGTCACCTTTTTGATTGCCATTACATCCATCAGAAGAGTTTCTGAATTGGCGACCTTGTCCTGCCGTTCCCCTTACCTGATTCTCCATCAGGATAAGGTCGTCCTCAGGCCCGTTCCTTCTTTCCTTCCAAAGGTGGTTTCCTCTTTCCATATCAATGAGGATATCATTCTTCCATCTTTTTGTCCGGCTCCCTCTCATCCGCTTGAGAGGTCTCTCCACAAACTGGACGTAGTTAGAGCCCTCCAAGAAAGAGATTTTACGGTAAGAACCAAAAATCCATCTTTTTTTGCAGGACAAGTTGTAGTTTTAAATTACACCATTCACTTAAAGGGAATCTGTCGCCCTATTTTTCGCCTATGAGCTGCCGGCACTGCCATCAGGGGCTTATCTACAGCATTTTGTAATGCTGTAGATAAGCCCCCGATGTAACCTGAAAGATAAGAAAAACGAGTTAGATTATACTCACCAGGGGGCGGTCCGGTCTTGGTCCGTTGAGTGTTGCGGTCTGACGCCTCCCACCTTCTAACGGTGACGTCTTCTTCTTTGCTGCCTGTCGTGGCTCCTGCCCTGGCGCACTGCTCTGCCCTGTTGAGGGCAGAGCAGAATACTGCAGTGCGCAGGCGCCGGACCTCTGCAGTACTCTACTCTGTCCTCAACAGGGCAGAGCAGTGCGCCTGTGCCGGAACTACTACAGGAAGGAAAGAAGAGGACGTCATCGCATGAAGATGGGAGGGACCGGACCGCGACATCCATCGGACCGGAACGCCCCCCCCCCCCCCCCCCGGGTGAGTATAATCTAACTCATTTTTCCTATCTTTCAGGTTACATCAGGGGCTTATCTACAGCATTACAGAATGCTGTAGATAAGCCCCTGATGGTGGTGCCGGCAGCTGATACTCGAAAAATGGGGTGACAGATTCCCTTTAATCATTTACTGTACAAGAAAAGATGGAAGAAAATTCCAAGTTCGGGGAAATGATGAAAAAATTGCAATTCTGCTATTGTTTTTTATGTTTTTCCTTTCTTTTACGCTGGTTCACTATAAAATAAAAGTGAAATGACATGATTCTCCATTTCTAAACTTATAAGTTTGGGGTTTTTTTTTTTAGATTTTAGAAGTTTAAAAAATTCAAAACTTTGTAAAAAAAAAAAAATTTTCTGAGAAACGTAACTTTTTCATTTTTTTGTCGACGGAAGCTGTGAAGGCTTGTTTTTTGCGTGGCGAGCTGGCGTTTTTATTGACACCATTTTTTGGTACATTTTGATCACTTTTTTTCTGTATTTTACAGGTTTGGATATATCTGACATGATTATACCAACAAATAGGTTTATTTTTATATTTTTGCGTGGGAAAGTGTCAGTGAGTTCATCTTTTATATATTTTTTTAATTTGTTCAAAATTTAGTAACTAGTTTATTTTTTAATTTTTACTTTATTTTATTTTTAGCCCCCCTGGTGGATTTCAACCTGCCATTGTTTGGGCTCTTGTTCTATATAGAGTGTGTAATGAAATTGACAATCGTCTATGAAGTCAAGCTACAGGCTCAGATTCATAGGAGGACCAAGATGCTAATGACAGAGGCCTTCAGTAGGCTCCCAGCCACCATCATAACTCCCGAGCATTCCTCCACAATCATATGTAGAGGTTTGGTAAGGTGGAGGGGGGGGGGGGTGTTGATGAGTACAGGTGTACTTGTGCTCTCTCAGACAGTCCTTTTAAATGCTGCTGTGGGTGATTGGCATCGGCATTTAAAAGGTTATTCCCATCTCCAAGTTCCTATCCCAATAAGTAGAAGGCATAACAATAATAATATTGGCAAATGCCTCCAATTAGAAACGTAGTACAGTTCTTCTGATACGCTATGTCGCTTACCCCATGTGCAGGACATTGCAGCAGCTTGGGTATCCATGGTTACGACCACTCATAGTGACAGTTGGTTAGCTGTTAGTGGTTGTAACCATAGATAGCTGAGCTACTGCAATGCCCTGCACATGGGGTAAGTGACGAGAATCAGGAGAACTATACTACATTTCTAGTTGGAAGCATATAGAGAAAAAGTGTAAATAAACCAAATATACAAAAGAAATGAGTTAAAAAGATATAATTTTATAATAATATTGATAATAAAAATTATAAAAAAATACAAAAATTTTATGTTTCCTTTCATTGTGGTGTAAAACCATTTACTCTGTCGCCTTATTGGGGGACACAGAACCGTGGGTGTTATGCTGCTGTCCACTAGGAGGCGACACTATGCATAATCTGAAAGAGATTAACTTTGTCTCCTCTGCAGTATACACCCCTGGACGGCGTCAGCCTTCTCCAGTTCGCCTTAATTTTTTTCAACGGATTACAGATGAAGAAAAGCGGGTCTCCAGTGAGACTCCCGGCATGGCTCCCTCCTCGGTCCCCTATTAAGGGGTACCCGGTTGAGGTCGAGATGGCTCTTCTCCATGTCGCTCCTTCCCCAGTCCCTCGGGTACTGGTTCGAAGTACCAGGCACCATTCGGCCACTTACATGTCCAGGGACCCCAGCCCAGCTGCGGGCTCCTGTTTGGACCGGGGGAGGTGCAGGCAGGCATGGCACTTGTCAGAGATAGGGCTCCCGGCACCCCTGTCTCTGCGGCAGCACCAGCTGCATAGCGCCTCAAAGGGACCCCCCACAGGGCCCAGGTGGCGCTCATGTCCCCACCGCTAGCCTACCGTTCAATCCGGGGGGGTCTGGTTGGAATCCGACCCTCCCCTGGACAACCGCGCCGTCCTGGAGCCCTTCTGGGCATGAGCTATCAAATTTAGGCCGCGGCTTCGGCCTAGCCGAAGTCGCCGCCTTATTCCCGCCCCCCGGATGACGAAAAATGACACTACAGTGTCATAGAAGGGGCGGATCGAGACAGGAAGGGCGCGCTTTTACATAGCTCCGCGCGCCCTTTTCAGCTCTCCGCCCCCTTCCCCCTCCACCTCAGAATCCGGTGGCCATCTTGCTGCACCTGAAGAAACTGAAGGCAGCACAGCAGTCACTGGGGGGCACAAGACGTGGGATTTATCAGCGCTGGACCTAGGGGGAGCACCGGTGGGGTAAGATCCCAGCTGGGTTCTTTGTACTCAGCTGTGAGTTCCTGTAACCTATAACGCTCCCCTACTCCTCCTTTCCTCTGCGTAGATACCCCTGTAGGGCCTCTGCGAATAGGTACTATGTCGGGCTCAAAAAAGGACCAGGCAAGACTGCTTTTACGCAGTCTGCACTGCCTGCAAGGCCACTCTCCCCAGCGGCAGCACGTACCCGCACTGCTGGGACTGTACCCAAAAAACAGCAAGTCATGTCTCGACTATGAACGTTACCCAGCAAAGGGACGTCCGGTATCAGGAACAGGCCGCTTACGACAGTTCGAGACGTAAGCGGACCCACAGGTCGCGTTCATCTGCATCCTCACATAGCACTAGGTCGTCCCCCTCCAGGGAGAGGCACAGTGGCTACAGGTCACCGAGACCGTCCCCTGATAGAGAGAGACAATGTGGATCTCCACAACGATCCCAGACCACACAAGACTCAGAGGGCATATGTGACTCCAACTCAGATAATGAAACAAGGAACGCTCTGCTCCCTTGTCCCCCTGGCAATACTGCGCTAGTTGAGGATATAATCTCTTCCATCCTTCGGGTGCTAGACTTTTCTGATCCAACCCCTGAAGTACCAGAACATAAGATTTCCTTTGAAAGTGTTCAGAAACCATCTGAGGTCTTTCCTGATCACCCGGAATTTAAAAAAAAAAACAAAAAACTTTCTAAGCATTTTTCGCAGCCTGAGAAAACGCCAATCGCAAATACTTGAAAGCAAAGTACCCCTTCCCACAGAAGGACACTAAGGATTGGACAGATCCGCCTAAAGTGGTTCCTCCAGTCTCTAGGCTGGCAGGACAAACGCTTCTCTCGCTGCCGGACAGCTCAACCCTCAAGGACGCAGCAGACAGACAGGTAGAACGCATGGCTCGTTCAATCTTCGAGGCGGCAGGTGCCTCTTTGGCTCCTGCATTTGCTTCAGTTTGGGCAGCCAAGGCCATTATGGCCTGGGCTGATCTATTACAACAGGGCCTCCTAGCTTCAAATCCTCATCTGGCGGACCAGGCGGCGCAAATTTCAGTAGTGGCAGATTACATGGTCCATGCAGCGTTGGATTCTGCAAGAGGGGTAGTGGAAATAGCATCAAACGCCATCACGATCCGGCGTATTCTCTGGCTAAGACAATGGAAGGCGGATGCGGCCTTAAAAAAGTCCCTAACAAATCTCCCGTACTTCAGGGGCCGTCCTTTCGGTGAAAAGCTGGATACAATGATATCCAATGCTACCGGGGGTAAAAGTACTTCCCTCCCTCAGCTAAAACCAAAACGCACGTTTAAAAGACGTAATCAATCTTGTTTCCGATCCTTTCGGAATTCTTCAGGCTAGTCCGTCTCGCGCCCGGCACAAAATCATAACAGTTCCCCTCGCAGGGACAACACACGGGCGGCACAGAGGCCGGACAGAAACTGGCAGTCAAAGGAAAGCCAGGCAAAATCCAAGGGAGGGAAAGCTCAGACTTTCCATTCATCATTACTCATCCCCTCCGGAAAACACCCCACTTGTAGGCGGACGACTGCTACTCTTTCAGCAGGTCTGGCTGCCTATTACAGAAGACAGGTGGGTCAAGGAAATAGTGTCTTCAGGATACAAGATCGAGTTACTACCAGCCCACCGCACAGGTTTTTTCTCTCTGTCCCTCCAAAACCTCCACTCCAAGCTCGAGCCTTCCATCAAGCGGTTTCATCCCTCCTGCAAGCAGGAGTCATAATACCGGTTCCAGCAGATGAGCGCTTACGAGGGTTCTACTCCAACCTGTTCGTGGTGCCCAAAAAGGGAGGCAGCGTCCGACCCATACTAGACCTCAAGCAACTGAATAAGTATGTTCGAGTTCGTCACCTTCGCATGGAATCCCTCCGGTCAATCGTTGCGTCCATGGAGGAAGGAGAATATCTCGCCTCAATAGACATACAGGACGCATACCTGCATATACCGATTGCTCCGCCCATAAGAGATTTCTCAAACTCGCAATCAACCAAGACCATTACCAGTTTGTGGCCCTCCCGTTTGGTCTCGCCACGGCTCCCAGAACATTTACAAAGGACATGGCAGCTACCATGGACGTTCTGCACTCAAGAGGCATAGTAGTCGTTCCATACCTGGACGACCTCCTCATCAAGGCCCCCACCTTCAAGGACTGCGAGGTCAAAGTCTCAATCACGATCGACACTCTGAGTCGCCTGGGATGGTTAGTCAATTTACAGAAGTCCTCGACTACCCCGAGTCAGTCTCTGACCTTCCTGGGGATGCTATTTGACACCTCCACGGGTCTGGTGATCCTCCCCAGGGACAAGGCACTGGCCCTCCGTTTGGGAGTTCACACTCTCCTCCGCGGTTTTCCCCGATCTCTCCGGTATGCCATGAGCGGACTGGGCAGGATGGCAGCGGCAATGGAGGCGGTACCATTTGCCCAGTTTCACCTCAGACCCCATCCTCAAGTCCTGGGACAGGAATCTGTTCTCCCTCAACAGAGAGTTCCGGTTATCAGCGAAAACCAGGAGGTCCCTGCACTGGTGGCTCCAGCCAACCTCGCTTGCAATGGGAAAATCCTTTCTCTCTGGTCACTGAAAGGTTTTGACCACCGGCGCAAGCCTTACGGGTTGGGGCGCGGTACACCTACATCACAGAGCGCAAGGCAAGTGGTCACCAATGGAAGTGACCATGCCCATCAACATCCTGGAAATTCGGGCCATCTTCCTGGCATTGAAAGCCTTCCATCACTTGCTAGCAGACTCTCATATCAGAGTACAGTCGGACAATGCCACGGCGGTGGCATACGTGAACCATCAAGGCGGCACCCGCAGCATCCAGGCGATGAACGAAGTAACACGTATCCTACACTGGGCGGAGGATGCGAGGTCGGTACTCTCTGCGGTCCACATTCCGGGTGTGGACAACTGGGAAGCCGACTATCTCAGCCGTCAAGGAATGGACTCGGGGGAGTGGTCTCTCCATCCCGAAGTTTTCCATCAGATCTGCCATCGTTGGGGGTCCCCGGACGTGGTTCTGTTGGCATCCCATCTCAATGCCAAAGTTCCCAATTTCATGGCCAGGACGCGCGATCCGCAGTCGCTCGGAGCAGATGCCCTGGTTCAGGACTGGACCCAGTTCCAGCTTCTGTACATTTTCCACCCCTTCCCCTGATTTCCAGAGTCCTGAGGAAGATCAAACAAGAGGGTGTTCCCACCATCCTATTCGCTCCAGACTGGCCCAGGCGTACATGGTACGCCGACGTAGTGCAACTCACAGCAGACGCTCCCTGGCGTCTCCCCACACGTCCCGAACTTCTGTCACAAGGCCTGTTGTTCCACCAGAAATCAGGGGCTCTCAATTTGACGGCGTGGCCATTGAGACCTGGTTTTTGACCCAAGCAGGTTTTTCATCGGACGTTGTTAAAACCATGATCAGGGCTCGAAAGCCAACTTCAGCCAAGATTTACTATCGTACCTGGAAGGCTTTCTTCACATGGTGCGAATCTCGTGGGCACATCCCACTCACCTATTCTCTTCCAAAGGTCCTCGGTTTCCTTCAGTCAGGCCTGGACGCCGGGCTATCCCTGGGCTCACTTAAGAGCCAAGTGTCAGCGCTTTCAGTGCTCTTTCAAAGGCATATTGCTAACAAGCCGCAAGTGAAGACTTTTCTCCAAGGGGTTTCTCAATTGGTTCCCCCCTACAAACATCCGTCGGAGACGTGGGACCTCAACCTGGTCTTGACAGCACTACAGACACCTCCTTTTGAACCCCTAAAGGAGGTCTCACTCCGCTTTCTATCACAGAAAGTGGTTTTTCCTGGTGGCAATCACCTCGCTACGCAGGGTGTCCGAACTTTCAGCTCTTTCCTGCAGACAACCCTTCCTGGTTTTTCATCAGGACAAGGTGGTTCTCCGTACAGTGCCATCCTTCCTTCCGAAGGTTGTGTCCACCTTCCATCTCAATGAGAAAATCTCATTACCATCTCTTTGCCCGGTTCCCGTTCATAGAGTGGAGAAGGCTCTGCATACGCTAGACCTTGTCAGGGCATTGCGTATTTACGTGTCTAGGACTGCTCCCTTCCGGAAGTCTGATTCACTTTTCCTTCTTCCAGAAGGCGTTCGCAAGGGCCTACCGGCTTCCAATGCCACCCTTGCTAGGTGGATCAAGTCCACCATTCAAGAAGCTTACCGCCTTAACAATTCTGCTCTTCCGGCCGGTATCACGGCTCACTCTACGCGGGCGGTAGGGGCCTCTTGGGCCATTCAGCATCAAGCCTCGGCACATCAAGTGTGTAAGGCAGCCACTTGGACTAGCCTGCACACATTTACAAAACACTACAGAGTGCATACCCAGTCCTCAGCGTATGCGAGCCTGGGTAGACGGGTCCTGCAGGCGGCAGTACCCCAAATTTAGGGAACTGTCAGTACAATATTCGTCCACTGCTTCCCACCCAGGGACTGCTTTGGGACGTCCCACGGTTCTGTGTCCCCCAATAAGGCGACAGAGTAAAGGAGATTTTTGTGTACTCACCGTAAAATCTCTTTCTCTTAGCCTTTAATTGGGGGACACAGCTCCCACCCTGTTGCCCTTGCGGGCCGTTGTTACGGTTGGGTTCTCATATTGTTTGAGCTGGGTTCTCATATTGTTTGAGCTCGTTTATAGTAGCCTTCTTACAGGCATGGTTATGTTTCTGGTATATTCCTCCTAATGCTTTTGCACAAAACTGGAGAAGGCTGATGCCGTCCAGGGGTGTATACTGCAAAGGAGGAGCCAAAGTTAATCTTTTTCAGATTATGCATAGTGTCGCCTCCTAGTGGACAGCAGCATAACACCCACGGTTCTGTGTCCCCCAATTAAAGGCTAAGAGAAAGAGATTTTACGGTGAGTACACAAAAATCTCCTTTTTTCCCTTCACTCCCTATTAGTGATTCTTACTCTTTTATTTCACTTGTAGCTTTGTTTTGTCCTACATTTCCAATTGGAGGAATTTTCCAATATTATTGTCATACCTTCTACATTCTGGGATAGGATCTTGGAGACGGGAGTCACCTTTTAAATGATTAGATGGTTAAACAGAATGTTGCTACTATTAGTGGCAGCTATTCTGCACCCACCATGTATGCCCAGGTGACACGCTTTGCTGTTTTATAGCCCAGTATTTCCTATGCATTGGCCTGTGCCATTGGCTAGTAACACGCTCTGCAAATTTCGGTGACTACTTTAATCTCCCCTCTCTTTTGGAGACCAACGTCAATGTCATCTACTAAATGTCTTTGGTGCATCACTGAAACTTCCAAAGCCGCAATGTCTCGACTGAACGTGGCTGGTGAAACTCTCTAATGTCTGTTCCTCTATCCCATGTGATTCTGTGCTGGGTGTGATCGTATTATGTGGTTTTTTTTTTTACTTACTTAAATCCTTTTTTTTTTTTTGTTTTGTTTTAGCCAAAGGACATTGCCCACTTTTGGGAACTTGGTGGAGGGACGTCTCTGCTGGACTTAATTCAGATTCTGATTACTAGTGAGAATATCCGGTAGGTGGAGTACACTCTCTGCCATTTATTTCCCTACCTCACTGCAGGACCCTCCATTTTAATTTGATCAGCTTTTCTACCACCATTCAGCCCAAAAAGACTTTCCCTGGGCAAGTAGGTATGTCTATTGGTGCGTTTAGTATTTAACCCTTTCCCCACATAGGACAAACAACATAGGACAAACAAGTACGTCCTATGTCAGATACCTGTGTAAGCTTCAGGCTCAGGAGCTGAGCTCGCTCCACACATGGCAGATGCCGGTTGTGTTATACAGCCAGCGTCTGCCTCTATTAGCCGTAGCTGCTGCCGATCCATGCTGGTAACCCCATAAATGCAGCTGTCAATATATGACAGCCTGAGGACACACCATTTCGAGTGCCTATCGGCCTTTCCATCCCTCATAATTATAATCCTTATCTATCCAAGTGTGAAATTATTTTTGCCGTGCGGTGAAAGCTGTAGATCAAATCGAAATGCTGAAAAAAATTTTTTATTTGTTTTTAGTTGCCTCAAAAATGCAGTAAAAAGCAATCAAAACATCTAATGCATCCCGAAATGACACCAAAAACTTTTCAGAAATTTCTGAAATATTTTAAATATTTTCATCACTTAAATTAAAAAAAAACAAAATCATAAGTTTACTATCACCTTAATCATAGTGACCTGGAAAATCCTGTTTTTAACACATAATGAATGCCATGAAAGCAAAACCCAACAAACGGCGGGATTGTATTTTTATTTTAACCCTTTCACCTATTCTTTTTTTCCACGGCTTTCTGTACATTATATGATAAAGTAATGTATATGGTGTCATTTAAAAGTAAAACTCATCAAGCCAAAAAAATAGGCAGTCAAGGAAACAATAAATAAGTAATGGCTCTTGGAAGAAAAGATGGAAAAAAAACCCAAAAGGGCATAAACGGAAAATCGCCTATTCTTAAAGGGGTTTGGGTTGCTGTTAAAATACTTATTGGAGCAATATTGAGTGTTTCACAGGTCAGTAAAGAAGCTCGTCCTGTGGCCGCTGTCAGCAGCAGGCAGTATCTCTACATGTTTTATTATATTATTTCTTTATTGCTTTTTATATCACTTTTTTTTTGTTTTTTAAAGGACATTTTCTATAGTACTCGTCCTCGACCTGTCAAAGCCTAATGAACTGTGGCACACAATGGATAGCCTCTTACAAGTGACCAGGAAACACGTGGATAAAATTGTCGCAGATATTGGGAAATCCGATTCCAAGGCGGCGAATCAAATAAGGCAGAACATTTGGAGGACAATTCCCAACAACCATCCCGTAGGTTTCAAGAATGTGCCCATATTAATAAGGCGTATTCTCATCCCCTACATTTGTGGCATAGCCACTGCATAGACGTATAGTAGATGGTGGGTCCCAGCAATGGGATTTATGTGTGTCTGGGAAAAAGGGCCCGGAGGCAATCTACTGTCAATGGGGAGGTGCTTGGCATTCACATACAAATGAACAGGAATTTCAACCACCTCTCCACTGACAGTGACATGCTTCAGAACCCCATTGTGGGAGCCATATACACTTATCCTATGGATACGTCACAAGTGAGCAAGAAATTAGTAAAGATATTGCAAATCGTTTCATAGGACCCAGACCTGGGGCCACATCAGCAACCTGTGGCCATCCGACAGGAGTCTTGTGAACATCCTCTGAGCTGCCAGCATTGATTAGCCGGCCTGGCCCGACATCACAAGTATGTCACGGCACAACTATGAAATTTTGCCAGGCCGGCTAATCAAAAAAAGAGCAACGGATGCTGTCGGGTAAGACGTGGTTCACAGGGCTCCTGTTCAGTAGCAACACATAACTTAATTTATGAGATAGGAATACCCCTTTAAGAATGAAATAGTGTGTTTATTCTTTTAAGTATTCATAGCATCCCACAAATCCATTGAATTGAAAGAGTTGGTCGAGGATTAGAAAAATATAGTTGAGTTCTTTAAAAAACAGCACCACACCTGTCCACAGGTTGTGAGTGGTATTGCAGCTTTGCCCCATTCATTTCTGTGTAGCTGACCTGCAGTACCGGACACATCCCAGGTGTGTCACTGTTTCTTGAAGAAAGCAGCCATGTTTTTGGGATAATCCGTTTACTCCCTGTGGTAATGTTCCTACAGTTGCACTGTAGTGTATCTGTTATTTTCTTATTAATCTTTCATTGTGTTAACATTTCTTATTTCCCTTCCAAACAGGACAGGGAATTGATTGACCCCTTTCCGTTGCCTTTATTAATTATTGGAAGCAAGTATGATATATTCCAGGTAAGAAATTGTATTTTTTTTTACCAATAAGCATGTCTGTTAAAGGAAACCTTACAGCTGATATATGCTGCCCGATCCAATTGCAGTATGTATCATGTATCAGGCCCTGGATGTATGATGTTAGCCAGGTATGTTTGACTCTGAAACACTGCGGGGACAAAGTTGCATGGGAGACGAGTCAGACAAGCGGATCCCCTTTGATTTCTCTCTGCCCTCTCCCTTTAATGACAGGTCCCTCCTTATACACCTGTCACTCACTGGCAGTTAAAGGGGGGTTACTGTTGGCTTCTTCCCGCCCTCTCTCTGTGAGTGACAGGTCTCTTCCTATACACGCAGACCTGTCACTCACTGGCTTCGGGCTGTTAGAGGGGGGTCCCTGTTGGCTTCTCCCCGCCCTCTCTTTGTGAGTGACAGGTCTCTCTCTATACATGCAAATCTGTCACTCACTGACAGCGGGCGGTTAGAGATGGGTCCTCGTTGGCTTCTCCCTGCTCTCTCTTTGTGAGTGACAGATCTCTTCCTATACACGCAGACCTGACACTCGCTGGCAGCAGGCGGTTAGAGGCGGGTCCTCGTTGGCAACTCCCGCCCTTTCTCTGTGAGTGACAGTTCTCTCCCTATACATGCAAACCTGTCACTCACTGGCAGTGGGCAGTTGGAGGGAAGACCCTGTTGGCTTCTCCCTGTCCTCTCTCTGTGAGTGACAGGTCTCTCCCTATATACGAACAGACCTGTCACTCACTAGCAGTGGGCAGTTAGGGGGGGGTCCCTGTTGAATTCTCCCTTACACTCACTGGCAGCGAGCCTTCTCCCGTGCTTGCGCCGTTCCCGCGATGTCAACACTCACTCTCCCGGGGCTCTCGTGCGATGTTGTGACACCGGCGCCCAATCAGCGCTGGCGTCACTGTCTCCGCCTTCAGACAAACTGAGCATGAAGAGGAAGTGAGAAAGCATCTGCAGCCCGGACTTCCTCTTCAAGTTCAGTTTGTCCGAAGGCGGAGACAGTGACGCCAGCGCTGATTGGGCGCCGGGGTCACAACATCGCACGAGAGCCCCGGGAGATCGAATGCTGATACCGTGGGAACGGCGTCAGCATGGGAGGTTAGTATAGGTTTTATTATTTAATTGGGGCCAAACATCTAGTTCAAGAAGTGGTTGTCCTAGTAGTGGACAACCCCATTAAAGTAGTGAGTGCCCCTTGTATAACTAAACTTTTCCCAATTAACAGCCACAGCAGGGGAAAAGCAGTATTAGGATCTGTGCACACTCTGCTTTTTTATTGCTTTTTTTTTTTTCTGTGTAGATCTGTAAAAAAAAAAAAAAAAAGTGAATGAGAATCCTAAAGTGTTATGCACATATTTTTTTTCCTTGCATATTTGGTGCAGATTTAAATCTGCAGAATATCAATTCTTTCACCTTTTTTGCTACAGATTTCACCCATACTAATGAGTGGGAAAAAATTTGCACCAAAAATGCTCTTAAAATCGCATTCAAAATGCAAACGGAAGTTTGTTTTTGCGGGGCACCGTGACTTCCGGTTTTGTGGACCGCCGGTTTTCCCCAATACTATTTATATAGTTTTTGAAAATAAAACCACAGCAATCTGCAAACTTTTTTGCAGCTTGTTATTGCGGAAGACCGCCTTTTTTGCGGCGATACGGCCCCCAAAAACGGGCCGCAATAACGGACCGCAAAAAATGCGGTAAATGTAAAAGTAGCCTTAATTGATTACTAATCATTTTGTTTTATTGATTTCAGGATTTTGAATCTGAAAAAAGAAAAATAATAAGTAAAACGCTCCGATTTCTGTCCCATTACTTGGGAGCATCACTGCTGGTTAGTATACATCTTGGGATTTTAACGTATTGATTCTTTATAGACACGGCTCACAATATAAAATCTTAACTGGTTTATTATGCAAGTTCTCTGTAAAAAGAAATGGAATAAGAACTTTACAATCACTTATAATAGTTTTCTCCTTCAGGGTGTAAAAGCCTACAGAGTGTCCTTATATACAGTGCATGGTCGGATTATATGGAAACTTGAAGGGTTATTCCTAAAATAGTCGTTTATCCCCTATTCATAGGATAGGGGATAAATTACTGATTGCTTGGGGTCCTCTAGGGATTTCAATGGGGATGTGGATCCTGATGACCAGACTTTGCAGAGTTCCATCTTGAATGGAGCAGAGTGCACCATCTCGACCTCCACTCCATTTATTGTCTATGAGACAGTCGAAGTAGGCGGGCGCTGCACTCTGCTTCCTCCGGCAGTCAGATATAGGTTGTACAGTAAATGTAGCAGAGATTGAGCTTGTTCACATCTACTCCACTCAAGACAGAACTCTGCAGAGCCCGATTCCAGCGATTCAAAGCCTCGTTCTTGGGGTTGCTGTAGGGGGGTCGGTCCTAACAGTCAGACCCCCCAGCGATCAGTAAGTTATCCTCTATCCTGTTGATGGGGAATAGCATAGAATAGAGTAAACCTTTATCCATCACATCTTCCTGCTCTTGTTGAGGATCTCGCTACGTATTGAAGAGTCATTTGGAGCCGGAACCACCAATATAGAAAAATGCACCAATGTATGTAAAATCACTGTAGGGGGAACGGAAGTCAAAGTTTACACCAAGGTTTGCAACTCAGCTTTCATGAATCGGTCTAAAACATCTGGAAAATGCACATTGAGGTAAAAATCTGAAACCAAAGTAAACCACAAAAGTCAAAAAAGGCTCAAACCATTTGATTAATTTGCCGCTAATCATTTTGACACATGGGAAGGTTTTAATAGTAAAGATTAGGACAGTCCTTACTGGGTGCACCTTGGCGCTGGTGTGGCTTTTAAAGCTTTTTTAAAAAATCAATCAAAAACAGTGTTTATTAAGTACCCAATGTTATTTATACGTACTATTGCAGGGTGTGTGTTCATTTTGTCAAGGAGAAATGATACTTCTTGGATATCGGTCAGACGCCTCTCTCACAACCAAACCAGATCTCACACTTTGCACTGACGAGTCGGTACCCCTAAACACAGTGTCTGCAAATTGAGATTCTGGCTTGGCTTTTATCCTAAGTCATGTAACAAGGCTCGTTAAAGGGTCGACATTTACTTTTAGAACTGCTACTTCCAATAGGTGGCACTAGAGTTCTAGTCCTCTTCCTCTCTGAAGAGACAATTTGCATAATTAGCATTCTGTCTGTTTGATGCCCAGTGTGAACGTGCTCCTACACGTTGCCTGAATACCAACTTATACACCAGTTCACTTCTTTTGATTTTGTTAATCAAAAGCTCACTGATTGAGAGGCATTCATGCCAAGAAACTGGCAGAATTGTAATGGTTGTTTGGGCCCACAGAGCAGAATTTTATTCGGTCGTCCATGACAGCACCACCTGAGAGAGGGGATCCGCCCTTCAGGAACAGGAAATCCTACAGATACATAAGAGCGGCACCTCTCCCACGCATCAGTTGGTTTCCTGTTCCTGGAGGACAGGATTCCCTACAGATCGTAACATCACGGACGAGGAATCCCCAGGCCGGCTGACCGACTCAGGTAGCGGGGGGTTTCCTACCTCGGTCAGTGCGGGGTCCCCTGGAAGCGCCATGGTGGGCCCGGGCAGGGCTCCACGACGGTGTGCGGAGCAGGTGGGAGCGGGATCTGGAGGATGCCCGTCTCCAGGGCTAGCGCCGGCAGGTGAGTAGAGATTTTTCCCCCCGAATCCTGGTCCTCCTGGTGCGGTCGCCCTGCGGTCCGGGTCGCTGTTTGGGGCCGGCTGTGGTGGCGTGCACGGAGTGCCGGGTCGGACGGCGCCATGCCGCTGTTGGCCTACGCGTTCACGGAGACAACGGAAGGGGCCGAGGGGACGGGGCCGGTGGCGCCGGGCCGGAAATCGGATGCCGGCCGACTTTTCTCTTTTGCGTCGCCCAATCGCGGCGGCGTGGGTGCCAGCATGGCGGCGGGGGGCGAGGCACGGGGGGGGGGACCAAGGACATTTCGGGGGGGTGGAACGTAGCCCCTGGCCACGATGCCTGCTGACCCGGATTTCCGGGGGGGGGGGGGGGGGTCCATAAAAGGCCACAGAAGCGCTGCAGGGCTGCTTTTGGCCCATTTGCAGCGATGGATGAGCCAGAAGCGCCCGTGGCCCACCTGGACCGGCAGCAGGAACGTGCCTCAGAGAGGCCCCAGGCAAGCTCCCAGCTGAAAAAACAAACTGGGCAATCCAGCCGCAGAAGTTCCTCCAGGCTGAAGGATCCAGACCGCACCCCACGTGATCCGGTACCTACGCCTACTGCTCAGGGTAAGAGATCTTCGTGAATGTGCCCTGATGCAGTGTTCCCCTTATATTTTTTTCTCCTATAGGGGAAGAAGTGCTCTGGTAAAACGAAAAACAGGGAGTGCTCCCTTTGCAGTTGTCCCTTGCCAGACGCCCACCCTAAAAAAACTGTGTCAGTCATGTATACGGCAGACGGTAGGGGATGGGTGAAAAAAAAAAAAAAAAAGCTAGGGGGCGGTAGTCCCTAATTAGCATACATGCTTCCTTACACTTTCCCCACTTCTGCAGGTGGCAGAAGAAACCCCTGACTTCACTACGAGTCAAAGGGAAATTATTAGGACGGACGTTAAGGCTCTAAGTCTTTATCCCAAGAAGAAAAATGGAACAAGTTTTTCAGAGTCGGACTCCTCAGCTGGCCCTAGGGGAAATGAAGATTCCTCAGAGCCCTTAGCTTCTTCCTCTGTGTCCTCTTCAGAGGAGGATTCCAGTCGTTTTTGCCTGGGACTAGAACAGGTAGATAAATTGGTCAAGGCAGTAAGGGCCACCATCAGACGCAAAACCAGAACGGTCAGCACAAGACCTGATGTTCGGCGGCCTAGACCCCAGGAAAGTAAATCTTTCCCATTAAACGACAAGGTCCAGAACCTGATCAATAGGGAATGGAAGAAACCAGAAAGGAAGGGTTCCCTACCTCCGGCCTTTAAGCGACGATATCCCTTTGAGGACCCCTTGGTGATCAGATGGGATAAAGCCCCAAAATTGGACACAGCGGTGGCTAAAGCATCCAAAAAATCTGCTATTCCCTTTGACGACATGGCCTCTTTGAAAGATCCGCTGGACAAAAAAGCAGATTCCTATCTGAAAGGGACATGGGAAATGTCGGCTGGCGCCCTAAGGCCGGTGGTAGCAGCTACTTGCACAGCCAGATCTATGATGGTCTGGCTGGACCAGCTTGAGTCACAGTTAGAAGACGGAGCCTCGAGAGAGAGTCCATCCTGAAGACCCTTCCTACAATCCAGAATGCTGCAGCCTTTTTAGCTGATGCTTCGGCAGATTCGGCAAGGATGGCGGCCAAAGCCGCAGGTCTATCAAATGCGGCCCGAAGGGCTATATGGCTGAAGTGCTGGCCCAGGGATATCCAGGCCAGATCCCGTCTTTGCTCCATCCCGTGTGAGGGAGAATACCTCTTCGGTTCAGTCCTAAATGAACTTTTGGAGAAAGCCGGGGACGATAAAAAGAAATTCCCTACCCTGCCAACCCCTTCCTATAGGTGCCCCTACACTAGGAAGAGATTTTTCCATAGAAGGTCATCCAGAGATCGAGGCAGATGGGAAGATAAGAGGAAGAAAGGTACTGGGTTTATGTTTGGAGGGGGACGTCAGGAAGGATCATCCCGTGAGACCAAGAAGCCTCCCCAGTGACTAGCGGCTCCGGTGGGGGGTAGACTATCTGCCTTCTACCCGGCCTGGTCACTGATTTCAAACAGTAGCTGGATCCTGCTGTTGGTAGCCTCAGGTCTACGGCTAGAATTCTCCTGTATCCCCCGGAATAGTTTTAAGATCACCCCTCTCAGGTCTTCCCTGTCGGAACAAGCTGCCTTGGAGACCTAAATCCATGACCTATGCTGTAAAAAGGTCCTGATAGAGGTATCGGAGGCGGAAAAAGGCAAAGGCTTCTACTCCCCTCTATTCCTGGTCAGTAAGCCGGATGGCTCTTACAGGACCATTATCAATCTGAAGGCACTCAATAAATTCTTGGTCATTCGCCCATTTAAGATGGAAACAATCAATTCCACAATAAAGTTACTGTTTGAAAATTGCTTTATGGTGGTGTTGGATTTAAAGGACGCCAATTACCATATACCCATCCATGCGTCTCATCAGCGTTTCCTTAGAGTGGCGGTTCATTTAGAGGGGTTGGTATTTACTAAGGTTATAGCGGAGGTTATGGCCCATCTGCACGAAGCAGATATCCAGGTAATCCCCTACCTGGATGACTTCCTTATTGTAGGCAAAACAGCAGACCATTGTCTGGATCAATTGCAGAAAGCAAAGGCGGCCCTGGAACAGTTAGGGTGGCTACTAAACATTAAAAAGTCCCGCCTACAGCCCATGAGAATTCAGCAGTTCTTAGGCCTAATCCAAGACTCGCAAAATCAGGAGTGTCGTCTGCCACCCGAAAAATTAATTTGCCTACGTTATCAGGTCTTGAACGCTTCCAATAACCCCACCATGTCCCTCAGGAAAGCAATGTCGCTCCTAGGTTCCCTCTCGTCCTGCATACACACGGTTCGGTGGGCCCAGTTCCATACAAGGGTTCTACAGGGCGAGGTTTTACTTCTTCAGAAAATCTTGGGGGGGTTACCAAGAAGGCCAGTTGACGTTGTCCCAACGTACTATAAAATCCCTTGGTTGGTGGCTAGAGGAAAGCAATTTAGCCAGAGGGGTGCCCTGGGAATATAACATAACCCGTGTAGTCACCACGGACGCAAGCCCTACTGGTTGGGGGGCCCACATGGGGGAGGTCTTAGTCCAGGACCTATGGGATCACCATCAGGTGGAAATGTCCTCCAACCTGAAAGAGCTAACAGCCGTAGAGCAAGTGGTTAAAAGCCTCCTTATGTATCTACAGGGTCACAATGTTCGAATATTCTCCGACAATCAGGTCACCGTGGCTGACATCAATCACCAAGTGGGACTCGTTCCAGACCCCTAATGAATGTAGCAGAGTGGCTCTTCCAACTGGCAGAGCAACATCTTCTGTCTTTAACAGCTCTGCACATAAAAGGAAGAGAAAACACCACGGCAGACTTCCTAAGCCTCTACCTTCTAAGACAAGGGGACTGGTCCTTAAAGACCTCCATCTTCGACCTGATCACACAAAAATGGGGGCAGCCAGAAGTGGACCTTTTCGCCACAAGGGAGAACAGGAAAGTGTCTCAGTTTTGCTCGCTAAATCCCAGAAAAAGCCCTCTGGCAATAGATGCTCTTCTGATAAAGTGGGACTTCAGGCTAGCATACTCCTTCCCTCCCCTGTCTCTACTACCCCTGGTGATGAGGAAAGTCAGGAAGGTCAAAGCGAAAATTATAGTGATTGCCCCGTTTTGGCCCAGGAGTGCATGGTTCTCATGCCTCAGGACCATGTCAGTGTCCGACCCATGAGTCCTACCCCAGATATACCGGATCTCCTATCCTAGGGCCCAGTTTACCATCCTCAGGTGGCTGGCCTACATCTGACGGCGTGGATTTTGATCGGTCACTGCTAAAAAAGAAAGGGTTCTCCCCAGCCTTGATTAATACCCTGCTTAAGAGCAGAAAGCCGATCACAACCAAGATCTACTATAGGATCTGGAAAAGGTTCCTTCAGAATTCAGGGGTAGTAGCTGGGCAGTCCACAAGGATATCACAGATCCTAGAGTTCTTACAAAGAGGGCTGGACATGGGACTCTCCATCAGTACCCTCAAGGTACACGTGTCAGGGCCCTTTTTAATTGCAACATCGCCAGTGGATCAGTAGATTTATTAAAGCAACAGTCAGATCCAGACCAATAGTAAAAGATAAGTTTATGCCATGGGATCTAAACCTAGTCCTCACGGCCATGACAGAGACCCCGTTTGAACCTATTATATCAGCCTCTACGAAAAATCTGTCTCTTAAAGTGGCCTTTCTGGTAGCACGGACGTCAGCCCATAGAGTAAGTGACATCCAGGCGTTATCTAGGCTTCCTCCTTATATTCAATTTAGAGACAACAGGGTAATACTTACACCTGATCCAGCATACTTGCCTAAGGTAGCCTCCAGTTTCCATAGAACGCAGGAAATAGTCTTTCCATCCTTCCTCCCTAATCCAGTGAACGAAAAGGAAAGGAAACTACACACTGTAGACGTCAGGAGATGCCTCCTGGAATACCTGGCAGTTACCGATCCCAGGAAGAAAGATAATGCCTTATTTGTCTATCAGGGCACTAGGAAGGGCCTTAGCGCGTCAAAAAGCTCGCTAGCTAGGTGGATTAGGGAGGCCATTTCGTTAGCATACACCTCAAAGGGCAGGTTGGTTCCTGGCAAGTTGAGGGCACATTCCACCAGAGCCATGGCATCCTCTTGGGCGGTGAGATCGGAAGTCTCGATCGACCAAATATGTAAGGCAGCTACCTGGTCCTCTCCGAGCACCTTTTACAAGTAAAGTATTGTACATAGATCATGCTATTAACCTTGGTGGTCCTCTTGTGCTCTGTAAACCAACTGATGCATGGGAGAGGTGCCGCCCTTATCTATCTGTAGGATTTCCTGTTCCTGAAGGGCGGATCCCCTCTCTCAGGTGGTGCTGTCATGGACTTTGAAAAATACCGTTAACCGGTGAGTAACTAAGACTTTTTTTTTCCCTTCAATTTGCACAGAATCAGGAAAATGTATAAAATCCGATGCAGGTACAATGGAGACCTTGTGGGCCTTTATAATAAGGCTGCATTATTCCTGCTCCGTACACATATATGTTCAGTACAGTTGTGCGCATAAGGCTGTAAAGTCGTTGCTCTTTTCTCTAGACTCCGATATTGAGGCTGTGTCTTTGTTCTTTTTTTTACAGTTCACTAGTAAGGCCGAATCGCACAAAAGTGTGTTACGGTCATTTGTAAATCATTTGGCATTTGGACAAGACAAGAGGTAAGTCCCATTCTGATGTAGAGATACATAATTACTTATTACCCAGCCTTGTGTTATACAGGGTGGGCCATTTATATGGATACACCTAAATAAAATGGGAATGGTTGGTGATCTCAACGTCCTGTTTGTGGCACATTAGTATATGGGAGGGGGGAAACGTTTCAAGATGGGTGGTGACTATGGCGGCCATTTAATAAATGGCCCACCCAGGTGTATCCAAAAAATGACCCACCCAGGTGTATCCATATAAATGGCCCACCCTGTACAGTCTTCATTGTTTTTACAGCATCTGAAGCGACATGTGCTTTTAAGAAGTTGTCCACTACTTGGACAAATTTTTCTCATACCCCTCTTTTGGTCCCCATAAAATAATAAAGCTTATACTTCCGTCCTGTGCTGGCGCCGTTCCCGCCTGGTCCACACTTGCTCTCCCCAGGGATCCGGTGCTTTTTTTGTGACACATGACCCTAGCGCACAATCAACTCTGGCGTCACTGTCCTCGCCTTCTGTCGAATTGAGCATGAAGAAGTAGTCCGGGATCAGCCGCAGCCCGGACTTCGTCTTCATGTTCAGTTTGTCTGAAGGCGGAGACTGTGACCAATCATCGCTGGCATTGCATGTCACAACAACCACACGGGAGCCCCAGGACTGTGAGTGCCGACACTGTGGGAACGGCGCCGGTACGGGAGGTGAGTATAAGCTTTATTATTTTATGGGAACCAAAGATTTTGATCAAGAAGGCGTTGTCCTAGACCATCCATTTAAGGATTGTAGGTGACCCTTATTAATAGGATGGGTGGTAACTTAACGAACAAATTATATATACAAAGGAATATAGCATAATTTAGTGAACATGTATTCCCATAAAAAAGTTTTTAATGATATATTTAAAAAACAATTGATAAAGAAAAACAAAAAATTGAGGACAAAAAGCCCTATTAAAAGGCTACAATAAACTATCTGTACCCTTCCTTGCCGTGGAGGTTGGCACCCTAATAGATACGATTGTTTGGCGCCCCCACTCAACGTCGACTTACCCTGTCTCCCCTATCTCACCCTAATTACAAAGGTGGGAAAACAATATTTAATAGATCAGAAATGAAGGAAGGGAAAAACAAGAAAAACAACCTATAAGAATAAACAAAATAATTGATCATGAATAAATGGGTAGCCAGGGCAATATGCCCACACCTCAATTATAATAAAAGCTACCCAATCAAGGCCACTTTCAATATACTTCAATAAACATTATCAAACATTGTCAAAAACAATTTTTTGCCTATTAGAAAAACAATGGGCCGGATCCACCATGCGCTGCTTTAAACATATCTTATAGATTGTAAATATTATAAGGACATAAAACATCCAATAATTAGAAATTTAGCAGTACATATCACCCGGCGGAAAATTGGCACAAATAGTCGCCTCTGATAATTCAAATAACCACATGTGGTGCCATAAATACACTTAAATGATAGTAATGTTAAATTGTCTCATACTAGACAAATTGATGAAAACATATAAAACAGACACGACCTAGTGGTTTACTTATCATGTAAAGTCGCCCCGACGCGTTTCCCCGGTGTAACGGTTCATCAGGAGGCCACAGACTTAAGTATCACTGATGCTGGATATACTCCATGATGCCCAAGATAACATGATATAAAAAGGCTGGGTGGTAACTTACTGATCGGTGGGACTCACTCCGAACCAAAGAAGGGAAAGTAGCGGAGGTCTAGCACATCTACATCTGCTCTATTTATTCTCTATGGGACTGACGGAGATAACTGGAGATCACTTGGCTGTCTCCGGCACTGCCGTAGACAATGAGAGGGAATGGTGATGCTCATTCTCGACCTCTGCTCCATTCAGACCAGACTTTTCTGAGCCCTGTTCTCAGGATCGTTGACCAGACCCCCAGCTATCAGTACAATGTTCTCCCTCCTATGGATGAGGATAACTTACAATCCGGGGTCGTCTTATCTGGAAAGTCCACAACGATCAGATGTTATTGCTCGGGGGGATAGTTGCAGTATAAACGTATTTCTGTATGTGCAATTAGTCTCATACCAATTAGGTTTATAATTTGCCGCCTGATTTAGAAATCATTAATAAATGACATTAATTGTATCACTATGACTCCATCTGCTTCTCTGTAACTTGCAGCAAGGTCGTGTCTATGGATCACAACAAGCCGCTCATCATTCCTGCTGGATCAGATTCCTTAAGTCAGATTGGTAAGATGTTTTTCATTCTTAAATCCTGAAATATCAATTTGTGGCTATATTCACATACTTCCAGACATTCGCTGCATGTGTACAATTCAAGTCGGGTGTGGGTATGCAAAGCTATCACTGTTATTAACCCCTTAAATGTCCATCTCTGACAGCGCCATGAATACGTGACATTTTGGGCACCTATTGCCCTCTACCTTCCTCCTTGTGATGCTGATGGGATGCCATGGCAGTTGGCAGCCTCTTGAAAGCCACCTTGGCTTCTCTGTTGGTACTCCTGTGAAGCCTAGTCTCGGGCTGGGCTTCATAGCAGACTGCCATTTTAGCTAAATATTGCAAAATAGAAGTATTGCATTATACAAAACAATTATTCATATAATCAAAGATTCAAGTCCCTAAGGGAATTAAAAGTTTTTAAACCCATATATGTATAAAAAGAAATAAAGGTTTGTCAAGGGGTCTTTGGAGCCTAAATGTTGCTTTTCTCCTTCGCCTCATTGGGGGACACAGACCGTGGGCGGTATGCTGCTGCCACTAGAAAAGGATTTTACAGTGAGTACACAAAAATCCCTATTTTTGCACACATGGCAAATTAAAGGTTTGCATATACTATATACACATACACTATGATATATACACAGTATGTATATGTTGCCCAGAGTGGCATCAGTAAAAATGTTGATTCGCCACACAAAAAAGAAAGCCTAACTCTTCTCCATCAAAAGAAAAATATAAAAGCTACAGGTCTCAGCAAATGGCGCCACAAACAACTCCGGTATTATTTTTTTTAACGTTCCGATATTGCTGTTGCTTGGTGTGGGACCCCCACCGAGCTTATATTGCTGGTGCTGGTTGTCTGTCTCCCACCGATCTGATATTGATGACCAATGGAGCAACTTTTTAAGTTTACCAATATTTTAATCTTGTATAGGAACCCCTCCTGCCTCCGACGGTGACCTGAGACAGGTGAGCGCCCGAACACCCATGGAGCTGTGGAAGAAGACGTATGAGAGAGCGTTTCCTCAAGAGGTAAAGCAGTTGGAGCTCCGTTAATTGCAACACCAAACTTGGTGAAATTGGTGGGGAAAAAAAAAACCGTTTGCATACCATGTAACTAATTTACTGTATATTTTGTTTGAATGTTTTCGGACCCAATTTTGACAAATCTGATTTTGTTTTTTTCTAATGGGGGAAAATATTTTTTTTCTTTATTTTTAACTTCATTTTTTTATCTCACTAAGAAATGTGAACCAGCAGTCGTTTGATCACTTGTTCCGCATTGTACAGTACTACAGTTTTGCGCATATGGTCATAATGATATTCTCCTATGAAGCCACAGGCTGGGTTACACAAGAGAATTTAATCAGCAGCCATGGGCACCTTCAGCATGCCGCTGGCTACCATAACCACCCTGGCGCACCTCATGATCACGTTGTGATGAGGCAACGGAAGGCAATGCATGCATCGGCAGCGGCGCCATTTATATGCCGCCGTTAGTGATTGATAGCGGTATGGTTGTACGGCAGCACTCAGAGCTCCCTCCGGCATCTCCATGGTATGGGGTGGACTTAGTTCCTGAGCCCTATCATACATGCAGACCCACATGACTTACTATTACGTCCAGTTTTGGGAAGGGCATAAAAGCAGTCTTTTAATTGCAGCCCTTTGATTGCAATTTCACGTTCCCAGTTTTTATTTTATTTGTATATTTTGATGATTTTTCCTTTTCCCGAAATCAGATGTTTGGAATTTCTTTATCGCCTTATTGGGGGACACAGAATACCATGGGTGTATGCTGCTGCTGCTAGGAGGCTGACACTATGCAAAAACAATAAAATTAGCTCCTCCCCGGCAGTATACACCCACCGACAGGCACCAAGCACCTCAGTTTGTGCTTAGTGTCTGTAGGAGGCGGACCGGGATCTCCCCAGATCCGCATTTTTCTTTTCAGGTTTAGTCTGAACTTTTTAATTTTTCCCTCTTTTGTCTTTTAGGTTATTTTCCATCGGGAAACAGGGTGTAGTTGTCACCCTGATTTCCCATATCATGCGGCTGAGCGAGCAGTGTGGTGTCATCCACATCGCAACTCTCAGTACCGCAGGCAGGACTTTTCCCTTTCGCCTTCCGGTGATAAGGGTTGTGGACAGGTGGCTAGTCCTTGCCGAATCCCCCTCCTCACCCCTCTCTCGGGACAGGGCTGAGAGGAAGACGGCGATCGCAGGTGTTTTAAGCCGTCTTCTGCAGGATGCGGGTACAGAGGACTCCCTTCCCCCCAGCGGCCTGCCGTTTCCCCGTGGGCCCCTGTGGTCATCCTCTTCAGGGACGTCAGGTAAGTGCCTGTACGTTCCCTCCGGCCCCGCATAACCTCAGTGAATGGCAGAAGTTGTACCTTTGTGATTTCAGGTCCACAATTTTTGAATTTCCCGCCCTCTCTGCCTGCCGCGCGCTCACGCCGCTTGTTTCTCACTCCCAGGGAGACACTGGGGATTCCTCCACTCACCACACAGCGTCACAAGCAGGGGAGGCAGACTTCCCAGGGCCACTGTCAGATCAGCTCCGTTATGTCGGCGCTGGCATGGGGCTGCGGCGTCTTCACTTTCACTTTCCCTCACAGTCTCCTCATCGCTGTGCTCCCTCCTCCCTTCCTGAGCGCGCTCTTTTCAGCGCGCCTTTACTAGCCCATCACAGGGCTCCTTTTCGTTTGATATGCCAGCCTTCTCCTTCGGCCATGCCCTCTCCTTCGCTGTTAACCAGTCATGGAGTGGCCGCTAAGCTCCGCCCCCAGCCTCCAGCACAAGGATTTCCTGGTTGTTTCACTCCTTCCTGCGCTGTTTGGGGGACACTTCAGCGTTTTCTGCTGCTCACAGAATCTCGGTAGGCTCTGCTCTGAGGCAAAGATTAGCTCTCCTCGGCAGTTATTCCTTAAATCCTGCGGCCATTCAGTGCAGTCTACTTATGCCCAACCCTTCAGGGGATCTCTGCTTCAGGCCCACCACTATCTATTACGCCTGTGCGCGCTGTAAAAAGAAGTGGGCATCGGGTCAGTCGTCTCCATTCTGCCCCCCCTGCAGTCCTTCCAATATGTCAGCATCTCAGGAGCGCACAGAGTCCCGGGCGGAGGGCGCTCTTCCCTCCTCTCTCCCCCCGGAGTGGGCCGTTACAATGTCACAGTCTGTTTCTGACTTGACAAAAGTATCACAGTCGCTGGTCCAGGTTTTAGAACGATTACCTCAGCTATCCTCAGCCACCTCTGCCCCGACCACCTCTCGGGGTGAGTCGTCCGCACCTGACCACGACCTTCAGAGAGACAGACGGGGAAGGTCTTCTAGGAAGCGGGCTCTGTCCACTTCGTCCTCGAGCTCGCAGGGCCCTTCCGCTCCCAGGCCTCCTTCTCCTTCCTCAGATGACAGCCTTCAGTCAGGCGATGATTCTCATTCGGAAGCTAGCTCTGAGGGGAACAGCGTTTCTAAAACGCGGGACATGGTCGATAGTCTTCTTGCAGCTATCTTCCAAACACTAAAACTTAAACAGGATGAGGCTCCAGCTCAGGAAAGCTCGGTTGTCCTTAGACGAGCCAGACCTCCGTCCCGAACCTTTCCCAATCACAACGATTTCAATACTACCTTAGCCAAACACTGGGAGCGCCCTGAACAACGTTTCTCAGGCCGCAAGTATTTGGACGTTCTGTACCCCTTTGACGCAGAACTGCTCTCAAAGTGGTCCAAGGCTCCAGAGGTAGATCCTCCAGTATCCCGGATAGCCTCTAAAACGGTGCTCTCTCTGCCAGACGGGGCGTCGCTCAAAGATCCTACTGACAGGCAGATTGAATCTCTGGCTAAGTCTATCTTTGAGGCATCTGGCGCCTCTCTCTGCCCTATTTTCGCATCCGCCTGGGTGGCGAAGGTCATTTCCGCTTGGGCAAAAATCCTTCGCAGAGGCATCTTAGCGTCAGCTCCTCAAGACGAATTGGCAGATCTTGCAGATCAGATTAACCGGGCGGGAAAATACCTTTTGGCCGCCTCCTTAGACGCGGCCGGCTGCGTAGCAAGGGCTAACAGCAACATAGTAGCTGTACGCCGAGTCCTTTGGCTAAAGTCATGGAATGCGGACACTACTTCGAAAAAGTCGCTTACCAATCTGCCATTCCATGGCTCTAGGCTCTTTGGAGCAAAGCTGGATCAGATAATTTCCGATGCCACTGGAGGCAAAAGTACTTCGCTTCCCCAGTCTCGACCAAAACGTCCCTTCAACAGAAGGGGGTTTCGACCATTCAGGCCTTTTCGTCCCTTCTCTGCCACGGAGAGAGCCACTCAACAGGATCGGCCGCCTGCCACCAGGGAGCGGGATCAGAGGAAACCTTCCTACAAACCCGCTCCTCGCTGGAGATCTAGAGGACAATATTCCAGATCTGCAGGAGCCAATTCCGGCAGATTTTCGTCTAAGTGACGGGTCACCCCCACCTGGAATTTCTTCCAGGGTGGGCGGCAGACTTTCCTTTTTCTCGGATGCTTGGCTGTCCGTTGTAGACGACGCTTGGGTCAGAGAACTCGTCGCATCCGGTTACAAAATCGAATTTGCTTCACTCCCGAACAGGCGGTTTTTCCGGTCTCGGCCTCCGCGACAGCGGGCCAAGATTCCGGGTTTTCTGCAGGCCATTTCCTCCCTTCTTTCCGCCGGAGTCATTGTTCCCGTTCCCTCAGATGAACGGTTTTCCGGGTTCTACTCCAATCTCTTTGTAGTCCCGAAGAAAGACGGCTCTCTTCGTCCTATTCTGGACCTCAAATTGCTCAATCGCCACGTGAAGATTCTTCATTTCAGGATGGAGTCTCTTCGGTCGGTGATTACTTCCATGGAGCCCGGGGAATTTCTCTGCTCGGTGGACATTCGGGATGCCTATCTCCACATTCCAATATGTGTGCAACATCAGAAGTATCTTCGATTTGCGTTTCAGGGAGACCACTTTCAGTTCACAGCTCTTCCTTTCGGCCTGGCTTCAGCGCCCCGGGTTTTCACGAAGGTGATGGCGACTGTGATGGCCATCCTTCGCTCCAGAGGGATCCTCATCATCCCTTATCTGGACGATCTTTTGATCAAGGGTTCGTCTCGCCAGGACTGTCTCCGGAGCCTTCAGATAACCCTGGACACTCTCAGCCGCCTAGGTTGGCTAGTCAACAAGGAGAAGTCCATTCTGGTCCCCACCCAGCGTCTGACCTTTCTGGGTATGGAATTCGACACGGAGCTAGCCCGTGTTTTTCTTCCAAAGGAAAAATTTACAACTCTGTCCAAGTGCATCAAAACTCTCAAGAGGCCTGCTCCCATTCCCATTCGGTTCGGCATGAAGGTCCTGGGGAAGATGGTGGCCTCCATGGAGGCAGTGCCCTTTGCGCAGTATCACCTTCGCCCTCTCCAGCTGTCTCTGCTTTCAGCCTGGGACAAGACCACGATGTCCTTGGACCGTCCTATTCGGCTTCCTCTCAGAGTGAGGCAGTCTCTCACTTGGTGGCTACGGCCAGCGTCAGTTCTCCAAGGGAGGTCCTTCCTTCCGCCTCAGTGGCAAATCATCACCACCGATGCGAGCCTTCTAGGATGGGGAGCCGTGTTCCATCAGAAAGCGGCCCAAGGACGCTGGAAGCCACAGGAGTCTCTCCTTCCAATCAATCTTTTGGAGATCAGGGCGATTTTCCTGGCCCTTCTTCACTGGCAGCCCCTCCTTTCCGGCAAGCCGGTCCGCATTCAGTCGGACAACGCCACGGCCGTGGCGTACATAAACCATCAGGGGGGTACGCGCAGCAAACAGGTAATGTCAGAAGTGGCCAAGATATTCCGCTGGGCAGAACGTTACGTTCCGACAATCTCCGCCGTCCATATTCCAGGGGTGGAAAATTGGGCAGCCGACTTTCTGAGTCGCCAGGGCCTAGCGTCTGGCGAATGGTCCCTGCACCCCGCGGTTTTCTCTCAGATATGCGACCGTTGGGGCACCCCGGATATCGATCTCATGGCATCTCGGATGAACCACAAGGTGCCGCAGTTCGTAGCCAGGTCCAGGGACCCTCTAGCCGTCGCATGCGACGCACTGGTGACTCCGTGGTCCCAGTTTCAACTTCCGTATCTGTTCCCGCCTCTGGCATTGATCCCTCGGGTGGTCAAAAAGATAAAATCGGAAGGCGTACCAGTGATTCTAGTTGCTCCAGATTGGCCAAGACGGCCTTGGTACGCGGAACTGGTCAACATGCTCGCGGACGTTCCCTGGAGGCTTCCGGACCGTCCAGACCTTCTCTCGCAAGGCCCCCTTTACCACGAGAATTCTCAGTCTCTGAGTTTGACGGCATGGCCATTGAGACCGCAATTCTAAAGGAATCAGGTCTGTCCAGTCAGGTTATTCAAACTATGATCAGAGCCAGGAAACCAGCCTCTTCCCGCATTTACTATAGGTACTGGAAGGCTTTTTTCCGTTGGTGCGATGATAGAAGAGTCTTCCCAATGTCGTTTTCTATCCCGTCTATCCTAGGGTTTCTTCAAGCTGGGTTAGACGCGGGTCTGTCCCTCAGTACGCTCAAGGGCCAGGTTTCCGCTCTCTCTATCCTCTTCCAAAGAGAGCTAGCTTCTCTACCACAGGTCAAGACCTTTCTACAAGGGGTTTCCCACGTGGCTCCCCCTCATCATTCGCCAATAGACCCGTGGGATCTCAACCTCGTTCTTAGCGCGCTCCAGAAGGCGCCGTTCGAGCCTCTCCAGGACATTCCTTTGTCCCTTCTCTCTTGGAAGGTCACCTTTTTGATCGCCATTTCCTCCATCAGAAGAGTTTCTGAATTGGCGGCCTTGTCATGTCGTTCCCCTTACCTCATTCTCCATCAGGACAAAGCCGTCCTCAGGCCCGTTCCTTCTTTTCTTCCAAAGGTGGTTTCCGCTTTCCATATCAATGAGGATATCGTCCTTCCTTCTTTTTGTCCGGCTCCATCTCATCCTCTTGAGAAGTCTCTCCACAAACTGGACGTAGTTAGAGCCCTGCGTGTCTATCTTGCCAGGACCGCTTCCTTCCGTCTGTCCGATTCCTTGCTAATCATCTCTGAAGGTCGCCAGAAGGGCCTTCCGGCTTCCAAATCCACGATCGCTCGCTGGATTCGTTCTACCATTCTGGAAGCGTATCGTCTTCAGGAAAAGCGGCCCCCTCCGGGAGTAAGAGCTCATTCCACCCGGGCTGTGGCGGCTTCGTGGGCTGCTCGTCACCAGGCCTCGGCCATGCAAATTTGCAAGGCTGCAACCTGGTCATCTTTGCACACCTTCACGAGGTTCTACAGGGTTCATACCCAGGCCTCGTCTGATGCTGTGGTTGGTAGGAAGGTTCTGCAGGCGGCGGTGGCTCACCGGCCGACCTGAGCCTTTCGGTTACTTTCGTTCCTTTTTGCTGTTCCCACCCTTGGGACTGCTTTGGGACGTCCCATGGTATTCTGTGTCCCCCAATAAGGCGATAAAGAAAGATGGATTTTTGGTTCTTAACGTAAAATCTCTTTCTTGGAGCCTTCATTGGGGGACACAGCACCCTCCCTGTTTCAGTTGTACCGTGTTGGGTCTTAGAGTCCCCTGTTGGGTTGGTACATATGGTTCGAGTTTTTTCTCGTTGCTTCTCCTACTGCTTTTTCACCAACTGAGGTGCTTGGTGCCTGTCGGTGGGTGTATACTGCCGGGGAGGAGCTAATTTTATTGTTTTTGCATAGTGTCAGCCTCCTAGCAGCAGCAGCATACACCCATGGTATTCTGTGTCCCCCAATGAAGGCTCCAAGAAAGAGATTTTACGGTAAGAACCAAAAATCCATCTTTTTCCATCCAGGTGATGGGCTGCGGATGAGAAAAAGCCTTATAATGAAGCAGCAGAGCGTTCACTTGTGTGGACAGATTACCAATCTGATTACAGCTTTACACTGTAATGAAAGTAATTAGATTTATTCTGGGCCTAATTGTGCACCGCAATAAACGTCAGGTCACCGTGTCTATTTCAAGGCTTACTCGTACAGCGTCCGAACTCTGCTGCTGGTGATATTTCAGCAGAGCAACACTGACCTATAGTAAATGCTTGGGAATAATTGCGATATGGTTTGTGCTCGCATGTCCTTTGGGACTTTTTGGTTGTCTACTCTGTTTTAGGACCAGAGAGACAGAATTAGTGATTCTGTGCATCAGTTCTGCAATCAGAAATAGAGGATCCCACAGATTATTATGGGGGTTAACTTGATGTCCATTTTATAGATAGGAAGAAAAAGTTCTGCATGCTGGTCTTTTTTTTTTTCCTGTTCTAAAAAAAAAAGAACCCAGTCGGACCCCGTAATAATGTAGCACCTCTACTTCCGTGTGCAGAACTGATACTGGTCCCAAAACAGAATGTCCCATCGGACAGGTGAACAGGGGCTTATTTGGGATGTAATATACAAATTAATTGTAAGCAGTGACAGCCAAAATGATTACTTACCTACAACACAATTCCCTGAATGCAGAGCACAACCCAAGCGATATGCCCTACCTTTAATTGTCATCAGACCTACCAACCGCACCATAAAGAGCGTAATAGAAGCAATAACTTATCAGTAACTTTTGCAGAGGGTTTATCATCCACATATGTGATAAGACTCTGTATATAGAGGTCAATGACCCAGAGTTACCTGTACTGCATAGTGGATTTGACATAAAAAGCAGATTATTATTACATTCAGGTAAATTAGAAAATTCATTTATATGTCTTAAGACCCCCATACACCTTAGACTAACGTAGACTAAACACTCCGATATCGATGAGTTCAGCCAACAGTCTAATCATCCCAACAGATGTCAGGGAGACATGGATTTGGCATGTCCGATTTCAGACTACCAATCATTTTGTTCTCTCGAGATAAACTGCCGCCAGAGATGTCTGGCAGTGGCTTTCTCATACAGAACACAGGACCGTTTAGCAGAACGAGCGCTCCTGTGTACAGCTGAATGGTCAGCCTATATATGTAAAGTATATAGGGGGTATTACGATACAAACACACAGAGCCTGAGAAAGCAGAGTATGACACTTGGCTATTTCCAACATCCCATAGACCATGGGAGTGGAGTGGAATGAGTGGAGGTCGAGCATGCTCATCTCACCTTCGTTCTTTACGCGGTTTTGCAGAGTCGGATTCCTGGGTTCCAGAGCCCTGATATCTGGATCATTGGGGCTCAGCAGATCCAGATTCCTGGGTTCCAGAGCCCTGATCTCGTCATTGCTGGTGCTCTGCAGAGCCAGATTCCTGGGTTCCAGAGCCCTGATATTGGGATCTCTGCAAATCCAGATTCCTGGGTTCCAGAGCACTGATCTCGGGATCATTGGGGCTCTGCAGAGCTGAATTCCCGGGTTCCAGTGCCCTGATCTCTGGATTGCTGGAGCTCTGCAGATCCGGATTCTTGGGCTCCAGAGCCCTGATCTCGGGATTGTTAGTGCTCTGCAGAGCCAGATTCCTGGAGTCCAGAGCCCTGATATTGGGATCTTTGCAGATTTGGATTCCTGGGTTCCAGAGCCCTGATCTAGGGATCATTGGGGCTCTGCAGAGCAGAATTCCTGGGTTCCAGTGCCCTGATCTCAGGATCGCTGGGGCTCTGCAGATCCAAATTCCTGGGTTCCAGAGCCCTGATTTCGGGATCATTGGGGCTCTGCAGAGCAGAATTCCTGGGTTCCAGTGCCCTGATCTCAGGATCGCTGGGGATCTGCAGATCCAAATGCCTGGGTTCCAGAGCCCTGATCTCGGGATCGCTGGGGCGTTGCAGAGCCGAATTCCTGAGTGCCAGAGCCCTGATCTCGGGATAGCTGGGGCTCTGCAGATCCGAATTCGTGGGTTCCAGAGCCCTGATTTCGGGATAGCTGGAGCTCTACAGGTCCGACTTCTAGGGTTCCAGAGCCCTGATTTCGGAATAGCTGGGGCTCTGCAGATCTGGATTCCTGGGTTCTGGAGTCCTGATCTCTGGATCGCTGGGCTTTGCTTGCTCCCCTATCAGGTCAGTGATGCCACACCTGCAGATATCCACTAGCTCACATGCATGAGATGCAGATAGGACTCGCCTATACTATTCATTAGACGTCACTGGCCCCACTCACCTGCCAATATAGATGTCAGCAGAATCAGGTTACCCCCTTTAACAATTATTTTTTAATTTTTCTATCAAAATATTAAATTATTTTTACCCAAATAGTAAAAACACAGCGATAGTTATTTTTCATTTTCCCACCTCCCCAAAAAATGCAATAAAAAGTGATCAAGAAATGCTGCCAATAAAAACCTCATCTCACCATGTAATAAAAATAAGTCCTCACATCTCTATCAACGGAAAAAAAGAGAAAACATTATAGGTCTCAGAAAATGCTAATACAAACCAAAACGTTGTGTTTTTTTTGTTTTTTGTTTTTTTTACAAGTTTCTGAAGTTTATTTTATTTCACCACACTTGGATTTATTTTCCACCATTTTACAGTACAATATGGTAAAATGAACGATGTCATTCATAATCACAAGAAAACAAGCCCTACGACATCTATGGAAAGATGAAAAAAAAAGTTATGGCTCTTGATGGGAAAAAGGGGAGGAAAAAAACAGAAAAATGGAGAATTGCCTCTACTTGGGAAGGGGTTAATTAGTTCCAAAATGTAAAATATGTTCTTGCTCTCTTTTATTAGAATAAAAATGACTCCAAAGATTTGAAGGACCCAACGAAAGACGCCCAGTATGCAGAAAGGGAGGTTGATGCCACGCGCGCTGTGAAGGATCAGGTATGTGAGTGTCACTAGTAGACGTCTCCTGCTGGGGTTACTGCAGGTCACTTACTGGGATACAACCAGTTGTGCTTTTTAGCATCTGTGCCGGCTTATCAGCAATGCTTTTGTTGTGTAATACCATACAAAGGTAAGTTATATGGCAAAGATCATTTCTGGAACACGGAGAAAGCTGTTTTTCTTCATCCCTTCCAAGTAATGTCACATTGACCAAAGCGACATCTTATGCATCTGTCCTGACCTCACGACTAACATTGGTCTTGGTAGGGTGTGAGTGTTTTAGCTGTCATACACATAACTCCGGCCAAACTCGCTGATGTCGACGAGCTCAGCTGGCAGTATAATATGTATGGGGCCTACCGACTCTTCCCTGACAGATAAGGATCTGGTCCAGTAGGTCTGATTTTGGACCGCCGATCCTTTTGTTCTTTGTGAGATAAGTCGCCCCCAGAGAATCTCTCATAGAGAACACAGAAACTCGCCTCACTCCTGTGTATGGAGGAGTTGGGAGAGATCGGACGTACCATCGTTCAGCCGACAGCGATCTGCGGTTTGTGGCGCCCCATCTCAAATATTAAATCATTTTCAGACCCAGAAAGTAGGCAGGTGCCACAATGACTTAAAGAGGTTGTTCTCTTTCAGATAGTATTCTGCCCCGGCTGTGATATATTACAACATAAATCTACACTGATTCCACCGTCGAGTCTCCACCACCGCTCCTGCTGTCTGGCAATGGCTGCGGCACTATAGCCAGTCAGCGAGCTCAGCGGCTTTGCCCGTGTAGATAGAGCTCACTAATTGGCTGCCATCCTGTCAAAATGGAGTCAGTCAATGCCATACACTGGGAGCAGCGACAGAGGCTCGCCACTGAACCCAGAGAAGGTGTGCCAAGCGCGGATTGTTATGTTTAAACACACTGCAGCCGGGGTAGAACATTGTCTGAAAGGGAACAACCCCTTTAATCTGAATTACTACACACCACTAAGAAAAAGTATCGAGAAAGAAAAGAGTGTATATAACCAGCAAAAAAAAAAAATAAGAAGAAGAAAGGGACACAAAGTAGCTTTAGCCATAAAATAAATTAATTTGATTAATCATAAATAACGTAAGGACAGATCGTATTCTAAAGACAATTAAAAAGGGCCTGAAGACAAGTCGAAGGACTGAAGTCAAGGCGTATCAACAAAAAATGTCTGCACCCCAACAATGTAGACAATAGAGGAATAGAAACACAGGTAAAATAGGTGAATCGTATCCTGGCCAAATGTAAGAAACGCTAGAAAGCTGCAAGAAAAGCATGTAACGTGTACTCTGTGAGGAGAACATAGGAGGCAGGAAGGTATTAGGGAAGAACACCCCACGGGTATCGCCGCTGCTCACAAAGGCTTCTTCAAGCAGTGACACAAAAATAGTGAAGCACGATTCCAACTTTGTTTTTTAGGACTCTCTTTTACTGCATTCATAGTACGGTAAAAATCACCTAGAAAAATGATTTGTCAAGAAATTTCTATTACGGCGATGTAGAACTTGTATCTTTTATTTTTTTAATTATTATTATTTTAGTGGCGGAAGGGAGTCTATCACCCCCAAAAAACCTATTAAATCAGCTGTTTAGTGATGTAAAGGACCTAGCGTCTATAAAAATTATACTAGCACTGTACATTTTAGTGGTTCAGTTCTTGAGAAAATAACTTTTCAAATCCAAAATAGGGGGCATTGTTGGTTTGGCAATACGCTCAGTGCACCATTACGCATCTCAATGTTCTTTTTGAGGACCACCTCTTCAGATTGGCACTGCTCGCTTGCAGAGAGTGAGCGCTGCCTGAACTCAGTCCGTGTGCCTGCGCATGCTCACTGACACTGCCTGATCCTGGCCGTGCGCGCGTTCTCTCGACCTGGGCTTCTCCCTGTCTCTGTGGCTGCACCTGGAAATGTACCGAGCGAGCAGCTTCAGAGTGGAGACACGCAAAGGAAAATCATGTTCCTAAAACATTTCTTAAAAAATTATGTAAATTTGTTGACTTTAACATTTAATTGTCTCCTAAATTTTGCAGCTTGGAAGCCAGAGGTGCACTCTAGAATCCCATGACGCATGGCGTACTTAGACCACACATGCTTTACACATCGAGTCTGTATTTGGGTTTGGAAGCATAAAAAGTTGTATTTTTTGCCGGTTAGTTGAGCATTTGACCGAGAATAACCCCGACACTTGTACAACAGCTTATCAATGCGTTGGACACTTTGCAATGATCACACCGTGGAAGCAATTACTTATCAGTTACATTTGGAGAATGTTTATCACCTCAACACATAATAACACTGTATATTGAGGTCAGTGGCCCAGAATTACCTGTCTATGGAGTGGATTCTGTTATAATATATTTTAATCAGCCTTTCTGCAGAACTAAGGCCCCTGTACACATCAGGTCAAAATTGGTCAAACCTGTCGAATTCAGTGGGATCTGCTGACCATTGACAACGAGTGCTCGGCCGAGTGTTCCCATGTATGGAGGAGCTGGGAGGGATAGCTGTCGGCCATACGTGCGTTCGGCCAAAAGCTAGTCTTAGGGCCCCCATAGACATTAGATAAAAGTCAGCCAAAGCCATGAATATTGGCAGGATAGGGAAACAGTCTATTGTGTATGGGGTCCTATTAGCTCTCCCCCGATAGATGATGTCAGGGGAGAGAAGGATTCGCCTGTTGTATTTCATTGCCTGATCCTTTTTTCCTCCTTCGCCTCATTGAGGGACACAGGTACTGTGGGTGTATGCTACCGCCATCTGGAGGCTGACACTAGGCAAACAACACAAGGTTAGCTCCTCCCCCGCCGTATACACCCACGCCCCCATTGCGGACGGAAGCCAGTTTTTTGCTTAGTGTCTGTGGAGGCACACGTCTGGTCTTTTTTCTCCAGACTTTTTGTCCATGAAGATTAGACAGGGGCAACGGATCCTATTGAAAGGGTTCGATTTCCCCAAACCATCAACGGGCGAGCACGTGTCGAGTATCGTCTCCACGTATCCTTTCCCGCACCGTGGGACAAATCTGGGCAATTTCCCCAGAATTTTTTATTTTAGTTTGTTTTTTTCTTTTCTTTATTTTTTCTAAGAAGATGAGACAGGGGCAACGGATCCTATTGAAAGGGTCCAATTTCCCCAAACCAACAACGGGCGAGCACGTGCGAGTGTCCCTCCACGTATCCTTTCCCGCGACATGGGACATGATGCCGGACCTAGCCCTGACCACCCCTAGGTAGAGAAACCATGGGCTTTTCAGAGGCACAAGACGGTCCGAGCTGCCCCCCACTGTTCCACCAACGCAAGACGAAGGTGCTGCAAGGAGGCGGACGGTCCCTCTCCTCGGCTGAAGCTGGACGGAGTTAGGGTGCCTGCACCGACCACGATCCCCACACCACCCCCCGCTCCCTGGTTTGTTGTTCGCCCTGAAGGGCCTACCTGGAGTGAAGCAGCCGCATTTAAGGTACGGGCGTGCGGGGGGCTCCTGGGCAGCAGCGGCAGGCAGCGGTGTGCGTCCCCCTAAGGCTCTCCTCGTGCCCATAGTAGGAAGAGTAGCGGCGTTTTTTGCCATCATCACCGCTGCGTCGCCTGGTGGTGGAGAAAAATTTAGCCCCAGTTTTTGGCCAGTGTTAGGCCGCGGCAGAAGTACCGCCCTCGGCGCGCGGCGTCACTTCCGGCGGCCCGCCCCTTGGAGCCTGGGCGGGCGCCGGATAAATCCAGGCCCCTGCTTCAGTGCGGGGTAGGCCGCGACCAGGAAAGAGGTCGGCTTGCCCCACGGAGGTGCAGGAGGTCGTGGCTGCGGCGCGCAGTCGGGGGACACAGGTCAGATGAGTGCAGCTTCGCTGCGGAGACCGCTAAAACATCAAGGGGCCTCCCCTCCCTCGCATTGAAGCAGAGAAAAAAAATTTTTTTGACATATAAAACGCCTGGCAGGCACAATATGAATGTAGAAACTTGGCACACACAGTATATATGATTTCCAGTGAAAAAGTGATCACTTTTCTCTTTCCCCCATGACGGCACCACAGAGAGGGAGGGATCCGCCCTCAGGGACAGGAAAACTACAGATGAAAAAGGCAGTACCTCTCTCCCACACCAGTTGGGGAACCTACAGCACGTACCTGGAGTCGTCGCAGGATCCGGGGACCGATCCAGTCCGGCAATAAGGCAGCGGGGCGCCCTGCCTCGGCTGGATCGAGGCCTTGAACAGGCTCCCCCCCCCGAAGCACCACCATCGGGGTCGGCGGGCCTTGAGGGTGAGTGGGGAAAGGCAGTGAAGACTCTTGGAAGCCTGCCGATCCCAGGAAAAAGGGGAAGGGGAAAAAAAAAAAAGGGGGCCTCCTGCAGTTAGTGACGGCGGTCACTACTGGAGAGCCCAGCCGATCTGATAAGGGGCCGGGCAGGTGGCGGCGGTCACCGAGGACCATACGGCAGAGCCTGCCATACCGGGGCGGAGGTGGGGGCCCATCGAGAGCCACGGACCGGGCGGGCCTCTGCGGCACACAGCGGGGCGGCGGCAGCCACTGGAGCCAGGTGTGCAGCGCCGGGAGGCTGGCGGGACGTGCAGTACACCGGGGGACGCGCGCACACGCGCGCCATGTCTGCTCCCTTAGGGCACGCAGTGCACCGCTGGGTAGTCTCGCGGTACGCATGCGCGAGACTTCTGGCGGGCCGCGGTACTTCCGGGAGCGCGGGGATCCCTGGGAAAAAAAAATAAATTTCTTTTTCCTCTAAGAGTTTAAAAAAGAGGGGAAAAGAGGGGAAAGCGGTCACCATGAGTGGGAAACCACAGAAGGAGACATGGCGGCGGTCCCCGAAGCAGGGACCTCAGCGAACGCAAGAACAGCACCAACAGCGCCAGCGCGACTCAGCGCAGCAGCAGCGGTCACACGAGATCGCGGCGCAGCCAAAGCTCCACCATGGCGGCGCAGCCAGAAGTGGATGCAGCAGTGGAAATAATCCCTACGCCTGAGACGGTATCATTCGTTCCACGGGAGGGTGAGTGATCTCCGTGAATGCTGTCCGCTAAATTGAGACCATTAATTTTTTCTCTTGCAGGGGCGTAAATGCACAACCAAAGCTAAACATGTGGTATGTGCTATATGTACGGAGGAATTACCCCCTAAATGGGAGAAAAAGCTCTGTGTGGCTTGCATAGAGCAGACGATACAGGAAGAATCCCCGGAGTTTGCCCTAGACCTCAGAACTTTTATAAAAACCCAGGTTGAAGACGCCCTTAAGGTCGTCAGGTCCTCAAAAAAGAAACGACGGTCCAGGCATAGATCCCCAGAGTCGAGCACCAGTGAGTCAGAAAAGGAGCTATCCGACTCAAGTGACTCCTCATCCTCCCAATCCTCTTCATCATCATCAGAAGGGGGATGCAGCTGCTTTCCCATTGAGGAGACGGACGCCCTGGTAAAGGCTGTGAGGACAACTATGGGGCTGGTAGACGAACGCCCCAAGAAAACGGCCCAAGACATAATGTTCGGAGGGCTAGAGCAAAAGAAACGGAGGGCTTTCCCGATTAATGAAAAAATCCACTCCCTCATCAAGCGAGAGTGGAAAAAGCCAGACAAAAAAGTCCTCCTAACACCAAAGAGGAAATACCCCTTTGACGACCCAGCCTTCTCCTTTTGGAGCAAAGCTCCTAAGTTAGACGTAGCGGTTGCAAAGGCCTCAAAAAAGTTTGCCCTGCCCTTCGAAGACATGGGCACCCTGAAGGACCCAATGGACAAGAAGGCTGAAACCTTTTTAAAAAATGCTTGGGAAGCAGCAGGAGGGGGGCTAAAGCCAGCCATAGCAGCCACATGTACAGCACGGGCCCTGATGGTATGGCTGGACCATTTAGATTCTCAAATAAAGGAGAAAGTCCCGAGAGAAACAATACAGAAGTCAGTTGCCGTAATGAAGGGAGCAGCAGCGTTTCTGGCAGATGCGTCGGTAGACTCAACCAGACTGGCAGCCAGGACGGCGGGCTTTTCAAATGCCGCAAGACGCGCCTTATGGCTGAAGTGCTGGCCGGGAGATTTGCAGACAAAAACCAAATTGTGCGCAATCCCGTGCGAGGGGGAATTCTTGTTTGGTCCAACAATGGACGACATTTTAGACAAGGCCGGGGACAAGAAAAAATCCTTTCCCGGGCTCCCCAGCCAGGCATACAAACGACCCTTTCGGAGCAAGAGGTTTATGCGACGTAAACCCCCAAAAGGGAACAAAGAAAGTTGGGAGGACAGAAGGAATAAGAGTAAGGGGTTTATGTTTAACAAACCCCCCGACAACAAGAAGCCACAATGAAGGTACTCCCCGGGTCGGAGGAAGATTATCATACTTTCTCCAGGCCTGGGAGAAAATATCCGCAAGTGGTTGGATACTGGACATAATAAAGGAAGGCCTGAGGCTAAAATTCATCTCCCTTCCAAACAACTCTTTCATAATAACCCCTCAAAGGTCGTCACAAGAGCAGCTGGCTCTACAACAAGAAATAACGAACCTAAGGGAGAAAAACGTATTAGAAGAAGTCCCCTACCAAGACAGGGGCAAAGGCTTCTACTCCCCTCTTTTTTCCTTCGCAAAAAGCCAGACGGTTCGTACAGAGTGATCATAAATCTCAAAAGGCTGAACAAATTTCTAGAAATTCAGCACTTCAAAATGGAGACGATAAAATCTTGTATAAAAATGCTTCCCCCAGCTTGCTTCATGGCCGTATTAGACCTGAGGGACGCATATTATCATGTGCCTATTCACAGAGACCACAGGAAATACCTCAGGGTGGCAGTGACGATTCAGGGGGAGGTGAAACACTATCAGTTCAGAGCCCTCCCCTTCGGGCTAGCTATTGCTCCAAGGGTATTTACGAAGGTAATGTCGGAAGTAATGGCCCACATAAGACAGCAAAACATCCTGATAGTCCCATACCTGGATGATCTCTTAATAATAGGGGTTACCTCCCAACACTGCAAACAACAATTGGACATAGTGATGAGGGCCCTACTGAGCCTAGGGTGGATGCTAAACTTGCCCAAGTCCAAACTCATACCAGATCAGGTGCAGGAGTATTTGGGGATAACACTAAATTCAATCGAACAGAAATGTTATCTGCCACAGAGAAAGGTTCAAAAAATGACACAAATGACATCCCAAATGATAACCTCCCCAAACACTACCTTTAAGAAAAGCGATGTCACTGTTAGGATCCATGACAGCCTGCATGCCAGCAGTTCAGTGGGCTCAGAGCTATATGCGGGAGTTACAATGGGAAATACTAGACGCAAACACTTCCCTACATGGGAATTTAGACACGCAGTTAAACATCTCACCAGAGACAAAACATTCCTTGAAGTGGTGGACAAATCCAGCCAACCTAGTCAAGGGGGTTCCTTGGACATTGCCGGCAACAAAGATCCTAACCACAGACGCAAGCCCCTGGGGGTGGGGTGCACATCTAGACAACCAAGTGGCACAGGGGGCCTGGTACCAGGGAAGAGAGTCTGCTTCCTCAAATATGAGGGAGCTGCTGGCAGTAAAACTAGCTCTCAATCATTTTCTGGACTCCCTTCGTTCCCATCACACAAGAGTCTTCTCAGACAACCAGGTAGTGGTGGCATACCTAAACCACCAGGGAGGCACCAGATCTCGACCTCTGATGGAGGTAACAAAATCCATCTTCCAACTGGCAGAGCACAATCTACAATCCTTGACAGCCCTCCACATAAAAGGTGCAGAAAATCAAACGGCGGACTTTTTAAGCAGGACACGTCTAAAACAGGGGGAGTGGGAACTAAGCCAGTTAATCTTCAATCAAATCGTGAAACTCTGGGGCCGGCCACAATTAGACTTATTTGCGAACAGTCAGAACCGGAAGCTGGAAACCTTCTGCTCGATCGATCCCCGGGGGGGCCCAGTAGCCCTAGACGCTTTCACGATACCCTGGGATTATCATCTGGCCTACGCCTTCCCCCCAATATCGCTCATTCCCTTAGTACTGAGGAAAATACGGGAGGACAAGGCAACAGTAGTGGTAATAGCGCCCTTCTGGCCACGGAGAATATGGTTTTCCTGGCTGAGAATGTCCGTGACAGACCCCTGGGTCCTACCAGAAAATCCAGACCTGTTATGCCAGGGTCCAGTTTATCACCCACACATAAAAAACCTACACCTGACAGCTTTGGCTTTTGAGAGGGAGCTCCTACGCAACAGGGGCTTCTCATCAAACTTGGTAACCACGCTACTACAGAGTAGAAAGCCAGTAACCACCAAGGCATATGGCAAAGTGTGGAAAAAATTCATGTCCGTGTCAGGCTCCGACCCAACAGGCGAAATCCCTGTAGATAAAATTCTGGAATTCCTGCAAAGGGGGTTGGAGAAGGGGTTAGCTACCAGCACCTTAAAAGTACAGGTGGCGGCCTTGGGAGCTTTGTATAACCACGATCTAGCTAAAAATAGATTGGTTAAGAGATTCATTAGAGCCTCAAGTAGATCTAGACCGATCTCTCTACATACCACCCCATCCTGGGATCTAAACCTAGTGTTAAATGCTCTAACCAAACCTCCCTTCGAACCCCTAACGGAAATTCCCTTAAAAATATTGTCACTTAAGACCTCCATCCTAGTGGCCTTAACTTCTGCCCGCCGCGTTAGTGACATACAAGCTTTGTCGGCCCACTCACCCTTCACACAAATCCTGGATGATAGGATAATTCTTAGAACTGATCCAGCGTATCTCCCCAAAGTGTCGTCACACTTTCATAGGACTCAGGAAATCTCCCTACCCTCTTTTTGTCCCGATCCCAAAAACAAAACAGAAGCGATGTTACACACTTTAGATGTAAAAAGATGCCTGGTCCAATATTTGACAACCACAAGGGAATTTAGGAAGGATAGGGCTCTGTTTGTCTGTTTTCAGGGTCCTCGGAAGGGGCAGAAGGCATCGAAGTCCACACTAGCGAGGTGGATAAGAGAAGCCATCACCTTATCCTAATCCTCCGGCGGGGCGGCCATCCCAGAGGACATAAGGGCCCATTCAACCAGGGCAGTGGCATCATCCTGGGCAGAGAAGGCCGGCGCTTCAATAGATCAGATATGTAGAGCTGCCACTTGGTCTTCCCCCTCTACATTTTTCAAACATTACCGTCTAGACTTGACCTCCTCTTCAGATCTCACCTTTGGTAAAAGGGTTCTGGAGGCGGTGGTCCTTCCCTAGATGTACAATCTTTGTAATTCTCTCCGTGGTGCCGTCATGGGGGAAAGAGAAAATCGTAGTTACTTACCGATAACGGTATTTCTCTGATCCCATGACAGCACCCGTACATCCCCTCCCTTTCACACACACACAGGTGTGCACGTTAGAGTGAGTTAGTTAACTTAGTACTTAGCCACACGGTGCCTCTATTAAGCTTAAGTTGATTAATTTTGGATTTTTTATAACCATTTGAGTTGCAGCTGAAAGTTCTGTGTAATGCTCTGTAAACCAACTGATGTGGGAGAGAGGTACCGCCTTTTTCATCTGTAGGTTTCCTGTCCCTGAGGGCGGATCCCTCACTCTCCGTGGTGCCGTCATGGGTGGGATCAGAGAAATATCGTTATCGGTAAGTAACTACGATTTTTCACTGGAAATCATATATACTGTGTGTGCCAAGTTTCTATATTCATATGATTACGGACTAGGATCCTACTTGTTGCACCACCACTTTATAGCTGTGCTAAACGGTTTTGTGTTGGCAGGCACAATATGGCCGGGAAAGAGAAGACACACACTTTTCTCTAGGCTGCATGCGCTTCTTGTAGGGCCCCGTTTCCACGAGCGCAGAGCGCCAAAGTGTGCGAGGCCTGCGACTCCGAACGCACCCAGGAGCCCCCCTCGGCAACTGAATCCAGAGAGCCGAATCCTCCGGAATGGGCGCTATCATTGTCCCAGTCTATGGCCTTCCTTACAAAGGCGATCGAGTCCCTTCACGCCCCAAAGGGAGGCAAGGATAGTGGCTCATTTATCTGGGAAGGGTCCTCCACCTCACAGGAACCTTTGGCCTGCAGGGGCCGCTCCCATGCCAGACAGAGGCAAAGGAAACGAACCCGTACGAGGTCTCCCGGCCTATCCGGTGCCTCGGCATCGGGGAGTTAAGCATCACGCTCCCCTTCACCAGCGAGCAGGAGCGGGCAGAGTTTGGATCGTGACTCAGACGAGCCACTTGATCTAGATACCCCGGGATGCCGGGAGACAGTGGACAGCCTCATTGAAGCTGTCAATCAAACCCTGGGGATTGAAGATAATGCTACCATGGCCGCAAGCCATAAGGTAGCCTTTAAGCGGGCCAAGCACCCGCATAGTGTTTGGCACTCACCCAGAATTTGAGGATATAGTGCAGCGCCACAGAGAACGCCCAGACAGGCGCTTCTCGGGCCAAAAGTCTATAGAGGCACTGCCCCGGAACTCTGTAAGAAATGGGCGGAATCCCCAGTGGTGGACCCGCCAGTGTCGCGCCTGGCCTCGGAGTCCGTGTTGTCGGTGCCTAGCGGCTCGTCCATTAAGGACCCCATGGGTCGGCTCATAGAGAGCTTGGCACGATCAGTTTTTGAGGCATCAGGTTCGGCGCTAGCCCCCTCGTTCGCGGCGACGTGGGTAGCCAAGGCCATGATGTCATGTTCAGAGTCTTTGAATAACGCCTTGCAGGATAGAGACCTACCTGCGGAGGTGTCTAAGGTCGCAAGTCAGATTGCTATGGCTGGAGACTACTTAATTAATGCTTCTTTGGATGCGGCTAATTGTGCGGCATTTGCAGCCGCTAACGTGGTAGCCATTAGGAGAGCCCTCTGGTTGATAACTTGGCAAGCCGATTCAATTTCCAAGAAGTCCTTGACTTCCTTGCCCTATCAGGGAGGCCGCCTGTTCGGGGAGAAGTTGGATCGGCTCATCTCCGATGCGACAGGAGGGAAAAGCAGCTTCCTCCTGCAGCAAAAGGCGAAACAGCCTTTTCACCAGGTTCCGACACGTTTTCGAGCCTTTCGCAACACCAGATGGATGGCAGCAGCCAGTTCGGCAGGCCCACCTCGCTCCAACCAGGATAGGGAGCGACAGGTCTCATATAGACCCATTCCGGTGGGAAGGATGCGCGCTCGCCAGGTCGAGAGGAGCCAGGGCCCAGAGACCCTCAGCCAAATGACTCGGAGCCCTTGGTAGGCGACATTATCAGGGTGGGCGGCCGCCTGCTCTTGTTTCGCCATATCTGGGCCGAGGTAGCACACGACTTATGGGTTGTGGAACTGGTGACTTCAGGGTACAAAATAGAGTTCATCATGTACCCTCCAACACGGTTTTTTCTCTCCCGACTTCCCAAGGTGGAGCCCCGGGCGAAAGCGCTGCTAGGGGCCATCAATTCACTCCAAAACAACGGAGTCATTGTCCCCGTACCAGACTACGAAAAAGCTCAGGGTTTTTATTCCAATCTGTTCGCGGTCCCCAAAAAGGACGGGACAGTCAGACCAGTTTTGGACCTGAAGCTCCTAAACAGGTTCATCAGAGTCAAACATTTCAGGATGGAATCTCTCCGTTCTGTTATATCAGCCATGGAGCAGGGAGAGTACTTAGCCTCGATCGACATCCAGGATGCCTACCTGCACGTTCCCATTTTTCCTCCGCATCAAAAGTTTCTTCGGTTCGCCATCAATGGTCGACACTTTCAATTTGCAGCACTCCCATTCGGGATAGCCACCGCACCCAGAGTGTTCACAAAGGTTATGGCAGTCGTGATGGCCGTCTTACACTCGCGGGGCATAGTCGTCATACTTAGACGACCTCTTGGTGAAGGGTCCCTCATTTCGGGCATGCAAGGAGAATGTCAGCATTACACTGGGTACACTCTCCCGCTTAGGTTGGTTGGTCAACAGGAAGAAATCATCTCTGGTCCCAGCTGGGAGGATTGCTTTTCTAGGAATGATCTTCGATACCTCCCAAGGGTTGGTAATTCTCCCTCAAAACAAAGCCCTGGCGCTCTGGCAAGGAGTCCAGAAGCTCCAGCAGCCGGTCCCTCACACCATTCAGTTTGGGATGAGGATACTAGGGAAGATGGTGGCAGCAATGGAAGCTATTCCGTTTGCCCAATTTCATCTTCGACCCCTACAGCACGCTCTCTTGTCAGCATGGGACAAGAACCTGTTCACCCTCGATCAGCGGTGCCGGCTATCCTCTCAGGTCAGGCAATCACTAGAGTGGTGGACGACCAGATCCTCCCTTCTTCAGGGGAAACCGTTTCCCCCAGACCACTGACTAGTGGTCACGACTGACGCCAGTCTCCTCGGCTGGGGAGCAGTTTTTCGCCACCACACGGCCCAGGGCCAGTGGTCGCAGCAGGAAGCTCGTCTCCCGATCAACTTGTTGGAAATATGAGCGATCTGGCAGGCGCTGCAGCATTTCTAGCACCTCCTAGCAGGACGGCCCATTCGGATACAGTCAGACAACGCCACGGCGGTGGCTTATGTAAATCATCAAGGGGGCACGCGCAGCAGGGCAACCATGCGCAAGATAGCACATGTGCTTCATTGGGCCGAGAAGAACCAGTCGGTAATTTCGGCAGTCTACATCCCAGGCATAGAAAATTGGGCAGCGGACTTCCTCAGCCGACTAAGAGGTCATGGCTGGGGAATGGGCCCTGCACCCCGAGGTCTTCCAGCAAATTTGCCAACGGTGGGGAACACCGGATGTGGATCTGATGGCGTCCAGAATGAATGCTAAGGTGCCTGTGTTCGTCGCTCGGTCACGAGACCCACGAGCGTTCGGGGTGGATGCGTTGGTCCTACCATGGAACCAGTTTCGCCTTCCATACCTGTTTCCCCCGTTGCCATTGCTTCCGAGGGTCGTCAGGAAGATCAAAGCAGAGGGGGTTCCAGCAATTCTGCTGGCACCAGACTGGCCCCGACGGGCATGGTACGCAGATCTTGTGCGGCTGCTCACCAACGTCCCATGGCGACTGCCAGAGCGCCCAAATCTACTGCACCAGGGACCGATCTTCCACCCGAACTCGGGCCCCGTGTTTGACGGCATGGCCGTTGAATCTTGGATTCTAACGCAAGCAGGGTTTGAGTGTAAAGTGGTCGCTACAATGGTTAGCGCCAGGAAACCGACCTCGGCGAAAATCTACCACCACACCTGGAGAGTTTTCTTCACTTGGTGTCGAGAGCGGGGTTGTTCGCCCCTGACATTCTCTATTCCTAATATCTTGGCCTTTCTTCAGTCAGGCCTAGACTCGGGGCTGGCCCCGAGCTCTCTTAGGAGACAGATATCGGCGTTGTCCGTCCTTTTCCAGCGGAAGATTGCTACTAATATGCAGGTGAAGACTTTCATCCAGGGAGTCTCTCATTTAGTACCTCCCTTTAAGGCGCCAATCGGTACCTGGGACCTTAACCTGGTCCTGAGTGTCCTGCAAGAAGCTCCTTTTGAGGCGCTACAGGATATTTCTTTATCATTCCTCTCTTGGAAGGTGGTATTTTCGGTAGCCATTACCTCTGTGAGGCGAGTGTCGGAGTTGGCGGCTCTGTCTTGCCGAGCACCTTTTCTCGCTTTCCACAAGGATAAGGTGGTGCTTAGACCAGCTCCCCCCTTTCTTCCAAAGGTGGTGTCCTCTTTTCACATCAATGAGGATATTGTCTTGCCTTCGTTCTGTCCGGCACCGGTGCATCGCGTGGAGAAAGCTCTTCACACCTTAGACCTGGTGAGAGCACTCAGGAGGTACGTGTCGCGGACGGCACCTTTTCGCCAGACGGATACGCTGTTCGTGCTCCCTGAGGGGCGCAGGAGGGGACTCGCGGCCTCAAATGCGACCATAGCCAGATGGATCCGTTTATCTATTCAGGAGGCCTATCGCATTAGAGGTGCGCCAGTTCCATCAGGGATCAAATCGCACTCTACTCGGGCAATGGGCGGCGCTTCGGCATCAGGCCTCGGCGGAACAGGTATGCAAGGCAGCGACCTGGTCCAGCCTGCACACATTTACTAAACATTACAGTATCCATACTCAGGCTTCGGCGGATGTGAGCCTGGGTAGAAAGATTCTCCAAGCAGCAGTGGCGCACCTTTGAACAAAGAGGTGCATGCAGCTTGGATCGGTGAGTCAATCTCCCACCCAGGGACTGCTTTAGGACGTCCCACAGTACCTGTGTCCCCTAATGAGGCGAAGGAGAAACATGGATTTTTGTGAGTACTCACCGTAAAATCCTTTTCTCCGAGACGCTCATTGGGGGACACAGCACCCACCCTATTAGCCAAGTTGGCTCTAGTTTAATTAATGTGTATTTCTTTTGTGAATATCAGGGTGGTGTTTTTCTTTGCCAGACATATTGTTTTCTGCATTAAGGCTGATTGTTATTGTTCTACTGCTTTTGCATTAAACTGGCTTCCGCCCGCAATCGGGGCGAGAGTTTATACGGCGGGGGAGGAGCTAACTTTGTGTTGTTTGCCTAGTGTCAGCCTCCAGATGGCGGTAGCATACACCCACAGTACCTGTGTCCCCCAATGAGCGTATCGGAGAAAAGGATTTTACAGTGAGTACTCACAAAAATCCATGTTTTTTCGGGGCAGAGATAGGCCGCTGTCAGACTCCGCTATCATAAAGAGCACAGGGGCACTCAGCCGAGCCCAGGAGCCAAACGCTCCTGTCGAGGGGACATAGCTAGAGGATGAATGATCGTTTGGCCGACAGCTGTCTAATGTGTACAGGCACCTATGAAGAACAGCCATTGGAGGCTCCTCAACAGGATCTGTCATAAATGTTGAGTCCCCAATCTCCATTCCTACTGAAGACCAAATAGATATTATACTAAAATTTACTGGTACTTCCAATAAATATTTGCAAAAACCGAAGGAACAATGGAAGCTCAATTACCATAAAAAATGGATTTTTATTTAGTATATGCAACAATGCAAATTTTATATAGTTTCATCATAAAAGACAAATTTTATTTATTAAATGCAACAATGCCGATTAAAAGCGGGTAACACCAATACAACAAAATTGCTGCACAAATATCCTATGGTATAGATAGATGATGCATTCCCTGCATAGATGTATGCCCAGAAATGAAAAAAAGTTGTTCTTGATAGAGAGTGCAAAAAAGGTTATTTTACCAAAAATGTTCAAAAGACTAGCCTACATGACCAAATCCTTATAAAATGTTTATAAAATGTTTTAAATTACTTGCACAGAGTAACTTAACACCGTAGGTCTCAGTTCAGGCACTCCCAGCAATCACGAGTAAGGGGGGCCTGAGTTTCCTGAATGCACACCCCCCACTTCATTTAAAGACTGGAGGATTGGCACAGATAGTTAAGCTCTGTTCTCGGTTGCCTCTGTCAGTTTCATAGATTATATGTAAAGTGGCAGCGCACGTTTGCGTCCTATTCCATTCAAGGGGGGATCCTGTTACTGTGATCGGTTGACTGCGGGCATCAGCTCATCAACTATCCTTCAGATAATTGCAATCTTGGTAAACTCCTTTAACACCTTCCTGACATCTGTTGAATATATAGTGAATCTCTGGTGCATGTGTATAGAGTGGGCTTGGGAGTTGAGCCTGCTGCATACAAGTCAGGTGGTGGCTGTGTTATACAGATTGCACCTGCTTCTGCCAGCAGCGATCAGAGCTAGCTCAAAACACTGCTGTATAAAAGCCAGCCTCTGACAGCATCACCTAAGTATTGCAATCCGAGACGGGTCACCACTACCGCTGTGACGCTATGACCAGTGAAGGCCCCAATTGCCGGCATCTTTGTACTGCTTTGAGTGGCTGGAATTAATAGATCATTTTACTGTATACTGCAATACTTCAGTATATATTGTAAGGTAAGACAATTGGAGGTTAAATTCCTCTAAGGTAATTAAAAAAATAAAGTAAAAAATGAATAAAAAAAAATTTTTTTTTAACTATTAAAACAAAAAATATAAAACTAAAATGATAAGAGTTGAAATCAGTCCATTTTCTTCCCCAGTACAAAAATTTAAAAAAATAAAATCAGAGAAATAAACACTTTGTATCGTCACATCCACAAAAATCCTATCTATGAAAATACCAAAATGATGAAGCTATAAAGAAACAAATAATTGCAATGTCAGAATTGCTGTTCTTGGACACTGCACATCACCCCCACCCCCCAGAAAATGGAAAAAAAAAGTGATCCAACTAGACATGCATGGTTTTGTCTGCTACAGTTAAACTGAGTGAGGCCGTGCACGTCTAGTCGGAATATGGCCAGAATCGTGCATATTGCATGCATGTGGTCACATGACCGCCTAGTCTCGCGACGGCACCTGAAAGCTGTACATTTTACGATAAAATGAATGCTGTCGTTCAAAATTACAACTCATCCAGCATTAAACAAGTCCTCATATGGCCATATCATTATAAAAGTTAAAAAAAAAAGTTATGGATTTTGAAAGGGAAGGAAAAAAAGTAAAAGTAAAAAAAAACAAAACTAAAAAAACATTCCGCTCATGATGGGGTTAATAGCCATAAAGTGCCCCTCTACAGGTACCGAGGTACTTTCCTTGAGCTCTGCCTCTTGGGCAAAAGTCGTATATTGGCGGTAGATGTTACATCTCACTGGTAATTCCCGGGGTTGCTGCCCTTTGCTCTGTCCTGGCTGCTCTTCCAGACATCTCTGGAGCTTGGCACTCCTTATACCTATTCTTGGGTTTCATGCTGATATGTCATTCTGGGCTTGAATATTGTACAATTACTGTATCTTATCACAGTGAGATATGACTATCTTCAGCGGTGAACTACTGCTGTCCTTTACCGAGATCCCCGTTAACCTCAGTAATATGTGAAGAGTGAAAATCCATTTTTCATGTCTTTTTAAAGGGGCAGTGACCATAGAAATTGTCAAATGAAGTAAACCAAAGATAAATGAACCCACAGTGATTGTCAGTCTGTGGGATTTTATTAATATTCCTGAAACAAACTGAATTGTAGGAATATTGCAGAAAACTTGGGGCTGCCCGCTATTAAAAACTAGAGCTGAGCCTTCTGTGGCCACTAAACGAGACCTCTGCAAACCTCCTACATGCTGGAGTCCATGGCTCCTCTTTTGACCAACTTGGTGCCACATCACTATTGTGTGACATGGCACCAGGACAGCTAATCGGAGAGGAGCTACATATGTCGACAGGTAGGAGACGGATCACAGGGCTCTCATCCAATGGTCACGGAATACTGACCTGTCCGCTCGACCACGGTCCTGCAAATTTATTTGCTTACATCTATTGGAAAGGTTTTAAAAATGGGATAAAGGCAGTTCTAAAATAATATAGGAAAACATGTTCACCTACTGGACCCCCACCATTCCTCTGTATTGGTACTTGTGTACTCTGCCGCCATCTTCACCTTCCATCTGGGGCGGTCTGGTGACCGGTGAAGCCAAACATTGTCTTCTGTTTTTCAGCAGCGATCATCCATATGAGACAGAAGAAACTGCCTCCTGAGTCTTTCTTTATTTTGAATCAGACATAACATGACCACTGCAGCTGACCGCAGCCACTGATTGGCTGCAGCAGTCACCTGACACTCCCACCTGAAGCAGAAGCCAAGAGAGCAATAGGACAACAGTAGCGGTAGTGAGGATCAGCATGGGTCCAACAGGTTAATTTTTTTTTTATGTTAACACCTCCATGAGTCCATATTTGAAACCCTTTTAGTGGACAACCCCTTTAAGTTCCTTCTAGTTTCTTTTATGTTTGGCTGGCAGAATGTTGGTGGTGCAGCTTATTCCTAAGTCTTCTATTGTAGAAAAATCCGCAAGGAAGGCGTCTACCTGTAGTTGGTGGTCCTTTTAGAAAAAAAACTGTTCCTTTAAGAGAATAAAGTATATGGATTATGCCTTACCCTGTGTATAGGTGATGACGTGCTGATTAATGTGGGTCTGACTGTTATCCTCCAACCCTGAGAATGGGTCTCTGCGGAGCCCCATCTGAATGGAGCGTCAATTGGCCTTTTGCACCACCGCTCCATTCATTCTCTATGGGACTGCCAGAAATAGGTGAGCGTGTGCTATCTCATAAACCATGAATGGAGCGGTGGCGCATATGTCCATTCACCACTCCACCATTCAGATGGGGCTCTGCAGAGCTCTATTCCAGGGACTGGATGATATCCCAGCACTCGGACCCCCCCACTGATCAGCAATATCACCCATCCGATGGATAGGTGAACATTTTTAAAGACGAGGATAACAATTTCAATATCGATTAAGATGTTTATTGCTTTTCCTGACTGTAAAGCGCTGTTAAATATGTTAGTGAAATACTTGTTTAGTGAACTCCGGATACAATATTATTTTACTATTTTGTAGGAACTAGAGCAGTACAAAAGGAATGCTGACAAGTCATGGAAATCGATGAGTCTCGGACTTCACCCACGATAAATTAAATTATTTTTTATTTATTACATTCAGGTTATTTTTTTATATAAATGTGTGATTAAATAAAAAATTGTATGTTTTACATGTAAATACAATAAAAATACTATATACAGCGTAATGATTATGTTGCTTTGTCGAATACCCATTGAGTTTTAATAGGAACCCATCCTTCGAGGGAACCTGGACTGTCCCCAAAAGCTGTTAAATTGCAGATATGGGGTTAATCTGTAGGTTAATAGTATTAAAATGGTAATTCTGTACAGGTGCGCTAGTGAGCGAACTGTCAATCAATGTGCCGGGGCGTGGTTACAGCTGCCGCTCACTGTATTCTGAGCAGTGACTGAAGCCACACCTCTATGACTGAAAGCCGGCGGCTCCAGGGAGGAATAAAATACATTTTCCCCCACAGCCGTGCTTTCAGTTGGGTCTCCAGTCATCATTGTAGGTAATTGTAATCTGCAGGTTCATAGCGTTTTGGGACCTGACAGGTTCCCTTTAAAGGGAATATATCACTGTATTTTGTTCGGTACATAATTATCAGGGCAGCTATGTTGGCTGAGACCTTTTCATACAATAAAGATGGCTGTTGATTCTGCCTCCGAGTGTACACAGCACAAGCTGAAAAGTGATCTGTGGAAAACATGGAGTGTCTGCTTTTTATATAGTTATTGGCATGTAAAAAAAAAAAAATTATTTTAATGCAAGAATTTACCTGTTTCTGATTGCATGATCTGTCTTACTTTGGAAAGTGCACATGATGGTTTGCCACAAAGTGAAATATCAGTGCTGTAAAAGTTTCTCCTGGGATAGCAGCACATTGTAGAATTTGACCAAAGCTTATTTTTTATACTCCGTGATTCAGTTTTTCTTTCTGTATGGCACAAACATTAAATCACACCTTTATTTATCAGGTGAATTTAAAATGTAATTGTTTTTTCAGGAAACGTTTCAGAATAAGCTGTTATGTGTACATGAGGAAATAAAAGATTTGATCCAGTAAAAAATGTTTTGGTTTTTTTTTCTAGTCACTAAAAGTCTACCTGAAATGTCCATCTTCTAAAATATCGTTTTTAGGCCGGTGATCTGTGCAGATTTAATTTTTTTTAATAGATAATTTTTTATTGCTATAGCTCCACATTCAATATCACTATCAGTCCTGACCGCTCCATTTCTAACTTTTGGTTTGAAACAGGAGAGAATGTTCTGTTTGACACGTGACCAATGTGTGTTAAGGAGGCTGGCTGACTGGCTTATTTCAGTACCTAAGCCAGCCCCGTTCTCTGTCTACGCATTGGTCAGAGACTTGTGGTCAGTGCATGACAACTCTGCTTGGGATTCGTTTGCTGGGCACAGACGTTACCTGCGGCCTAGAACAACATAGGTGGATGAAAAAAAAAAATGGTGTGGGGGCACATACATCACAATTGTCATTTTGCCTCATAAATAATACTTTTACTTTATGTATTGAAGTAGGATAAAAGTAAAATAAATTTTTTTATAAATACTTTGAAATTTACAACATTAGTGGCGCATTTGATGAGTATCAATAATAATAAAAAAACACAATTATCTGTTTGTACACATGCCCCTACACATGCCCACAAACTGTACATTTCACTACAAATTGTTGTAATGTTTTCCGCCTGTACAAGCCACACACCCAAACCTGATATGGTAAAACCACATTTGGATTTCAGACCCACAGCATAAACTACTATATATATGGCCTCCCTACCAGAGGGCACATTGTTATGTCACACCGTGTAGGAGATATTGGTTGCCTGCCATGAAGAAAACCGATCACGAGGAATGTAGGATCCCTGGTAGGTTAGACTTTTAAGGCCATGTAACCATAGACCACCCCAGCGGGCTCTTTCCCAGCGCCTCGGTAATTGACATCTCTTGCCCTCATGTATACATGAGAGACAGTGACGTAACTAGAGGTTGATCAATCCCAGTCCAATATTTGGACCTGTGACCCCACCTGCTCAGATGTATAGGCTCTTGTAGCGTTTTAGACACTAGGACATATGTGTTCGTCCCCCCATATAAAGATGTACCCCTTCCTGGTATAATATCACCCATCCTGACTCCTTTTTGGTATAATGTTCCTGTGGCGCCCCCACGAGTACGGTCGCCACAGTGGCATTACTTCCCTCCTGGGGAGTGTGATGTCATGCTTGGAAGCAATGGAATGCTCTATCAGGTAATTCCAGCGCACAGCACGGTTCCTATTCTGGGCCAGCAGAGGGAGCTCTGAGCCAAACTGCTGAGGAGCTGCTCTCTGTGGTCAGGAAGAAGTTAGTTCGTGCAGAGAGAGGGAAGAGTGTGGATGTGTGGAGGCGAGCTGGGGATTGAGCAGGAGTCAAGCTCACCCCTAAGCTGAAGCGCATTGACCGAACCCCGACGTCCGAGGCTGTGTGGATACTAAAGGTCCCACAGCAGAAACCGGAGGAACAAGAGGCTGTAAATGCTCTGTTCCCACCTAAGACTCGAGGACACAGCAGCAACGTGTGTGAGCCAGAGAGAGAAGGCTACAGCTGCCTGCCATATGAGTGGAGTTCTAAGTGAGGGCAAGCAAGAGGAACTTGAGTGTAATCCATAACTACAAGTACTTCAGATTAGCTCTAGAAATGAGACTACACAACCCATCTGCATAGAGAGATTCCCAAGTTGCTTCCAGGCTGACCAACTCCTGTACCATCTGTGATCTGAATCCTGGACTGTACCTTCAGTAAAAGGTAAAAGAAACTGCACTCTGTTGTGTTCTTTGAATCCTTCCTGCTACCCCTTCAGCACTGCTACATCTGTGTCTAAACACTACATCCTCTACCTTAACATCTACTACTACTTCCCTGGGACTACAGCTCTGCCTGTGGAGAGCTTTACTAACTGCTGTATCATGCCATCTGTCCCAGAGGATCTGCACTGCAGCACTGGTCACCTCCCTTCTGACCAGAAACCAAAGGTGGCGTCATGAATTATCTACCTATAAACTTTATTCAGGTTCATTCCACCTATTTTACATGGACACCCAGGGCCACGGACCGGGTCACTGCCACCGTGACCTATCCCTTTAAGACACCGGCCCGGTACCGAGTAACCCCACAGCCCTGGTGGTGCTCCATACATAATAATGTCCTCCATTTTGGCCCCTTCCAATAATAATATCCCCCATCCTGGCCCCTTCCTATAATAATGTCCTCCATTCTTGCCCCTTCCTATAATAATATCCCCTATCCTGGCCCCTTTTTGGTATAATGTCCCCCATCCTATCCCCTCTTGCTATAATAATGTTCCCCATCTTGGCACCTTTCTGGTATAATGTTCCCCATCCTGAGCCTCCCAACTGCTGAATTTCAACAACTTATCCTTTTGTTCGGCGAAGCTTCTGGTATTAGAGTCTTGCAGCTGTTCTCTCTAAAAGAATCCAGGAGCGCTAGGCCAAGTATGGGGGACTCGAGAGAGATAGCTATGAACAGGTTAATCGTTTGGCAGACAGCTCACTAATGTTTATTTAGGGACTTTATTGTAAGAATATTTGCAATGAAATGTCATAGTTGAATGAATTATCAATAAATTCACAATTTCCCTTTTAATAATCGCCGTTCCAGCTGAGAAATGGTTCCCTTCATTGTCCATGTGAAGTCTTGGGTTATGAAATGGATCCAAAATGTTCAAGAGCGCCAATCTGAGCTAAGATTTCTGAATTTATAACTTAACACTTTGATCAGACATTTACTACGTGATTTAATTTGCATTGTTTGTTATTCACTTTCTGGCGTTGATAGAAAAAAATAAAAAAATCGATTCCAATAATTGGAGTCTACTCACTAGAATGGGGTCCGAATGGCTCAAGATTAAGTTGAAGGATGGCTGTTTTTAGGAACACGAAATGTAAAAAAATGGTCAAAATGTGAAAGAAAATATCCAGGAAAAAAAGTATCTTCCCTCTGGGAGAACTACCCCTCATCTCATCTTCAAAACAGCCAAACATGGCTATTAGGCAATTTGCTGCAGCAGGGGCCTCTCCCTCTGCCTCTACCCTGGCTGCAGCAAGGGCCTCTCTGCCCTGGCTACAGCAGGGGCCTCTCCCTCTGCCCTGGCTGCAGCAGGAGCTTCTCCCTCTGCCCTGGCTGCAGCAGGAGCCTCTCCCTCTGCCCGGGCTGCAGCAACGGCCTCTCCCTCTGCCCTGGCTACAGCAGGAGACTCTCCCTCTGCTCTGGCTGCAGTAGGAGCTTCTCCCTCTGCCCTGGCTGCAGCAGGAGCCTCTCCCTCTGCCCGGGCTGCAGCAATGGCCTCTGCCCTGGCTACAGCAGGAACTTCTCCCTCTGCCCTGGTTGCAGCAGGAGCCTCTCCCTCTGCCTGGGCTCCAGCAGGGGCTTCTCCCTCTGCCTTGGCTGCAGCAGGAGCTTCTCCCTCTGCCCTGGCTGCAGCAGGAGACTCTGCCCTGGATGTAGCAGGAGACTCTCCCTCTGCCCTGGCTGCAGTAGGCGGGCGGGAAAACTAAACCCTATGCTTTTAAAAATCAGAGATTTGTAGACCGTTACCCTGTGTACTCTACAGGAATTCTATAAAACAATTTAGGGATCATTTGGAACATCCTGCTGATATCCAAATTTATGTGTCAATCTTTTGTTCACTTTTGTCACTCATTTCTAGATTCAGAGTTCCTTTATTAATATTAGCAGCAGTAATGAAATGTAGCTCGATCACAATCCCAGCGATTTTCCCACAGAGGCCTATCTACGAACCAAAATGTCTCTTATTTTGAAACTTATTATGCAGCCAATGACCATCGCAGGAACGAAGGCGTAGAGCATGAGAAAGTCGAATGTGATTCTGGAAGCAGCTCCCGGGTAAGTGTTCTCAATGAAATCGTTGCCATTAGTGAACGGACAGTGACTGTTGGGTTCTGTATTGTTTGCACCCCCTGTGGAATAGAAATATTACGGAATAATAACTGATAAATGTTTTTCAATAGATCACTGCAGTCAATGTGTCCTGAAATTGTAAAGTATCTAATTAACAGTTGATCTTTTTTTTTGCTGTAAATTAAACACTATATGGACAAAAGTATTGGGTCACACGTATTAATAATTGATTTTAGGTTTTTCACTCTCAGTCCCATTGCCCCCGATGTATAATATGTGGCCCATCTCCATGCCGTTTGCCTATACTAACGTGGGACAGAATGTAAAGAGCTCACATATACCAACGCAGTCCTGTAATAGGAGCAATTGGTGTAACAAAAGGTCATGACATGTCTTTCCTCCTAAATCTTCCCCCATCACCTCTGAGCGATATTATTGAGAAGTTGAAGGAACCGCAGCAACTCGGCCACGAAGTGGAGGCCATGTAAAGTCACCAAGTTCTAAGGGGCAGAGACCAGAAAAGTCAGCAACGCTCTACTGACTCCATAACTGCCGGATCCAAACCTCCTCTGGTATTAACATCAGTACAAACTCTGTGCCCAGCTGAAAACTTTATGAGGAGCTGTATGCAGCCTTACATCACTAAGTACAATGCCAAGTAGTGATGTAGTGGTGTAATGTCACCATCGCTGGATTTCTTTATCAGGCATTTGATAGATGAGTTTGGTCTTGGTGAATGCCAGGAAAATGTTACCTGCCTGACGGCATTATGCCAGCTGACGGAGGAGGGATAATACCATGGGATCATTTCTCAAGGGTCGGTCACAGCCCCTTTTTTCCGGTGAAGGTAAATAATAATACTTCAACCTACAGAGACTTTTTTTTTACAATTATATCTTACAACTTTGTGGAAACAGTTTGGGCAAGACCCTTTTTTTTGTTCCCCATGACTGTGCCCAATGCACAAGGTTTAGAAAGACATGGTTGGGGGAGTTTGGTGTCGAAGGACATGACCGGCCAGGCAGAGCTCTGATCTCAACCCCATCCAACACCGTGGGATAAACTAGAATGGAGATTATCCTCCAACATCAGTGTTTGGCCTTGCAAGTGCTCTTCTGGATGAATGAGCACAAATTCTCAGTCCAAAATCTTATAGACAACCTTCCCAGAAGAATGAGAGCTGTTATAGGAGGGCGACTCCATATTACTATCTAGGGATTTAGGATGGGATGTAATAAAAGCTCCCATAGGTTCAATGTGGGGGTGTCACAATAGATTTGTCTATAGAGTGTAAGCAACATTATGTCCAACATATTCTGGACATTATTACTATAGAAAGCAAAATGGCTCCCTGTTGATGGTGAAACATCAGTCCGCCATCAGAACCCTCATCCTCATAGTCTTTCCATCTCTATAAGGAAAGTGACTGACCTGAGAGATTCAGTCTACATAATACACACATTTATTTCATATCTCTTGATTCATATATTTAGTATCAATAATAACCTATACGATTAACTATAACTCACCGCAAGTGAACTCCAAGTCTTGGAACTCATTCACCACCATAAGTTCACATGAATATCTCTGGTAGGTGATATAGCTTAGAAGCTGGAACACCCGAGGCATCTCTTGTAAACTCCTGAAATAAATATATACAGTAAGGATTTTCTCTTCATTTTGGGTATTAACCCCTTCGCACCACAGTCTGTATTGGCGTTTCTGACCGGGCCCAATTTTTCAAATCTGATACATGTCACTTTATGTGGTAATTACTCTGGAAGGCTTCTGCATATCCCAGTGATACTGAGAATGGTTTTTCATGACACATTTTACTTTATGTTAGTAATAAATTTAGGTTATTATGAGTACAAGGGCCAGCTTTCTTCTGAGACCGCACTGTCCATCGTCAGAGAGGAAGGTGGGGGTATGAAAATTTAGAAGACTGAATGGTTCACTGAAGCTGCTCAGCCATGCCAAGGGTGCACCCTGCATCCTAATTAGCATCCGAGAAGACTGTTTATTGCACAGCAGAGGGACTGATCTGTACAATAAAGATATGACTTGTATACATGCTAAGTCCCCAATATGACTGTGTGCTTAGATTAAATTGTCTTTTGGGGGTGACAGACTCCCTTTAAATGTTTAGCAGCAATTTCTCATTTTTTCAAGGATGTTTCCAAAATTTATTTAATTTAGAAGTAACTGAGGGACGTACAGTGGTGAAAAGAATTATTGGATGCACTGCTGATTTTGCAACTTTTTCCACCTATAAAGAATGGGGAGGTCTGTAATTGTTATCTTAGGTAAACTTCAACTGTGAGACACAGAATCTTAAAAAAAATCCAGAAAATCATTGTATGATTTTTACATAATTAATTTGCATTTTATTGCATGAATTAAGTATTTGACACAATAGAAAAATAGAACTTGATATATATGGATATATGGTACAGAAACTTTTGTTTGCAATTACATACGTTTCCTGTAGCTCTTGACTAAGTTTGCATACACTGCAGCAGGGATTTTGGCCCACTCCTCCATATAGATCTTCTCCAGATCTTTCAGGTTTCAGGGCTGTTGCTGGGCAACATTGAGTTTCAGCTCCCTCCAAAGATTTTCTTTTGGGTTCAGGTCTGGAGACTGGCTAGGCCACTCCAGGACTTGAAATTCTTCTTACTGAGCCACTCCTTCATTGCCCTGGTAGTATGTTTCAGTTCATCGTCATGCTGGAAGACCCAACCATGACCCATCTTTAGTGCTCTTACTGAGGGAAGGAGGTTGTTCTCCAAAATCCCGTGATACATGACCCCATGCATCCTCCCTTCAATACGGTGAAGTTGTCATGCCCCCTTTGCAGACAAGTACCCCCAAAGTATGATGTTTCCCCACCATGCTTCATAGTTGGAACGGTGTTCTTGGGGCTGTACATATTCGTCTTCTTCCTCAAAATATAGCTAGTGGAGTTGATACCTAAAAGTTCTGTTTTTGTCTCATCTGACCACATGACCTTCTCCCAAGCCTCCTCTGGATCGTCCAGATGGTCATTGGCAAACTGCAAACGGACCTGGACATGTGCTGGCATGAGCAGGGGGACCTTGTGTGCCCTGCATGATTTTAATCCTTGACAGCGTAATGTGTTACGAACGGTAATGTTTGTGGTCCCAGCTCTCTTCAGGTCATTGACCAGGTCCTCCTGTGTAGTTCTGGGCTGATTCCTGACCTCTCACAGAATCATCCTTCCCCACGAGGTGAGATCTTGCAAGGAGCCCAAGACTGAGCAAGATTGACAGTCATCTTGTGCTTCTTCCATTTTCTAATAATTGTACCAACAGTTGCCTTCTCACCAAGCATCTTGTCTATTGTCCTGCAGCCCATCCCAACCTTTTGAAGGTCAACTATTTTGTTCCTAGTGTCCTTAGACAGCTCTTTCGTCTTGGCCATGGTGGAGAGGTTGGAGTGTGATTGATTGAGTGTGTGGACCGGTGTCTTTTATACTAGTAACAAGTTCAAGCAAGTGCAATTAATCCATGTAATGAGTGCAGAGTAGGAGGGCTTCTTAAAGAAAAACTTAACAGGTCTATGAGAGCCAGAATTCTTGCTGGTTGGTAGGTGATCAAATACTTATTTCATGCTATAAAATGCAATTTAGTTATTTAAAAATCACACAATGTGATTTTCTGTTTTTTATTTTTAGATTCTCTCAGAGTTGAAGTGTACCTATGATAAAAATTACAGTCCTCTCCATTCTTTGTAGGTGGAAAAACTTGCAAAATCGGCAGTGTATAAAATACTTGTTTTCTCCACTGTAAATGGCAAAACTGTGAGCTTGGATTTATTAAACTGTTGAAGTGCATAAGTCTCTTGTTCTGGCTATCAGTGGGGTCTCAGTTATGAGATCAACACCGATCTAAAAATGATCACCAATTCTAAGTGATCATTTTTGTAGGCTGCAGTACTGCTTTAATTGACTTGGTAAAAAATATAATGCCATAACGTGGCAGTAGAATTTCACCTTAATAGTCCTGATCCCACAAGGATCCCAGCAATGTTCAGCAAAGCTACTCCAGCATTGACAATATTAGGATTGTCCACGATTCCAAGGACGGCAAGAGCTAGGAATTCACCCATCAGATGTGGAGCAAAAGCTGCACCCAGAAAAACTCCGAACCTCACGATCTCTGGATTTAGTCCTACTACCCTGCAGTACGAGCATAAAGTCAGACGAGGATATGTAAGTTATATGCTTCAGATTTAATGTTTATGTAGAAGGTATGGGGAAAAAAAAAACAAACAACTTACCAATAAATGAAAGCTCCAAATATGGCAATGCTGAGGAAGCTGAATGGAAGGACGTGGAAAACGTAAGCCAGAAGCATTTGCCACTTCTGGTATAAACCATCCTTGCTCTCCTGGTCGCTGATTGCACGTAGAGCTGGGACTGTACAAATGACAGAGACACATTTACTGATTATTTTAAATGGGATTCTGGAAGGAAAACACAATAATGGCTTGTCCAAATCCTCCTGGGACCCCAACTGATTCACCTGATTGATTTGGGCTGAGCTGCAGTACCGTTGGGTCGTGCTGCAGTGCCTCCATAACATTGAAGCTATCACAGTGATTTGAGCTCCACAGCACCTTCGTTCTCGTGATCAATGAGGGTCCTAGAGTCAGACCCCCACCTTTCATATATGCTGATGGCCTTTTCTAGGGAACAGCCATCTGTGTTTTCTTTTAAACTCCCATCAAGCTTCATACACAAGGAAACAGCATTGTACTTATAGGCTGTTGAAGTGTAACCGCTTATAAACCCATACATGCCGAGTATCCCAATTTACCTTGGACAATTGTTGCCAAAGGAGTGTCTCTTATGCTAACCCTGCCCCAGAGTGAATGTTTTTTTTCGGTGGGGGGTGGACTTTGTGGTCGAGCTTAAAGGTGTTTGACATTGAAAACAAGTGAACATGATAATCATGTGGGTCCGACCACTGGGGCCCACACCAATCAGCAGAATTGGGAACATTAACCCCAGTTTGAATGGAGCCACAGTGCCCATACTCAACCAACGCCCTATTAATTTCATATGGAGCTGCCGAGCGCTGCGCTCGCCTTCTTCCGACAGCCCTATAGAGAATGAATATAGAGGCGGTCAGGCATCTGCATGGCTGCTCTTTTCTAACGGGGAAAGATGGGTTCCATTCTACCAATCAGTGTGGGTCCTAGCGGTCAGACCCCCTCCGATCAATATTATATCATGATAACTTGTTTTCACTGGACAACTTCTTAACATGACACCATTTTATATATTAAAGGGGTTGTCCATTACTCTTATTTTAATAAATCCCCATTATAATATCAGTAGTGGCTGTGCCAAGAACTGTAACCCATCTCCTATTCAACTGACTAGGATCTGAGCTGCAGTTTTCAGCAACAGGCATAAAGGGCAGTGCTGCTCCACTCTGGAAACCCTTTACATTCTGCCGTCACTGGAGTCAATACCACCTGATTGTAGCATTTCCAGGTGTAGGACTCCCACTGATCTGATACTGGTGATCTCTCTGAAGGATTGCGTCATCAATATCAAGGTACATGACAACCCCTTTAAAATGTTAGGTTGTAGTTTTACTTGCTTACTAAGTGTAAAATATTAGCGACTCACATAATGCGACTGCATTAAGCAGCCCTGTGTATGACGTTCCTCCCAGACACTGATAAATGATTCCCACACGATCCTGCACGGCTCCTTTTAGCACATCATTATTTAAGCGAATGAGAAAAAATGCAATAAAAAGTGCAAATATTAAATTTTGGGAAAGCCGCATGATAATGCCAATCTTATTCCTGGAAAGATTTCTCACAGTTCTCCTAAAGACAGAAAGTAAAACAGAGACAAAGTATTATTAATGTTCTTTAGTAAAATACAATATTTTAAGGAGACTGTCCGGGTTAAAAAAATAAACAGGTTTTCATATACGGTACCTAATTAAAGATTCCTGAGATTATAAAGGGGGATCACAGTGTAATACCACATTTTCCCTGTGGAGACACTGTGGGGAAATGGAACACCACAGATAACAGATCGTTTTTGGGGATCCTTGCAGGGGAACACCTGTGATAAGGCTTAGGACTGGCCCACAGCAAAACCGGAGAATCTCCCGGTAGGCCCCTCACATGAGCAGTGCTTGGCACAATACACTGGATGCACTATATGCAGACAAAGGCAACATGCAACAACATGTCATTTATTTAACAAACTACCAATTTACATATTTTATGAAAGTTTAGGCTCATACTACATAAAAGGGCAGCAGCAAACCACATAGTATCCTCGTTCTCCAACAGTATTTGCCTGTAGCTGAAGAGTGGGGCCTTAGGCTGGTTTCACACTTGCATGCGTTTTTTTCCCTATACTTTAACATATGTGCGCATACACACGCGTTTGTATGCGCATGCGTTTTTTTGTAGTGTGCGCTCGGGCGCACAAAATGCATCCTGTTGCATTTTTTGTGCGTCCGACTTGCCCCAAAAAAACGCATGCGCACGCAATGCGTTTTTTTACAGCAAAACACCCATTCTAGTCTATGGGTGCGCATACGTGCGCATTGTAATGCGCACGTATGCACAAAAAAAGCATGCTTTTTTTAAAAAAAAAAAAATGCTCCAAAACCCGCACACAAACGCATGATGCGTTTTTTTCATGCATTTGTGTGCGCATAAAACGCGCAGCAAAAAAACGCAAGTGTGAAAGTAGCCTTAGAAAAAGGTTACTGGTGCTCCTTGGTATCCCAGTCTAACACTGCTTGTGATCACCTTATTGTCAAAGGATTCTTTTAAGGCTATGTTCACATTGAGTTTTTGAGGAAGACAAATCTAAAAAAATAAAATCTGATATAAAACACTAAATACCAGACCTGAATAAGACCACAAGCTTGGATATTTCATTTGGTGTCTCTTTCCGCTTGAAAGGTATCTTTTGCTGCTCTTTGGATTTTTTTGATGAGTCGATATACTCCAGCGTGGTCTGAAACTGCTCCGAGTCTCTGTAGGCGCCTATAATGGCGTGCACCCTGCCGTATGTTTCCATTTCACGCTCTTTGGTCCTCGTGTCCACAGATGTAAGGTCCACTAGAAAGAAGAAGTTAAAGAATTAGATGTTTTTACTAAATATATCCTAAGTAGGGTGGATTGAATAGCTTCGGATAATTGCTTACCCGAATAGTTATAGCAGTTACCAAATAGCTGCATCAGTAGCCTGGATAACTGGAGCGCTACCGATAATCAGCGGTTCAGCTCCGCAGCTGCATGTGTCGCGGCTGTGTGACAGTCACAACACATGCATGGAGATCCTGTCCTATGTGTGTACACGAGGAATACCACTATTTCTGACTATTATATGACTTAGATCCTGCATTTGTGGATCAGTTTTCCCCATGTGTTTCTCTGCTTCTCCTGTTCTCCAAAAACTTCTATAAATAGCTGTAATCTGATCCCTCAGTGAGTTGAAAATCTGTCTACACTGAAGTCAGATTAGAGCAGTGAATTCAAAGAAATAATAAGCAGAAAAATAATTACTTTTCCTTGATAAGATATATTACAAAGCTCGTTGTCTTCACTTGTACTGTTAATTCATTAAAATAATTCAAGATTTATGCAAACACTGAAAACATTCAATCTAAACTATGTTGCTGCTCAATAATATGTACTTACAAAAAATGAAATTTCAGTCATCGCACCTTGGAGTTATTCACACTTAGGAGGTGCTGGTCAGCTTTTCCTTTATAGATAAATAGATATGGAATAGATACAGGTGCTTCTCACAAAATTAGAATATCATCAAAAAGTTAATTTATTTCAGTTCTTCAATACAAAAAGTGAAATTCATATATTATATAGAGTACAGAGTGATCTATTTCAAGTGTTTATTTCTGTTATGATTATGGCTTACAGCCAATAAAAACCCAAAAGTCATTATCTCAGTAAGTTAGAATAATTAACAAAAAAACACCTGCAAAGGCTTCCTAAGTGTTTAGAAAGGTCCCGTAGTCTGTATCAGTAGCTCCACAATCATGGGGAAGACTTCTGACTTGACAGATGTCCACAAGGCAGTCATTGACACACTCCACAAGGAGGGTAAGCCACAAAAGGTCATTGCTAAAGAAGCAGGCTGTTCACAGAGTGCTGTATCCAAGCATATTAATGGAAAGTTGAGTGGAAGGAAAAAGTGTGATAGAAAAAGGTGCAAAAGCAACCGGGATAACCGCAGCCTTGAAAGGATTGTTAAGAAAAGGCCATTCAAAAATTTGGGGGAGATTCACAAGGAGCGGACTGCTGCTAGAGTCATTGCTTCAAGAGCCACCACACACAGAGGTATCCAAGACATGGGCTACAAGTGTCGCATTCCTTATGTCAAGCCACTCATGACCAATAGGCAACGCCAGAAGTGTCTTTCCTGGGCCAAGGAGAAAAAGAACTGGACTATTGCTCAGAGGTCCAAGGTGTTGTTTTCAGAAGAAAGTAAATTTTGCATTTCATTTGGAAATCAAGGTCCCAGAGTCTGGAGGAAGAGTGGAGAGGCCACAATCCTAGATGCTTGAGGTCTGGCGTGAAGTTTCCACAGTGAGTGATGGTTTGGGGAGCCATGTCGTCTGCTGGTGTAGGTCCACTGTGTTTTATCAAGACCAAAGTCAGCGCAGCAGTCTACCAGGAAATTTTAGAGCACTTCATGCTTTCCTCTGCCGACAAGCTTTTTGGAGATGAAAATGTCATTCTCCAGCAGGACTTGGCATCTGTACACACTGCCAAAAGTACCAATACCCGGTTTACAAACAACAGTATCACTGTGCTTGATTGGCCAGCAAACTCACCTGACCTTAACCCCATAGAGAATCTATGGGGTATTGTCAAGAGGAAGATGAGAGACACCAGACCCAACAATGCAGACGAGCTGAAGGCTGCTATTAAAGCAACCTGGGCTTCTATAACTCCTCAGAAGTGCCACAGGCTGATCGCCTCCATGCCACGCTGCATTGATGCAGTAATTGAAGCAAAAGGAGCCCCGACCAAGTATTGAGTGCATTTAATGAATATGCATTTCGGTAGGTCAACATTTCTGATTTTAAAATAATTTTTCAAGCTGGTGTTATAAAGTATTCTAATTTACTGAGATAATGACTTTTGGGTTTTCATTGGCTGTAAGCCATAATCATCAACATTAACAGAAATAAACAAGTGTAATAGATCACTGTGTGTAATGACTCTATATAATATATGAGTCACTTTTTGTATTGAAGAACTGAAATAAATTAACTTTTTGATGATATTCTAATTTTGTGAGAAGCACCTGTGTAAGCAGATTGTGGTGTAGTAACCACTGTGTCCGCTAGGGGGCGCTGTGTGAAGGTCCCAGGAGAAGGGATGAATGGCAGAGTGTTGAGTGGCCATTATGTATCTCAAAGTGGGTGGCTTTGAGATGGAGACCTATGTATGTGTGATCAGCAAGGACATTGCTGAGGTGCTGCGTTAATATATGAGGGAGAAGTCTCCAGGTAACTAGAGAGTTGGGGGGGCCTGGTTACCTACAAACCCACCCAGGGGGTGTGTTTAAAGCACGGTTGTAAAGAGTGTGAATGCCTGAAGGACCTGTGATGAGGTCAGAGTCATGTGACCCAGTGGGCGTGGCTATGAACGATATAATATGGCCGGGGTGAGTCACAAGGGGAGAATGCTGGGACCTGGTTGGTCCAGTGTGGAAGGTCCCGCTGAGATGGGGCTTCCTGCCTAACAGCCTGTGGAGTGGCTGTGTGTCATGGCTGCCAGCGTCTGCGAGTTCCAGAGGAGAGAGTGGATGTCTGCAGCGTAGAGCAACAGCCATGAGGAAACCAAGACGTGGGTGAGATAATGATGAGGCTGAAAGAGCCTGAGTAAGGACATTGAGTAACCTGTGTGTGACCACAGGCTTAACCAGAGTGAAGCTATAATGGACGCTATGCTGTAATGCTGTTTATGTTGCTTCTATGGGTTTATGAAGGAGGAATAAACCGCATGGACTGTGTTATGCTTTATGAAAACATGTGCCGGATCTGATTTTGTGGCTGCTGCGTGAGTACCCCCTACTTAGATGACAGCGCTACCTCACATTTTGTGGAGAAGTGCAAAGGGCAATATTGTAGCCTTGTTGCTAGGGGCAACGGAAAAGGACTGCAAAATTCGGTTGCTAAAGGGCAACGCTGAGCCAGGAGGGCTGACGGTATGGAAAGCCGTGTGATATACTGACTGGAGTCAGGAGAAAGAGACTTATAGGATACCTCTGCGGTAGAGGGGTCCGAGAACCTGCGCGGCCAGCAGGTGACGGTCGGGAAAACCGTGTTGTACTGACCGGGGTCAGTGAGAAAGAGACTGTGAATTGTGCTAGGGTGCCTCTGCGGATAAGAGGTACCCGAGGACCTGTGTGGCTGACACAGGCAACGGACTGGTGTTCGTGTGGTACTGACCTGGGTCAGTGATAAGACTGTGTACCTGGAGGGTTCAGTGAGCAAGGTCCTGGAGGGTCAGTGTTGGGAGGTTCTGGGAGAAGAATCGGATCCCTGGAGCACGTGGTATGACCTTGGACCTGGTGAGGTGTGAGTGTTGGGCAGTCTCAGGAGGAGATGGATGTCCTGAAGAGCACCCGCTGAGCCCCTGGACCTGGTGAGGCCGGTGTGTTGGGAAACCCTGGGAGGAGGGTCAGCTCCCTGAATAGCACCCGGTGCACCCTGTGTGTTGGACGGTCTCAGGCGGAGATGGTACATCCTGAATAGCACACAGACAGGACACGTGAGGTTTTTTTTGTGGTGTTTTTTTTTCTTCTTTTCTCAACTCAGCCTACGGTGGCTCAGTGGGAGTCAAGAAGGTGACAAGCGGCTTCCTGTAACTCAGCGGGGTTACGAAGGGGACAAGCGGCTTCCGGTGGATTGGCGGGTCCACGAAGACGGCACAGCAGGAGCTGTGGCAGCACCAGAAGGAACTGGTGTGGTGTCAGTGATCGGTGACAGCAGGAGCTGTGGTGGTGCCGGCAAGGCCTTGTGTGGTATCGTTAAAAGAGACAAACTGTGTTGTGTGAACTGTGGTCTGAGAAGACCGGTATAACGGACATGGGGAAATCCCGAAAGGGGGTGGTGGCTCAAATCGGGGTGGTAGCCCAAAAGGGGGTGGAGTCCTGGAAGGGGGTGGTGACCCAAAGTGGGGTGGTAACCCAAAAAGAAGTGGAGTCCCAGAGGGGGGCGGTGACCCAAATTGGGGTGGTAACCCAAAAAGGGGTGGAGTCCCGGGAGCAGGCGGTGACCCAAATTGGGGTGGTTCAGAAAATGGCAGCACTGGTTGGTTCAGTGGGTATGTCTGGGAAACCGCAGTGTGTATGAGTTTTGAGGAGTCTGGAATATTCTTTCCGGATAATGACGGGCCACAGGTGTGTACTGTAATGCTGCACCGAGAAGGAGTCTCGGGTCGGCTGGGCTCAAAGCGTCAGGTGACTCTGACAGGAACTCCTCTCGTTTTCTCTCTGACCGAGAAAAACGTCAGGATTCGCTGTAAACACGGGGTCACGGTGAACTATGCCGTAGACAGGGTAATGTTTGAGGGGCCTGTGGGTGGTGTGTGCCAAGGGGGCGGGATACCACGTGACTTAGTCTATGCCTTGGAGAGGGGCCGGGACTTTGTCGTGTTTGATGACATATGGCAGGAGGTTGGAGACGTTTCTACTGTTGGGCTAACAGATATTGAGACAGTGACTGCTCCTGACGTGGACAGGTCAGAGGTAGAACTGTCCAGAAGAAGAAATACATCTGCCCAACTGATGGACCTGACGTATAGTGACAAGACAGATGGTGGGCTGGGAGATGAGGTGACTGGAGTGGACAAATGGTCAGAGGGTAACTGGAGGGTTGACTCGGATGATCGGCGTGACTCAGACTCTGGGGGAGATTGTGGCTCTGAGAGGGAAAGAGAGCACAGAATAGAAGGGCTAGAGAAGGAAGTCTCTGAGCTCAGAGGTCACCTGTCAACGGGGCAAAACGTGAACAAGACGCTCAGGGAAGAGATGGAAGAACATGTGAAACGAGAAAGAGTCCTGAGACAACGGGCCGAGCACAGGGTTGAGGAGCTCGAGAAAGAGGTCATAGAGCTCAAAGAAACTGTAAGTGGTCTTCTGCGGGAGAAGAACTTGGACAGTGATGAACAGAGGTCGGGTCCGACTGGTGGTGGAACGGAGCTGCCGGTGCCGTCTTGGCAGACAGTCGGGAAGAGATGAGATCTCGTGAAGTTGAGGAACGGAGAACTGAAGAAGACAGTCACCCGGTAGGGGCAACTGTAGTGAGGGAGGTGTCCGTGGTAAAGCCAGAGCCTCCTGGTCAGGAAGAAAGCAAGACCACGACCTTCCAGTCTGTGATTGAGGTACCCGAAGACATGCAAGAAGCCTGTGCGGAGGAAGGAGTACATGAGACTTTCAAAGAGGCGGTCAAAGCATGTGAGGTGCACTGGGCACCTGAGACTCGACAGTTGGTGGTAATATCAGCCAGAGAAGATACATCAAACCGAGTGGCTGTCCTGAAAGAAATGCATTTACAATGTCTCCACGCCAAACAGCTGGTCAGGCGGAGTAATATGAAGGCTGCTCGACGCCTAGAGTTAGCGAAGGAGGCTATGGATCGGCTGGGTTGCGGGAAGGTGTGGTTCCGGTACCCAAAGCTCTGATTGGAAGATCTGGGACGGTAATGCAGGACCTTGTGAATATCTCCGGTGTGGTGAGGGTGAGGATCCCTCCTGATGATGAAGACCAGATATCCAGTGAAGTGGGTAGGATTCCCATCATGGTGGTTGGCTCCGTGGAAAGCCTGAGAGACTTTCGGATGCTCGTGGAGTATCGAGTGGAGTACCTGCAAGAAATTGAGCAGTTGAGGCTGGACCGTCGGCGAATTAATGAAGAAGTACGGAATACCAGGTGGCAGCCGCCTCCAACCCAACAAGATGTAAGGACCCGAAGGGTTCCACCAAGAAGTGACAAGGCAGGTGGTCGAAGAATGTCAGTGAGTGGCAGTTCAACAGGCCGTACGAGGCTGAGAGACATTAGTTCCTTTGAGACGCTGAGTCGGTCAGACTCAGGCCAGACAGTAGACTCAAGTAAGACGGATGACCGTACCAACCGGGGGAGCTGGTCGGGGAACGGAACAAATAGAGAGACGAAGGTGGTGACTAGACAGTGTCTGATGACGCAGACAGACTGTAACTGGAGGGTCAAAGATCAGGACCGATATTCTGACCGCTGGGGGCGGGGGAGGCCGAACGTAGAGAGGAGGCCGTATGACAGATGGAAAAGGTTCTCTTGACCTGTGGGGCAAGGTGTAATTAGTGCCCGGTCTCGAGAGCCTGATGTAATGTTGTGTGCTCAACCCCACAAGTTTGAACAGAGGGGGGAGGTATGTGGGGTAGTAACCACTGTGTCCGTTAGGGGGCGCTGTGTGGAGGTCCCAGGAGAAGGGATGAATGGCAGAGTGTTGAGTGGCCATTATGTATCTCAAAGTGGGTGGCTTTGAGATGGAGACTTATGTATGTGTGGTCAGCAAGGACATTGCTGAGGTGCTGCGTTAATATATGAGGGAAAAGTCTCCAGGTAACTAGAGAGTTGAGGGGCCTGGTTACCTAAAAACCCACCCAGGGGGTGTGCTAAAAGCACGGTTGTAAAGAGTATGAAAATGTCTGAAGGACCTGTGATGAGGTCAGTCATGTGACCCAGTGGGCGTGGCTATGAACGATATAATGTGGCCGGGGTGAGTCACAAGGGGAGAATGCTGGGACCTGGTTGGTCCAGTGTGGAAGGTCCCGCTGAGATGGGGCTTCCTGCCTAACAGCCTGTGGACTGGCTGTGTGTCATGGCTGCCAGCGTCTGAGAATCCCAGAGGAGAGAGTGGATGTCTGCAGCGTGGAGCAACAGCCATGAGGAAACCCTGACGTGGGTGAGATAATGATGAGGCTGAAGAGCCTGAGTATGGACATTGAGTAACCTGTGTGTGACCACAGGCTTAACCAGAGTGAAGCTATAATGGACGCTATGCTGTAATGCTGTTTATGTTGCTTCTATGGGTTTATGAAGGAGGAATGAACCGCATGGACTGTGTTATGCTTTATGAAAACATGTGCCGGATCTGATTTTGTGGCTGCTGAGCGAGTACCCCCTACTTAGATGACAGCGCTACCTCTCACAAGATAGATGGATAGATATGGGAGAGATACATACATACATACATACATACATAGAGGTGTAGATAGATAGAGATAAATAGTTGCTTTACCAAAAAAGTCAAATGGGTTGGAGTGTTCTGGACATTCATATCCACAATCATCAAAAAATGAGATCATCTCTTGAGGGTTGCCACAGAAAATAAGTTCTCCACAACTCATAATAGCAATCCTATCAAAAATCTTGCAGAAGAAATAAAAAAAATAGTCAATTATTTCGCAGAGTGTTAGTAATGATAACATGTATGTACATCAGGTTATACTTTCATAACATAATGATGTAAACCATGTATGACTTCTGAAGTTTTAAGAGTTGAACCCTAAATTATTAGATGAATGCAAAGCTGACTGCAAGCTTGATAAGGGATTTGTGATGAGCGAGTATACTCGTTACTCACGTTTTCCCGAGCATGCTCGGGTGATCTCCGAGTATTTTGGCGTGCTCGGAGATTTAGTGTTTGTCGACACAGCTGCATGATTTGCTGCTACTAGACAGCCTGAATACATGTGTGGAATTCCTAACAAACAGGCAATCCCCACATGTATTCAGGCTGTCCAGCAGCCGCAAATCATGCAGCTGCGTTGACAAACACTAAATCTCCGAGCACATCCAAATACTCGGAGATCACCCGAGCATGCTCGGGAAAACGCGAGTAACGAGTATACTCGCTCATCACTATAAGGCAACCAGTTACAGAGCAATGATACCATTATATCTAAGAATTGCTATTAATGTGTTTTTTTTATGTTCTTTCTGAAAAGTTTTTTTTAGATAAAGTTTCTGTTACATCTTGCATGGAGAAATTTCTAAAACTTAAGTCAAGAAAGGAAAATGTGTTATCGGTCTGTTGTGCTGTGCTAATATTCACAGATGACTGTAGTAAATCCAGATAATTACTATCATTTATTTTTCTTACAATAGAGTACAGAGTAAATACAACCAGAGAAGAGTCCCAGCGCTATCCACCTGTCTGTGTAATGGAGAATTGTTGGCCACTTACTTTGAACAGTTCTGAGCGCGGCTGGTGAATGGAAATAATCACTATTCTGTCCTTACGCGCCAGCTGAGAAAGAAGTAAAACGATATGATTTGCCGTCATTGAATCCAAACCAGTAGTTGGTTCGTCAAGTAAAATGATCTCTGTGGAAGACAGGAGAGTAACTGCGATAAATAAAGTCTTCACAAACACCTTCCGTTATGAAAGCAGCAAAAAAAAAGAATAAAAAAAATGAATGAGCCCTTCAGTCTGCCTCTTCTGTCAGTCCCTACTGCCTTCCTGTTTTTGGATGATCTTTAATATTACTGGTATTTATGTCCCTGTAGTAATTTGCAGGATGCCCTTTATGTATTTAATCTTCTGTCTTGTGGAGTGCACAGCTGCACTGGCCACCTACTGCCTGCTCCTGAAGATTGACAGCTCGGACTAGAGGCATTGGAGAAATGCAGGGGGACTGTTATGAATGAGTCACCGTAGGAGGCAAAAGCAGAAATACAAGCTAAGTCCAGAAAACCAGAGAAGTTGGCAACTATCAGATTGCAGACCCCTGAACCTATCAACACAACTAGCAGTAGCCGTGGAGGGTTCCTACGATGCCCTAGTCCCCTCGATCACAGCCGGAGAAATACATAGGCCTAAAGAAAGAAAGGGGAAATCTAAACTGCCCCAGAGCAGACCCCAAAGCAATAGGCAGCCCCCAACATATAATGACGGTGAAGCAAGATGAAAATACTAACACAGACAGAAAGATAGACTGAGCAAAGACGGGGCCCCAAAACTACCTAGATAGGAAAGGAAAGGAAGGCTGCTGTCTGCAATCTGCCAAAACCCTATCAAAGACATAAGCCAACCAGCTGATATGAAAAAGGCCCTGAAGCAGCTAGGCTTCAAAAACTGAATCAGCACTCAGGTATTTTCAGAAGACAGAGCTAAATGAATTCAGCACACCCCAGCAGGGAATGGCAGAAATCCAGAAAAACAAAGCAAAAACAAAGTCAAAGCAAAAAAGCAAAAGGCCGAGCAGCAAACTTAGCTTTGGAGGAGCAGGAATTCAGACTGGTCTCCAAGGATCCCACAGAGAAATCACCCGCAGGGCAGAAGGCCGTCGGCAGCATTATATCCAGTCCGTAACTCCACTCAGCCAGTCACAATCATCAGCCTCAGGTGTTTGACAATCAGGCTCACTACCTTTCTTTACCAGAAGAGGGAGTTCCTCGGGCCTCAGTAATGAAGGGGAAAATTAACTCACAACAGTACCTCCCCCTTGAGGAGGGGTCACCGAACCCTCAACTATGCCACCAGGGCGATCAGGGTGAGCCCGATGAAAGGCACGCATCAATCGTTTGGCATGAATATCAGAGGCGGAGACCCAGGAATTATCCTCCTGACCATAACCCTTCCACTTAACCAAATACTGGAGTTTCCGTCTAGCCAGACGGAAATCCAGTACTTTCTCTACCTCATACTCCATGTTACCTTCAACCAATACAGGGTCTGGAGGTGCCACCCCCGGAACAACAGGTTCAACAAACCTCTTCAACAAAGATTTATGGAACACATTATGGATTTTAAATGTGACAGGAAGAGCCAAACGAAAAGAGACCGGATTAATATTCTCCACAATCTTGTAAGGTCCAATAAATCTAGGCTTAAACTTAGGAGAAGCCACCTTCATAGCAATATTTTTTGATGATAACCACACCATATCACCAACCTTAAACTGGGGACCAATGGTCCTATGTCGGTTGGAAAACCGCTGGGCCTTCTCCTGGGAGAGAGATAACTTATCCACCACTTGGTCCCAGATCTGGTGCATTCTCTCCACCACAGTGTCAACACCTGGGCAGGCAGAGGGCTCCACCTGCCCTGAAGAAAATCGAGGATGAAACCCAAAGTTACAAAAAAAAGGTGACATCAAAGTGGCAGAACTAGCTCTATTATTCAAAGCAAATTCGGCCAAGGGCAAAAATGAAACCCAATCATTCTGATCAGCAGAAATAAAACATCTCAAATATGACTCCAAGGTCTGGTTTGTTCTCTCTGTCTGCCCATTGGTCTGAGGGTGAAAAGCAGAGGAGAAGGACAACTGAATTCCCAGCCTGAAACAGAAAGTTCTCCAAAATCTAGACACAAACTGCACTCCTCTGTCAGATACAATGTTCTCAGGAATCCCGTGCAAACGAACCACCTGTTGTAAAAACAGGGGCACCAACTCAGAGGAAGACGGCAACTTAGGGAGTGGTACAAGATGAACCATCTTAGAGAACCTATCACAAATCACCCAAATAACAGTCATCCTCTGAGAGACAGGCATATCAGAGATGAAATCCATTGAAATATGGGTCCATGGTCTCTTGGGGACAGGCAAAGGCATCAACAACCCACTAGAGCGAGAACACGATTTAGACCAGGAGCACGTCCCACAGGACTGCACAAAATTCCTGACATCACGAGACAAGGAGGGCCACCAAAAAAAACGACTCACCAGATCTCTAGTACCAAAAATACCTGGATGACCAGCCAAAGCAGAGCAATGAACTTCAGACATCACTCTCTTCTTCCACTGGTCAGGAACATACAACTTTCCACTGGGACAACGCTCAGGTTTGTCCTCCTGGAACTCTTCCAGAGCACGTCTCAAATCGGGCGAGATGGCAGAAAGAACTACCCCTTCACCTAAGATGGTAGCAGGCTTGGTCACCACAGGAGAATCAGCATGGAAGCTCCTAGAGAGGGTGTCTGCCTTGACATTCTTTGTTCCAGGAAGAAAAGAAACCACAAAATCAAAACGTGTAAAAAACAAGGCCCACCTAGCCTGTCTAGGGTTCAAGCGCTTAGCCGACTCTAGGTAAATCAAATTCTTGTGGTCAGTGAGGACCACGACTTGATGCTTAGCTCCCTCCAACCAATGTCTCCACTCCTCAAATGCCCATTTCATGGCCAACAGTTCCCTATTCCCCACATCATAGTTACGTTCAGATGGAGAGAACTTTCGGGAAAAGAAAGCACAGGGATTCATTTTAGATGTTACAGGATCCTTTTGGGACAAAACAGCTCCTGCCCCAATCTCAGAAGCATCCACCTCTACCTGGAATGGAAGTGAGGCATCAGGTTGCCGCAAAACCGGGGCGGAGGTGAATCTTCGCTTCAGCTCCTGAAAGGAAGAAACAGCCTCCGGAGACCAATTTAACACATCAGCACCCTTTTTAGTCAAATCAGTCAATGGCTTGGCAATACTAGAACATTTTGCTATAAATTTCCGATAAAAAATAGCAAAACCCAAAAACTTCTGGAGGGCCTTCAAAGAAGTGGGTTGAACCCAATCGTGAATGGCCTGTACCTTGGCCGGGTCCATTTCAATAGTTGACGGGGACAAAATAAATCCCAAAAAAGAAATCCTCTGTACTCCAAAAAGGCATTTAGATCCCTTGACATACAGGGAATTCTCCCTCAAGATCCGGAACACAGTCCGAATATGTTCCACATGAGAATCCCAATCCTTGGAGAAGATCAAAATATCATCCAGATAGATAATCAAAAATTTATCGACAAAATCTCGGAAAATATCGTTCATGAAGCACTGGAAGACAGAAGGGGCATTAGTGAGCCCAAAAGGCATCACGAGGTACTCAAAATGTCCCTCCGGAGTGTTAAACGCCGTCTTCCATTCATCCCCATGCTTAATGCGAATAAGATTATACGCCCCCCTGAGGTCAAGCTTGGTAAACCAGCAAGCACCTTTAACTCTGGAGAATAGATCAGAAATCAGGGGTAACGGATACTGATATTTAACAGTAATTTTGTTGAGGGCACGATAATCAATACAAGGTCTTAATGATCCATCCTTTTTGGCTACAAAAAAAAAACCGGCACCCAAGGGTGACGAGGATGGTCTAATATGACCCTTCTCCAACGCCTCCTTAATATAGGATCGCATAGCCTCGTGCTCGGGTACAGATAGATTGAAGAGCCGACCCTTGGGAAATTTACACCCCGGGCTCAGTTCAATTGCACAGTCATAACTCCTATGAGGAGGCAGAGACGCAGACTCATTCTCGCTAAATACATCATAAAAGTCCGCCAAATAATCAGGAACATCATGCGACTGGGGAGAGGTGGAAAACACCGGAGCCTCACTAAAGGCACACCGACAACCCCAACTCACCACAGACACAGATTTCCAATCCAAAACTGGATTATGAATCTGTAACCAGGGAAACCCCAGAACAACAGTATCATGCAGATTATGCAACACCAGAAATCTGCAATTTTCTTGATGGTCTGGGGCGACCCGCATTACCACCTGGGTCCAAAACTGGGGTTTATTTTTAGCCAAAGGAGTAGCATCAATTCCCCTCAAAGGGATAGGCGTCTGCAGAGGTGTCATCGGAAATCCACAACGTTTAGCAAAATCCAAGTCCATTAGGTTTAGGGCTGCTCCCGAATCCACAAACGCCTTGGCGGAAAATGTGGACAGGGAGCAGATCAGAGTAATAGCCAGAAGAAACTTAAACTTAGGTTGAACACCCCCAACAGAAAACGTGTGTGCAAAGCGTTTCTCTCGTTTGGGACAGACAGAAATAATATGCGAGGCATCTCCACAGAAAAAACACAACTTATTACGCCTTCTGAACTCCTGACGCTGCTCTCTGGAAAAAACTCTATCACATTGCATAGGTTCAGACATTTGTTCAACAGGTGGCAACACCTCTCGTGCAGCTTTGCGTTCGCGCAAACGCCGATCAACCTGAATGGCTAATGACATAGAATCGTCAAGACCAGAGGGAACAGGAAATCCCACCATAGTATCTTTTACAGCTTCTGACAACCCCTTCCGAAAGAGAGCAGCCAAGGCATTATCATTCCAGGTAGTAAGTACTGCCCACTTTCGGAATTTTTGACAGTACAATTCTGCAGAGTCACGACCCTGGCTCAATGCCAGCAGGGTCTTTTCAGCCTGATCAATGGCATTAGGTTCGTCATACAACAACCCCAAAGCTTGAAAGAATGCGTTCACATTAGTCAGAATAGGATCATCTGGTTTCAAAGAAAACGCCCAATCCTGGGGATCGCCACGCAGCAAAGAGATGACAATTTTAACCTGCTGCGCGGAGCTCCCTGACGAGTTAGGCTTCAAGGCAAAAAATAATTTACAATTATTTTTGAAATTCAAAAATTTAGACCGATCCCCAAAAAATACATCAGATGTAGGAATCTTTGGTTCAGCAGCATGTGAATGAGCAAGGTAGGCGGAAATTCCCCGCAATTCCGCAGCGAGCTGCTCCACACGATCAGACAATTGCTTTATCTCCATTGAGAGAAAAAAAAATTCCCCCTACGGCCTCAGAGATATAGAGGAAAAAATATGCACTTTTTTTTTTTTTTTTTTTTTTTTTACAATTCTTTCCTGCTATTGAGTACCCTAGAATCTGCGGTATGGCGGGTGATTCTGTTATGAATGAGTCACCGTAGGAGGCAAAAGCAGAAATACAAGCTAAGTCCAGAAAACCAGAGAAGTTGGCAACTATCAGATTGCAGACCCCTGAACCTATCAACACAACTAGCAGTAGCCGTGGGGGGTTCCTACGATGCCCTAGACCCCTCGATCACAGCCGGAGAAATACATAGGCCTAAAGAAAGAAAGGGGAAATCTAAACTGCCCCAGAGCAGACCCCAAAGCAATAGGCAGCCCCCAACATATAATGACGGTGAAGCAAGATGAAAATACTAACACAGACAGAAAGATAGACTGAGCAAAGACGGGGCCCCAAAACTACCTAGATAGGAAAGGAAAGGAAGGCTGCTGTCTGCAATCTGCCAAAACCCTATCAAAGACATAAGCCAACCAGCTGATATGAAAAAGGCCCTGAAGCAGCTAGGCTTCAAAAACTGAATCAGCACTCAGGTATTTTCAGAAGACAGAGCTAAATGAATTCAGCACACCCCAGCAGGGAATGGCAGAAATCCAGAAAAACAAAGCAAAAACAAAGTCAAAGCAAAAAAGCAAAAGGCCGAGCAGCAAACTTAGCTTTGGAGGAGCAGGAATTCAGACTGGTCTCCAAGGATCCCACAGAGAAATCACCCGCAGGGCAGAAGGCCGTCGGCAGCATTATATCCAGTCCGTAACTCCACTCAGCCAGTCACAATCATCAGCCTCAGGTGTTTGACAATCAGGCTCACTACCTTTCTTTACCAGAAGAGGGAGTTCCTCGGGCCTCAGTAATGAAGGGGAAAATGAACTCACAACAGGGGACTAAAGGCGGCCGGATCCAGCAAATTGGCCTGCTTCAGAGTGGCGCTTGCAGGCTCTAACCCTGCACACTTCTTACCTAAGTAACTGGCCACTCTGAGGACTGCAGGATGGCCGGTCTATAAACTACATTATTAAAAATCCCTCTGTTCTTGGGAACAGGAAGGATTTTTAATAATAGATAAATTGCAAAGTTGTTGTTTTTTTTTTTTACATACAATTTGCAGTTTTATCCATTTAAGAACAACAGCTTTTGCTATGTAATATAAAAGCAGCAAGAAGTAGGGGCAGAGACCCTGATTCTGGGGCCACTAGGGCGATACTGTATACTGTTCGAGTCCGAGTCACTGAGACATCGTTTGTGTCACGATTTCACCGTTCACTGTGTCCTGGACGCAATGAGTGACAGCTCATCCACCCTATATAATCAGGGTCAGTCCTTTGAGTGTCAGCTCTGTCATCCAATCTGGGGCAGGTGCGTGCTGAACTCTCAGTATTATGAATGTGAGCTCGGTCGTCCAGTCTAGGGCAGGAGCATGCTGAGCTGTCAGTATTGTGAGTGTCAGCTCTGTCATCCAATGTAGGGCAGGGGCTTGCTGAGCTGCCAGTATTGTGAGTGTCAGCTCAGCTGTCTAATTTGGGGCAGGGGCATGCTGAGCTGTCAGTATTGTGAGTGTCAGCTCTGTCATCCAATCTGGGGCAGAGGAGTGCTGAGCTGTCAGTATTGTGAGTGTCAGCTCTGTCATCCAATCTGGGGCAGAGGAATGCTGAACTGTCAGTATTGTGAGTGTCAGCTCTATCATCCAATCTGGGGCAGAGGAGTGCTGAGCTGTCAGTATTGTGAGTGTCAGCTCGGTCGTCCAATCTAGGGCAGGGGCATGCTGAGCTGTCAGTATTGTGAGTGTCAGCTCAACTGTCTAATCTGGGCAGCGGCATGCTGAGCTGTCAGTATTGTGAGTGTCAGTTCTGTCATCCAACCTGGGGTAGGGACGTGCTGAGCTGCCAGTATTGTGTCAGCTCAGCCATCCAATCTGGGGCACAGGCATGCTGAGCTGCCAGTATTGTGAGTGTCAGCTCAGTTGTCCAATCTGGGGCAGAGGAATGCTGAACTGTCAGTATTGTGAGTGTCAGCTCTATCATCCAATCTGGGGCAGAGGAGTGCTGAGCTGTCAGTATTGTGAGTGTCAGCTCGGTCGTCCAATCTAGGGCAGGGGCATGCTGAGCTGTCAGTATTGTGAGTGTCAGCTCAACTGTCTAATCTGGGCAGCGGCATGCTGAGCTGTCAGTATTGTGAGTGTCAGTTCTGTCATCCAACCTGGGGTAGGGACGTGCTGAGCTGCCAGTATTGTGTCAGCTCAGCCATCCAATCTGGGGCACAGGCGTGCTGAGCTGCCAGTATTGTGAGTGTCAGCTCAGTTGTCCAATCTGGGGCATAGGCATGCTGAGCTGTCAGTATTGTGAGTGTCAGCTCAGTTGTCCAATCTGGGGCAGGGGAGTGCTGAGCTGCCAGTATTGTGAGTGTCAGCTCAGTTGTCCAATCTGGGGCACAGGCGTGCTGAGCTGTCAATATTGTGAGTGTCAGCTCAGTTGTCCAATCTGGGGCACAGGCGTGCTGAGCTGTCAGTATTGTAAGTGTCAGCTCAGTTGTCCAATCTGGGGCACAGACGTGCTGAGCTGTCAGTATTGTGAATGACAGTTCAGCCAGGGAAGGGGCATGCCGGTTATTTTCCAGGTGTCTGCCTTTTTGGGTGGTTACCTGGCTATTTAGCTGACCCTCAGTGTCTGATTGTCAGTCATATCTTTAGCTTGGTGGTGTGTGTCTTTTTGTCCAGTGATCTGTTTCTGATCTTTTGCTGCCCAACCTCGGACCTTGTCTTTGACCATCCTTTTGCCTAGCCCCTTTGTCTTGATCCGTCACCTTCTTGGAATTGTGACCTTGGACTGTGACCTGACTTCACCTTTGTCTTACCCCTCTGTTTATGACGAGCTCTCTTGGTATCTGACCCCACACCTCTTGACTACCATGTCTCACGGCTTGTCCGTGAGTAGGGACTCAGCACCATGTTTGGGACTCAGTGTCAGAGTTTGAAGACATGCCCTTTTGCTTTGATTGATCTCTCCAGGTGATGTCAGCGCCGACATTTTTGAAATCCAATGCAGGCCCTCATGATCCGGGCTCAGAACGCCTCTGCCTTGCGTGGTGAGTTCGGCAAGGCTGAGGTGAATGCACCTTGACTCGCTGCGCATGGCAGAGCCAATAATGCCATATCATTCTGATTTTGTTACATGCAAATAAAGACGTTACTCACTTGGGTCCTGAATTAATTGGCCTGCGATAGAAACCCTTCGCCTTTCACCGCTGGATATGCCATTAAAAACACGGCCTCCTATGACCGTATCGGCAACATGAGTCAGACTCAGCTCAGCCATGACGGAGTCCACCTGAAAGGTACATTCATGAGAAGTTAGAATTTATCTGTGGAAGAGAATTGTCATGTTATTGTTGAAAAAAAAAATCTGCTCAGCACCTCCAAACAGAACGAAGTGAATGTGAATAGGTACCGACACTGCATTATATAGAAACCAATGAATACAGCAGCGCTTTGTATACGCAGACATTGAAAATGGGCATTTTAAATGGCACCACTACTACATAGACTATACTAGTATATTTATAAAATTGAGGTATTACTACTGAGTACACAAATTGGCCAATTATCAAGAGAGGTCTACAATCTGTGTGGTCGGTCATGTCCTTCCACAAACTCCCCCAACCATGTCTGTATGGACACAGTCATGGGGAGCAGAAAAAGAGCCTCCCCAAACTGTTCCCACAAGATTAAAAGCTGTGATTTTCCAAAACCCCTTATTTGGAACAAAGGGGCTGAGGCCGACCCCTGAAAAACAGTCCCATAGCATTATCTCTCCTCCACCAAACTGTACAGGTGGCACAATGTATTAAGGCAGGTAACGTCTGGCATTCACCCAACCGAGACTCGTCCATCAGATGCCAGATAGCGTGATCTGTAACTCCACAGAACACGTTTCCACTGCTCCAGAGTCCAGTGTTGGCGGCTTTACACCACTCTAGCCAACACCTAGCATTGTGCTTGGTCATGTAAAGCTGCATGCAGATCCTTGGCCATGAAGCCCCCGGGGGAAGGGGAAGCATTTGTGTGGATGGCAATACCAGATTAGGTCTGGACTCTGCAGTTATTGAGTCAGCAGAACGTTGGTGACTTTTCTGCCCTCTGATCCTCAGCACTCGCCCCCCCCCATAACATTTCAGGGTCTCCATTTCACGGCTGAGTTGCTGCGGTTCCTTTCACTTCTCAATAATATCACTCACAGGTGATGGAGGAAGATTTAGGAGGGAAGAAATGTCAGGATGACCTGACTTGTTACACCGGTGACTCCTGTTCCAGGACCACGCTGGTATCAGGGAACTCTTTACAACATTTGAGGAACTTTAATGCCCCTCTTATTTCTGCCCTCGTTAACTACTTTACTCTGCCAATTGTATGTTTAATTGCTCAAAAATCCACATTTACATAGAATACGTACTGTATGCATATGATTCCTTACAAACCCTTACAGACAGAATAGTCCATTTACCTACATAAAACTTTCCCCTCTGTCCTAGATTTGTTTTTTCTAGACACCATACACCGTCTGTCATTCCTTGCAGTAACCTTTGGCATATGAAGGTAGATAGTAGCAGAGCGGATGTTTACGGTAGAAAACTTTCCATACGTTTATCTCAGTCATATATCGGTATCATGTGCTGTGTTTCAATGGATATGGCATAGAAAAATTAAAAAAAGGGGATGTTATGAGTTGTCTTAGAAAATTCCAAAGTAGATAAAAGGAAATGATGGCGGGAGTAAAGTCGTATATAATAAAGGTCCTCACATTAGATTAATGTTGGCTGAACCTAACACTATAGGCCAAATCTGCAGACCATCTCATGGAGGCCTCCTGAATCTCCCCCAATAGATGAAGTCAGGACAGATAAGGATCGGGCAGATTGAATTCAACATGCCTGATCCTTTTATTTCCACCAGAAAAAAAGGCTCTGTCTATTTTTACACACTTAAATCATATGAAAAAGCTAAGGGTTCATGGTTTTTGGAGGAGACTGGACTGGGGAGATAGCTGCTGGCTGAACGAGTTATAACGCACACACCCCAATCTAGGAAACACTGAGAAAAAGAGGTATCCTTGACTGTGTAGGGTATTGAAGGGGTTAATGTCACCAATCCTTATGGCCTTGGGAAGTAAACGGGTTCATTACACCATCCTTGGTGGTATAAGGTAGTGTGAGTGTGCTACGCCGGATGCACATTAGCGTATATTTTTAATATATTTCAATAAAATTGTTTATATATTCTTTCCTAAATACTCGTTGTTTCTTTCTGCTATAATCAGCTAGAAGAATTGTGTACTATAACATTAGCGTTGGAGTCCGCAGCGTGGTGCTGCGGACTTCTTCCCTTATAGCTCCACCTACTTCCACATGTAACCTGCGTACCTATCTTTAACATTGTGTACGCAGGGACATGCGTTGTATGCGGATGCGTCCACGTGCGTCGTTTTGAAGTGCCCTCCAAACGCAACATATTGCATTTTCTAGCCTTTTGCAGGCACGTCAAAACGACGCATGCGGACGCATCCGCATACAGAGCATGTCCCTGCATACACAATGTTAAAGATGGGTAAGCAGGATGCATGCAGAAGTAGGCGGAGCCGACTTAAACGCTAATGTGAACCTAGCCTTAATGATTGCTATCCTGGAAGTCTAGAGAAGTGGAAAAGACAATACCTGTGTCGCTGGTGATGTAAAATAATGTGTTCAGTTAATGCCTGTGTCCATGATGGTCTAAAGTAGTGAAAACAGTTCATGCCTGTGTCCCTGGTGTTCTAGAGTACTGAAGAAAATTAATACCTGTGTCTCTGGTGGTCTAGAGTACTGGAGAGATTTAATACCCATGTCCCTGGTGGTCTAAAGTAGTGAAGAAAGTTAATACCCGTGTCCCTGGTGGTCTAGAGTACTGGAGAGAATTAATATCTGTGTCAATGGTGGTCTAAAGTAGTGAAGAAAGTTAATACCCGTGTCCCTGGTGGTCTAGAGCAGGGTTCCCCAACTCCAGTCCTCAAGGCCCACCAACAGATCATGTTTTCAGGATTTCCTTTGTATTGCTCAGGTGATAATTGCATCACCTGTACAATACAAGGGAAATCCTGAAAACATGATCTGTTGGTGGGCCTTGAGGACTGGAGTTGGGGAACCCTGGTCTAGAGTACTGGAGAGAATTAATACCTGTGTCCATGGTGGTCTAAAGTAGTGAAGAAAGTTAATACCTGTGTCCCTGGTGGTCTAGAGTACTGAAGATAATTAATACCTGTGTCCCTGGTAGTCTAGAATAGTGAACAGAGTTAATGCCTGTGTCCCTTGTTCTCTAGTGAAGTGACGAATCATAGAATCATACAATGTTAGAGTTGGAAGGGACCTCCAGGGTCATCGTGTCCAACCCCCGGCTCAATGCAGGATTCATTAAACCATCTCAGACAGATGTCTATCCAGCCTCTGTTTGAAGACTTCCATTGAGTTCATTCCATTGATTCCAAGAGTTTTAATGACTGGGTCCCTGGTGGTCTAGATTAGTGAAGAGAGTTAATGTCTGTATCTCTGGTGGTCTAGAATAATGAACAAATTTAACACCTGTGTCCCTTGAGTGAATGAGGCCTTATATGGCATGTTATTCTCTTAGTATACAAACTGCTTTAATCGATCAGAAGTTTGGATAAAAGGGTCTGGAATGAGGCAATCAGCGCTGCATCACTCTCCTGGAGAAACACACAAGATAATAACCTTATTCCTGATGGCTTCCTTGGAGTGTTTCTGCAGCGACAGCATGGCCGTGTAGGTCAGCGTCTCTCGCACAGTCAGGTAGGGAAGTAAACTGTCGTGCTGCTCGGTGCAAACAAGAGAAATGACTGAAACAGAGAAACTTTTGTACCATACAGTAGATCTCAATGTGCGCAGCTCCAAACTATATGATGGAGGATATACATGGGAAAAATCAAGATTTTCTACATAGGGAAATGATTATATTATATCTTTTTCATATATGTTGTATCTATGTATTATATATAAATTCTAAAATCTGCAACATTCTTTACTTCAAAAAGCAATAAATGTGTAACAAAACAATAAAAACTATTTTATAAAATTATTGTAGGTGAATAATCAATATAGGATCCCTCTAGAATTATTACAACATTTGATAATAACTATACAAGGAATGATACAAAATAATTACGAAAGTGTAAATGCAAAAGGTGAAATCAGACGTCCTAATTTATAGTCTATTCTATGTGTAATACTTGTATAATCTATGGTGAGGGTTGTTGCACTAGTTTTATAGCATTAAAAAGCCAAATTTTGTCTCACCGACTTTAGATACTTTCAAATGGCGGAAGGGGAAGTGGGCAAAAAAAAAAAGTCACAATTCGTACTCTATTAAGGGGTGTAGTGTAAAAATTGATGAAACATTTCTAGAGGAGATTTATTAACTTTTTAAAAGTATAATACCTGTAAGACATAGGAGAAACAGTCCTGGAATTGTTCCTTCTTTAACTGAGACCCGTTCACATGCACCTCGCCAACCAACGTTCCTTTATGTCCTATTCTTCCAGAAATGGCATCCAGAAGTGTTGTTTTTCCAGATCCTTAAAGTAAAATGCTATCAGATTGCTGTAAGGGCTCGTTCACATTGCCGTATGTCCTCTCATGTCTCGATTAAGCTGATGTCGCTCTGTTCAAACTGTCAGTGTGATCCGAGTGTCATCTCATCTCGCATGAGAGAATCACAGCACACCTGTGGAGAAGACGGAGAACTCAATTTCTCCATCTTCTCCATTGTCTCTGTACGGGTATATCAGACTGTACTCAGATAAAATCCAAGTGGAGTCCGATGTTTCACACACACACACACACCGATAGACTTGTATGGGTGACTGTGATCTGAATAACTGATGCGGTCACAGCATGAAAAAACAAATGCAGATCTGCACTGCCCCATTGGGCCAAGTGCTATCCGTAAAAACATCTCATAGCACTCGGCTGTGGCATACACCAGTGTGAGCGAGCCCTTATACTGTATTACAGCGCCACACCTCTCTGTGGGTTGTGCCTGGTATTGCAGCTTGCCCTCATAGAAGCTACTATGACCACAAGTTCTTCTTAGACATTAGTAAAGCATTTTATTACTGATCTAGCCCAACTTTTGAACTTCCCAAGAGTTGACTATGTACATAGCAGACCCGGAGGTAGATGAAATCTCAACATCTATATATATAATTGTTTGAAATTGTCCGTCATCCACTTCCATCTGGATGTCCCCGAATCCCACAATCCACCGCGCCGCACCGGAAGTTCGCCGACCGCCATTTTGGAACTCCCAAGTGATGCCGCTCGGATCCAGGATGCAGCTGTGATCCCGACCGCCGTTGGGATCTCAGCAGCCACTCGGATCCATGCTGCCGCTGCGATCCCGGCCGCTGCTGGGATCCCAGCTGCCACTCGGATCCAGGCCACCGCTGCGATCCCAACCGCCACTGGGATTCCAGCTACCGCTCGGATCCAGGCCACCGCTGCGATCCCAACCGCCGCTGGGATTCCAGCTACCGCTCGGATCCAGGCCACCGCTGCGATCCCAGCTGCCACTCGGATCCAGGCAGCCGCTGTGATCCCGAATGCTGCTGCGATCCCAATCACCTCTGGGATCCCGGCCACTGCTCTGGTGGCGCCGAACACCGTCTCCAGCACAGGCCGCAAAGCACCGTCTTTCCTGCCGGCTGTGAGAGGGGTGTAACGAGAGGGTGTAATGAGGGGGGAGTAATGAGAGGGATGCCGCCGCCGGACCCCCGACAGGACCCACCGCCTGACTACATGCACCGGATCCCGCCTCTGCCTGCCCACCCACCTCCGTGCAGTCACAGCTGGCAGGAAAGACTGCGGCTTGAGGCCTGTGCTGGAGATTGGGTGCGGCCACCCTCTGGGGGCGCCGCACACCATCTCCAGCACAGGCCACAAAACACCGTCTTTCCTGCCAGATATGACTGCACAGAAGTGGGTGAGCCGCCACCTCCAGCGCCACAAAGCTGCCCCCATTGTGATGTTACTGCCCTCCCGATGTGATAGCATCGGGCACACATCTAGTTAGTTAATAAATGCAAAATTTTAAACAGTTAGGACCTGTCCACTTTCCTATGTTTAGCCTGTTTTATCAAATACTTTTAATCCTTATAAAAATACTTTTTTTTTTTAAAAAACTCTACATGATGCATTTTTTTCTTTTACTCCTCCTGGAAACGTATTATCAATCTGACAAGACGCAGGTTATCATTCTCCTCTCCCAATGGGCATGTATTTACACACTCTGACATTGTCCAATCAGTGCAGACATGTCTGAGAAAACGCCACTTTAATGAGGAGAGTTGCATCACCATCTTGTCAGTTTTTTTTATATTTCTCCAGCAGGAATAGCAGAGGAACCACACAAAGTATGTGTATTTACTAAAGCTGACATATGAGGAAAGGTCACAGATCCTCTTTAAGAGACATTATTAATCCTAAAACAACCATTGCAACTTTTTAACTTGAAAACCTACAAAGTTGCGACAACCTGGAAACAAATCATTGGTTCCAAAGTCCTCACAATTCCATCACATATTATTTTTGGAGATAAAAAAAAGTGTCAAATTCATATATATCCTGACCTGGCCTGATCTTCATCCTTTTTATCTGGATGAAAAGGGTTGAAAAGGTGGCTCCGTGATCCCACATGTACAAGTTCATGATCTGCACCCCTTAAAGGGTTTGTCCAGGACTTTAACATTGTTGGCCTATCCTTAGGATAGGATATCAATGTTTTATCAGTGGGGGTGCGATACCCGGCACCTCCACCGGTCAGCTGTTCTGGTGTTGGCGTCAGCTGGATCTGCTCAATTACGGAGTTGCCCACCACAGCTCCGTTGATGGAATAGTGGCCACTGTCGAGTACTGCAATTTGCCCACATTGATTTGTATAGGAGTCAGATGTGCAGTATCTGGCTGTGGTCACTATGTGCAGCTCCATAACTGAGCAGTTCTGTCCGTCGCCGACACCAGAAACAGCTGATCGGCTGAGATTCTGGGTGTCGCACCCCCACTGATCCGACATTGATGATTTATCGTATGGATAGCCAACAATATTAAAGTCCCGGACAACCTCTGTAAGCATGATCTATCACTTGCCATAAATATGTATTTTTGTTCCTTGATGAAATGCCGCTGTTCTCCTGAATCCGGTGTTGTCTTTCTCTTTTTCCTGTGTCTCTCCATTCCTGAGATATTTCCCCCTCTTACTTGTATGCAAATTTGATCACATTAGCCAAGTAACTGTAGTCCTCAACTCTTCCCTGTGGGAGTCTTATGAAAACCACTCCCCCTTGACTAACCTAGCTAGATTTACAAACAACAAAGAGGGGCCCATATCTCTGAAGTGGAGAGATACAGGTCCAGAAGAACAATACCGGGTTCAGGAGAAACTGCTATTTAAAATTTTTAATTTTTTATCATTGTTTTTTTTAATAAGAGTACAAAGAATCATGTACTAAACAAAGTGTATTCTACTCACCAGAGTTTCCTAAAATTGCCATGATTTGACCACTTTCCACGTAAAAGGAAACATCCCTTAAAATTTGCCTTGTCCATTTTTTGTAATATGATTGAACATCCCACCATGGTCCGACACGCTCACTGAAAAAAAAAAAAAAAAGCAGACTTGCTAGTACAATATAAACTTTTTAGACTTTTGCTGAAACAATCAGTACGCCTGCGCACCATTTCATAGTTTACATGTACAATGTAATAGGAATCTGTCTGGATGATTTTACTGCTTCTGACTGTATAGGTCAGGGGTACACAACCTGTGGCCCGGGGGCCATATGTGACCCGCGATGCCATTCTATGCGGCTCCCAACCATATGGATAGAAAAATTCTTGTCTGACAGGTTAAAGGGGTTGTCCAGAACGATATTCATTTTTAACTGTGAGCCTAAGAACTAACAGACAGGTACTTGCTAACGACTTGCCTGTTGTGCCCGGTGAAGAACTCAGTTGGCACAGAGCAGTCGCAGACTGCTCCTGCCAGCAATTCTGTAGCTTCCACTGACATCATAGGTCAGCTGCTTCTCTTCCTCTATGCTCTTTTCACAGCGTGTGACTGCTGATGTCATGCTGACTGATAGCCAGCTCACCACTTCCTAACCGCGAGGAGCCTGCTGTCTATCATATCGATGTAGGCGGTCACGTGCGGTCAACAGAAAAGAACTGCTCTGTTGGCGTGGAGCAGTTGAATCGCCAGCAGGAGTGGTCGGTGACCCCTCTGAGCCGGAACCAGATAGAACAGGCAGGTAGTTAGCTGTTTGGCTCAAAGTAAAAATATAATATTGCCCTGGACAACCTATTTAAGGCTGGAGTCACACAAGCTTATAAAAAATCCGTCCGACGTTAATCCAGAAAAGTAGGACAAGTGTCATGCGAGTACAATGTGATTTTTCGCAACTAGCCCCAATATGTTATCCGTATGACACGTGTATGCAGTCCATATGCAATGTGTTTTTACCATCATATTTTACATACTGTAATTCTCTATGTAATTTAAAGCTAGTTTATAAACTGATAAAGATAGATAGATAGATAGAATAAACAAGTTAGCTGTCATGTAGATCTTTAATGCCCCCGATATATAAAACAATAGCAACCTTTAGTGCCTTTTATGTAGCACTAAAGGGTGTTTAACCTATTACAGAAATAATAAATTTTAAAAAAATGGCATGGGGTCCTTTCTATCTTTACTAACCAGCTGAGGGAAAGCAGACAGCTGTGAGCTGGTTTTATTATTCTGGGAAGGGTCCAATATTCAAGGAGCTTCCCAGCCTATTATATTACAGTCATATGTAAAAGTTTGGGCACCCCTATTAATGTTAACCTTTTTTCTTTATAACAATTTTGGTTTTTGCAACAGGTATTTCAGTTTCATATATCTAATAACTGATGGACTCAGTTATATTTCTGGATTCAAATGAGGTTTATTGTACTAACAGAAAATGTGCAATCTGCATTTAAACAAAATTTGACCGGTGCAAAAGTATGGGCACCCTTATCATTTTCTTGATTTGAACACTCCTAACTACTTTTTACTGACTTCCTGAAGCACTAAATTGGTTTTGTAACCTCATTGAGCTTTGAACTTCATAGCCAGGTGTATCAAATCATGAGAAAAGGTATTTAAGGTGGCCACTTGCAAGTAGTTCTCCTATTTGATTCTCCTATGAAGAGTGGCATCATGGGATCCTCAAAACAACTCTCAAATGATCTGAAAACAAAGATTATTCAACATAGCTTTTCAGGGGAAGGATACAAAAAGTTGTCTCAGAGATTTAACCAGTCAGTTTCCACTGTGAGGAACATAATAAGGAAATGGAAGAACACAGGTACAGTTCTTGTTAAGCCCAGAAGTGGCAGGCCAAGAAAAATATCAGAAAGGCAGAGAAGAAGAATGGTGAGAACAGTCAAGGACAATCCACAGACCACCTCCAAAGACCTGCAGCATCATCTTGCTGCAGATGGTGTCACTGTGCATCGGTCAACAATACAGCGCACTTTGCACAAGGAGAAGCTGTATGGGAGAGTGATGCGAAAGAAGCCGTTTCTGCAAGCACGCCACAAACAGAGTCGCCTGAGGTATGCAAAAGCACATTTGGACAAGCCAGTTACATTTTGGAAGAAGGTCCTGTGGACTGATGAAACAAAGATTGAGTTGTTTGGTCATACAAAAAGGCGTTATGCATGCGCTGTATTGTTGACCGATGCACAGTGACACCATCTGCAGCAAGATGATGCTGCAGGTCTTTGGAGGTGGTCTGTGGATTGTCCTTGACTGTTCTCACCATTCTTCTTCTCTGCCTTTCTGATATTTTTCTTGACCTGCCACTTCTGGGCTTAACAAGAACTGTACCTGTGTTCTTCCATTTCCTTACTATGTTCCTCACAGTGGAAGCTGACTGGTTAAATCTCTGAGACAACTTTTTGTATCCTTCCCCTGAAAAGCTATGTTGAATAATCTTTGTTTTCAGATCATTTGAGAGTTGTTTTGAGGAGCCCATGATGCCACTCTTCATAGGAGAATCAAATAGGAGAACTACTTGCAAGTGGCCACTTTAAATACCTTTTCTCATGATTTGATACACCTGGCTATGAAGTTCAAAGCTCAATGAGGTTACAAAACCAATTTAGTGCTTCAGGAAGTCAGTAAAAAGTAGTTAGGAGTGTTCAAATCAAGAAAATGATAAGGGTGCCCATACTTTTACACCGGTCAAATTTTGTTTAAATGCAGATTGCACATTTTCTGTTAGTACAATAAACCTCATTTGAATCCAGAAATATAACTGAGTCCATCAGTTATTAGATATATGAAACTGAAATACCTGTTGCAAAAACCAAAATTGTTATAAAGAAAAAAGGTTAACATTAATAGGGGTGCCCAAACTTTTACATATGACTGTATATGTTCAGGATATATAATTTAATCAGAAAGGGGGCCCCGATCGAAATCTTACACTGAGACCTATCAGACACTAGATACACCACTGGTGAGCAGCCACACAGAAGAGCAGTGGCAGCAGCGGAGGAGCAGGGACTGGCAAATACTAATGGTGCCCTGTGTAGACAACTCTGGATGCCTCACACACCAGGAGAAGGGGGTCTCGTAGCCCATTTGGCACTCCAGAAAGGACATTGTGAATTATACAGGTGGCTTCTGTGTCTGTGACTTGATCCACTGTAGATTACGAGAGTTCGTAACTAGAGTTGAGCGACTTTTGGTTTTTTAGGGTCGAGTTTCATTTCGTGAAACCCGACTTTTCCAAAAGTCGGGTCAAGCAAGATCGTCCGATTATAGGGAAAAGTCGGGGTCGTCCCGAAACACGAAACCCAATGTAAGTCAATGGGGAATAAAAGTCGGCAGTGAGAGGAGGACAGGAAACACACCTACAGTGCCCATTTGAATGCCAAAAGCATCAATTCTTCTTACTTAAGCTTGTCAACCTTAATTAACTTCATAATACAAGTTACGCACTGAAAAATGGGGGTTATTTGGCTAAAGTTGTGGGGGGGGGAGGGCTGGCTGCAGGTTTTCATGTGCCCTGGGCGAAAGAGCGCCCCTTTAACACATACCACAACTCATCATGCTCCAATACGGCAGAGAAATAGCGGTATAGTACAATGAAAAATACTTCACTTTTTACATCTCATGACGAGGCCCATCTATTTCTCCATACAGAATCATTGGTCCCATATAATGTTTGAAACAGTATATGATGAGCTCCACATAATGCTACAGTATATGTTGGTCCCCATGGATGAAGCTCCACTGTCTTATGGGCCCAAATAATGCTCCAAACATAATGGGCCCCATTTCTAATGCTCTAGTGTATAATGGGCCCTGTAAATGCTGTTCCAGTGTCTGATGTCCACCTTTGGAATGTTCCAGTGTATGGTGGGCCCCATCTATCATTCTCCAGAGTATAGTGCTCCCCAAAAATTGCTGTCCCAACATTGAAAACAATCAAATAAGTCTCCTCGTTAGGAATCCCTGTACTTGTCTGGACTCCTCGTCGTCCCCATCTTCCATCTCACTGCACAGTATTTCAACTTTGCAAGTGCTGTGATCCTGAGCAAGCAGGGGGGGCCCACTCGTTGGCGACGGCACTGGCACAGGGCCCCTGATAGTACGGTGGTGTGTCTGATGGCGGGTGGGCCGAACCTGCACTTTCATCTGCAGCTTCCTCTTTGTCACCGTGTAAGATGGAACTGTATATGGGAAGGGTAACCTGAGTTTCATCAGGGTCAGATTCAGGTCGTGTAGCGTGCGAGGGGAATGTAGTGGTCTGGGTCAATGTACCAGCAGATTCATCGAGCAGTGGCTGGGCATCAGTGCACTTGTGTCGCCCCCAGGAGTACGGTCGCCACAGTGGCATTACCTTCTTCCTAGGGAGTGTGATGTCATGCTTGGGAGCAACGAACGATCTCTCTAGCAGGTTAACTGATTGGGCGGCGTTATTCCCACGAGTCATGACCCTCCAAACAGCGTTCATGAAGGCAAAGTGTTTGTTTTACGTGGGCAGTATGGTTGCAAAGCTGAACCGTAAAAGAATGTCCAGAAGGGCACCACCAGGAGTGGAGCCTACGGTTAAATTCGACTCCACCTGGGAAACCTCAACCATGCCAGCTACAGAACAGATGCACACAATGCAAGCTTAATTCCGTTAACGAACGAGACTCCGTCATGCCCCGCGGTCCGAGTCCGGCTTACTAGAGGGACACGTGAGGCTCTGGCACATGAGATTGGCCAATAACTGGTGTGTCATGCCCTTACATGTCCGTGGCTGCATGTGCGCTACACTGAAAAGGCCAGCGTTTGTCGCTTACAGGTGCAGATAACCCGCTGAACAACGTTAGTGATGGGGATCACTGATTACAATTATTACCCGCGAACAATGATTTCCCAGTAAGTGCAGGTCAACCGCATTTCCGGAATTAGGCCTAACCGTCATTCCTGAAAAAATGAAAAACTTACGTGTGCAAACCACAGGTGCTGTAGCTTGCTTAACAGCTCGCCAGCCTTTCTCACGCCCAGTATGGATTGCACGTGATTGCACAAAGGTTAGAAAGGGTACCGTATCCCCAGATAACATGTATGGATAGCGTACACATTCAAAATATATGTCTAGACGTCAGGAGGCAGGCTCAGACGGTGTTAGGCCCAGTATGGATTGCACGTGATTGCACAAAGGTTAGAAAGGGTACCGTATCCCCGGATAACATGTATGGATAGCGTACACATTCAAAATATATGTCTATACATCAGGAGGCAGGCTCAGACGGTGTTAGGCCCAGTATGGATTGCACGTGATTGCACAAAGGTTAGAAAGGGTACCGTATCCCCAGATAACATGTATGGATAGCGTACACATTCAAAATATATGTCTATACATCAGGAGGCAGGCTCAGACGGTGTTAGGCCCAGTATGGATTGCATGTGATTGCACAAAGGTTAGAAAGGGTACCGTATCCCCAGATAACATGTATGGATAGCGTACACATTCAAAATATATGTCTATACATCAGGAGGCAGGCTCAGACGGTGTTAGGCCCAGTATGGATTGCACGTGATTGCACAAAGGTTAGAAAGGGTACCGTTTCCCCGGATAACATGTATGGATAGCGTACACATTCAAAATATATGTCTATACATCAGGAGGCAGGCTCAGACGGTGTCAGGCACAGTATGGATTTGACGGCCCAGACTACACAGCGGAGGAGCAGGGAGAGGTAAAGATTGCAAATGCTGGGGCCCTGCCCAAGCAAGGGGGGCCCACTCGTGGGCGTCGGTACTGGCATTGGGCCCCTCATAGTATGGCGGTGTGTCTGACGGCGGGTGTGCACCACCACCGTCAGAGACACTTGATTGCACTATGAAGGACCCTGTGCCAGTGCCCGCGCCCAAGAGTCGGCCTACCCACCTGTCCAGGGCAACGGCACTCGCACGGTGTCGTGCGCTAGGTGGTGACCCCGGCCATGGGGGGGGGGCAGCACAGTTAGGGAGTTTTAGAAAGTGGCATATGTTGATGTTGGACATTCAGCTGATGCAAAAGGTGAAATAGGTCAAGTCCCAGGAAGAGGTGGACCAAAGCAAGCCATTTTTCTGTCACCCTATGTGTCATCAGGGGAAGGTGGGACAAAATCCTTGGAAACCCATGCGTGGTTCATTTTAATGAAGGTTAGATCATCCACATTTTGGGTTGACAGACGGGTCCTTTTTTCTGTCAGGATTGATCCAGCTGCACTGAAGACTCTTTCCGATAACACACTTGCAGCTGGGCAAGCGAGCTCCTGTAAGGCATATTGTGCCAATTCAGGCCAGGTGTCCAGTTTAGCGGCCCAATAGTCAAAGGGGAATGACCTGTGTGGGAGAACATCGATATGGGAGGAAAAGTAGTTTGTAACCATAGTTGACAACTGCTGTCTCCTGTCACTTTCCATCGATGCAGTATTACCAGTTGTGTGAGTGGTACTTGAAAAATCAGTCCACAACATTGTCATGAAACCCCTGTCTCCAACGCCACTTCTGCTGTGTGCACCACGAACACCTCTGCCAAGCTGCCCCTGGCCCGTACGGCTCGTGTGAGAACCATCACCGCTGCTGTGTGCTGGGAATGCCTCAAGCAACCGATTTACCAGAGTTGCTTGTTTATTAGCCAATATTAGGTCAAGGTTCTCCTGTGGCATGATGTTTTGTAATTTGCCTTTATAGCGTGGATCCAGGATGCTGGCCAACCAGTAGTCGTCATCGTTCATCATTTTGGCAATGCGGGGGTCCCTTTTTAGGATCTGCAAGGCATAATCTGACATGTGGGCCAATGTTCCCGGTGTCAATGATGCACTGCGAGTGCTGGTTGGAGGAGCACTTTCTGGCAAATCCACATCCCTCCAGTCACGCACAAACCCTGTACCAGACCTTGCCACGCCAACATTTTCACTTGCCCCACGAGATGCATCCTCCTCCCCTAAGTAATCATCCCCATCATCCTCCTCCTCCTCCTCCTCTTCTTCCTCCACCTCGTCCAGGAGAGGTCCCTGAGCAGACAATGGCTGAATGTCATCAAGAATTCCCTCCTCCTCTTCCTCCTCATCAACATTGGCTGCAGACGCCTGCTCCTTAAGGTGCGTCAAAGTTTGCATGAGCAGACGCATAAGTGGGATGCTCATGCTTAGGATGGCGTCGTCTGCACTTACCAGCCGTGTGCATTCCTCAAAACACTGAAGGACTTTACAGAGGTCTTTCAGCTTTGACCACTACACACCAGTCAACTCCATGTCTGCTCTCAAAGTGCCTGGCCGTGTATCCTCCCACAAATGCATTATGGCCTGCCTCTGCTCGCACAGCCGCTCCACCATGTGCAGGGTGGAGTTCCACCTTGTTGCAATGTCGATAATGAGGCGGTGGTTGGGAAGGTGGAGCAATCGCTGCAGCTTCTGCATACAAACGGAGTGTACAGGCGACCGGCGGATGTGCGCGCACAGTCTTCGCACCTTCTGGAGCAGGGCTGTTAACTCCGGATAATTTTTGAGGAAGCACTGCACCACCAGGTTCAAGGTGTGAGCCAAGCAAGGTATGTGGCTGAGTTTTGAAAGGGCTATGGCTGCCACAAAATTACGCCCGTTATCACTAACTACCTTGCCTGCCTCAAGATGTACACTGCCCAGCCATGACTCAGTTTGTCGCTGAAAGTACTCGGCCAGCACCTCGGCGGTGTGTCTGTCGCCCAAACACATCATCTGCAACACTGCCTGCTGACGCTTTCCACTAGCTGCTCGATAGGGGGACACCTCGTGTGCAACAGTGGCAGCTGCAGATGGAGTGCTCGTACGACTGCGCTCTGTGGACGACCTTTCGCTTCTGGAGGAGGAGGAGGAGGGTCGAATGCCTATAGCCAACTGTTTCCTATACCGTGGGCTAGGCAGCACTGTCCCACCACCGCTGTCCCCTGTGGACCCTGCATCCACCACATTAACCCAGTGCGCAGTGATGGACACGTAACGGCCCTGGCCATGCCGACTGGACCATGCATCAGTTGTGAGGTGCACCTTTCCGCTCACTGACTGCTTGAGTGCATGGACAATGCGGTCTTTCACATGATGGTGGAGGGCTGGGATGGCTTTGCGAGAGAAGAAGTGGCGACTGAATGTGACGTCTGCCTGCGGTCTGGACTGCAGCCAGACAGCACCCCGAGAAACACTGAGACCCTTTACCCCTATACAGGGATCTGGATTTATAGCAGAGCCCAGGAGGCGCTGTCTGAATAGGAGCAATGACCAGAGCAGGACGGTCGCCAGAAAGGTGTTCCAATACAGGACACAGAGGCAATGATATCCGAGACTAAACCAGTCAGGCAGAAATGGTATAAAAACAGTAGACAGTAGCAGAGTCAGATTCCAGGCCGAAGCCAGAGTCATAAACCAGGAGGGCAGCAGAAGTACAGAATCGTTAGGCAAAAGCAGAGTCAGAATCCAGGCCAAAGTAAGAGTCATAAACCAGGAGAGCAGCAGAGGTACAGAATCGTTAGGCAGAAGCAGAGTCAGAATCCAGGCCGAAGTCAGTGTCATAAACCAGGAGAGTCGCAGAGGTACAGAATCGTTAGGCAGAAGCAGAGTCAGAAGTCCAGGCAAAAGTCAGAGTCAGTAAAACAGCAATTCACACAATAACACGCAGGGGAACCAAGAATATATCCGGCGGCCTGCAAGAGCAGTCCCAAGGTATTTGAGGGATCAGGTCATCCCTTACAGGCCCGTGGCCTGATGATGTCATCCGGACCGCCCCCAGGACCAGGCTGGATGGTAATGCACCAGCCCCTTCATGACTGATCGAGGAGCGAAGCCTGCGTCCAGCGGACGCCTGCGCAGGAGCCTCATGACTATCGCCGCCATCACTCGGGGTTGAAGCACAACGCCTCCCAGAGACCAAGGCCGAGACTGCAGGCCACGGGTCAGCCGGTGATAGGACAGTCCGGGGCCTCCTAGTGGTCGAGGCTGGGACAGCAGGCCCTGAGTCTGACGGTGATGTGATAGTCCGGCGCCTCCGACTGGCCGAGGCTGGGACAGCAGGCCCTGAGTCACATGGTGATGATGTAATTGTCCAGCGCATCCTACTGGCCGAGGCCGGGACAGCAGGCCCTGAGTCAGGCGGTGCCGTGACACTGGGTAGGTCATAGCGTGGTACTGCATAGGCCATGAGTTCGCGGAAAGCTGCGCTTTCCACCAACCGAAAGGGCATCATCTCAAACGAGATTAGTTTGGCAATGTGGGCGTTCAAACCCAGTGTACGCAGATGAGAGACTGAGTACTTTCTTGACCTACTCATAGTGTCTGGGAGAGTGAGCTGGACTTGAGAGCTGCATATGGTGGAAGTAGCGGTGGACAGGGCGGACTGAGAGAGGGTTGATGATGGTGATGGAGTTGGTGTTCTTTCTGATAGCCTAGAATCAGTCTTTCATTGATATAACAGTGGGATTCCCTGACTGCTGTGGCCTTGCAACGACACCTCAACATTTGCTGCTGTGCTAACCGGTGGGCTTACAGTGGGGGAAACAATGTAGCGTTGCTGACTACCTTCGTTGTGATCAGTTGCACATGTGGCACTTGAGGTTTGGTGTTGTGTCCACGCTTGCAAGTGCATGCTGGTTAAATGTCTAAGCATGCAACTGGTATTCAAATTTTTCAGATTTTTCCCTCGGCTAAAGGTCTTTGCGCACTTCTTACAGATAACCTTGGCCTGATCATGAGGATTTTGTTCAAAAAAGTGCCACACTGCACTCTTCCTACTTTGGCAGACATTTTGCGGCCTAGCACACTGTGATCTTTTGACCCTCTGGACAAGCTGTCCAGCAACTCTTTTGATGTTTGGAACCTGTCTTTGGAGTGCTCCGGGCCTGCCAGATAACAGCTGTTGCGATGTCGATGTCTGCTGTGGATGCTCCTCATCTGAGCTATTGGAAGCAGCACCCTCTTCCCCCAATGGATGCCAATCTGGGTCAACAACTGGGTCATCCATCACCTCCTCTTCTATGTCATGTGCACCTTCCTCTGTGTCACCGTGTATGGTGGTATAGTGTGCGGGAAGGGGCACCTGAGTCTCATCAGTAGTGCTCTGAGTGAATGTACCAGCAGAATCATCCATCAGCGGCTGTGCATCAGTGCACTCCATGTCAGATTCATCTTGGCCTGGGTAATTCACCATTTCACTTGATAATCCAGGCATGGTATGTGAAAACAGCTCCATGGAGTAATCAGTAGTATGGCCTGCGTCATCCTTCAATCTTGATTGTGGTGAAGGACACAAGGAAAGGTGTGGTTCATGAACATGAGCCTCCAATGACGACTCAGTGCTTTTACTTTTTACAACTGAAGAAGAGGAGGCGATAGAGCTGGAGGCTGAGTCAGCAATGTAAGACAAAACTTTTTCCTGATGCTCTGGCTTTAAAAGCGGTTTGCCAACTCCTAGAAAACTAAGCGTTCGAGGCCTTATGTAGCCAGACGATGACGCAGGCTCAACACCTCCTGCATTCGGTCCTATTTTGCTCTTGCCACTACCATCAGATCCACCACCAACACCATCATTACCAGCTGCCAACCCCCGCCCAATTCCACGGCCTCTTCCACCAGCCTTCCTCATTTTTGGTAGAAATGTAGACAAAATCCAACAAACTATATAGTAATGTAAAACAAGGTACAAGGTGTCTATAGGACAGGGGAGATTTTGAATTTCTGCAGACACTTGTGGACACTGGACACTCTTGGATTGTGTGAGGCCCACTGATATCTGAGCGCTATGTGACAGGCTCGATGGCACAGCTGTGACCAAAGTGACTAGAGGATAAGGGAGATTTTGAATTTCTGCACACACTTGTGGACACTGGACACTTTTGGATTGTGTGAGGCCCACTGATATCTGAGCGCTATGTGACAGGCAGGCTCGATGGCACAGCTGTGCCTGTGACCAAAGTGACTAGAGGATAAGTGAGATTTTGAATTTCAGCAGACACTTGTGGACACTGGACACTTTTGGATTGTGTGAGGCCCAATGAATATCTGAGCGCTATGTGACAGGCTCGATGGCACAGCTGTGACCAAAGTGACTAGAGGATAAGGGAGATTTTGAATTTCTGCACACACTTGTGGACACTGGACACTTTTGGATTGTGTGAGGCCCAATGAATATCTGAGCGCTATGTGACAGGCTCGATGGCACAGCTGTGACCAAAGTGACTAGAGGATAAGTGAGATTTTGAATTTCAGCAGACACTTGTGGACACTGGACACTTTTGGATTGTGTGAGGCCCAATGAATATCTGAGCGCTATGTGACAGGCTCGATGGCACAGCTGTGACCAAAGTGACTAGAGGATAAGGGAGATTTTGAATTTCTGCACACACTTGTGGACACTGGACACTTTTGGATTGTGTGAGGCCCAATGAATATCTGAGCGCTATGTGACAGGCTCGATGGCACAGCTGTGACCAAAGTGACTAGAGGATAAGTGAGATTTTGAATTTCAGCAGACACTTGTGGACACTGGACACTTTTGGATTGTGTGAGGCCCAATGAATATCTGAGCGCTATGTGACAGGCTCGATGGCACAGCTGTGACCAAAGTGACTAGAGGATAAGGGAGATTTTGAATTTCTGCACACACTTGTGGACACTGGACACTTATGGATTGTGTGAGGCCCACTGAATATCACAGCGCTATGTCACAGGCAGAAATTGGCTAGTGTATCACAAACTACAAGGTATATGTAGAATTGGGCAGAATAGGAATCTCCCTAGAGTGCAGGTCTGTAAGAACGGAACATGTCCTCGTTTTATTCTCACAGAGTGACACACTGATAGCTTCACTGTGGCTGTGATAACAGCCGTTACACGGTACTGTGTGAGGAGCGTACACCGCTGTATGGTGTGAAAAAATGCATGCTCAGTACCTCAGCAGGACAAAAAAAAAAAATTGGGATTGCTTTTAAAAAAGCAGTTTGCGGAGCAGTGTGTAAACAGCAATGCAGGAATGTCAGGAAGCCTTAGAAGGCAGCCCAACAACCAACACCACTGATACACCACTATATAGCCTCCCCTTGCACTGCACACACAGTGACTGGTGTGTTGTACAGGCAAAATCGCTAGCAGCAGAAGCAGTTTTTGGTGTCTTCTTCCCTGCCTAACGCTCTCCCTACAAAATCATCAGCAGCAGCAGCTCTCCCTTTTCTGAGATCAGCATGAGTAACATGGCGGTCGGCGTGCACGCCCTTTTATACCCCCTGTGACGCCCCCCAAAGCAAGCCAATCACTTGCATGCCCTTCTGAAAGATGGTGGTGACCCGTGCCTTTGTCATCACGTTACCCTCAGTGTCCGTGGATCCTGATTGGCTGAAAAAGCGCAAAACAAACTTTTGAAACGCGACTTTGGCGCGTAAGTCGCCGACCTCGTGGCCGACCTCATCCTAGGGTCGGGTTTCGTTTCATGAAACCCGACTTTGCCAAAAGTCGGCGACTTTTGAAATTTTTCGACCCGTTTCGCTCAACTCTATTCGTAACCATTAGGCAGTAATCGAAAAACTCAGGATTTATTATAGAGATCTATGTGCATGCATGACAACTTCATTTTTAGGGAGTTTTCACACAGTTTTTGATGAGGATTTAGAAGCAGATTTTACTGCAAATCCAAATTTAAAAAAAGGCTTCAAATACTCTTTGAATAAGCTTCCTATTAGTTTTACTGCAAAACGTTCAAAACAACGTGAAAAAAAAACAGCACTGTGTGCACTAAGGGAGCTTTTCTCATTAAAATCAACTTCTCAAACTTATTCAAAAGGGTATTTGATGCGGTTTTGGATGTGGATTTAGGAGTATAATCCACTTCTAATACCATGTGCACACATTGAGCGTTTTGAGGTTTTTTTTTACCTCAGCATTTGTAAGCCAAAACCAGGAGTGGATGAAAAATGCAGAAGTAGTGACGGGTTTCTATTATGCTCTTCCTCTGATTGTGGTTTTGGCTTTCAAATACTGATGTAAAATACTGACCAAATGCTGAACGTGTGATCGTGGCCTAAATCCACATAAAAAAAACTCAGTGTGAACATACCATTAGGCCGTTCACACATTTAGTATTTGGTCAGTATTTTACCTCATTATTTGTAAACCAAAACCAGGAGTGGGACAATTAGAGGAAAAGTATAATAGAAACACGTCACCACTTTTGCATTTTTCACCCACTCCTGGTTTTGGCTTACAAATGCTGAGGTAAAAAAACTCACCAACTGGTCAACATTAATATATATTAAGAGGATGAAAACATTGATGAGAATGCTTCTTTAAGTGAATAAGTATATTCTACATAGCAGTAATGTAGTTTAATATTCATATATTAATATACACACACATATATATATATATATTATATTCATATATTAATGTTCACATATCAGGAAGCTCAGCATGTGGTCGCATCTGCTTTGTTGTATGTTGGGATCAATCAATCTATCTATCACTATATATAAAAATGAGTGTGTGTGTGTATATATCACCAACCAATCACAAAGCATTTTTCATTTCACCAGAGCTGTTCAAAAGAAGCTGAGCTGTGATTGGTTGCTATGAGCAACAGTTTTCCTTGCAAACAATCACTAAGCATCTCTCATTTCACCAGAGCTGGTTAAAAGAAGCTGAGCTGTGATTGGTTGCTATGACCAACAGTTTTCCCGCTTGACAACACCTCAGCAGACACTGACATGGTGGGAGAAATATAGCATCCCTGGGAACATAAGCTCCCAGACATTGTCTGCCCCCCTGAAAGGAGCAGAGAGCACATGACAGAAATGAATCCCCCCTCCCGTGCCTATATCCCTATCACACATCCTCCATCCCTAAGGCACATCTTCCCTCTTAAAGGGATCATTGGTATGGAAGTCAGAGCAAATCTATCCAGCGCTTTGGTTTTGACCCCAGGCCTCTCTTAAAGGGATCCCCGATATGGAAGATAGGACAGTTCCTCACAGCTCTGTGGTTCTGACTCCAGGCTGACGGGATGATGTGGGATATTAGTGGTAGTTGTCCAGTGGCTCTGGCTGATGGGATGATGTGGGATATTAGGAGTAGTAGTCAAGTGGCTCTGGCTGACGGGATGATGTGGGATATTAGGAGTAGTAGTCCGGTAGCTCTGGCTGACGGGATGATGTGTGATATTAGTGGTAGTAGTTCGGTGGCTCTGGCTGATGGGATGATGTGGGATATTATGGGTATATAGTATAAAAGTAGATATATAAAAGTGAATGTATGTATGTATGTATGTGTGTGTGTGTGTATCACCAACCAATCACGAAGCATCTTTCATTTCACCAGAGGTGTTTAAAAGATGCTGAGCTGTGATTAGTTGCTATGAGCAACTGTTTTCCTTGCAACCAATCACTTACCAAAGAAGTTGAGCTGTGATTGGTTGCTATGAGCAAGTTTTCTCACTACCATGACAACACCTCAGCAGACACTGCCATGGTGGGAGAAATCTAGCATCCCCGGGAACATAAGCTGCCAGCCATTGTCTGCCCCCCAGAAAGGAGCAGAGCACATGATAGAAATGAATCCCCCCTCCCTGCCCATATCCCCATCACACATCCTCCATCCCATAGGCACATCTTCCCTCTTAAAGGGATCTCCGGTATGGAAGTCAGGGCAAATCCATACAGCTTTTTGGTTTTGACCTCAGGCGTCTCTTAAAAGGAATCCTCGGTATGGAAGTTAGGATGTGGGATATTAGGGGTAGTGGTCTGATGGATCTGGCTGAAAGGATGATGTGGGATAAAAGGGGTAGTAGTCCGGTGGCTCTGATGGAATGAAGTTGGATATTAGGGGTAGTAGTCTGGTGGCTCTGGCTGACGGGATGATGTGGGATATTAGGGTTAGTAGGGTTAGTAGTCCGATGGCTCTGGCTGACGTGATGATGTTGGATATTAGGGGTAGTAGTCCGATGGCTCTGGCTGAAGGGATGATGTGGGATATTAGGGGTAGTAGTCCGGTAGCTCTGACAGAATGATGTGGAATATTAGAGGTAGTAGTCCGGTGGCTTTGGCTGATGGGATGATGTGGGATATTAGGGGTAGTAGTCCGGTGGCTTTGACGGGATGATGTGGGATATTAGGGGTAGTCCGGTGGCTCTGGCTGATGGGATGATGTGGGATATTAGGGGTAGTAGTCCGATGGCTTTGGCTGACTGGATGATGTGAAATATTAGGGGTAGTAGTCCGGTGGCTCTGATGGGATGATGTGGGATATTAGTGGTAATAGTCCGATGGCTCTGGCTGACGGGATGATGTGGGATATTAGGGGTAGCAGTCCAGTGTCTCTGAAGGAATGATGTGGGATATTAGGGGTAGCAGTCCAGTGGCTCTGACGAGATGATGTGGGATATTAGGGGTAGTAGTCCGGTGGCTCAGACAGGATGATGTGGGATATTAGGAGTAGTAGTCCGGTGGCTCTGGCTGACGGGATGATGTGGGATATTAGGGGTAGTAGTCTGGTGGCTCTGACAGGATGATGTGGGATATTAGGGGTAGTAGTCCGGTGGCTGTGACGGGATGATGTGGGATATTAGGGGTAGTAGTCCGGCGGCTGCGACGGGATGATGTAGTGTATTAGGGGTAGTAGTCCAGTGGCTCTGACAGGATGATGTGGGATATTAGGGGTAGTAGTCCGGTGGCTCTGGCTCACGGGATGATGTGGGATATTATAGTGAATGTGGCTATGCGGAGTGGGCAGGGCTATAGACTCAGCTTTATCTCTCTCTTTATCTATTATATAAAGCTCAAGTGTGTGTATGTATGTATGTATGTATGTATGTATGTATGTATGTCCGGGATTGGCATCTGCACCGTCACAGCTACAGCCACAAAATTTGGCACAGTCACACGTCTGGACCCCGAGAGCATCCGAGGCTATGTTGTGAGGCAAAATTTTAACCCCGCGCATTCCAATTCACCAAACAATTTTGCCCCTATCTACATAATGGGGAAAAAGTGTGGGTATCAAGCCCCACCCCTCATTATGATGTCATAATGGTTGCCATGGCGACGCTGATGTCATCATAGGTTGCAAGCCCCGCCGCTCATTATGATGTCATAATGGTTGACTATGGGATGGAAGATGTGTGATGGGTATATGGGCACTGGACTATGGGATGGAGGATATGTATGATGGGTATATGGGCACGGGACTATGGGATGGAGGATGTGTGATGGATATATGGGCACTGGACTATGGGATGGAGGATATGTATGACCGGTATGTGGGCACGGGACTATGGGATGGCGGATATGTATGATGGGTATATGGGCACGGGACTATGGGATGGCGGATATGTATGATGGGTATATGGGCACGGGACTATGGGATGGAGGATATGTATAATGGGTATATGAGCACGGGACTATGGGATGGCGGATATGTATGACGGGTATATGGGCACGGGACTATGGGATGGCGGATATGTATGACGGGTATATGGGCACGGGACTATGGGATGGAGGACATGTATGATGGGTATATGGGCATGGGACTATGAGATGAAGGATGTGTGATGGGTATATGGGATGGCGAATATGTATGATGGGTATATGGGCATGGGATGGAGGACGTGTGATGGGTATATGGGCATGGGACTATGGGATGGAGGAAGTGTGATGGGTATATGGGCACTCGACTATGGGATGGAGGATATGTATGATGGGTATATGGGCATGGGACTATGGGATGAAGGATATGTATGATGGGTATATGGGCATGGGACTATGAGATGAAGGATGTGTGATGGGTATATGGGCACTCAACTATGGGATGGCGAATATGTATGATGGGTATATGGGCACGGGCCTATGGGATCGTGGATATGTATGATGGGTATATAGGCACGGGACTATGGGATGAAGGCTATGTATGATGGGTATATGGGCATGGGACTATGAGATGGAGGATGTGTGATGGGTATATGGGCACTCGACTATGGGATGGCGAATATGTATGATGGGTATATGGGCACGGGGCTATGGGATGGAAAATATATATGATGGGTATATGGGCATGGGACTATGGGATGGAGGATAATTATAATTTGTTATAACTATCCACAGTTACTATGCCCGGGCAGCGCCGGGCTCTTCAGCTAGTATATATATATATATAATCATTATAATTTGTTATAACTAACCGTAGTTAGTTACTATGCCGGGGCAGCACCGGGCTCTTCAGCTAGTATCATATAAAATTTGCTTCATATAATTTTTTTTGTAACTTTCAATAGTCAAGTAAAAATCGCAGACAGAAATAACAGATAAAGTCCAACATTATGTCAATATCTGGGTGATATGTTGGGAAACTACTGTACTATGTAAATTTATTTTGCAGGATGAGGCCATACTCAGGGCATGTGGGAACAGTATATATGTCTATTTTGCCCGGTCACAGGCTTAATGCTCGATGTCAGTGTCACATCCATACAAACAAGGCAGAGATCAATGTTCAGTTTATACACCGTTTTGTTGCAAACTGGAGATATAGATGGAAAGAACTCTGACCCCAGATGACACAAAGATACAGTATGAAGCACTGGATGCATAGTAAAATATACATACAATAAAGTACAAGAATGATCCTGTAGAATGGATTTGCTTAAATATATATATATCTATATTTATTTATTTTTTTTCACAGTGTAAGCCTGTTTACCCACAATGAGTTTTTGGTGAGATTTTTTATGCTGTGGATTTTTACTGCTTCAAAAATGCAGCGTCTTACATGCAGTTCTAGCGATGTGGATGGGATTTATAGGAATCTCATTCCCACTGCGCTTTTTTTGTACTCAGTGTAAACTGACCTGCACTGCCTATTTCAAATCTGCAACATGTCAATGTCACGGGGCTACCGCAACGGAACGGAGCCAGAAGACTGCAGCGTCTGGTTGCTCCTACTCCGGAGCTGGGAAGAAGCACTTCTCTGTCTTATTAAACGTGTTTATTTCTTCTGGCAGAACATGGGTTAATCAGCCATGTTGGAAATTCCTGTGCTCAACTTTGCTCGGTTAGCCACTCCTTTTCCCTGTATAATCTGGGCTCTGCTACTAAGCCTCGTCAGCATTAGCTTTTTGCTGCATGGTTAAAGGAGGGAGAGAAGTTGCTATGAGAAGGAATGCTGGAGTGCAGTGCAGCTTGTGGCTCACTATTGCAGTTTCTGCCTGCCGTTCTACAGGTTACGAGAATATTTAGAGGCATCTGTTAAGCATAAACAGATACTGAGCACCTTTTCCCCCCAATGTCCAGACTCAGAAGGAGGAGAGTGCACACAGGAGTGTCCTGCTGATAAAACCACAACTGAGTTGCAGTACAATCAGCATAAGCTTTGGCACTGATCTTCCACATTGGGCCATTTTCCCAATTGGTCAAATGCAGTTGAAACTCTGAGTCTCTCCCCCATTAATGTTCAACTATATAGTGGCCCATAAGGGAGGGGGCTCAGAGTAGAAGAAGGGATTATATTGATTGTACTGCAACTCATTTTTGCCAAGGTGTGTTAAATTAAGGGAGGTGTATTAAATTAAGCTTGACTACATGGATATTCATAAAGCATATATCTGTATTAACTTTTGCTAGGGACATAATGATATAAATTCCTCTATCTATATAAAAATGGCGCCGATATGCACATGCGCACTAGCCCCAACATCTTCCTTCACCCACAAAGGTCTCAACATGTTTCCGGTGCATGTCACTGACATCATGGATACAAATCAAAAAACTGACAAGGCAGAACACTGCAGCAATGCACTGCATTGTTAGGTCCTGGTATACGAGAATCGCCTTTCCGTGGCTGCCAGGTACACATTAATTGGCCAATTTATGCGCTAAGCATTCTCGATTTTTCATAGTTTTAGTGCAGTAATGCAATTCAGTTTTCATGTTTCATTTTTGCATGCTATAGCGCTGCAGTGTGCTGCCTTGTTTGTTTGACTGACATCATGGAGACATTTTCTCCTGACATGCTCAGGTAATGAGCACCGGAGCAGGATGCCTCTGCGATGTGGGACTGGCGCTTCATACACTAACTGCTTGGCTTAAGCCTAAGCTTTTTGGAATATATAAGGCATGCAGGAGAGGACATTACACACACTCCCCTTGAGAAAGCTTCTTAAGCAAAACGTGCGTTGTGGCACTTAGAGTGGTCTCTATTATTATTATCTCTATACTATATATACTATGGGTAAAGCAGTGATTATATCTGTTTCAGATACTTTATCATGCTTGTGTTCCTTTTACATGAATCAACATTATGCTGTGGTATATGGGAACTCATTGCAACTAATATACATGTATCTGTGGATAATACTCTTTAGATGGTCAATCCTCTTTTTTGCTTGATCCTCTTTTGAAACCCTTCTTTTGTACTATTTATATTGCTTTTAATATTGTTTAAATAAAATTGATTTGTATTTTAAGTGAGTGAGTGGTTTTGTGAATATCTTTGGTATCCATATGTAGGTATCAATTTAAAATGTTAGTGTAAATGAAGTTTACTCCATCATCATTATCAGTTTTCATGCAGGAAATTCCTTTTGCACCCTGCTGAATCAATCACTACTCTCTCAAAGATAGATCCAAATGTCACTTTTGCCCATGTCCAGTCTAGATTACCTTGCAATTTTATGCTGGACCGCAAACAGATTTTGCTTCCGTAATCCACGGACAGCCAGACTTTTTTTTTTTTTTTTTACAATTTCATGCAGCCATTGAGAATAATAGTTAATAATATCCTAAAATGATGGCCTGAGTTCTACATCATCATCATCGTCATTATCTAAGCTGCCAATTTAGGGGTCCCAAGGTCACATTTTGCAATCATGGTTCAATTTTTAAAACCATAAATATTATTATTTTATATTTGTGCCTTATTTTATGAAATTCCATGTATAAGCAGACACATTTAGTTTTTAATATAGCCACCAAATGTATATTTCTGCTTTATGGTAGCAAGTATATGTAAGTCATTAATTACATTGGTGCAAAGAACAATATATAACTCCCTCTAGCTATTCATCCCACACAGCAGTAACCCCTTACCTGACAGTATAGCAGATATTGCTCACACTAATACTGCAGTTGGATCCCCTTCCGGCAATCGTTGTACTTGTATCTTCACCGTCATCCATCGTTCTTTACCGGCCGATTTTTCTTTAGACAGTTCTAGACTAGACTTGAGTATTAATAGTCCATGTAGGGCCGGTTGTGTATGTGCGTAGTGTCCTCCCCTACAGTAACCTTTATCTTCCATGAACTGAGCTGGCTGGGAAGTGTGGTGGTGTTATCTGATAATACTTTAGACTTTTGCCACTGGATCGAAATAGACAAAGTAATTTATTAGGAGACATTACACTGGAGGAGAGGGTGTGTGTGACTATAATAGAGCTCAGATGATCTTCTAGTGTCTACCTGTGCGGCTGTCAGAGCAAAGAGGTTCTGCAGAGGAAGCTGAGCAGACTTTCTGAAGAACCATATAATTGCAGGCTGCATGTCAGATTACTGGGATCCAAGATGGATGAGAGCGGTGGCATCGAATTGCTAAAAAGACAAAGGCCATTTCCGTCTATAAAAGTAAGAGCATAGTGATCGGTATATGATCAATTTCCATTATAGGGCAGTCATTGATACCATGCATAAATTATGCAGAATTATTTTGGAGACTATAAACTAAGGAAATATGTTACTGATATAATGGGTATTTATTATTAATAGTAAAAAAATAATAACAATAATATATAATAATAATTATTATTATTATTATTTAATCCCGTGATGTCACAGCCCCTGTTGGCCTTTATGACAGACCATTTTTTAAATTCACCTTTCTGTTGTTGCAATGCAGAAGGCATAACTTTTTATTGCTTTGGCAACATAGTCATAAACACTTGTCTTTTTCTCTGGGATGAGTTGTATTTTCCAGTCGTATCCTTTTGGAATTCATAGAACTTATTAACGAACTTTTGTTAACTCTTCATGAGAAAAAATATAAACAAAAACAGCAATTCTGCCACTGTTTTTTTTTTTTTGTGTGTGTTTAAGTCTTTACGCTATTCACCGTTCTGCATAAATAAACTTTACTGTGTGGGTCAGTACGAATGGGGCGATAGTTTATATATTTTTTTATTTTTATTACTTTTGTACTATTAATACACTCTTTGAAAAGAAAACAAAATTGATTTTGAAGGTGCCATTTTCTGATATAATTAAGTTTCACAATTTTCCCGTCAGAGGAACAGCATGAAGGATTATATTTACATGACAAGATATATTTTTCTTTTCTGCCATTTTGTTATAAGTGACTTTTTTTTTATCATTTTTCATTAACTCTTTGGGAGACAAAAATAACAAAAAAACAGCAATTCTATATTTTTTTAACTCCATTCACCATTCAGTATAATTATCATATTTTTTTATTCTGTGGGCCGATCTGATCGCTTCAATACAAAATTTATAACTTTTTTTTATGTTTTGCTACATTTACAAAATAAATTACTTAAAAAAAATCCTTTTTTTTTTTTTTAATTACTGTGATTTTTTTCCCATAGATGGAGCTTTGTGAGGGCTTATTTTGTTGTGGGACAAGCTGTAGTTTGATACCTATCTTATAACCTTTTATTTTTTACTACTTTTTTAACAAGAAAATCACGTTAAAAAAAAATCACTATTTTAGAGTCATTATATTGTAAGAGCCCTAAAACTGTGTGAAGGCTTTTTTAGTGTAATGAGGTGAGGTTTTTATTGGCACCATTTTAGAATACATGTGACTTTTTGATCACTTTTTACTACATTTTTGAGTCAATATTAACAAAAATGGCAATTATGGCATAGTTTTTAATTTCTTTTAACTGCATTTACATTATGGGATGGAAATTGATGCAGTTTTATTGGGTTGTTATGAATACGACAATACCAATAATTTTTTTTTTTTTTTGGGGGGGGGGGGTGGAGGTTGATTTTTTTTTTTTTAAACATATAAAGTATATTTTTATTATTAAAGCTGTAACTTGATTTTCAACACATAAAATGTTTTTCTTCATTTCCTTTTTACAGTAGTTACTAATCTCACACCGGGACTTGGACCTGCGATTCTTTGATCGCACTGATAATACTCTGCACTACTGGTGTAGTACAGTGCATTATCTTCCTTGACAGTGTTTGAATGACAGATGGCCAATCAGGCTCTGACCCCAGCGACATCTGGTTGGCTAAGGGATATGTCAGACCCATAGGCACCCCAAGACCATACTACTGAGGTGCTCATTGGCTGACATGGATCTTTCCTTTGTCAAATTCTTCACAAAAGTGACAGCAACATCCTCACTCTTAAAGAAGAGTCATGGTACTTCAGCAGCTGCAGAGTGATTTCTACATTTGTGCGCTCTACCTGCAGAACCTCATAATACACACCTCAGCTGCTGCAGAACCTCATAAGACACCTCAGTTGCTCCATAACCTCATAATACACACCTAAGATGCTGCACAACCTCATAATACACACCCCAGCTGCTGCTGCAGAACCTCATAATACACATCTCAGCTGCTGCAGAACCTCATAATACACACCTCAGCTGCTGCAGAACCTCATAATAAGATAAGACAATCATTTAATCGTCCCACCATGGGGAAATTCAGAGCATTACAGTAGCAAGGCAGGAACAAGTACATATACAGATGCATAAAGGCATTACACTGACAGGTAGGTACATATACGGGGGAAAAAAAAAAAAAAGTGTAAAGGGGGTTTTACACTAAGCGATATCGCTAGCAATATCGCTAAAACGTCACTGGTTTTGCGACGTTATAGCGATATTGCTAGCGATATCGCTATGTGTGATACTTACCAACGACCGGCTCCCCCGCTGTCCATCGCTGATCGCGCGAGAATGTCCGGCTCCATTTCTCGTCGGGCGCTTCCTGCTGAGACTTCCTGCTGTGACGACGAGCGACGCGTGGACGCGGGCGGGAGGACGTCAGGATCGCTGTGTGTGAAAGGTGAGTATCGTGCGCTGCGTCGCTGCTGCATCGCTGTGAGATCTTTCTGTATGAAAGCTCACTAGCGATCATTTAGCGATGCACCAGTGATCCTGACCGGGTCGTATCGCTGGTCGGATCGCTGGTGCATCGCTAAATGTAAAAGGGCCTTAACCGGACTGTCACAACTTTGGATCTATCAATACGCACCTAAGATACTGCAGAACCTCATAATACATACTTCAGCTGCTGCAGAACCTCATAATACACACCTAATATGCTGCAGAACCTCATAATACACACCTCAGCTGCTGCAAAACCTCATATTTAGAACCTCACCCTCCTTAGTTCAAAGCATGAGATCTGATTTGGCTGCATATTTAATTTTTCCAGAGGAGCATTGCATGGCCTATAAGTCTTCTTACACTGGCATGTCAGAAATGTCACTCCACAAGGAGAAATGTTACCCCTTAGATAGATCCCAGTCAGAAGCCTCTCATACAGCCAAATCAGATCTCTTCTTTGCGCTGACGAGGGGTAAACACCCTGAAACACTTGTCTGCAAATTGAGATTCTGGTTTGGCTTTTAAGTCGTGTGGCATGGTTTGTTAAAGGGCCAATAATGATTTTTTAGTATTCTTACTCCCCAAAGGTGGCACTAGAGTTCAAGTTCTCTTCCTTTCTGTGAAGCAAATTTACATATTTAATTTCCGGGAGGAGCATTGCATGGCCTATAAGTCTCCTTACACTCGCATGTCACTCTCCATAAGGAGAAACATTACCCCTTAGATGCCATTCTGTAAAACTGATACAGAAAGTATAAATAATGTCACTATATAGTAATTGAAAGCCACTGCCCAATAATGTTGATTGGTGGGGGTCTAAACTAATTATGCAATCCACATGTACATGTCGGTGTACAGACTCTCGGAGATTCTATTGATGCTGTTCCCTGATCTGTGCAAGGCTCAGACATAAGCTTAAGACTTCTGTTCAGTGGTTTATATAATTGATGGAGGTCACAGAAACGTTTTGTTGCATTGTGTATTGATATCACAGTATGATGTAGCAAATTGGCATTTTTTGCATATTGACTACTATACTAATGAATGTTTATTGTAATAATTGCTTTAATTGGTTCCTTCTAAAGAGTGAATGAACGTTACAGGATTTATGACTCTAAATATCCCCTCTTCTGCATTAAAGCAATGGTTTTCCAACAAGCACATTTTTTGTCTAAAGGATATTGTTATGGAAATATATATGTATATGTATTTCATATAGATCTCACTTGCCTGCTATAGGCTATATACTCCATATACTGCTATATACTCATGTGTTCTTATATAGCCATAATGCACACAGATACATATTTACAGTTTGAACTCTATAACTAGTTGGTGGAAATAACCTGCTACCCCCCCCATGAGAGAGTCTTATTGAGCGCTCAAGGAAGGAAAGACGCCACACCCTGGTTAGCAGCCATACCTTCCAGCAAAACTCTGGAAGCTTTATTCACATTCATGGTCTTTTATTAATTCGTACAGAAAGGAGTGGTTATTCATTAACATAAAGGCTTTACTTCTTATCTAATTGGTCAGTTTGACTACATGAACATATATGGGAGAGTTTACCGAAAAGCTGATTCTAGCAATATAATTTACGGCCCATTTTCCTGCTGTCTCAGCATGTTCTGGTATCGGCTGGCACATCTGGCCTTTCTTCCTCTTCTGTATGTCTGGGACAAACGTCACAAGACAATGCTATCATGAGATCACATCATCTCTCCAGACTCTCTCATGGGGGGGTAGCAGGTTATTTCCACCAACTAGTTATAGAGTTCAAACTGTAAATATGTATCTGTGTGCATTATGGCTATATAAGAATACATGAGTATATAGCAGTATATGGAGTATATAGCCTATAGCAGGCAAGTGAGATCTATATGAAATACATATACATATATATATTTCCATAACAATCCCCCCTTAGATATCACTTGCCCTAAAATCCTGCTCCTGGCCCAAAGCGCTGCAACTCCTTTATGCTGCCAGTGGACTGACATATGCCAAGTGCATACATCCTCCTCTGTACAGACTTTCGCAAATGGGCGGTCAGGAGGTCTGTCCCTAAAGGGGGTGTGGTGCAATGTAATCAAAGTATCTTAGTTAGCCATCTATGCAGTCAGTGCATGTGTATTCTCTATCAGGTAGGTAATTTATTCAGTCAGGTAGGTCATCCACAGCATCATTCCAGCTCAGGTGTGTCCTCTGGTATGAAGGCTTTTTCCTGCAATGCGGCGTGGATCCAGGTGGGGGTTTTTCCTCCAGGTTGGTGACGTCAGCACTTGGAGAAGGGCCATCGGATCTGGGATCGAGTGCTTCTTCTTACAGACTTTTTCCACCCACACTCAGTCTCCTGACTTCAGGACGTGCATACCAGGCACCGAATCTGGACCTGGCAATGAGGGAGAAAAAACTTGAGAATGGAAATTAGCAAGATTCTTGATAAATTCAATTACACATGCAGACAAAGTATCATATTGCATACTCAACTGCTAAGTGAAGAATACCCCTAAACTGTGTTTTTCTTACCCAAATAAAGTTTCATATTGGTGACAGCTTTTTCTGAGCCTATGGGAGTGTCTAAATGCCAGGGTTTGTCTGTCTCTTGGGCAGATTTTTTCTTTAGCATGCTGCTCTTAAGTGTCCCACCTAGTCTATGGTGTGGGATGGTGGGTAGTATGTGTAGGCCTAAGTCTGACCCTACTGCTGATCAGATCTCTTGTGTCAGGTTTGCTGTGTATGTGGGTCCCTGATCACTTGCTATTGCTTCTGGAACCCCCATACCTGCACACTATTTTTGAGAGTAGCTTCTTTGCAGTAGTCTTCGCCAACTGGTTCCTTACTGGGAGGTCTTCAGGCCAGACGATGTGGGGAAACTTTTCCCGCTTGTCCGATGTTAAATTTGTCAGAGGCCAAACAGCTGCTGGGAATTTGGCTGTTAAGGTGTGAGTTGAGTCCAATCAGGTCATTCATTTGTGCCTTCAATTCTGTGCGGGGCCATGTGCCCATTGAACCACCGTAGGGTACACACTTTGAGATAAACTGGGTCTGTCTTGAGGTAGACGTTTTGAGGTAGACGGTTTGAGGTAGACTAGGTCTGTCTTGAGGTAGACGTTTTGAGGTAGACGGTTTCTTGGAGCCCAGTGATTTTGGCCCTCAGCATCCAGCTTTCCTTCTCCTCCTTCTGAGTCTGATCCTGTTACTTCTTGTACAGGTTTCAGGAAGTCATTTTGTCAGGTTGAGTGACTGGGTTGTGGTAATTGACATTCTCTGAGCTGATTGTGGGTTTTTAGCTGAGGTTTCGTCTATGTCCGTGCCGCGGAGTCTCCCCTCCCTCTGTATGAAGACTCGGGTTAGACTGTGTCAGAGGAGGACTTGGGACTCTTTGCATTGGTACAGATTCAGCCGACATTCTCCGGGGATGAGGGGGAAGGTCAAACTGTTGTAGCCTTGGGATGCCTTCGGACTCATGCAGCTCGTCTCGGGGAGTGTTGCCGTGGACTGCCGATTGTAGGACTTGTGCTGGAGAAGAAGCTTCCCCACGAGAGGGTGGTGGAGGACAATCTTTTGGAATGTTCTCCATCAAATACGTCCTTTCTGGTAAATTCTTCTGCCTCAGAATTCATATCCACGTCAGAGTCTTCATCCTGGAAGTGATTCAGCTTGTTGGCTGGTGGAGGAGGAGGCAGCACTTCTGTCCAATTCAGAGATGGCATCTTCAACGGTTTTCCCATTGACTTCTGTTTGCCAGGTTTTCTCGTCTTCAGTCGTCATGTGGTAGCCGTCCGGCGCTACGACCTCTCCCATTTTCCATATTGTCTTCCTCCGGCTGCTTTTTTGGCTGCCACGCCTGCCATGTTGATGCCCCGTGTCTCTACTGTTCTCAGTTTTCCATGTGCCTTGACCTTCAACACTGCCACCACTTTTAGTAGTTGAAGAGCGTCTAGCAGGTCTCTGATGGCTCCATGGTGCCTCACGGTCGCTTGCTGTGATGAAGTTTCTTGCAGCCCAGATGGGTCCGAAGTCGGGTGCCATGTCCTGCGAGTACCTGGAAGTTTTTGTTCTTTGCAATCTGGCAGGTCTTTCGTCAGCTCTATTAGCTCCGCTTCTTGGGCTCTTGGCTGACAAACTTCTGGACCATAGGATGTCTTGATTGCTGGACACTGCACATCCCGTGTGGAATCTTCCTTCATCATCTGCATCATCTACGGTATCTTGCAGATTTTTCATCTGAGGGTCCGTATCCGCATCCCCCCTTGGGAGTGGGAGTAGAGACAGGTAACGTCTGAGGGCACTGAAGAGTGGTGGCGAGCAGCCTTGTCAGGAGGGCTTGTGCTGCAGATATTGTTTTCATGCAGGAAGGCCACCCCCTTGCAACTGGATCCATTACAATATTATTATTACTTTTTACCTAAATTTACATATTTGGGACTAAAAACCATTTTTTACATTTGAGTTTCATCAAAAGGTTTGCAGCCAACGGCTCTTACAGGTTCTTTGTTTCTTCGCACATTGCTGGCTGAAAAATGAGTTAACTCCGAATCCTTCAGTAAGCTGCTTCTGACAGAGTGTTTGTGACTCTTTTATCTGTGTTTTTCTCTGATCTTCTGTGCTGATTTATGACCATGAGAATGTTCATCTCTTTCCTTTGATGTGGTCTGTGGTCATAAATCAGCACAGTTTACTAAAGGACAGATAAAGATTATCAAATTCCCCGTCATAACAAGTTCACTGACAACTCTCAGTTAACTGATTCTTCACCCAACTGTGTGCAGAGAAATAAACTGCATTAACCCCTTTCCAACATCGGGCATAATAGTACGCTGATGTTGGACTCCCTCCCTGTGATGTGTGCTCCGGCGGTGAGCATCTTTCCCAGTTTTGAACAGCAGACATGAAACTCTAACAGCCATGGGTGGAATCGCGATCCACCCGCGGCTGTTATCCCATTAAATGCCTCTGTCAATCTCTGACATCGTCTATTAGCTCGTGCTTCAAGGGAAGCGCGCTGGAAATCCCACCCATCGGTGACCCCGTCAAGTGATCGATCGCGGATCACTGATGGGTTGGCATGACAACCAGAGGTCTCCAGCAGACCTCTATGGTTGTCATCCCTGGATTGCTATGTGCGCCCCCCGGTTGTTGGCACTCATAGCATGGGAACATTTGTGCTACACACAGGCGATCTGATCATCGACTATATGTAGCAGAGCTGATCAGGCAAGTGCAGCTTCTAGTTTCCCTTACAGACTATTGAAGCATCCAAAAAGTAAAAAAAAAATGTATTTAGAAATATTAAAAAAAAAAAATAAAAGTTCAAATCACCCCCCTTTCGACCCATTCAAAATAAAACAATAAAAAAAATCAAACATACACATATTTGGTATCGTCGCATTCAGAATCACCAGATCTATCAATATAAAAAAGAATTTACCCGATGGTTAAACAGTGTAACGAGAGAAAAAAGTAAAAACACCAGAATTACGTTTTTTTGGTTGCCGCGACATTGCATTAAAGTGCAATACCGGACGATCAAAAGATCTGCACCAAAATGGTGTAGTTAAAAACGTCAGCTCGGCACGCAAAAAATAAGCCCTCAGCCATCCCCAGATCACGAAAAATGGGGACGCCTACGGGTATCGGAAAATGGCACAATTTTTTTTTAACAAACTTTGGATTTTTTTTCACCACTTAAATAATAAAGAACCTACACATGTTTGGTGTGTATAAACTTGTAATGACCTGGAGAATCATAATGGCAGGTCAGTTTTAGCATATAGCGAACATGGTAAAATAAAAAACAAAAAAACAACTGTGGGATTACACATTTTTTTCAATTTCACAGCACTTGGAATTTTTTTCGTTTTCCAGTACAAGATCTGGTAAAACTAATGATGTCGTTCAAAAGTACAACTCGTCCCGCAAAAAAAACAAGCCCTCACATGGCCATATTGACCAAAAAAAAGAAAAGTTATGGCTCTGGGAAGAAGGGGAGCAAAAAATGAAAATGCAAAATAAAAAATACCGCTGGTCCTTAAGGGGTTAAAAAGCGAAAAAATTACAACATTTTTTTTAAATAATCCCAGTTACAGAAATTATTCTTAGCCCAATATAAATTTATTTAGGGAAAAAAAATGCCCCTGAAAGTGTCCATATTTCTTAATACATTGTTATGTTATGTTTATTATTATTTTATTACTTTAGCGTGACATTCATTAGTGACTAGTTGTAGAAGGATAGGGAATATAGTCATTCATTAGTGACTGGAAACTTTATCTGGTTTTCATGATGCAACAATACAACCCTCTTTTTTTTCAGACTGATGGAAAAGATGATTTATTTGTTCCTGAAGAAGACAACAGTTTATATTTTACATACTCAGGAGCCCCGAACGTCCTGGAAGTTAAAGAGTTATGTTACCAGGTAAACCTCTCCTTATTTCTGTGGTCCTGACAGTTTGCACAATCTCATTTCCCTTTTTTTTTAAGGAAAGAGGTTGAGATTTTAATAAATTCCATCCTATAATACTAGGGGAAATTCTACAGCATAAATCGACTTTCTGTGCAAATGTGCAAATTATAAATCAATTAATTTGTAACATTTCCATAACGAAATCCGTAATGAAAAAAAAAAATGTGGATTTGTTATGTTTGTTGCCTTGGCGGATTTTATTTAGGATTTTCTGCTGCCGTTGCCGATTTATCAGATATCACCTTTTTGGACATTTTTAAATTAACAAATGCAAATAAAAATTGTTTCACTTTTTACATTTTTGAAGCTTCTTTGAAAAATTATTTTCATTAGAATATGTTAAAATGTTTATTATTATTTTAAAAGTCATTTATCATTATATTATTATTTGTATTATTAGTGATAATAAAAATAATAATGATGATGATAGCAATGATGAAAATAATACAATAATAACTGACAGCTTTGAAAATAATAATAGAAAATATTATTTAATACTATTATTATTATAATAAATGGCTTCTTTCAAAATAATAATACACATTATTTAATAAATAATAATAATAATAATATAACAATAATTTTATTTTTATTATCCTTCCTCAAGGTGAATTTAAATGCTCAGATTCCTTGGTACGAGAAGTTGGCAGAATTTAAAATGCCATGGAAATGGAATGAAGGTGCCCAGACATCAGCCATGACAAACCTAAATTTGAAAGTCACCAGTGGGCAAATGTTGGCAGTCATCGGAAACTCTGGTACTGATACTCATGAATACTCTACGGCAGCATGGAGGGAGATATCTGCTGAAAAGTATCACAGGGATATTAGAGCGGGGCTTAGATATATTGATGGAAACCAATTTTTAAAGTCCTGGGAAGAAAAGTTTAAAAGTTGTTTAAGTTCCAATAAATAATATTTATCAGCATTTATAGTCTGCAAACAAGGTTTATGTAACCCTCAACCAAAAGTGGAATTCTAGTGAGATAAACAATAATATTTTACCAATCAACATTTCGATAAGAATGCGCATGGTACCTTGGTATTACGGAATCGATCAGTGATTTTAGGGAAGAAGAGCTGAGTAATATAAACATGATAAACTTGTATTTTTGTTGGATTCATACGGAAACCATCATAATATCTGGATTTTCACGGACTGCCCCCCACCCTATTGTCTATCTTTGCAGGTTGTGGGAGGACAACGTTATTGGACATCATAACTTGTAAAGACGAAGGAGGGAAGATTAAATCGGGGCACGTCCTTATTAATGGAAAGCTGACCACCAAGCAGCTGGTAAAGAAGAATGTAGCTCATGTCCGGCAGGATGATCAACTGTTACCGCACCTGACAGTTCGGGAAACGTTGTCATTTATCGCAAAACTCCGACTTCCGAGATCATATTCAGAACAGCAGCGGCAAAAACGGGTGAAGGAAATATTTATACTGTTTAAGAAGTGTTAAAAATGCAAATTGTCTGTTCAGAGAGGAAGTGGACCAGAAATCTAGAGCCACCTTTTGGAAGTAGCAATCCTAAAAGTCAGTATTGACCCTGTAACGAACCTTGCCACATGACTTAGGATAAAAGCCAAACCAGAATTGCAGACAAGTGTTTCAGGGTGTTTGCCCCTCCTCAGCGCAAACAAGAGATCTGATAAAGCTGTAGAAGAGTCTTCTGACTGGGATCAATCTAAGGGGTAACATTTCTCCTTGTGGAGAGTGACATGCCTGACATGCCAGTGTAAGACTTATAGGCCATGCAATGCTAATGAGCCTTGTCACGTGACTTAGGATAAAAGCCAAAACCAAAATCTCAATCTCAATTTGCAGACACTGTTTCAGGGTACTGCCCCTCATCAGGGTAAGTGTGAGACCTGGTTTGGCTGGGTGAGAGGTGTCTAACCGGGATCCAAGGGTTAATTTTTTTCCTTGTCGAGCCTGACATGCAAGGGTGAGGAGACTTTTAAGCCTTACAATGCTCCTTTGGGAAATATGCAAATTGTCTCTTCAAGAGTTTTCTCTCTTCAAGGAATTGCATATTTCCCAGAGGAGCATTGGAAGGCTTAACAGTCTCCTCATCTTGGCATGTCACTCTTCACAAGGAGAAATGTTACCCTTGAGAAATGCTAAAGAGACAAATAGACAGGTACTTTTATAGATTGGTATTACAAACATACATAGATAGACTCAGTAGATAGACAGACATATAGATAGATACACAGACAGACAGACATATAGATTTTGACTGTTTTGTTCAGATTATTTTAATTGAGATTTTATTTTTTATTTTTTTTTAAAAAAAGGTTGAAGACGTCATAGCAGAACTTCGGTTACGGCAATGTGCAAACACGAAAGTAGGAAATGCATACACACGGGGAGTATCTGGTGGAGAAAGGAGAAGAGTGAGCATTGCTGTACAACTTCTGTGGAACCCAGGTAAGATGCCTTACAGTATCCTCTATATGATAGAATAGAAGAATAGTCCTGCATGATAGACAGAGAGAAAGCGAGACACATAGATACAAATTTTGATCAGTTTGGCTTCTACAACATCTATGGTCCGTAGAATGAATTAGCGGTGAATCGTCAGTGGTCTCCTCTGACGGAAGGGTCTTACAACCCTTACCTCTTTTTTTTTTTATAAACCATATATTAAGCAGATTTACGGCCAATTGAAAATTCAGCTTTGTCGTGGTATTAAATCAACTCAAATTGTTCAGTAGAAGAGGCACACACTGGTAACACAGCCATCAGCTGAGCTCACTGATGGATTCACTGTTAACTCATTCTGCAGTCTTCTATGTGCAGTGATACATAGAGGAAGCCAAACAATCTGACGTTTAATCAAATCTTACTGCCATTATGCATAATATAAAGTGAGTAACTATCTAGAAATCGTCTACTATCAGTCTACTCTTTTTTTTTGTGTAGGCATACTGATACTTGATGAGCCGACCTCTGGGCTGGATAGCTTTACAGCACATAACCTTGTGATAACCTTATCTCGGCTGGCTCGGGGAAATCGAATGGTTCTATTGTCCATCCACCAGCCTAGATCCGACATATTCCAGCTCTTCGATTTAGTTCTTCTGTTATCATCTGGAGCCACTATCTACTCTGGAACAGCAAAAGACATGGTTCAGTACTTCTCCTCTATAGGGCATCCCTGCCCCCGATATAGTAACCCTGCAGATTTTTATGGTAAGTTATTTAAGTTACCATGTTAATTAAATATGGGAAAAATTGACATTTGGTCTAATCCAAACAGATCAAATTTCAATGTATTCAGCTAAACTAGAACATGCAGTGTGTCTAATCATGGTCATTGCAATCCAGATTGTCTATTCTGTATGCATAAACAGATATTAATAACAGGCCACACCCCCATGACATCACTATACAAAGCGCAATGCTCTGTGTACTGCAGGCTGAGCCCTGCCTTCTGCATAACAGGCCACACCCCCATGACATCACTATACAAAGCGCAATGCTCTGTGTGCTGCATGCTGAACCCTGCCTTCTGCATAACAGGCAACACTCCCATGATATCACTATACAAAGCGTAATGCTCTGTGTGCTGCATGCTGAGCCCTGCCTCCTGCATAACAGGCCACACCCCCATGACATCACTATACAAAGCGCAATGCTCTGTGTGCTGCAGGCTGAGCCCCGCCTCCTGCATAACAGGCCACACCCCCATGACATACAAATCTCAATGCTCTGTGTGCTGCAGGCTGAGCCCCGCCTCCTGCATAACAGGCCACACCCCCATGACATCACTATACAAAGCGCAATGCTGTGTGCTGCAGGCTGAGCCCCGCCTCCTGCATAACAGGCCACACCCCCATGACATCACTATACAAAGCGCAATGCTCTGTGTGCTGCAGGTTGAGCCCCGCCTCCTGCATAACAGGCCACACCCCCATGACATCACTATACAAAGCACAATGCTCTGTGTGTTGCAGGCTGAGCCCTGCCTCCTGCATAACAGGCCAAACCCCATGACATCACTATACAAAGCGCAATGCTCTGTGTGCTGCAGGTTTAGCCCCGCCTCCTGCATAACAGGCCACACCCCCATGACATCACTATACAAAGCACAATGCTCTGTGTGCTGCAGGCTGAGCCCTGCCTCCTGCATAACAGGCCAAACCCCATGACATCACTATACAAAGCGCAATGCTCTGTGTGCTGCAGGTTGAGCCCCGCCTCCTGCATAACAGGCCACACCCCCATGACATCACTATACAAAGCACAATGCTCTGTGTGCTGCAGGCTGAGCCCTGCCTCCTGCATAACAGGCCAAACCCCATGACATCACTATACAAAGCGCAATGCTCTGTGTGCTGCAGGTTGAGCCCCGCCTCCTGCATAACAGGCCACACCCCCATGACATCACTATACAAAGCGCAATGCTCTGTGTGCTGCAGGCTGAGCCCTGCTTCCTGCATAACAGGCCAAACCCCATGACATCACTATACAAGGCGCAATGCTCTGTGTAGAAAAAAAATACAAGCATGGCTGCTATAGTCATCATTGCAGCCATGCTTGTATTTTTATGAAACAAATAAAGAAAATTCTGGATTTTATTCCATGAGCTGGACTTTCCTTTTTTCTATGAAGTATTTCAAGACGTCAAAGTGGAGACGTGTCCTTGCTCGGATCTTGCTGCAGCACCAATGAGGGGTGAGCTGAACTAAATCTCCTCTTTTCAATGTGCAGTGCTCTGTGTGCTGCAGGCTGAGCCCCGCCTCCTGCTTACAGGGCTGTGCTTTACGGATTGGCTGTGCTCCATTCAAAGCACAGACAGGAAGTTTCTGCACTCTGTGCTTTGAATGGACTGTAGCTGGAAGTTAGGAGGTGGAGGACAGATGACCGCATGTAGCAGCTCAGAAACAAAGCAGAATTTTAACAGCAAGTAAATTGTGACGTTTCTCTATTTTTCATAGTCTTTACAATGCTTTAGCAATCTGTGTTCCCAGAAAAAAACTTTTTTTTTTGGCTCAACATATGCCAATGTGGGTGTGGACATAAACTCCTGTTTTTTCTTAAAAGAACATGATTTTTCGATACTGTGTTGGGAGATGTCTATGCTATACATGTGTCTATGTATACACCAGTGGTTGTGATGTGTATGACAGTCTGTGAAAAGTTTTACTAACATTTCACCACATATTGAAAGGTAAAGATTTGGCATAAAGAAAAAAAAAGATTTAAAGAGGTTGTCCAGTACTTTTACATAGATGGCCTATCATTAGGATAGGTCATCCATGTCTGATCGTCTGGGGTCCAACGCTCGACACCCCCCGATTAGCTGTTACCAGTGTCGGCAGCCGCCAGCTGGATGTACTTACTTGTGGAGCTGGCCGATCAGACATTGATGACCTATTGTAAGGAAAGGCTATCAATGTAAAAGTTGTGGACAACCTCTTCAAAGATAAAAAATATTTAGAAAAAAATTAATTGATGCTAAGTCCTACAAGTCACTCTGGCATTCCTACAATAGGCCCACCGCTACACTGATGCTGCCACCATGTGCCAATCCTTGCACTGGTTTCCATCTGCTACAGAATCCAATTTAAAATTATCACTCTTATGCACAAAGCTCTCCACAGTTCTGCACCACTCTACATCTCCTCCCTCATCTCAGTTTACCACCATACCCGTCCTCTATTCCAGTAGTGACCTATCTCTAATAACCTCTATAATCTGAACTTCCCACTTCCATCTTCAGGACTTCTTTCCTGCTGTACCAATTTTCTGGAATGCGCTATCCCAGAGAATCAGATTTATTCCCAGTAACTATAGTTTCAAGCATGCCCTAAAAATACAGATCCTAGCTGTTGCCTGGTTCATGCAGCATTTTTTGAATGCCCTAATTATTATACTGATGGCTGGACCTTACATGACATGCACTTAGTTTTTACCTTTTTTGTTACTCCTATTTTCTCATAAATTGTAATCTTGTGAGCAGGGCCCTCACTCCTCTTGGAATGTACTGAACTCTCTATTGCCCTGTTATGTCTTTATTACGTCTTTATTATTATGTGCTGAAGATTTCAAAAGAAGCAATCAGTCCATCTTCTCCATGACACCCATGCTGCTGTTACATTGTACTTGGTGCTCGATAACTATATCATATGACAGGTCACTGCTCCCTTCAAGATCAGAACACTTTTTCTCCTGCTGCTTTCACTCATAATTTCATTGGCAACATGAATTAGATCGACTCTCTGGATAAATCATTTATTCTCTTATGTTTCTATTCCCTTTCTTGTCAGTGGATCTCACCAGCATCAACTTCCGAACCAAAGAGGAAGAAATGGAAACCTTAGAGAGGACAAAGTCGCTAGCAGAGATTTTTTGGGATAAAGTAAAAAACTCTGATGATTTCCTATGGAAAGTTAATGATGGGAATCGGGAACTTCCAACCAGTGAGACAAGGTACGTGTCTACAGGTATACCGGATGACAGGACTTATCAAAAAGTTTGTTTCGAAGAGTTCTTTCACATTGCGTTTTTCCACCTGTTCATTGGTTCCGTTGGGGCTTACTTCCGAACGCCCCGCAAAACGGGATTTGGGCCATAGACTATGATGGTGATGACAGAGTGAACAAGTGCTATGATGTTTTTTTTAATCAATTAAAGGTCCAAAATACAATTAAATGTGCCATAAACAATGATATCAAACCCATCCGTTACACCATGATTGCCTAGGCAGGTGAAATAGAAAAAGCACAATTCCAAAAAACTATTGTAAAAATAATTTTTATTAATACAACAATTAAAAAACATCTAATGAACAAACAAGGCAACCTCCATTGTGGGACACAAAAAAGGCTAATCACCCCTTTAAACACATTATGTACAGTTGTGTCCAAAAGTATTGACACCCCTGCAATTCTGTCAGATAATACTCGGTTTCTTCCTGAAAATGATTGCAAACAAATTCTTTGGTATTATTATCTTCATTAAATTTGTCTTAAATGAAAAAACACAAAAAGAATTGTCCTAAAGCCAAATTGGATATAATTCCACACCAAACATAAAAAAAGAGGGTGGACAAAAGTATTGGCACTGTTCGAAAAATCATGTGATGCTTCTCTAATTTGTGTAATTAACAGCACCTGTAACTTACCTGTGGCACCTAACAGATGTTGGCAATAACTAAATCACACTTGCAGCCAGTTGACATGGATTAAAGTTGACTCAACCTCTGTCCTGTGTCCTTGTGTGTACCACATTGAGCATGGAGAAAAGAAAGAAGAGCAAAGAACTGTCTGAGGACTTGAGAAACCAGATTGTGAGGAAGCATGAGCAATCTCAAGGCTACAAGTCCATCTCCAAAGACCTGAATGTTCCTGTGTCTACCGTGCACAGTGTCATCAAGAAGTTTAAAGTCCATGGCACTGTGGCTAACCTCCCTAGATGTGGACGGAAAAGAAAAATTGACAAGAGATTTCAACGCAAGATTGTGCGGATGTTGGATAAAGAACCTCGACTAACATCCAAACAAGTTCAAGCTGCCCTGCAGTCCGCGGGTACAACAGTGTCAACCCGTACTATCCTTCGGCATCTGAATGAAAAGGGACTGTATGGTAGGAGACCCAGGAAGACCCCACTTCTTACCCCAAGACATAAAAAAGCCAGGCTGGAGTTTGCCAAAACTTACCTGAAAAAGCCTAAAACGTTTTGGAAGAATGTTCTCTGGTCAGATGAGACAAAAGTAGAGCTTTTTGGGCAAAGGCATCAACATAGAGTTTACAGGAGAAAAAAAGAGGCATTCAAAGAAAAGAACACGGTCCCTACAGTCAAACATGGCGGAGGTTCCCTGATGTTTTGGGGTTACTTTGCTGCCTCTGGCACTGGACTGCTTGACCGTGTGCATGGCATTATGAAGTCAGAAGACTACCAACAAATTTTGCAGCATAATGTAGGGCCCAGTATGAGAAAGCTGGGTCTCCCTCAGAGGTCATGGGTCTTCCAGCAGGACAATGACCCAAAACACACTTCAAAAAGCACTAGAAAATGGTTTGAGAGAAAGCACTGGAGACTTCTAAGGTGGCCAGCAATGAGTCCAGACCTGAATCCCATAGAACACCTGTGGAGAGATCTAAAAATGGCAGTTTGGAGAAGGCACCCTTCTAATATCAGGGACCTGGAGCAGTTTGCCAAAGAATGGTCTAAAATTCTAGCAGAGCATTGTAAGATACTCATTGATGGTTACCGGAAGCGGTTGGTCGCAGTTATTTTGGCTAAAGGTTCTGCAACCAAGTATTAGGCTGAGGGTGCCAATACTTTTGTCTGGCCCATTTTTGGAGTTTTGTGTGAAATGATCAATGTTTTGCTTTTTGCTTCATTCTCTTTTGTGTTTTTTCATTTAAGACAAATTAAATGAAGATAATAATACCAAAGAATTTGTGTTTGCAATCATTTTCAGGAAGAAACTGAGTATTATCTGTCAGAATTGCAGGGGTGTCAATACTTTTGGCCACAACTGTATGAGCTACAGGTAAAGATAAATTGACAGTATCTACTGCCTATATTTGCTGTTCAGAAATGAACCACCGTGCACTATTAAATGCGCTTCAATTAAGCTGGAATCATTAAAGCTCGGCTTCAGCCATAGCTTATATATACCGCTACAAACAAATAGCACAACGTAAATAGTGCGCCAGTGATATGAGTAAAAATAACTCAAAGGCAATCTCACCTAGCTCTCAAACATATGTGGAATGAATGCCGTGTCCCTCACCCCAACGCGCGTTTCGTCCTCTTCTTCAAGGGGAGTGTCAGGGAAGAGGGAGAGTGGGTATTTAAATAGTCCTTCCACCAATGAGATTTTCACTCCATATCACCTGTTTTTTCTGAATGCACTGTTGGGGCAAAGAATTCCAGAGGATGGGGGATATTCGGGAGAAGTCTTGGAGGCGGTTGGGGGAGGAGCGAATAAGTGTGGAAGAGAGAAGGAGGTCTAGGGAGGACTGGAGATTACGTGAGGGAAGATATCGGGAGATTAGTTCAGAGATGTATGGAGGAGACAGGTTATAGATGGCCTTATAGGTCAGTGTTAGTAATCTGAACTGGATACGCTGAGGGAATGGAAGCCAGTGAAAGGATTTGCAGAGGGGAGTAGTGGAGGAGTAGCGAGGAGAGAGATGAATTAGACAGGCAGCAGAGTTAAGGATGAATTGGAGAAGTGAGAGGGTATCAGCAGGAAGACCACAGAAAAGGATGTTGCAGTAGTCGAGGCGGGAGATGTTGAGGGTATGCACAACCATTTTAGCAGATTGAGGGTTGATGAAAGGACAGCTTCTGGAAATATTTTTGAGCTTGAGGTGACAGGAGGTGGTGAGAGCTTGGATGTACGGTTTGAAGGACAAGGCAGAGTCAAGGGTTACTCCGAGGCAGTGGACTTCCGGTACGGGGAATGCGTGATGTCGTTAATTGTGATAGGTTGGGTAAGGAAGATCTGTAAGATGGGGAAAGATGAGTTCAGATTTGTCCACATTTGAGTTTGAGGAAGCGAGAGTAGAAGGGGGATATGGCTGATAGACACTCCGGGATTCTGGACAGCAGAGAGGTGACGTCTGGGTCAGAGAGGTAGAATTATCCACATATACAATTTTTAACTTAAAATCCAATGTTGCTACAAGGCTTCTGCTGCATAAAGAATCCACCTAAGAGACATGATAATATGTATCTCATAATAAGGAATAAACTTTATATTGTTCTCTTCTCCCTCTTTTTTTTCATATTGTCAGTGTTAACATGCCAGCTACTCCTCTGGAAAAGGCAATCAAGATAGATGCAAATGAAGTAGATGAGCTGCCTAAAGGTCTTCATCAATTTTCAGTATTATTAAAGTAAGTTCTACTAATGATAAATCTAACAATAGATAACAACTTCTCACCTAAAGGGGTATTCACATCTCAAAGATCCTTATAGTAGCATTTATTAGTTGTTGTAATAATAAAAATATTAGCAAATACCTCCAGTTATCAATGCAGTATAGTTCTTCTGATTAGCTATGTCACTTACATCTAGTGCATGCATTGCAGTAGTCTAGGTATCCATGCCTATGACCACTGATATAGTGACAGTTAGTTGTTAGTGGTCGTAACCATGGATACCTAAGCTACAGTAATGCTCTGCACATGGGGTAAGCGATATAGCAAATCAGAAGAACTATACTACATTTCTATTTGGAGGTATTTGCTAATATTATTATTAATAAATCTACTACATATTGGGATAGGAACTTGGAGATGGGAATTCCCACTTAATTTTCCTGACAACTACATTTTATAGCCGAAATATAGGTTAATCATTGGTTACCCCTCAGAATAGATGTCCCTTACCTTTTGTTGACAATGTTTAAAGATGACCTGTTACTTTTTATATACCGTATTTTTTCAGACTATTTTTCAGACCTTACCATAAGATGTACCTCAGATTTAGACAACAGAAAGTAGGAAAAACAATTTTTTATATTAATTAAAGGGAATCTGTCACCCCTGGGATGTATACAGGCATACAGTTAATAGAACTGTTAAACTACTTCTACCTGTATGCCTCATATTAGCTGTCTTGTTGTGGAGAAATGTTATATTTTGGCTTTATTCTAATGATTTCTTCCAGGCTCCGGGGCGTGCGGTGCCTGGAAGAAATCCCTGCTTCCTCTCCTCATTATAATACTTACCCCTCCTATGCACTCCCTCAGAAATACATACCTCATCCTCCCTTCTACGGGCACTGCATTCAGGGATCTTCTGTGCAGGTGCCGGCGAGTCACTGTGACCTCCGGCGTGCGCGCTGATATACTTTCCCCACTTCCTTCCTGCATAGTCATCGCTAGGAACTATGTGTACATAGCAATGACTATGCAGGGATGAAGTGGAGAGAGCACCTTACTGGCGCACACACTGGAAGTCACTGGAGCGGAAGTTGCCGGCGCCTGCGCAGAAGATCGATGAATGCAGGCCCCAAAGAAGGGAGGATGAGCTATGAATTTCTGAGGGAGTGTAGGGTGCAGGCACAGCATTCTGGGGCCGTAACTGACTTGTATGGGAGGGGGGTAGTATTGTAATGAGGACAGGAGGCAAGGATTTCTTCCAGGCACCGCACGCCCCGGAGCCTGGAAAAAATAATTGGCATAAACACAGAATATAACATTTCTCCACAACAGGACCGTTAATATGAGGCATACAGGTGGGACTAGTGTAACATTTCTATTACCTATATGCCCATATTAATAGGTCATATATGTCCCGGGGGGGGTGACAGGCTCCCCTTAAATATTCCCTGGTTGAGTAAAGTGGAGGGGACATTATCACTAATTTAAATGCACTCAGGTATAATGGGATTGTAATAGATCTAGTGTTAGTGTTTCTCTTCAGTGTGTATTATACACACAGCTCTGCTACATATGCACATTTAGACACACACAGCTCTGCTACATATCCACATGTAGATACACACAGCACTGCTACATAAAGTATGCACATATGAACACACACAGCTTGCTACATGCACATATAGACACACAGCTCTGCTACATGCACATTTACATAGACACAGCTCTGCTACATGCACATTTACATACACACACTATACATTACAACATCTTGCAATTCCTTCCAGGCATGTGACTGCTCACATCATCTGAAAGGTGATTGAGCTAGTCAGGTGAAAGGTCCTTCTGCTGCTCAGGACATGCCGCCTCTCTGCTGCTCCTGGTAAGTGCTCTTCACCGATCACATAGACCTGTGTAGGGCAGAAGGAGCAGGAGCAGTTCTTTTTGTGATCTGGGAGGCTGCTGTGTCTGCGTTCTCCTTCATGACAGGAAGCTGCCTCTAGGCTCTAAAATGTGCTCACTTTTTTAGCAATAGTGTTTCTTGCTAAAAAGTGTGTCTTATAGTCCGAAAAGTATGGTACATGGAACATTTACCTGGTATAGATGCCGCTTTTTTACTGAATTTGGAATTGTATGTTTTTTGTTCCTGTCACTCCATTCCTGAGACATGGCCTGCTGTTCTCTGTCTAAATTTAATTTTTATATCCAACTGAGCATGATCATTAAGAGGACTCCTGTAAAGAAGAGTTGTGGACTATGTCCTCTTGGTTAAATAAACTAAAGGCCCCGTCACACATAGCGACTTACCAGAGATCCCGACAACGATATCAACGTGTCAGGATCGCTGGTGAATCGCTATGTAATCGCTGGTGAGCTGTCACACAGACAGCTTCACCAGCGATTAGCACAGCGAAGTCTCGCGGTCATTCTTGCAAAGGATTACTGGGACCAGAGCGTGGAGAGAGGCGGGAATGCTGCGCGGGACGTCGGAAGGTGAGAATAGTAATTTTTTTTTTTTTTTTATTATTTTATCGCTGATCGCTGGTCTCCCGCCTGTCACACACAGCGATGCGTCCTGGCCAGCGGGAGATCAGCGACGAAAGAAATGTCCAGAGGTTTCCCAGAGCGATCAGCGATACCGGCAGGGGGGGCCGGTCGCTGATTGCTGTCACACACAGCGATCTCGCTGGTGAGATCGCTGTTGTGTCACAAAACTTGTGACTCAGCAGCGATCTCGCTAGCAAGATCGCTATGTGTGACGGGGCCTTAAGATTCATGAGGACAGTGGTCTTTACATATATACAGTATATGGCACGTGACAGTTTCTTCTTAAGGTCTCCAATTTTTCACAATATAAATCCAATACATCGTCATAGCATGCTAACAAAACCCTAGTGAGACTACAAAACACCTCACAACCATCACAACCACTGGGTGGTCCTTCGCGGACACATATAGCATACGGTAAATACCTCACAACCGAGTACTATGAAATTATATTTTTTGAAATAACTAGTAAAATAATGCCTCATATATTGGTATTTTGTATTCTGTGAATAGATAGAAGAATGTTGTATTTTGTGAAGTCCTCATGATTAGAGTTGGACTGGGCTTCCTAGGAACCCCCATATACACAGTGCATGTGCATGTCTAATCTTTGCTATTATCATTGTAGACATTTCAAAAATCAATACAGTGTAAAAGGTTACTTTTCATTAACCCATAAAACATGGACCCCAAGGATAAGCGATTGGCCCTAAAGTGACCTCCAAAGATGGTTGTCTTCTGGAAGACATGGTAGCCATTGACATTCCTGATATTAATGTGTATACCAATGTAATAAAATAGCTCCACCAGTCAGTATACTGGGTGATAATAAAAGTATTGGGGTTGTCTGTTTTCCTCAGCCGCCATGTATCTAATGACTTCCGGGATCTTACCACTTTACTAATCCATGGTGTTGAGGCTTTATTAATGGCGCTGTTAATTGGATTCTTATATTATGGGCAAGGAGGAAATCAGCTCTCTATACAAGACACAATTGCCTTACTTTTCATGAAAGGCTCACTAACTCCTTTTGCCGTTGTCCTAGATGTGGTTGCCAAATGTAAGTACTTTACTTTTTTATGTTTTGTTATCTCTATTTATATACTCATAGATCAAGATTTACATAGTTTTTTTGTTTTTTGTTTATTTTCTCATAATACTTTAAAATTATATTTTTTATTTGCTTTATTCCCTGATATGTACTACTTATCTGTTGGCTGCTGGGTCCTGGCACTCCCAAGGGTCACTCGAACTAAGGAGAAAAATCGAATAGGTTATGCTTGTGCATGAGCAGTAAAGTGCAATAGCTGAAAAGTCCACGGGTCAGTTTATGGCCCTGGCTGCACTAGGCAGAGGGTTGTATACATGATTTTTTATTTTTTCTGGACAGTTTATAAAAAAAAACAAAATCACGGGCAACCAACATTTTAATGGGCACATTGGAATACCATCATAAATCATTAAAACATTATCTAATGTACTGTATTTCTACAACCCATAATTCAGATACATTAGCTGCATTCACTGGACCCTGTAAAATGATGATAATTACAGTGATACAAATCTTTACGAATTTCTCCAGCCTCAAAAAATCATGAACACGTCATATTTTGTTTGTTAAGAACATGGTATAAAAAAGTACCTTATTTTTATAGACTGTCCAGGAATTTCAGGTTAGCGGTCAACCCAGACTTGGGCAAAAGTTAATCTTACTGTCCAGTGATTAGGTGGAGGCTCCCCAAAATACACATTACTCACCAAAGGTTAAAGAGTTAAACATTCTATGAAAGGCTAAACCAATATACAGTGACGAGCCAAAGGGTAACAATGTTTTGAACGTTTGACTTTCAGGCTCCGTATCTCACCATCCCCTACTGTTTCGAGCGTGAGACTACCATCGTTTCATAGATAATCATCTTGGATATCTCATTGGTAAATTTGACTTGCATCTATTTAGCATATGATTAGTTATGCAGATTCTTGTCATGTCACTGCATTGTTACTGTTTTGCTCATTATTGTGGAAAAATCTTTTTCCTCCTGTAAACTACAAAATACAACCTGTTCTCACATTCCCTAACAGCTCGATGTGTTATTAGGTTGATTCCCAAGTGAAAGGTCACTGGTTCAAATCGAGGAGCAGCCATGAAGATTTCCCAAATAGAGAGAAACAGCATTATCCAGCTCATCAATAGCAGGTCCCTGGCCAAGAAAATTGTCAAATTGCATCATATGAGCGTCATGACAGTTGGAAGAATATAAAATGAAGTTCTCCTATACATTCAAAAGCCAAGAGGTGGGCGTCCAGACAAAATATCGAAGTCAGCTCATCACAAGGTCTGTCAGTTCTGGCGGGGCAAACACGGCAGTGGAGGTGGCTCGTATGCTTCGTGAGACCACAGACGTCCATACAAACACCATGTAACGCACATTACACAAGTCTGGAATGGTGGCTCAAAAAAAGACATAAAAGTCTCGACAAGAAGCGTCGGCTCGAGTTTGCAAAAAAGTACAAAAAGTGGACTGTAGAAGATTGAAAATGGATAATTTGGAGCAATGAGTCGAAAATCAATAGACTAGGCTTTGATGGGTGCAGTTGGGTCTGGAAGAAACAAGGGAAAAAGGGGCTAATGGATCGAGAAATTGCAGTAACTGTCAAGTTCGGTGGAGGAAGCCTGATTATATGGGGTTGTTTCACAGCCATATGCATTGGATACTTGGCCAGGATCGATGGTGGTCTCAATGCTGAACTATACGTGAGTATCCTACAATACCAGTTACTTTGTATACTTGAATACTATGGGTAAGAAAAGGACGACATAGTGTTCAGGATGACAAACTGAAGCATACGTCAAGATGGGCAAAGAAATAGTTCGGTGACAATGAAGTAGAGGTGCTGCATTGACCCCTACAGTCCCCAGACCTCAATCCAGTCGAACACTTGTGGGTAGAGTTGAAGAAGAAACAGTATACATACCCGAGTGACTCGACCAGTATGCACCAACTTTGGGAACATGTAGAAGAGACATGGAGTCTGATTTCGATTGAGACATGTTTGAATCTGATTGAGAGCTGCCCAGAAGGATTGAAAGCCAAAAGTAGATTTACAAAGTACTAACAAAGCAATAAAAAGTAAAATTTAGATCTTTAGGAGCAAAACAGTAACAATGCAGTGACATGACAAGAATCTGCATAACTAATCACAAGCTTAATATTTTATTATTATTATTTATTATTATAATAGCGCCATTTATTACATGGCACTTTACATGTGAGGAGGGGTGTACATAATACATACAAGTACAGTAATCTTAAATAATACAAGTCATGATTGGTACAGGATGAGAGAGGACCCTGCCCGCGAGGGCTCACAATCTACAATCTATTTGCAAGTTAAATTTATGTATGAGACTAGCTGAAGAGCCCGGCGTTGCCTGGGCATAGTAACTAACTGTGGCTAGATATAGCAAAATACACTCAGCTTTATATATAGATATGTATGTATATATCGTATATAATCGAGTATAAGCCGACCCGAGTATAAGCCAAGGCACCTAATTTTTCCACAAAAAACTGGGTAAGCTTATTGACTCGAGTATAAGTCGGGTATGCATTGTCCCCTCATCCCTGTCCTGGTATGAATGGCTCCCCCCGTCCCTGTCCTTGTATGCTTGGCTCCCCCTGTCCCTGTCCTTGTATGCTTGGCTCTCCCATCGCTATCCTGGTCTGCATGGCTCCCCCCGTCCCTGTCCTTGTATGCTTGGCTCCCCCATCCCTGTCCTTGTATGCTTGGCTCTCCCGTCGCTATCCTGGTCTGCATGGCTCCCCCCGTCCCTGTCCTTGTATGCTTGGCTCCCCCCGTCCCTGTCCCTGTCCTTGTATGCTTGGCTCTCCCGTCGCTATCCTGGTCTGCATGGCTCCCCCATCCCTGTCCTGGTATGCATGGCTCCCCCCATCGTTGTCTTGGTATGCATGGCTCCTCCATCCCTGTCCTTGTATGCATGGCTCCTTATCCCCTATCATTGTATGCATGTTTCCTATTAAAAAATACAAACATCCTACTCACCTTTCTGCACGCACTCACAGCATTTCATTCTGGCGCCTGCAGCTTTTCCTGCCAAGCAATCACGTGGCCCTGCTCATTAAGGTATTGAATATTCATTCCACACTTATGGGACTTGAGAGGCGTGCATATTCATTACCTTAATGAGCGGGGCCACGTGATTGCTCGGCACGCAGGAAGGTGAGTAGGAGGCCTTCTGGAAGCGGGCTGCTGCGGGTGTAATTGTGCGCGTTATAAGATAAATAAATATTCATTTCTCTTTAGCCGTGGGCACAGTTACAGCCACAGGCTCCTGCCTCTGTGACCCGCTGCTCCGCAGCTTCCCCTCCGCCTCTGGGACAATTGGCTCGTGTATAAGCCGAGGAGGGTTATAAAAAGCCTGGCTGTCGGTTCATCTGTGAACCCCAGTATGTCTGAAGAGCAAATTCCTTAATTGATGTAAAAAGACATAAATCCATAAGATACATTCATTCCTGCAATGAGAGTGTCAAAATTTTCATAAATTTGTGCTCAGAGACTCTTCTGTCTCTCTGAGACTTGAAATTACCTTTTAATACAAGTAATTTAATGTCCATCATGCTATGACCAGGGATACAAAAATGTTTTGTCACAGGTAGATCCATTCTTTTTTCTCTTATTGTGTAACGATGAGCATTCAGCCTTGTTCTAAGCTTTTGCCCTGTCTCCCCCACATACAGACCCCCCAGTTGGACATTTAGTACAAATAATTAAGTACACCACATTAGATGTGATGCAGCTGAAAGTACCTGGGATCTTGTAGTCCTGATGTGAGTTGGGGATCTTTATCTTGTCCATGGTCATTATAAATGGACAGGTTTTCCATTTTTTTCTGGTTGCAAGGAAAGGTTCCTGCAGCTGTTGGGGAGGACACTCTCATTGCAGGAATGACTGTGGATGGATTTATGTCTTTTTACATCAATTAACGAATTTGGTCTTCAGACCTTCTGGGGTCATCACACAACACAGAACCAGCCCCAGTCAGAGGGCAATAAAATTTTCACACTACTTATCTATGAACTGTTCCAATATTTATGTTTAACCCTCTCCCGTAATGATAGTTCTGCTTCACATCACTTGTCTTATCTATTGCGTTATTGCTGTGCTGTGTTGTGTATAAATATGTGATTCTTCAGATGTTGTATTAGTCTATGCCTGATGAAGAGACCTGAGTAGTCTCGAAAACTTGCAATGTGTTACCATCTATTCAGTTAGCCATTAAAAGGTATCGACCACTGAGGACTCTCAATTCTAAATATTCTTATAAAATGATCGTAGTCTCACATTCGAAGCAGTTGTGGATGGTGAGATATGGAGCCTGAAAGTCAAATGTTCAAAACATTGTTACCCTTTTGCTTGTCACTGAAAAATAAAAAGGGGGAAATAATAGAAAGAACTGACAATTATAATTATTAAGTTCTGTCTTAATTCTTTGAGGGTCGAGAAACAATGTAAAGGCTCACAAAGCTCCGACCCCCATCTATGGGAATACATCTTTATTCCCCAAATCATACTCACCACTAATTAAGTAAATGTGCAGTTTATGAACTGACGGTGAGGTGGTAAAGGGAGAATTAAAGAATATTAAATAGTTCATTGTCCTTTAATTTACTTGAAAAACACATGTTCATCTGGTTATTCTTTGAAGCTGCATAAACCAGGCATAGGTGTCACCGATATCTCTCTCTCATCTGTCCCCTGAGCTCTGGTTCCTGCTACTCCCATACTCCAATCTGTATTAAATATTCAAAATTAGCTTAAAAGGTTTGTGTCTTTACAAAATTCATCATGTGGATGCCAAATGTGTAGAAACATATTACCTTTCCACCACAAAGCAGTACATGCAGTATATCCTATTGGCAGAAGTAGGACATGTATTGTAGGGAACTTGTCACCAGGAAAATACAGCCCAATGTACCGTAGAGGCGACATGTTATAAAACAGGAAAAGTTGAACAGATTGATTTTTTGATTCTGTAGAACTTGTTTATTCTTTTTTTAAATCCCTGCTCATTCTAGGCTTAGGAGTCCAGTGGGCAGAGTCACGTCCCAAATCCAGAATGAGAGGAGATTAAAATGAATAAAATACAACACAGACTTTGAAATTGGAGAATAAAATCAAAATGGTGTTACACTTTATAGATAAAAAACTAGAATATTTGCTAATTAGAAACACATTTTGCTTTAATATAAATTACTTTCTTTCAGGTCATTCAGAGAGAGCGATGCTTTTCCATGAATTGGAAGATGGATTGTATTCTGTTACCCCATATTTTTTTGCTAAGGTAATTTTATCATTAAATTAGTTATATAAGAGATAGCTTCCCAACTAGCCTGATCTTCGCATAGTACCATATTTCTTCTGACTATAAGACACATTGGACCATAAGATGCACCTAGGTTTTAGAGGAGAAAATTAGGAAAAAAAAAATTGAAGACAAAATGTGGTCAATTTTCTCCTAATATCCTCTATCCTGGTATATATGGTCCCCTCATCCCCATCCTGGTATTCATGGCCCCCCTCATCACTATCCTGTTATACATGGCCCCTCATCCCGATCCTGGTATGCATGGTGTCCTCATCCCTATCCTGTTCTGCATGGCCTCCTCACCACTATGCTATTCTGCATGGCTTCTCATTCCCATCCTGGTCTGCATGGTTCCTCTTCCCTATCCTAGTATGCATGACTCCTCATCCCTTTTCTTTGATCTATGGCTCCTCTTCCCTATCCTTGTATGCATGGCCTCCTCAATCCTATCTTGGTATGCATGGCCCCTCATCCCCATCCTGGTATGCATGGCCCCTCATCCCTAGCCTGGTAGGCATAGCACCCTCATCCCTATCCTGGTAGGCATAGCACCCTCATCCCTATCCTGGTAGGCATTGTCCCCCTCATCCGTATCCAGGTATGCATGGCCTTTTCATCGATAGCCTGGTAGGCATGTCCCCCTTATCCCTAGCCTGATAGACATGGACCCCTCATCCCTTTTCTGGTATGCAGGGCCCCCATCTCTGTCCTGTTATATATGGCCCCATCCTTATCCTGCTACGATTGGTCCTCCTCCCCATCCTGGTATGTATGTCCCCCATCAGAAAAACATAAAAAAGAGCCATTATACTTGCTCCCTCACATCCTCCTGCTCTGATGCCAGCAGCTGCTTTATGCTTGTAAACACCGCATGGCAGGGGCATCATGCGCTGCTTACAAGCAGTAGACAGCTGCTGGAATACTCACTGCTCTCCACGCCATGACTATGTCCATGGAGAGCAATGAATATTCATTGCTATTTAATAGAAGACACGCTGCTAGTCGCAGCCGCTGTCTTCCTGCAGCTGCCGGGCTTTTGCGTGTTCCCACTACTAAAGGGAATGAATATTCACTGCATTCTGCGCCTATGGGAGTGGTGAGCAGTGAATATTCATTCCCTTAAGTGACGTGGATATGTGAAAGCCCGACAGCTGCAGGAAGCCAGCGGCTGCAGCTAACAGCGTGTCCGCTACTAAAGAGAAATGAATATGCACTGCTTTACTCTCCCATGGGCATGAATGCAGTGAATATTCATTTTGTCTTTAGCAGCGGGCACAGGAGTTAGCTGCAGTTGCGGGCTCCTGCCTCCTGTAACCCCATGCTCCGCTGACGCCTCTCCCCCAGATCCAAATCCACCACCAGAGCACCTACATTCAGACTATAAAATGCACCCCCAGGAAAAAGTTTGTCCTTAAGTCCAAAAAATGCTGTATGTCCAAAATTAGGTGAGGCATTAGGCTTAATTTTTGGCTAAAACAAATGTATCATCAGAAAATGACCTTTTTTCTCATATTTGGAAAAAAAAAATCAAACATCTGTTCACACTGGCCTTTTAGCCTAAATTAGACTCTTACTTTTTTGTTGGTCACATCGACAAAAAAAATAGTGTGGCAAGTTTTTAGTAAAATCTAGTGGAATCTGGCAATACAGTAAATCTAATATGGTCAAAACCCTTCAAAACTCTTCATCAACATGAAAATTCTGTGACCCTTTGAAATAAACCTCTCTAATAATCTGCAATTTTAACATCAGTAAAGAAAGAGAACAAATATTTTTTTAGATTTTACAATTTAATCATTACTTTAGTGTCCATCAGAACCAGCACTTTGTGAATTGAAACTTCGACAACTTCTGGGGCAAGAAGAAGCAATGTGAAATTTCCACATGCTACTGAATGCTAGTTATTAGTTTCACAGTGGGCCACATAAATGTTTTTTACTCTTGTCGTAGGTCCATTAGTGTTACCCTCGATTTGCACATAATGCTCGATTTGCAGGTCTATTCATATGTCCAATGTTAGCAGACGAGGGTGCAGCCATTGTTAATGGTAGAAGCATAAATTCTAAATACATACTTTATCTGGTGACCATCATGTCTACTTCGTCTTAGTATCTGAAGACCTATTCTGGGGCTTCTGGGCTTGTCCAGCCTCATCATATCCACACATGGTCAAAATTGTTGGTACCCCTCGTTTAATGACAGAAAAACCCACAATGGTGACAGAAATAACTTGAATCTGGCAAAAGTAATAATAAATCAAAAATCTATGAAAATGAACAAATGAAAGTCAGACATTGCTTTTCAACCATGCTTCCTTGTGTAGGTGTTGCATGGTTACTTCTACTCTAACGCCAGTGTTCGTACCCACCACATTTTCAGGAAGTGAAAATTAATGTGGATTTCCTATTTTGAATCCAATTAAAATCAAATTATAAAATTTTCATTTTATTTTATTTTTCTTTCTTCAGGTCATCGGAGAGCTCCCAGAACACATCGCTTTTGTGGTTTTCTATAGCGTTCCTATATATTGGCTGGCAAATTTAAACCCCGGGGTGGATAGTTTCTTCTTAAACTTCTTGCTGATGTGGCTTGTGGTTTATTGTAGTCGTTGCATGGCTTTGTGGATGTCGGCGCTGCTACCTACATTACAGATCTCTTCTTTCATGAGTAACGCCATCTATACCGCTTCCTATCTGACTGGGGGATTCATCATCAGGCTGGATACTCTTTGGGAAGGTAGGTTTATAAAGGAGAAGAAATGTGCAGAACCCATTATTTAGTTAATACAACACGACACAATGTGTTGAGACGTTCATAATATTTTAGTTTCAGCAAATAAACATTATTTCGATCAGAGGATGAAAATTAGCAATTTTCAAATAATCTGACTATTAATTTCTGACAGATTTTTAGATCTTTGCTTGTAGTTATTGAATGGGTTATTGAATCACATCAATCAGTTGATTAGTGAGCGTTATACCCATTTAACAGCCACGGTTCTGTATATTTGCAGTGGCTGGACTTCAGATCCTTGTAGTAACATAGTAACATAGTTTTGAAGGCTGAAGGAAGACCTTATGTCCATCTAGTTCAGCCTATTTTTAGTGCAGCTGTTCTGCATTGTTGATCCTGGGGAAGGCAAAAAACCCACAGAGTAGAAGCCAATTTTCTCCATATGGAAAAAAATTCCTTCCCCTAAGCTGGGCCAACCATCTACCTATAATATTCTGTTATTCGTAACCTTCTATACTGTTACTCTTCAAGTGAAGAGACTCTGCTTCAATCCCAAGCACTCCCACCACCAAAAGGATGAAGCCTTGCTTGGTGGAATTGAAGGGGACACAGTGGCTTTTCAGGCAGCTGATTGGTGGCGTTTGCCAAGCTTTGGACCCCCACTTCTCTGATAGTGATGACTTACCCTAAGGAAAGGCCATCAATATTGTAGTTCTGGAAAACACCATCAACAAAGGGCTCTGACCCCCATTTATCAATTCTGGCATTCTTGATGAAAGATCTGCTAGAGTAAGGTGCTCTAAATTCATCAATGAATTGAGTTGCCGAGTGGCAGAGCCTGAAATGTACTCCATTCAGGGACTAGATTATATTTCTATATTAAATTACGGTATAAAATTTTTGTTGCATACATTTTAATGACTTTGTCACTTGTGCTTGGTCTCATCCCCCATTGCTAAACTACTTTCAATTTTCAAAAAGTTAGTCGAGTTGGTAGGAGGCGGTGAAAAACGCCAACATTTGTAAAGACATTTTGCAACCTTTCAAACATTATTACGCCAAAATTCCGTCAAAAACTGTTCAATAAATTGGGACCTAAAGCAATATGGATGTGCCCATGAATTGTGGTTAAATTGCAGAATTACTGTGAATCATTCATTTGCAAAATTGTTTATTTCAATGGAGTGAAGGGACTTCCAACGGGCGCAGTCACCTTTGCAACTGGGTTATCTTACACAGGAACAAAGGATCATATCAATTAAAATCCAAGTGTCCATCTCTTTCCTCAATGGGGAAGGAAGAAAGCAAGGAAAGAACTATTCTGGCACTACGGACTTTAATGTGATGTGCACTTATGCCAACATTTGACTACAGGGGAGTAAAGACATCTATAAAAAAAATAAAGTGCCAACATTGAATCATTTTATATCATTGCAAATACTAAGATAACATTAATATATACAACTTATATACATGTGCTATTTTTTTTGCAGTGCCCTTTTGGATCTCCTTTGTCTCTTTTCTCCGTTGGGGTTTTGCAGGACTCATGCAAGTTCAGTTTACAGATATGACATATCAAATCGAAGTCCGAAACTTTACAATCAATATTCCTGGAGAATTGGTAAGACTTCAGCGTAGTCTCAGTTTCAATAAATTTATAGTTGACTCATTGGTTCTAATATATATATATATATATATATATATATATATATATATATATATATATATATATATATATATATATATTAAACTATGCCCAAGTTAACGGCATGAACACCTGAGCTCAGTTATTGTCAGCAGCGCTGATAATAACAGACACCATGAGCAGCGGTGGAGACTCATCCTGGATCCGAGTAGGGTGCGTAAAGCCAAGGTTTTTTTTTTTATTTTTTTTCTTAAAAAACTGAAGCCGAGGGACAGGAATTTTACGAAATTGGAAAACCTGTTTAATATTGAGAAGGCAAGCAACAAAGTGCAGATGTCAGAAGGATCCTCGCCTATGGTGTCTATAGAGCAGTTTCTAGAATCTTCTGTACACCTCTCAGAACCTCCAGAACATCTGGGAGAAGTGTTTTGAGAAGCGAGCAATCTATAAGTAGTGCCTCTGAAACTGATATTAAAAATAATACACATGAAAAACACAGCTGTGCTGTACTGGTGTAGAGGAAGGTATGCAGGGGGACGAGGTAAAAAATCTCAGTATGATTTCAGGAATAAGTGTGAAACGTAACTGGACATGGAAGACTGTTCGTCCACTATTTGACAAGATCCTCTTTCTTTGTTTCCCAACTGCTTGAGACAAAAATCTCAGATCACAGTGAAGAACACTTTTTATCCAGAAAATGGGTTCAAGTGTTGGAATGTGTTTTTGTATCCACCTCTATTACATACAGTACTTGCAGTCTTATCTGCAAGCCTCATTTTATAGTGCAGGAGGAGCTGGGCAGATTAGTGTATCTAGTTGCATGCCCCCAAGGGTATAAATGGGACAAGTTATATACTGTGTATATATATACAGCTCTGGAAAAAATTAAGAGACCACCACATCAAATCCCTGTCATGGGCAGCCCATTCTCCAGGCCTGAACCCAATTGAAAACCTCTGGATTATAATCCAGAGGATGATGGATAGTCAAAAGTAGAGTTGAGCGACTTTTGGTTTTTTAGGGTCGCGTTTCGTTTCTTGAAACCCGACTTTTCCAAAAGTCGGGTCGAGCAAGATCGTCCGATTATAGGGAAAAGTCGGGGTCGTCCCGAAACACGAAACCCAATGTAAGTCAATGGGGAATAAAAGTCGGCAGTGAGAGGAGGACAGGAAACACACCTACAGTGCCCATTTGAATGCCAAAAGCATCAATTCTTCTTACTTAAGCTTGTCAACCTTAATTAACTTCATAATACAAGTTACGCACTGAAAAATGGGGGTTATTTGGCTAAAGTTGTGGGGGGGGGAGGGCTGGCTGCAGGTTTTCATGTGCCCTGGGCGAAAGAGCGCCCCTTTAACACATACCACAACTCATCATGCTCCGATACGGCAGATAAATAGCGGTATAGTACAATGAAAAATACCTCACTTTTTACATCTCATGACGAGGCCCATCTATTTCTCCATACAGAATCATTGGTCCCATATAATGTTTGAAACAGTATATGATGAGCTCCACATAATGCTACAGTATATGTTGGTCCCCATGGATGAAGCTCCACTGTCTTATGGGCCCAAATAATGCTCCAAACATAATGGGCCCCATTTCTAATGCTCTAGTGTATAATGGGCCCTGTAAATGCTGCTCCAGTGTCTGATGTCCACCTTTGGAATGTTCCAGTGTATGGTGGGCCCCATCTATCATTCTCCAGAGTATAGTGCTCCCCAAAAATTGCTGTCCCAACATTGAAAACAATGAAATAAGTCTCCTCGCTAGGGAATCCCTGTACTAGTCTGGACAGGTGCTGTAGCTTGCTTAACAGCTCGCCAGCCGTTCTCACGCCCAGTATGGATTGCACGTGATTGCACAAAGGTTAGAAAGGGTACCGTATCCCTGGATAACATGTATGGATAGCGTACACATTCAAAATATATGTCTCAGGAGGCAGGCTCAGACGGTGTTAGGCCCAGTATGGATTGCACGTGATTGCACAAAGGTTAGAAAGGGTACCGTATCCCTGGATAACATGTATGGATAGCGTACACATTCAAAATATATGTCTCAGGAGGCAGGCTCAGACGGTGTCAGGCCCAGTATGGATTGCACGTGATTGCACAAAGGTTAGAAAGGGTACCGTATCCCTGGATAACATGTATGGATAGCGTACACATTCAAAATATATGTCTCAGGAGGCAGGCTCAGATGGTGTCAGGCACAGTATGGATTGCACGTGATTGCACAAAGGTTAGAAAGGGTACCGTATCCCCGGATAACATGTATGGATAGCGTACACATTCAAAATATATGTCTCAGGAGGCAGGCTCAGACGGTGTCAGGCCCAGTATGGATTGCACGTGATTGCACAAAGGTTAGAAAGGGTACCGTATCCCCGGATAACATGTATGGATAGCGTACACATTCAAAATATATGTCTCAGGAGGCAGGCTCAGACGGTGTTAGGCCCAGTATGGATTGCACGTGATTGCACAAAGGTTAGAAAGGGTACCGTATCCCCGGATAACGTATGGATAGCGTACACATTCAAAATATATGTCTCAGGAGGCAGGCTCAGACGGTGTTAGGCCCAGTATGGATTGCACGTGATTGCACAAAGGTTAGAAAGGGTACCGTATCCCCGGATAACATGTATGGATAGCGTACACATTCAAAATATATGTCTCAGGAGGCAGGCTCAGACGGTGTCAGGCACAGTATGGATTTGACGGCCCAGATTACACAGCGGAGGAGCAGGGAGAGGTAAAGATTGCAAATGCTGGGGCCCTGCCCAAGCAAGGGGGGCCCACTCGTGGGCGTCGGTACTGGCACTGGGCCCCTCATAGTACAGCGGTGTGTCTGACGGCGGGTGTGCACCACCGCCGTCAGAGACACTTGATTGCACTATGAGGGACCCTGTGCCAGTGCCCGCGCCCAAGAGTCGGCCTACCCACCTGTCCAGGGCAACGGCACTCGCACGGTGTCGTGCGGTAGGTGGTGACCCCGGCCATGGGGGGGGGAGGCAGCACAGTTAGGGAGTTTTAGAAAGTGGCATATGTTGATGTTGGACATTCAGCTGATGCAAAAGGCGAAATAGGTGAAGTACCAGGAAGAGGTGGACCAAAGCAAGCCATTTTTCTGTCACCCTATGTGTCATCAGGGGAAGGTGGGACAAAATCCTTGGAAACCCATGCGTGGTTCATTTTAATGAAGGTTAGATCATCCACATTTTGGGTTGACAGACGGGTCCTTTTTTCTGTCAGGATTGATCCAGCTGCACTGAAGACTCTTTCCGATAGCACACTTGCAGCTGGGCAAGCGAGCTCCTGTAAGGCATATTGTGCCAATTCAGGCCAGGTGTCCAGTTTAGCGGCCCAATAGTCAAAGGGGAATGACCTGTGTGGGAGAACATCGATATGGGAGGAAAAGTAGTTTGTAACCATAGTTGACAACTGCTGTCTCCTGTCACTTTCCATCGATGCAGTATTACCAGTTGTGTGAGCGGTATTTGAAAAATCAGTCCACAACATTGTCATGAAACCCCTGTCTCCAACGCCACTTCTGCTGTGTGCACCACGAACACCTCTGCCAAGCTGCCCCCGGCCCGTACGGCTCGTGTGAGAACCATCACCGCTGCTGTGTGCTGGGAATGCCTCAAGCAACCGATTTACCAGAGTTGCTTGTTTATTAGCCAATATTAGGTCAAGGTTCTCCTGTGGCATGATGTTTTGTAATTTGCCTTTACAGCGTGGATCCAGGATGCTGGCCAACCAGTAGTCGTCATCGTTCATCATTTTGGCAATGCGGGGGTCCCTTTTTAGGATCCGCAAGGCATAATCTGACATGTGGGCAATGTTCCCGGTGTCAGTGATGCACTGCGAGTGCTGGGTGGAGGAGCACTTTCTGGCAAATCCACATCCCTCCAGTCACGCACAAACCCTGTACCAGACCTTGCCACGCCAACATTTTCACTTGCCCCACGAGATGCATCCTCCTCCCCTAAGTAATCATCCCCATCATCCTCCTCCTCCTCCTCTTCTTCCTCCACCTCGTCCAGGAGAGGTCCCTGAGCAGACAATGGCTGAATGTCATCAAGGATTCCCTCCTCCTCTTCCTCCTCATCAACATTGGCTGCAGACGCCTGCTCCTTAAGGTGCGTCAAAGTTTGCATGAGCAGACACATAAGTGGGATTGCTCATGCTTAGGATGGCGTCGTCTGCGCTTACCAGCCGTGTGCATTCCTCAAAACACTGAAGGACTTTACAAATGTCTTTCAGCTTCGACCACTGCACGCCTGTCAACTCCATGTCTGCTCTCAAAGTGCCTGGCCGTGTATCCTCCCACAAATGCATTATGGCCTGCCTCTGCTCGCACAGCCGCTCCACCATGTGCAGGGTGGAGTTCCACCTTGTTGCAATGTCGATAATGAGGCGGTGGTTGGGAAGGTGGAGCAATCGCTGCAGCTTCTGCATACGAACGGAGTGTACAGGCGACCGGCGGATGTGCGCGCACAGTCTTCGCACCTTCTGGAGCAGGGCTGTTAACTCCGGATAATTTTTGAGGAAGCACTGCACCACCAGGTTCAAGGTGTGAGCCAAGCAAGGTATGTGGCTGAGTTTTGAAAGGGCTATGGCTGCCACAAAATTACGGCCGTTATCACTAACTACCTTGCCTGCCTCAAGATGTACACTGCCCAGCCATGACTCAGTTTGTCGCTTCAAGTACTCGGCCAGCACCTCGGCGGTGTGTCTGTCGCCCAAACACATCATCTGCAACACAGCCTGCTGACGCTTTCCACTAGCTGCTCAATAGGGGGACACATCGTGTGCAACAGTGGCAGCTGCAGATGGAGTGCTCGTACGACTGCGCTCTGTGGACGAGCTTTCGCTTCTGGAGGAGGAGGAGGAGGAGGAGGGTCGAACGCCTACAGCCAACTGTTTCCTATACCGTGGGCTAGGCAGCACTGTCCCACCACCGCTGTCCCCTGTGGACCCTGCATCCACCACATTAACCCAGTGCGCAGTGATGGACACGTAACGGCCCTGGCCATGCCGACTGGACCATGCATCAGTTGTGAGGTGCACCTTTCCGCTCACTGACTGCTTGAGTGCATGGACAATGCGGTCTTTCACATGATGGTGGAGGGCTGGGATGGCTTTGCTAGAGAAGAAGTGGTGACTGGGTAGGTCATAGCGTGGTACTGCATAGGCCATGAGTTCGCGGAAAGCTGTGCTTTCCACCAACCGAAAGGGCATCATCTCAAATGAGATTAGTTTGGCAATGTGGGCGTTCAAACCCAGTGTACGCGGATGAGAGACTGAGTACTTTCTTGACCTACTCATAGTGTCTGGGACGGTGAGCTGGACTTGAGAGCTGCATATGGTGGAAGTAGCGGTGGACAGGGCGGACTGAGAGAGGGTTGATGATGGTGATGGAGTTGGTGTTCTTTCTGATGGCCTAGAATCAGTCTTTCGTTGATATAACAGTGGGATTCCCTGACTGCTGTGGTCTTGCAACGACACCTGAACATTTGCTGCTGTGCTAACCGGTGGGCTTACAGTGGGGGAAACAATGTAGCGTTGCTGACTACCTTCGTTGTGATCAGTTGCACATGTGGCACTTGAGGTTTGGTGTTGTGTCCACGCTTGCAAGTGCATGCTGGTTAAATGTCTAAGCATGCAACTGGTATTCAAATTTTTCAGATTTTTCCCTCGGCTAAAGGTCTTTGCGCACTTCTTACAGATAACCTTGGCCTGATCATGAGGATTTTGTTCAAAAAAGTGCCATACTGCACTCTTCCTACTTTGGCAGACATTTTGCGGCCTAGCACGCTGTGATCTTTTGACCCTCTGGACAAGCTGTCCAGCAACTCTTTTGATGTTTGGAACCTGTCTTTGGAGTGCTCCGGGCCTGCCAGATAACAGCTGTTGCGATGTCGATGTCTGCTGTGGATGCTCCTCATCTGAGCTATTGGAAGCAGCACCCTCTTCCCCAATGGATGCCAATCTGGGTCAACAACTGGGTCATCCATCACCTCCTCTTCTATGTCATGTGCACCTTTCTCTGTGTCACCGTGTATGGTGGTATAGTGTGCGGGAAGGGGCACCTGAGTCTCATCAGGGTCAAAATCTGGGTCTGTACACTGCGAGGACAATGTAGTGCTCTGAGTGAATGTACCAGCAGAATCATCCATCAGCGGCTGTGCATCAGTGCACTCCATGTCAGATTCATCTTGGCCTGGGTAATTCACCATTTCACTTGATAATCCAGGCATGGTATGTGAAAACAGCTCCATGGAGTAATCAGTAGTATGGCCTGCGTCATCCTTCAATCTTGGTTGGGGTGAAGGACACAAGGAAAGGTGTGGTTCATGAACATGAGCCTCCAATGACAACTCAGTGCTTTTACTTTTTACAACTGAAGAAGAGGAGGCGATAGAGCTGGAGGCTGAGTCAGCAATGTAAGACAAAACTTTTTCCTGATGCTCTGCCTTTAAAAGCGGTTTGCCAACTCCTAGAAAACTAAGCGTTCGAGGCCTTATGTAGCCAGACGATGACGCAGGGTCAGCACCTCCTGCATTCGGTCCTATTTTGCTCTTGCCACTACCATCAGATCCACCACCAACACCATCATTACCAGCTGCCAACCCCCGCCCAATTCCACGGCCTCTTCCACCAGCCTTCCTCATTTTTGGTAGAAATGTAGACAAAATCCAACAAACTATATAGTAATGTAAAACAAGGTACAAGGTGTCTATAGGACAGGGGAGATTTAGAATTTCTGCACACACTTGTGGACAGTGGACACTTTTGGATTGTGTGAGGCCCACTGATATCTGAGCGCTATGTGACAGGCTCGATGGCACAGCTGTGACCAAAGTGACGAGAGGATAATGGAGATTTTGAATCTCTGCGCACACTTTTGGACACTGGACACTTGTGGATTGTGTGAGGCCCACTGATATCTGAGCGCTATGTGACACGCTCGATGGCACAGCTGCCTGTGACCAAAGTGACGAGAGGATAATGGAGAATTTGAATCTCTGCGCACACTTTTGGACACTGGACACTTGTGGATTGTGTGAGGCCCACTGATATCTGAGCGCTATGTGACACGCTCGATGGCACAGCTGCCTGTGACCAAAGTGACGAGAGGATAATGGAGATTTTGAATCTCTGCGCACACTTTTGGACACTGGACACTTGTGGATTGTGTGAGGCCCACTGATATCTGAGCGCTATGTGACACGCTCGATGGCACAGCTGCCTGTGACCAAAGTGACGAGAGGATAATGGAGATTTTGAATCTCTGCGCACACTTTTGGACACTGGACACTTGTGGATTGTGTGAGGCCCACTGATATCTGAGCGCTATGTGACACGCTCGATGGCACAGCTGCCTGTGACCAAAGTGACGAGAGGATAATGGAGATTTTGAATCTCTGCGCACACTTTTGGACACTGGACACTTGTGGATTCTGTGAGGCCCACTGATATCTGAGCGCTATGTGACACACTCGATGGCACAGCTGCCTGTGACAAAAGTGACGAGAGGATAATGGAGATTTTGAATCTCTGCACACACTTTTGGACACTGGACACTTGTGGATTGTGTGAGGCCCACTGATATCTGAGCGCTATGTGACAGGCTCGATGGCACAGCTGCCTGTGACAAAAGTGACGAGAGGATAATGGAGATTTTGAATCTCTGCGCACACTTTTGGACACTGGACACTTGTGGATTGTGTGAGGCCCACTGATATCTGAGCGCTATGTGACACGCTCGATGGCACAGCTGCCTGTGACCAAAGTGACGAGAGGATAATGGAGATTTTGAATCTCTGCGCACACTTTTGGACACTGGACACTTGTGGATTGTGTGAGGCCCACTGATATCTGAGCGCTATGTGACACGCTCGATGGCACAGCTGCCTGTGACCAAAGTGACGAGAGGATAATGGAGATTTTGAATCTCTGCGCACACTTTTGGACACTGGACACTTGTGTATTGTGTGAGGCCCACTGATATCTGAGCGCTATGTGACACGCTCGATGGCACAGCTGCCTGTGACCAAAGTGACGAGAGGATAATGGAGATTTTGAATCTCTGCGCACACTTTTGGACACTGGACACTTGTGGATTGTGTGAGGCCCACTGATATCTGAGCGCTATGTGACACGCTCGATGGCACAGCTGCCTGTGACAAAAGTGACGAGAGGATAATGGAGATTTTGAATCTCTGCGCACACTTTTGGACACTGGACACTTGTGGATTGTGTGAGGCCCACTGATATCTGAGCGCTATGTGACAGGCTCGATGGCACAGCTGTGACAAAAGTGACTAGAGGATAAGGGAGATTGGATTGCTTTTAAAAAAGCAGTTTGCGGAGCAGTGGGTAAACAGCAATGCCAGCGTGTCAGGAAGCCTTAAAAGGCAGCCTAACAACCAACACCACTGATACACCACAATATAGCCTCCCCTTGCACTGCACACACAGTGACTTGTGTGTTGTGCAGGCCAAATCGCTAGCAGCAGAAGCAGTTTTTTTGTCTTCTTCCCTGCCTAACGCTCTCCCTACAGAATCAGCAGCAACCTCTCCCTATACTAAGATCGGCAGAAGTAAGATGGCGGTCGGCGTGCACGCCCTTTTATACCCCCTGTGACGCCCACCAAAGCAAGCCAATCACTTGCATGCCCTTCTGAAAGATGGTGGTGACCCGTGCCTAGGTCATCACGTTGCCCACAGTGTCCGTGGATCCTGATTGGCTGAAAAAGAGCGCAAAACAAACTTTTGAAACGCGACTTTGGCGCGTAAGTCGCCGACCTCGTGGCCGACCTCATCCTAGGGTCGGGTTTCGTTTCATGAAACCCGACTTTGCCAAAAGTCGGCGACTTTTGAATTTTTTCGACCCGTTTCGCTCAACTCTAGTCATGAGCCATCAAACAAAGAAGAACTGCTTACATTTTTGCGCCAGAAGCAGTGTGAAAGACTGGTGGAAAGCATGCCAAGACGCATGAAAGCTGTTTTTAAAAATCATGGTTATTCCACAAAATATTGATTTCTGAACTCTTCCTGAGTTAAAACATTAGTATTGTTGTTTCTAAATGATTATGAACTTGTTTTCTTTGCATTATTTGAGGTCTGAAAGCACTGGGTTTTTTTTAATTTTGACCATTTTTCTTTGTCAGAAAAAGAATACAAAATTTATTGTTTGGAAATTCGAAGACATCATGTCAGTAGTTTATAGACTAAAAGAACAATTCACATTTTACTCAAAAATATACCTATAAAGAGAAAAATCAGACTAACAGAACATTTGAAAGTGGTCTCTTAATTTTTGCCAGAGCTGTATGTATGCATATATATAGAGATATATATATATATATATATATTGTATATATAGTATCTCTCCCTGGAAATTGTTGCAATTACACATGTTTTGTTAAATACATGTTTATTTCCTTTGTGTGTATTGGAACAACACAAAAAAAGCTGTGAAGAACATGCAAATTGCACATCATTTCACACAAAACAGCAAACATGGGCCGGACAAAATTGTTGGCATCCTCAACTTAATGTTTAATTGCACAATCTTTGCAATAAATAACTGCAATCAATCACTTCTTATAACCATTAATCTTTTTACACCTCTCAAATGGAATTTTTAACCAAATTGCTCCAGGACTCTTATATTTGAAGGGTGCCTTCTCCCAACAGCAATTTTAAGATCTCTCAAGATGTGTTCAAGAAGATTTAGATCCTGACTCATAACTGCCACTTCAGAACTCTCCAGCGCTTTGTTTCCATCCATTTCTGGGTGTTTCTTGAAGCATGTTTCATATCATTGTCCTGCTGGACCTAGGACTCAAACCCAGCTTTCTGACACTGGTTACTATATTGCAACCCAAAATCCTTAGGTAATCTTCAGATTTTATGATACCATGCATACAAGGTATACAGTGCCAGAGGCAGCAAAACAACCCAACACATCTTTGAACCTCCACCACATTTGACTGTAGGTATTCTGTTCTTTTATTGTGGCACCCCTGAGGCTCAGTCGCCACAGAGGTACTGCACCTCCTCCTGAGGTGTGGTGCCCCACCATCCAGGTAAGTTGGAGGCTCCTGACCACGCTCCAACACCTGCATCCCACACAACACGGTAGTTCAGCAAAGCCACATTGCGGCTCCCTGCTTGGAGTGTAGCAGAGCACCTTTGGTGGCTCCCTGCTTGGAATACGAAACGTGCTGGGAGGCGGGTGGAGTTAGAATACATAAAAGAGTGGAAAGGTTTAGAATTTCAATCAGTCAGTGGGTCAGTCAGTCAGAGAGAGTCACTCAGAGAGGAGTGAGGAAAGAAGATCCCTGAGAGAGGGATGGAGGAAGGAGGTGCTGCAGCAGACCTCAGTGATCTGGGTCTGCTGGCACGGGAAAGGAAAGAAGGAGAAAGACATTGAACTGAAACCTGATCTTCCATGAGAAGGAAAGACTAGTACGGAACGTAGGAGTAAACGGGAACAGAGGACGTGGGTTAGAGGAAGAACCCTGCCTAGAAGCTCTAAACGCAAGGCCGGGTCCCGGTCGCCGAGGTTGTATGGATACTAATGGTCCTACAGCAGACACCGGTGGAGTAGTGGGCTGTAAATGCACTACTCCCATGTAAGACTAGGTGGCACAACAGCAACCTTGATAGTGAGCCGGGACTCAGGAGAAAGGATTCCCCGAAGCTGGCTACAGCTGTCTGCCGTACAAGTAGAGTTCTTGGGAACATCTGTCAGGAGGCACTCCAGTGTAACTCAGTACTGGGAGTACTTCACACTTAAAGGCGCTATAAGAGGAGATGTTCAGAAAAGCACATGTTGGCGAGTGTTGGAAGGGAGCATTCCATCTGGCCTGGAGGTTGATTAAGTCCCTGACCCGGAGGACACGGCACGGAGGCGGGCACCTGTGTGTGTGCTACAGACTGTGAGTAAAGCTTTGGAACTACAAGCCTGGTGTCCTCCATTGATTCTTGCTCCAACACACCCAGCACCACTACATCGGGGTGCCAGTTTCTACACCGCTGGTGCCTCTCCTCTACCCCTACATCTACACTGCCCTGGGGCTACAGCTCCACCTGTGGGGAGCTTCACCATCTTGGCTGCAACATACCACCGGCCCCAGAGGATCTGCACGCAGCGTCGGCTCAACACCTCACTTGCCGAACACCACAGGTGACGTCACAAACTATTCCATTAACTACATTTCACCATTCAACTTCCCCTGTTAATTGGGCGCCCAGGACCACGGACCGGGTCACCGCTTCTGTGACACATCCCGCTGACACCGGCCCGGTACCGAGTAGACCACAGCCCTGGGAGGGCGACCCATTATTTGTAGGCCTCATTCTATTTTCGGTAAACAGTAGAATGATCTGCTTTACCAGAAAGCTCTATCTTGGTCTTATCTTTCCACGAGACGCTTTACCAAAAGGATCAGTGATGGTTTGGGGAGCCATGTCATCTGCTGGTGTAGATCCAGTGTGTTTTATCAAGACCAAAGTCAGCACTGGCCGTCTACCAGGAAATTTTAGACCACTTCATGCTCCCCTTTGTCAACAAGCTTTTTGGAGATGGAATTGGCACATGTCAACAGTGCCAAAAGTACCAATACCTGGTTTAAAAACAACAGTATCACTGTGCTTGATTGGCGAGCAAACTCACCTGACCTTAACCCCATAGACAATCTATGGGTACTGTCAAGAGGAAGATGAAAGACACCAGACCCAACAATGCAGACGAGCTGAAGGCTGCTATCAAAGCAACCTAGGCTTCCATAACACCTCAGCAGTGCCACAGGCTGATCGCCTCAATGCCACACCGCTTTGATGTAGTAATTGATACCAAAGGAGCCACAACCAAGTATTGAGTGCATTTACTGAACATACATTTCAGTAGCCAACTACTGATGGGCGAGTAGCATTGTTGCTCGGGTCTCCCCGAGCATGCTCGGGTGATATCCGAGTATTTTGGCGTGCTCTGAGATTTAGTTTTCCTCGTCTCAGCTGCATGATTTGCGACTTGTAGACAGGCTGAATACATGTGGGAATTCCCTAACAAATAGGCATTCCACACATGTATTCAAGCTGTTTAGCAGTCATAAATCATGCAGATAAGGCGACGAAAACTAAATCCCGAACACGCCAAAAAACTCGGAGACCACCCGAACATGCTGGGAGAGACCCTGTCATGATCCCAGTGCAGGTTTTTGAGCTGCACACCGGGGGTTAATGTCTTGAGCTCTGTGCAGGTTTTGACCTGCACACTTGGGGTTAATGATTGTGGCCTCTTTCTGGTTCTGGGAGAGCTTCATAAACCTCTGGGTAGCTTCAATCCCTGCCAGTTATACTTTTGCCTTGAGCCAAGTGTGCTGACCCCCGTGTGCCTGTTTGTTGCTATAGCTTGTTTATATGGTTCTGACCCGATTCTGTTTCCCGTTGTGAGTTTGCCTGTTGATTTTGTACTGCGTTATTATCTCTGTGTATGACTCATTGCCTGTGACCTGACTACTCTCTGCTCACCCCTCTGGTACCTTGCAGCTATCTCTGTGTGTGACTCATTGGCTACGTCCTGACTATACTCACTGTCTATGCCCCTGGGTAACTTTGTCTCGCAGTTACTCTGCTAGGAATTGTCTTGCAGCTCCTAGCTCTGTGGAGTTTAAGCCACGCCTCTAGCAGTCACGTGCTTCAGGTCCTGCGGCTCTGAAGTACACATCTATTCGGTTGCTGCCCACTCCACAGGTATCTTTGAGCACGCTTTCGCTTTACTCAGGGCACGCGCACTGGCTCAGTGAGCAAGTTCAGTGCGGTGTCTCTGACATTATAACTGGCCCTACAATTTTTTTTTCTCTCCTCACTTCTGCAGCATGGACCCAATGTGTGCTTTATCTGAGCAGGTGAAAAGCTTGACTCAGTCACTGCAGAAGCTTAGTTTGGAACACCAAGCTCTGGCCCAGTCCCAACGGCGGGTTGAGGACTCAGTTCAGGGGGTACTTTCCGCTGGCTTCCAGCAGGTGGGGAATAGAGATGTCATTTTAGTCCCACCTGAATCCCCGGTTAAATTACCAGATATGTTTTCTGGTAACAAGGATGAGTTCAGGGCATTTAAGGAGGGCTGTAAGCTTTTTTTTTCTTTGAGACCCCGCTCCTCTGGGGATGAGAAACAGAGGGTGGGGGTGGTGATGTCCCTGCTTAGGGGGTCCCCACAAGCCTGAGCATTCTCGCTTTCCTCTTCTGCCCCTGAGAGAATGTCTGTGGATGCATTTTTTGAAGCCTTAGGGCTTATTTATGATGAGCCTGATAGAGTGCGGTTGGCTGAGGACAAAGTGATGAGTGTCTGTCAGGGGGAGCACTCGGCCGAATGGTTCTGTACTGAATTCAGATGTTGGGCAGCGGAGATTTCCTGGAGTGACGCCGCCCTGCGGGGGCTGTTCCACAGAGGCCTGTGTGAACGTCTGAAGGATGCTTTGGCACTTCATCCTCCGCCTGACTCCCTGGAGGATGCCATGGTCCAAGCGGTTCGCATGGATCGCAGGCTGCGGGCTAGAGGCATTATGCAACGGGAAACGCCCTTATTCTTCAGTGGAGATGAGACCCAGACTCTTCCTATGGCTATGGAGGTGAGCGCTGTCACCTGTGAGGGAAAGGAAAGAAGACGCCGCCGGGAAAAGCAGTTGTGCTTCTATTGTGGGAAATCTGGACATTGGAAGAAGGACTGCCCCTCCTGTCCGTCATCCTCCAAGATGGCGGGAAACGACTAGGTCTGGGTAGTAATCGAGGAGGCTACCCAGACCTTCAGGTACAATTTTCCTCATGTGCAAAAATGGTGCTGCAGGTGGAACTGGAACTTGGTTATGGTCCTGTTCAGACTACTGCTTTTATTGACTGCGGTTCGGCTGTGAACCTGATTGATACCAAGGTTATGACTCTTTATAAGAGAGGGACAGTCAGGCTTCACGATCCTGTTAAACTTGTGGCAATTGACTCATCTCCTCTTACCCAAAACGGTATCTGTTGCAGGTCTGCACTTTTTTCTATAAAAGTGGGTTCCACTCATGTGGAGAAACTAAGTTGTCTGGTGCTAGATAACTTGCCTGCAGGACTGGTACTGGGGATGCCTTGGCTTCAACGCCATAATCCTACCATTGATTGGGTTACAGGGGAAATCACTCAATGGGGATGCAATAGTAAATGTGGTAACCGGGGACATCTTGTTAACGCTGTTAAATCAGTGTCTGTGTCGTCTGTCGATCTGGAAGGTATTCCGGAGTACCTGAAAGATTTCGAAGACGTTTTTTCCGAAAGTGAGGCTGAGGCGCTGCCACCACATAGACCCTATGATTGTACCATTGATTTAGTACCCGGAGCCAAGTTACCTAAGGCTCGATTGTTCAATTTGTCTGGGCCTGAGCGCCAAGCCATGAAGGAGTACATAGCTGAGAGTCTCCGCAAAGGGCATATCAGGCCTTCTGTGTCACCTGTGGCAGCAGGGTTCTTCTTTGTGAAGAAAAAAGATGGTGGTTTGCGGCCGTGCCTCGACTTTCGGGAACTGAACAAGATAACGATTAGGAACTCTTACCCGCTTCCCCTCATCCCAGACTTATGTAACCAGTTAGATGGGGCCCAATGGTTCTCCAAGTTGGATCTGCGGGGGGCCTACAATCTGATAAGGGTTCGGGAAGGGGACGAGTGGAAAACGGCATTCCTCACATCAGAAGGACTCTTCGAGAACCTAGTAATGCCATTTGGGTTAACTAATGCACCCGCTATTTTCCAAAACTTCATCAATGTTGTGTTTTCTGATCTGATAGGCCGTTTTGTTATTATTTATTTGGATGATATTTTGGTGTATTCCCCGGACAGTCAATCTCACTTGCAACATCTAAAGACAGTTCTCCAGAGACTCAGGGAAAACCAATTGTTCGCCAAATTGGAAAAATGTTCGTTTTTTGGGGTTGATTGTGTCCTGTGAGGGTTTTCGTATGGATCCTAAGAAGGTGCTGGCGATCGCTGACTGGGTTCAGCCTCGAGATCTCAAGGGGCTCCAGCGCTTCTTAGGATTTGCGAACTATTACCGGAGATTCATTAAAGGTTTCTCACAAGTGGTTAAACCACTCACGGATCTTACCCAGAAGGGAGCTGATGTAAAAAATTGGTCTGTACTCGCTAAGGAATCCTTCTCAGCTATTAAGAAATGTTTTATGTCTGCCCCGGTGTTGGTGCAACCTGACCCGTCCAAACCATTCATTGTGGAGGTGGATGCTTCTGAAGTGGGGGTGGGGGCTGTGCTGTCCCAGGGTTCGGCCACCCTTACCAATCTCAAACCCTGTGCCTTCTTCTCCAAGAAGTTCTCTTCAGCTGAGAAAAACTATGATGTAGGCAATAGGGAACTTCTTGCGGTCAAGCTGGCATTTGAGGAATGGAGGCACTTTTTGGAAGGGGCGGCTCACCCTATCACGGTTGTCACGGATCACAAAAATTTGGCATACCTTGAATCTGCTAAGAGGCTTACTCCTAGATAGGCCCGTTGGTCACTTTTTTTTTTTCACGATTTCAGTTCTCAATTACTTTTCGACCGGGATCCAAAAATGTTAAAGCGGATGCCCTGTCCAGAAGTTTTGATCCAGTGTCTTCCCCTGAGCCGCCGTCCTCCATTCTTCCCCCAGGGGTGGTAGTGGCGGGGGTCTCAACTGAGTTGGAACAAGAAATCCTAAGGGCTCAGGCCCTAGCTCCGGCAACCAGGCCAAGCGATAAACTGTTTGTTCCTGATTCATTGCGGCCTAGACTTCTGCAGGAGTTTCATGATTCTAGGCTGAGTGCTCATCCAGGTATCACGGCCACTAGAGAGGCAGTAACCAGGGGTTTTTGGTGGCCTTCATTAAGGTCCGATGTCAAGGAATTTGTTTCTGCTTGTGGCATGTGTGCCCGTTCCAAAAGCTCGCATAACCGACCGGCTGGGGAACTCATACCTTTAACGGTTCCTGATAGGCCATGGACTCATCTTTCCATGGATTTTGTTACTGGTCTTCCACCTTCCAGGGGCAATACCGTGATCTGGGTGGTGGTGGACAGGTTTTCTAAACAGGCCCATTTCATTCCCTTGGCAGCATTACCTTCAGCAGAAACATTGTCAAGGTTGTTTGTGCAGCATGTAGTCCGATTGCATGGGGTACCCCTGAATGTTGTGTCTGACAGAGGTGTGCAGTTTGTGGCCAAATTTTGGAGGGCGTTCTGTATGAAATTGGGCATCTCACTCTCCTTCTCGTCAGCATATCACCCGGAGAGCAATGCTCAGATGGAACACACCAATCAATCCCTGGAACAAATTCTCAGGTGTCTGACCTCCGCCAGACAGGAGGATTGGTGTGATGCGTTACCGTTGGCTGAATTTGCTTTTAACAACCGGGTGAGTCAGTCCACCAACATGTCCCCATTCCTGATTAACTACGGCTTTAATCCGCATTTTGGGGAGTTTTCTCGGGTGGATTCCGGTTGTCCAGGAGCAGAGGGGTCCGTTCAGCGGTTAAAAAACCTCTGGGCTGAAGTCCGGCGTAATATCTCTCGGGCCCAGGGGAGATACAAATATTTTGCGGACAAAAAGAGAGCCTCGGGAGACATGTTTCAGGTGGGAGAGAAGGTTTGGCTCTCCACGCGTAACATCAACTTAAAGGTACCATCAGTTAAGTTGGGACCAAAGTTCATTGGTCCGTACGAGATTATGGAGATAGTCAACCCTGTGGCATATAGGTTGCGTCTCCCCGCCTCCTTAAAAATATCTATGTTCCATAAGTCTCTGTTGAAACCAGGAGGATCTGTCAAAGAGAACTCTGAGACTGTTGTTCCTCCAGTGCTGGTGGAGGGTCAATTGGAGTATGAGGTCGGACATATTGTGGACTCTCGGCGGGTGTGCCGCTCTTTGCAGTACCTGGTCCACTGGAAGGGATATGGACCAGAAGAGCGCTCGTGGGTCCCTGCTCGTTCGGTACATGCAGATCGCCTGGTTCGGGCTTTCCATGCCAAGTACCCGGGGAAGCCTGGGGGTCCAGAGGCCCCCCGTTGAGAGGGGGGTACTGTCATGATCCCAGTGCAGGTTTTTGAGCTGCACACCGGGGGTTAATGTCTGGAGCTCTCTGCAGGTTTTGACCTGCACACTTGGAGTTAATGATTGTGGCCTCTTTCTGGTTCTGGGAGAGCTTCATAAACCTCTGGGTAGCTTCAATCCCTGCCAGTTATACTTTTGCCTTGGGCCAAGTGTGCTGACCCCCGTGTGCCTGTTTGTTGCTATAGCTTGTTTATATGGTTCTGACCCGATTCTGTTTCCCGTTGTGAGTTTGCCTGTTGATTTTGTACTGCGTTATTATCTCTGTGTATGACTCATTGCCTGTGACCTGACTACTCTCTGCTCGCCCCTCTGGTACCTTGCAGCTATCTCTGTGTGTGACTCATTGGCTTCGTCCTGACTATTCTCCCTGTCTATGCCCCTGGGTAATTTGTCTCGCAGTTACTCTGCTAGGAATTGTCTTGCAGCTCCTAGCTCTGTGGAGTTTAAGCCACGCCTCTAGCAGTCACGTGCTTCAGGCCCTGCAGCTCTGAAGTACGCATCTATTCGGTTGCTGCCCGCTCCACAGGTATCTTTGAGCACGCTTTCGCTTTACTCAGGGCACGCGCACTGGCTCAGTGAGCAAGTTCAGTGCGGTGTCTCTGACAGACCCGAGCAACGAGTATACTCGCTCATCACTATAGGCAACATTTCGGATTTTAAAATCATTTTTTCAAGCTGTTGCTATAAAGTATTCTAATTTACTGAGATAATGACTTTTGGGTTTTCATTGGCTGTAAGCCATAATCATCAATATTAACAGAAGTAAACACTTGAAATAGATCACTCTGTAATGACTCTATATATGAGTTTCACTTTTTTGTATTGAAGAACTGAAGTAAATGAACTTTTTGATGATATTCTAATTTTGTGAGAAGCACCTGTAAGTATATATATATATATATATATATATATATATATATATATGCACATACACACACACATATATATAATACATTATGCAGATTCTTGTCATGTCGCTGCATTGTCACTGTTTTGCTCGTCAGTGTATATATATATCTATATATATATAGATTTATATATTTATTGTGTACATGTTGGTCCATTTAAGCCTTCTACAAATGAGTAATGAATTTATTTTTTGCAACATTCTGATGTAATCATTAATGACAATTCCTATCTTATCTCTTGCACAGATTATCCAAAGCTTGGACTCGGACAAGTATCCACTGTACGCCTCGTTTCTCGTACTTATCGGCATCATTGCTGGTTTTCTTGTATTATATTACATATCACTCCGGTTTGTTAAGCAAAAATCAAGTCAAGATTGGTAATGAGAAGACCGCCCCTGAGGACACAACAGCATTGTTGTATGGTGATTTTGTGACGAGTTATTGATTAGTGACTACTCTCATTAACCTCTCTTTCACTGTAATAACTTTTTTTTAAAAAAATTGGAAATCAAGGACTTTTTCAGGGTATTTCTAATGTTGAAAAAGTTCAAAGAATGTAAAAACTGGAAAACAAAACAATCCTAATATTGTTATGATTTTAGGCAATGAGGCGATGAGGACAGAGGGATAGATAATTGATTCAAGCCACTGCCTGATTGAACTACGGTATATAAAGTTGGGATGCACATTTACAAATATATTGTGCATTTGCTCAGATCTATGAACTTCGGGTTGATTGGATTTGGTGATTGGAAAAATATGGCTATTTTCATTGCAGAATTGCTTTGAGAAACAATTTTTTTTTGCGAGGCACAAGCAATGGCCAGATGTGGCGCTGTTTTGGAAGAATTCAGCCACTCTTGTTTTTATACTTTGGACCACCTCTTTAATTTATGAGCACATTTCTATTCTAGTAGAACATTCTAGTGTTGGCACAGACCCCTCTTGAGGTCTGTAGTTAGCAGGTACATAGCCAAGCTCCTACTACTTGAAATTATATAATGTAAGAACTTATTTAAAACATTGAAATCCTAGTAATTGTTAAGTAAGTCAGTTCTTCACTGTTAAAAATTCTAAAATTTTGTGTTTAAAGATTTTTTAAAAATATCTGTACGGCATTTAAAGTTTTGTTTTTCTCTTACCGATCACTAAATAGCCATAGATTAAACGTGGTGGTCCGCTTCAACAAATGTACTGTTAAAAAATCATATTAATAAAAAAGCACACTGGGAGAAAGCAGGCGTATACACAACATGCGAAACAATGTCAAAATGGATAACTGCATAGGTGTATATACAAACTTAAGGATTTGAATGGCAGACCATTCAGCTAAAAGACTGATGATAAAAGAGGAAAACACCAAACATAAAGGTCATAAAAATGATAATAAATAAATTAAAAAAAAAGAATATATATAAAATGAGGGGACCAAAAAATTGGAAAATATGAAGGTAATATTTATTGAGACAATATATAAATATTCATAAAATAGATAATACTGTAGATGGCACTGGTGGCACATGACCAATACCTACAGCCACATAAAAACATGCAGAAACACACACATTGAAAAAATAGCTAAAAATGGACAATGTAGTGAGCACAAAATAGGAAACAATACAAAAGTGATAATATACTCAGTAATCAATGTACAAAATTACAAAAGTGCTCAAAAACAATAAATAAAGATATTGCAAGTGCAAATAATCACAATTGTGTGCAATATAAAAGTATGTGCAAGAGTGTATGGGGGTATACTGCAATCACAGTCACGGGGATATCCACAAAATAAAAAAAATATATAAATAGATACCTCAAAAGAAACAATATATAATGTGATGTGGCAAGTGAGATAAAATAAATACCAACAAAATGTAGTATAAAAAAAATAAATAAAATACTAAAATGGATAGTGATATTAAACTGTGCTGTTTAGATAATGAACAAACTCACATTGCCCTGTATAGCAGGGGTCCCCATCCTGTGGCTCGGGAGCCTAATTTGGCTCTCGGGCCCATGATATGTGGCTCGCGACTGGCAGCCAGCTTGGTGCATTAATATTAGATCTAGCAAACAACTATGAGGAGCAGGTCTCCAGATAGTGAATTTTGTGAGTAGCTCAATACAGAAGAGCATATCTGAATGAGCATATTCTGGCCTTGGGGGTTTGGAGATAATTTAAGCATGGTAAGCTGGAGACCAGATGATGTGAAGTGTCAAGAGGAGGTGCTTAAAGCTGGATGCCACAGTGTGGTGGGGTTGCTTGATGCAACAATACTGAATGAGGGTCATGTAGGAACCTCTGGCTCTTGGTACAATGCCTGTGACTAATTTCTGTGGAAAAACTTAGGCTGTCATTGTACCAGTAATGGAAGCATTGTGTCGCTATTGTGAGGTGGGCGGGACCTGGATGTGGCTCGCGACTCTCTCTCAAATTTTAATGTGGCTCTCAAGGCAGAAAGGTTGGGGATCACTGCTGTATAGCTATACAAATCCACATGTGTGGGGAGGCAGTGCAAATACAAGGGACATGAATCCAAATAAGGCCAGTAAGTGGATTACCTGTGCAGGGTCAGATGGGTGACTGCAGGAACGCGCCCCGACGCACGTTTCAGAAAAATCCTTCATCAGAGGGATAGCCAAAAATTATGCATTAAAATTATGTGTTAAAAAATTATGTATTAAAAGAAAAAAAATCAAAGAAGCAATACTCACTTCTCCGATCCCCAGCCGCTCTTGTTACAGTGCTGCCTATTTTCCCTCTGGTCTCTACTTCATGCTGCTGTGATGATGTCAAATACACAAGGTCATATGACTGCTGCAGTCAATCACTCATTGAAACGGGTCACCGCTGCAGTCAGTGATAAGCTAAACAGTAATTTCCTATGTGTTGAGATGGACCAGTAAGTAAAGAATAGTGGGAGACAATTAGAATGGGAGCTTTGAGAAATTGTGAGCCTTTTTAGAATTTTAGAAATTACATCTTTGCAAACAAAACCTGCATTTTTTTGCAATAACGATTCGATATATAGATACTCAATGCTGGACCTAAAAGTATCACGATGAAAAAAGATGGAAATGCTTGATTTGTCAATGTCTTTTTAGATTAAAGTACTGTAGTTAGCAAACAAAAGTAAATAAAATTGTAAAATGATTGCTTCTCCATATTTTCAAATGCAAAATATTATTTTTAACAAACATTTTCAATTCTAATTTGTTAATGTTGAATTTATAATGAAGAAATGTATGTGTATATACTGTAGCTAAATAATTTAAGCTTACAAGTGTCTTATAAACCCCCGGAGGGCTGTTTGTTGCTGGTCAACAGTTCATAATAAAAATATTGTTTTTCAAAAAACTTTGAAGATTTGTGAGATTTTTTTTAAATTAACAGTAATTCTTGAATAACACAACTTTCAAGTATCAGACATCTCTGATAGGAAAGGAGGGAACTGACTCTCAATGAAGAGCCTCAATTGGTGAAAAGAGACTTATTAGTAATGCCGAGTATGAAAAATAGTATGCAATATAGCCCTCCTTTAGAAGGAAGAAAAACTCTTACAGCCTATAAAACAGACTCTGAAAAGTCATCTAACTGTAGACAGCATTTACCAGGATTCTTTTTCCTCATCAGTTTAGAGCAGGTCAGTGGTCTGAATGACCTGTGACCCACAGCTATATCATGTCTTTAAACACTACCCTGTACTATTCTGACAAGGTATAAGAACCCATAAAAAAAACTGTCTACAAATACATGTCTCCTTTTTTTTTTAATGTCTGTGATTTAATTTTTTTCCTGCTGAGGTAGAGTTAATTTGCATATCACCAAAACTGCAGGGAGAAGGACAGAGCTGCAGAATTAACCAATGATAAGACAGGAGGCGTGCCCCAGACTACCTTACACTCCCTGTAGACACTGTAGTTAGGCAGTAGTCACAAATCATAGCTCTACCATAATGATTCTGTGCTAAAAGGCTGCCAAAGCACAAGCATTGATAATAGTCGATAAGCGTCAACTACAGGAACGGATTTGCATGTAATTTGTAAGCTCATAGATAAACAACATTTACAACAGCAATAATACTTACAAACAATTTTTCAGGGACTAACTTAAAAGGGTTCTCCTTTCCAAATTGATAAGTCTACATTCAGTCTGTGTGACTGCAGACTTATGAATCCCCCCCAGTGCACGCATAGTGCACTGTGGGGATTCACTGGTTTCTTATCTGGGACCTGAGGGTAAGTATGTGTTATACATATTCCGAACCAGTGGGTGCGGGATTGCTCCATACACTTGTATTAAGCTGAGGCCGCGCCCGGACTAGGGAATGTCCAGCCTTCCAGTGGTCGTGACTGACTAGAGGGCGCTGTCTCGCTCCATACAAGTGTGGAGTGCCCGCCAGGGCTGTGGGGAATACTCGGTACCGGGCCGCTTCTTAAAGGGGCAGTGTCACAGCGGCTGTGACCCAGTCCTGGCCCTGGGCATTAAATAAAAGGGGAGTATTTACAGGGGAATGAGAAGTAAAGAGTTTTTGTATTGAGTGTTCGTGATGCCACCTGTGGTATCTGATCATTAGTGACCAGCGCTGCAGTGCAGATCAGATCCTCTGGGACTGATGGTGTGATGGAGCAGTGTTGGAATAGCTCTCCACAGGCAAAGCTGTTGTCCCAGGGCAGTTGTGGTTGGTTAAGGATGCAATGATTGCTGATGGTAAATGAAGCAGAGCTGAGTGAGTTGTTGAGGCAAGAATTCAAAGGACACAGTGAGGTGCAGTTCCAAAGCTTTACTCACAGATCTGGTGCACACAGATGCCCGCTTGGTGTCGTGTCCTCCGGGTGAGGGTCCCAGTCAATTCCCAGGCAGATGAAGTACACCTTTCCAGCACTCCCTTCAGTATGTGCCTTTCCTGGCTGTCTCACAGTGCTGATTTCTACTCCTCCTCCTTCCCAGCACCTCACAGTCAGTGTCCCAGGCCAGCTGCCGCGAACCCTGTCGGATAACATGACACACAACGTTTCCTTGATCCTTTCTGACTGTCTTTCCAGAGAAGATAACTGTGGTAGTTGGCTGTGGCCCCTAAAGTTGCCACAGCTGTCAGCTTGCTAGTTAGGTCCTGTTGTTCACTCCACTAGGCTAGGGGCCGAGACTCTTCTGTGACCTGGATTTTCCCCCACCTGACATCCGTCACTGTGGAACGAGCCCCACGGGGAGCACACTCTCCACCCGTGCCTCTGAGAAATCCCTTTCCCCTTCAGGGAGATTTCTTCAATCCCTTTCTTTCCCAGCAGCCCCTGCTGACAGGGAGCTGCTGCACACACGTCTTGTCATTTCTCACCCTAAGGGGGAACTGAACCTAACTTCCTTCAGTTCTCCCTCTTTGAACCTAAGCTCCACCCACCTCCCAACACCCTTTATGAAACAAGCATGGATCATACAGGGTGCCCTGCTTCCATGTGTGTTGGATGCAGGTGTCAGAGTGCAGTCAGGTGCCTCCACCTTACCTGGGTAGTGGGACACTACACCTCCGAATGAGGTGCAGTAGCTCTGTGGTGACTGAACCCTCAGGGGCGCCACAAGTGTATGGATCGAGGCTGCGCCCACTGGACGGGCTTCGACCGGGATTATGCATAACAAATATATACCCTCCAGTCCCGGCTCAGAAACCAATTACGGTAATCCCCGTAGTGCGTTCGCTAGGGGTCATTAATAAGTCTGCCGTCAAGCAGAGTGAGGTCAGACTTATCAATTTGGACCGGACAATCCCTTTAGGTCAATAAATGTGTATATTGGGGGACCGCAATCTTCAGCGCTCCAGCTGTTGTGAAAGTACAACTCCGAGCATTCCCTGACAGCCTCAGTCATTCTGGTGGGACATGTTGGGAGCTATTGCTCCACTGCATAAACACTATATGCATATGCAACTAGAACTGATGTACTTTGGCCTCTGTGACATCAATCAAACCAGGAGGGATGTAAAACTGCATGACTCCTCAGGAAAGCGGGAATACCCACCACACTATTCATATTTATTGTGCGCTGCTTTATTTTTCTCTTAAAAGGGTTATTCTCAAGTTATCTCCCGATCAACAAACAGTTTTCCAGTCTCTTTAACTTCTTGGTTTCTGGCAGGGTGGGCATTCCTCCCTGAGTGACAGTTCTGGTGAATAGCAGAGCTGTACCATTAAATAGAACTATAAAACTTAACAAAAGTTCGGCTGTAACCCATTGAGATATTAGTGCTTGTTCTGAGTCTACATTGCCATCACTGTATTTAAATATAGAGATAACATAGCATTTGAATAAGTGCATGGTTCAAGACAGTGAAAGTCATGATTAGGAGACCTGTTTTGGGAGCAGCGATGGTGGGGAACTGGTAGTTTTTCAAGAGTTACACTGTATTCACAATTATTAGGAAATTTGCATTTTGATGATAAATCTTATTAAACCACTTCAGTGCTGTCGGACAATCTAAAAGGTTAATCAACCTGAAACTTGAATATTTAAGAAAATAATAAGATTTTGTCTATCTTAGGAGATCTGTGTGCAGAATTATTGGACAACTATTAATGTACAGAATTATTATGCAGCTATATGAAAAACTTAAATTTTTACCATCTCTATTGTTTATTTTTATTTTTTAAATTATAAATAATAACCTAACCACACAAAATGAACAAAAATACATTTATGACTTTTTTTTGAACAGCACCAACCACCGTCTTCCAGACACTGTTCAGGGAGGTGACTGTTTTACTTCACTGTAAAGCTACTGTTTAAGAAGGGCCCACAGGTTCTCAGTGAAATGCTGGTGGGTGTGGACCTACTGCGCCATGGGTCGGGCCAGGGGTGGGACTACTGCGGTCGCAGCGGTGGCAGCTGCGACGGGGCCCACCTGACTCCTCCCCTCCTGTGACCTCATCACAGGTCCTGTGCACACAACCCTCAGTGTTTGCAGGACTCTGCTGTGCTGGTTGTCATTGTGCACTGCTGGATGAGGGTAAGTTTATGTGTGGGGTGAGGGGTTTACAGGGTGGATGTAGCAGAGCCGTGTGTGTATGAGGTGTGGGGAGCCGTATGTGTACAAAGTGTATGGAGAGGAGCCGTGTGTACGAAGTGTATGGAGCGCAGCTGTGTGTTTACGAGGTGTACTGAGCAGAGCTGTGTGTGTACGGAGCGCAGCTGTGTGTTTACGAGGTGTACTGAGCAGAGCTGTGTGTGTACGGAGCGCAGCTGTGTGTTTACGAGGTGTACGGAGCACAGCTGTGTGTTTACGAGGTGTACGGAAAAAAGCCGTGTGTGTACGGAGTGCAGCCATGTGTGTACAACGTGTACGGAGCGGAGCCTGTGTGTATGGAGCGCAGCCATGTGTGTACAAGGTGTATGGAGCAGAGCCGTGTGTGTACGAAGTGTACGGAGCGGAGCCATACGTGTAGGAGGTGAGCGGAGCGTGTACAAGGTGTACAGAGCGGAGCCGTGCGTGTACGAGGTGTACGGAGCGGAGATGTGCGTGTATTTTGGCATTGGGGGGCCCATTTGAAAGTTCGCAGCGGGGCCCATAACTTTGTAGTTACGCCACTAGGTCGGGCTTAGCCTTGAGGTGTGTGACTAGGTGTCTACTGGGTCTTCACTAGAGCTTTTGGTTGTGAGGATAGGCTGGGCTGCTGGTAGACACTAGGTACCACTCCAGGACAGTTCCTGGGACTGCAGCAAATAACAGGAGGGTCAGAGGCGTGGGTACGAGGTATAGGAGGGTGAAGACAGACATGGCCAGACGGTCTGGGGTCGAGGAAGGCAGCACATGTTCCGGATACATAGCCGAGGTCAGGATCAGATTGGTCAGACAGGATGGGAATATGAGCCGGGTCAGTAATGGAAAAACGAAACAGATGTGCACAAACAGGACTCTAGCAGAACAAACAGAGTAGAGACTAACATTTGAACAAGGAGTGGTGGGAGGAGCTGAATAATAAAGAGCCTGCTGGTAAGGTTAAATTCCTGCAGAGCACTCCCCCCCACCATAAAGCCAAATAGAAACACATTCAGATGATGCTGTACTGAGGAGTGCTGTAAGGGATAAAACTCAGTGAGATGACCTGACACAAGGAGATGCCATGTGGCGACCAGAATGAGCAGGGCGGCACTGAGTAGGCTTGCGAGTTACCTCAGTGATATTCAGTATGGTTTAGGTCGGGTGAGGAAGGTGCCATATCGTTATTCTTTCATTTTTAAGGCCTTTAGTGGCAGCCAACCAGTAGAGACTTCACTGCTGCGTTGGAGCATTGTCCTGCATAAAAATCATAGCTTTCTTGAAACATGCTGATTTTTTTTCCTGTCAAAAAAGAAAAGATAACCAGCTCACCCAAATCACAGAAGCACAGAACTCAAGGGACCACTCATAGTGAAATGCAAAAAGGAAAAAAAAGGTTCCAGCTTTATCAATTGCAAAACTTATTTCAAATAGAAGGATTCCATGGTTAAAAAATAAACATAGTTATGCCTATTTTTTTACCATGTAATCCCTCTATTTGGAGTAAATTTTGCAATTGATGAATCTGGAATTCCTTTTTCCTGTATCTCTGCTTGAAGAAGGTGTCTTCTTCGGGCAGTAGGTTTGGGAGTTGATTTTGAGTCCATCTTCAACCCAAGAAGGTCCAAATAGCTAATCTTTAAAAAAAATTCTATCCTGTACCCTACCTCCACTTTTCTGGCGTCTGAGTAGAAGTGGAGATCTGTACCCAGTCATTGATCAAAAGTCACAATCTCATCTCATCAGTCCATAAAACCTTTGAACAATCTGTCTTAAGATATTTCTTGGCCCAGTCTTGAGGTTTCCACTTCCGTGTCTTGCTCAATGGTGGTCGGGTTTCAGCCTTCCTTACCTCGGCCATGTTTCTGAGCACTTAACAACTTATACTTCTGGGCACTCTAGGGTCGTTGCAGTCCTGGAATATGACAGCACTGGAGGATAATGGCTTCATGGTTTGCTCTTCTCAAATGTTTTGCAGTTTTTTTTTCTCAACATGTTTTTTTTTGGGACTCTTGTGGTAGGGGTCGGGATTGGGGGGTGGACCACTGCTTACCCTATCCGGATGACACAGACACCAGGCGATGCAAGGATGAGGCAGAGACAGGTTTCAATAATAACAGTTCCGGATTTATTCGTCGTCCTCCTGACGACCACAATCACGCACCGCAGCCTCTTTACAGTTCTCTGTCTCCCGGCCCGGGTACCTGCACCTTTGCGTCAGTCGAAGTAATGTCCCTCGCGGATCTTTCACTGGGGCTGTCCTAGACCAATCTTCCGCCAGCGCTTCACCTGCCTGAGGTCGTCGTCCAATCGGTACCCCTGGGGCCTCGTCTGTCCTGCGGTCCGTCGGGTCAGGGCCACCCCCCTGACTGTCTCTTTGCTGTCCATCCCCTGGTTGAGCTCTTCTCTCTTCACCGTCTTCTACTGAGCTCTTTCCGGGACTAACCTGCCTGGAACCCTATCCTGTTCTATTTATCCCCTCTCTCACCGAGAATTCCCCTCCTGGGTTCCTATCTCCCCACCCCCCATGACTAAGCGTTTCTCAAGCCATAAGCTGATGTTGAGTCCTAAGCTACTCCCCCCTGCCATCTTGTGGTCATTTCTAGGTACTGCACTCTATCCACCTTTCCCAGCTGTCACCCTTCTATCCTGTCAATCTCCGTCTCTTGTGCACAAACTGTCCCCTCCTACTACCAGTCACGTCTGTCCGTCAAGTCACCTAACCCACACTCCCCCTCCCTTTGTCCATTGTCGTCCCGACAATCATACTCCCTACCTACGTCGTTCTGAAGCTTGTCCACAGTCTGTTGTCGGACCGGTCGTTGGGCCAAAACCCGCTGCCGATGGGGCCGAACTAAACCGGGAGCACCATGCTCCGAGCAGCCTACTGCTACTCGCCAGCGCGCACACCATGTGACAACTTCTTTCAGGTTGGCGAGGTTCACCCAGACTATTCTACGGCGTGAACCTCCCACTACTCTCCCCATCTATTACCTTCAGCTGTCTGGAACGCCATGACCGAGGCCTTTCGCCTACCAGGTCATCATTGGCGCCCGCCCGTCCTTGTGGGGTGTCCGTGGTGTTGGGGACCTGACTGACGGACCACTGTCTGGTTTGATGTTTGTCGTCTCTTCGTCCTTCACCTAAACAGTCATGGTCGGCATCTTTGTCACATCTACCTCGTACCCGGAACCTGTTACACACATTTTTTTTTGTTATACACTACTCAGTAAATCAACTCTTAGCATACTGTTACTCTTACTTTAATTGCAATAGGAGTTACTCAACTGGAGTAGCCCCCTTTTTCTCCTCTTTTTTTTCTCTTTTTTTTTTTCAAACACGTTAACATTATCTCCAACACAATATTTTCCGTACAACATCTTTAAAATAAAGACTCCCCCTCCCTTTAACATTAATACTCCCTTTTCCGCATCCCCGCTATGTCAGGAAAACAAATCAAACAACATAAAAACATTCTTTGTAACCTGGACGAAAAACTGTCCTCGTGGCCTGCACAACGGTGCAACGAAATCCCGACAGTCCGGGCCATCTCCTGATGGCTGATGTTGCGCCAGTCCAGCAGGGGAACCCCACAGCCGTGAGGTTCCTGGGGTGTCTCGACTGTTCCTGAGCCCCGAGTGTTCTTTTTGCCCAGGGCTCAGGGGCCATCTCCCTCCTGAGAGATGAGTCAAAAGGGGTAGAAGGGGCCGAAAGTGGTTCCACGGCACGCGTTCCGCGCCATTTCTCTACTTGGGGACCAGCAGTCCACCACCGGTGGTGGCGTGGACGCGCTCATCTCTGTCGACGTGGTGGCTTCGCTCCATCCGGCCCCCAGCTCCTGCAGTTCCAACTGCAGGTGAGGGACCGAAGTCGTTGACCAGTGAGAAGCGGAGCGGCGAAGCTGGGGCCTGCAAGTGTGGATGGCAGACAGCTCCACAGAGGCAGCGGAGCCCGATGACCCAGCCGAAGCCGCAATCCGGAGCGAGGCCGGAGCGGCCACGGACCTTGATAGGCAGGCCGTAGCCGCGGTATCGAGTGGGGCAGAGGCGGCGCCGGACATCGATGAGCAGGCCGCAGCTGGAACCATGAGCGAGGCAGAGGCGGCCGCGGGTGCCGCCAGGTAGGCCACGGCCGGCGCCGCAATCGAACCAGTGGTGGCCACGGAGCAGGCCGCAACTGGAGTCGCAGACGGGGCCGGAGTGGCGGCCGACTTCGGGTGGTAAAGCGCTGCTGCCAGGTGGAACGCAGCAGCGTCGGCCACGGGCTTGTTCCGCCCCGGTGACGCAGGCCTATGCGCCGCCGGGCGGGTCGGCTCAGGGTGGTGGGTGAGAGTGTCGGTCGGCCCAGCAGAGGGCGCAGAGCCCTCCGCAACCAGGGCCACTGGAAAACAGGAGGCCGCGCGGGGAGGACGAGTTGTGGGGGCCGCTTTCGGAGCCGCCGGCAGAGCTGGGGGAACTCTCACCTTCCCCGGCGCCACGGCTTTCTGCAGGTTCTTCCTTTGCTCTCCCAGAAGTCGGTCTGGGAAGCAGCTGGCCTCCGCTGCTCCTCCGCTGCTCCTGCCCCCGTCGCTGCTCTTCATCCCGCCCTTCGGCGGGACCAGCCTCCAGGCCGGATAGTTCCGCAGGGACGGCCTGCAACAGTTCCTCTAGCGGCCTCCCCGGGTAATCCACTTCAGCGCCACCCCCCTCCTACTCGCAGGTCACCAGCGTTGCAGGGGCACAGAGTCTCATTCGGGTTTTCTTTGGATGGGTCCAGCCACAGTCCCAATTGCTATTCCACTCGGGCACCATCTCGCAAAGTTTTTTTTTCCGTTCCGGATCCTCCAATGACAGCCAGTGGTCCGGAACAAAGTCTCAGATTTGTAATCCACAGGCAAGCAAACTTGTAATCCACAAGTGGGCAGCTCAAGTCCTTTTTGGGTTCTCCTGGCGCAGGCTTTGCTGCTGAAGGTAGAGTATTGGCGGCGACGATTATGCCAACAACGTCAAATGTGGTAGGGGCCGGGATTGGGGGGGTGGACCACTGCTTACCCTGTCCGGATGACACAGACACCAGGCGATGCAAGGAGGAGGCGGAGACAGATTTCAATAGTAACAGTTCCGGATTTATTTGTCGTCCTCCTGACGACCACAACCATGCACCGCAGCCTCTTTACAGTTCTCGGTCTCCAGGCCCGGGTTCCTGCACCTTTGCTCCAGTCGAAGTAACGTCCCTCGCGGATCTTTCACTGAGGCTGTCCTAGACCAATCTACCGCCAGCGCTTCACCTGCCCGAGGTCGTCGTCCATTCGGTACCCCCGGGGCCTCGTCTGTCCTGCGGTCCGTCAGGTCAGGGCTACCCCCTGACTGTCTCTTTGCTGTCCGTCCCCTGGTCAAGCTCTTCTCTCTTCACCATCTCCTACCGAGCTCTTCCCGGGACTAACCTGCCTGTAACCCTATCCTGTTCTATTTATCCCCTCTCTCACCGAGAATTCCCCTCCTGGGTTCCTATCTCCCCACCCCCCATGACTAAGCGTTTCTCAAGCCATAAGCTGATGTTGAGTCCTAAGCTACTCCCCCCTGCATCTTGTGGTCATTTCTAGGTACTGCACTCTCCTATCCACCTTTCCCAGCTGTCACCCTTCTATCCTGTCCCCTCCTACTACCAGTCACGTCTGTCCGTCAAGTCACCTTCCCCACACTCTGTTGACTATTGCAACAAAACTTTTGATGCTTCTATGATCATGTCCCAAAATCTGAGCAATTTCAATAATACTGCCTCACTCTGAAAGGCTTTTAATAATTTAGTACTTTTTGGAGTCACGTTAATCATTTTTCCTCCATTTTGTCTGAGAAAAACAATCTGCCTCATAATTGTGCACACCTTGAATAAGGGTGTTAGATGCTTGGGCCACATCTCACTTATTAGGCATCACCTGATCTGCTTCATCCAATAGACATAGAAGTTTATACAGCTTGGAGTTGGAAAATCTGCATAAAAATGATATGGTCAAAATACTCACTTGACAAATAATTGTGCACAAAATGTATAAGAGCAGCTGAGATGGAGGATGAGTGAGGTGAGCAGATAACTGGTATATAAAAATCAGTGGTCAGGAGAGAGGTAGCTGGTATGTTAGGAGTTAACCCATCTCCTGGAACTTAACTATTGCATGTACTTGACCAGGGTCAGGGCAGGCACTACTGGCTGAGCTCAATGGAAACCAGCTGTACACTGTAAAAGATAAAAGCTCTCATTGTAGGAATATGACAGCATATAGAAAAAAAACAAGTCAATTACAAGCATGCTTATTTTCATGCTGTCAAACTAACTAAAGCAATTTAATATCTGGGATACCCCTTTAATAGTTCAAGGGTAGTTTCAAAGAGTGTCATATTTCTAAACTTACCACTCTGTATATGCTCCACTCTTAAAGGATGATAGTCTTAGAGGTTGGCCCATTAAGTATTTGCAGTATTACTATCTAATAGTATATTGTATAATGTATGTTCAATAACCATAGACATTTGTAAGAATTCTAAAATGAAAAGGAGACCTCATTTACTATTATAGTAACTGATTACTAGATTTCTGGGGTACTGTGTATTTAATCTCTTCTGTTAGGTAATAAAAAATACCTTTAACCTTAGTGCCCTGCAGTAACATCTCAGAAGAGAATTTTAACCTACTTTACTAATTCTACAGTAGAGGAGTCATCAGAAATTGTAATTATTGTACCACTATGGTTCAGGGGAGTGCACAAAGATTACTACTGACCTTAGTTCAGTGACTTCAAGGTGGTTATCTCTGGAACATATCGGAGCACAATAAGATAGAGTTTCAATACTAAATATACTGGGTAGCAGTAACTTAACTGCTGGGTATTATTATTAATAAAAATCTTTATATAACACCAATGTATTTTTCAAAGCTTTAAATTCAGAGGGTAGATGTACAAATATCCTTACAGTAGCAGGTAATTTAAAATGAAAGGTCCAGCGCCTGCGCACTGCAGTATTCTGCTCTGCCCTCAACAGGGCAGGAGCAATGCGCCTATGCCGGAGCCACGGCAGGAAGGAAAGAAGAGGACATGGCATCATATGAAGATGGGAGGCACCAGACCGGACGGCGTCACCCATCGGACTGGACCGCCCCCCCTGGTGAGTATAATCTAACTCTTTTTTTCTTACCTTTCAGGTTACATCAGGGGGGGCTTATCTACAGCATTACAGAATGCTGTAGATAAGCCCCTGGTGTCGGTGCCGGCAGCTGATACTCGAAAAAAGGAGTGGCAGATTCCCTTTAACCCCTTTCCTTCATTGGACGTAATATTCCGTCCATGTGCCCTGGGCCCTAATTACCATGGACGGAATATTACGTCATAGCGATAAGCCGCGCCCACGTGGTGAGCGCCGCTTATCGCGGACGGGTGTCAGCTGATTATCATAGCTGACACCCGGCACAATGTTTCAGGGGCGGTCACGGACCGCCCCCGACACGTTAACCCCTTGTACACCGCGATCAAACACGATCGTGGTGTACCGGGGGTTAAAGGGAAGCATCGGCAGGGAGGGGGCTCCCTCCGTGCTTCCCTGAGCCCCCCACAGCAGCGCAATGTGCAGCGCTGCTGCGGGGGTCTCCTTTCCTGCAGGTCCCTGGATCCAATATGGCGGTGGTGACCTCCGGGGGCCTGCAGGAAGCTGGCTTCCTCAGTGCCTGCAAAGCGCAGGCATGAGGAAACCTGCACACTGCCTGTGACAGATTGCTGATCTGTCACAGTGATCTGTGATGTGACAGATCAGCGATCTGTCACAGGACAGTTATGTCCCCTCTGGGACATTGTAATAAAGTAAAAAAAAAAAAGTGTAAAAATAATTTTTAAAAAATCGCTAAATAAATTCAAGAAAAAAAAAAATTCCCAATAAATTCATTTTTTGGAAATAAAAAAAAAAAAAAACAATAAAAGTACACATATTTGGTATCACCGCGTCCGTAACGACCCGCCCTATAAAACTGTCCAATTAGTTAACCCCTTAAGTGAACCCCTTAAAAAATAAAAATAAAAAACGAAGCAAAAAATAATGATTTATTATCATACTGCCGAACAAAAAGTGCAATAACGCGCGATCAAAAAGACGCATATAAATATCCATGTTACCGCTGAAAACGTCATCTTGTCCCGCAAAAAACGAGCCACCACACAGCATCATCAGCGAAAAAATAAAGTTATAGCTCGCAGAATAAAGCGATGCAAAAATAATTATTTTTTATATAAAATTGTTTTCATTGCATAAAAGCGCCAAAACATTAAAAAATGACATAAATGGGGTATCACTGTAACCGTACTGACCCGAAGAAGAAAACCGCTTTATCAATTTTATCGCACACGGAACGGCGTAAACGCACCACCCAAAAGAAATTCATGAAATGCTGGTTTTTGTAAATTCAGAGTCCCAAAAAACAAAATAAAAAGCGATCAAAACATGTCACGTGCCCTAAAATGGTACCAATTCTAACGTCAACTCGTCCCGCAAAAAATAAGACCTCACATGACTCGGTGGGTCAAAATATGGACAAATTATAGCTCTCAATATGTGGTGATGCAAAAACTATTTTTACAATAAAAAGCGTCTTTTAGCGTGTGACAGCTGCCAAATATAAATACCGCCATAAATAGTAAATCAAACCCCCCGTTCCATTTTCCCATTAGGGTTAGGGCTAGGGCTAGGGCTAGGGCTAGGGTTAGGGCTAGGGTTAGGGTTAGGGGTGTGTTGGGGTTAGGGTTGGAGTTAGAATTGGGGGTTTCCACTATTTGCGCACATCAGGTGCTCTCCAAACGCAACATGGCGTCTGATCTCAATTCCAGCCAATTCTGCGTTGAAAAAGTCAAATGGAGGTCCTTCCAAGCTCTGCCATGCGCCCAAACAGTGTTTTAACCCCACATATGGGGTATCAGCCTACTCAGGACAATTTGCAAAACAACTTTTAGGGTCCAATTTCTCCTGTTGCCCTTAGGAAAATAAAAAATTGGGGGCAAAAATATCATTTTTGTGGAAAAAAAAATGATTTTTTATTTTCACGCCTGGGCGTTATAAACTTCTGTGAAGCCCTTGGGGGTTCAAAGTGCTCACCACACATCTAGATAAGTTCCTTGGGGGGTCAAGTTTGCAAAATGGTGTCATTTGTGGGGGGATTCCACTGTTTTGGTACATCAGGGGCTTTGCAAACGCGATATGGTGTCCAATCTCAATTCCAGCCAAAATTGTCAAATGGCGCTGCTTCCCTTCCGAGCTCTGCCATGCGCCCAAATAGTGGTCTACCCCCACATATGGGGTATCAGCATACTCAGGACAAATTGCACAATAACTTTTAGGGTCCTGTTACCCTTGGGAAAATAAAAATTGGGGGTGAAAAGATCATTTTGTGGAAAAAATATGATTTTTTAATTGTACCACTGTACGTTATAAACTTCTGTGAAGCCCTTGTGGGTTCAAAGTTCTCACCACATATCTAGATAAGTTCCTTGGGGGTCTAGTTTCCAAAATGGGGTCACTTGTGGGGAGTTTCCACTGTTTAGGTATATCAGGGGCTCTCCAAACGTGACATGGCGTCCGATCTGAATTCCAGCCAATTTTGCATTGTAAAAGTCAAACGGCGCTCCTTCCCTTCTGAGCTCTGCCATGCACCGAAACAGTGGTTCCCCCCACATATCAGGTATCAGCGTACTCAGGACAAATTGCACAATAATTTTTGCAGTCCAATTTCTTCTGTTACCCTTGGTAAAATAAAAAAAATTGAACCTGAAGTATTTTTTTTGTGAAAAAAAGTTAAATGTTCATTTTTTTTAAATATTCAAAAAATTCCTGTGAAGCACTTGAAGGGTTAATAAACTCCTTGAATGTGGTTTTGAGCACCTTAAGGGGTGCAGTTTTTAGAATGGTGTCACTTTTGGGTATTTTCTATTATATAGACCCCTCAAAGTGACTTCAAATGTGATGTGGTCCGTAAAAATAAAATGGTGTTGCAAAAATGTGAAATCGCTGGTCAACTTTTAACCCTTATAACTTCCTAACAAAAAAAAATTTTGGTTCCAAAATTGTGCTGATGTAAAGTAAATATGTGGGAAATGTTACTTATTAAGTTTTTTGTGTGCCATATCTCTGTGATTTAAGGGCATAAAAATTCAAAGATGGAAAATTGCAAAATTTTTGCCAAATTTCCATTTTTTTCACAAATAAACGCAAGTTATATGAATGAAATGTTACCACTAACATGAAGTACAATATGTCACGAGAAAACATTGTCAGAATCACCGGGATCCATGGAAGCGTTCCAGAGTTATGGCCTCATAAAAGGACAGTGGTCAGAATTGTAAAAATTGGCCCGGGAGTTAACGTGCAAACCACCCTTGGTAGTGAAGGGGTTAAGAAGCATTCCTAACAAAAATTTTATTTCCTTAACTTGTGTAAACGTATATTCAGTGTAAGTGCATTCCAGTGCCATTCCGGACCGTCACAGGATGGCTTTTGTAAGGCCTCTTTCACACATCAGGTTTTCGCCGTCAGGCGCGATCCGGCGCTTTTGACAAAAACCGGATCCGGCGAAATGCAATGCCGGATCCGGTTTCCCCCCCATTGACTTGCATTAGAGCCGGATCGAGCCGGATGGCCATGCGTTTCATCCGATTTTCGCTGGATCCGGCAATGTGACGCGATCCGGCGTCTGGAAAAAACGGCTACTGTAACGTTTTTTGTCTCCGGCGAAAAAGCCGGACACGCCGGATCCGGCGTGTCCGGCTTTTTCATACAATGAAAGCCTATGAGCGCCGCAATGCGCCTGATCCGGCGACAGCCGGATCCGGTTTTTTTGGTCTGAGCATGCTCAGTAGCTCTGCCCACAAGACATATATAAAAGCAAGACAGTGGGACCCTCAGCCACACCCAACATGCCACCCAAGCCAAGAACCAGGAGCAGGAGAAGGCAGCAGACATCTGCAGCAGCACCATCAGCACCACCCCAAATGGAGCAGCATGCTGAACAACGGGAGGGGAGTCCAGCAGCAGATGAGAGACGGTAATTATCAAATCCCCCATTCCTCCAAACTAGGGCTATGGAATATCAAGATATTCATTGGCCCTTTGTTTCTCTTTATTCAACAGCCGCCCAATAGATGCAGCAGCAGCAGCAGCAGCAATGGCAGCAGCAGGAACACCACCCACAGCCATGGAGTCTGGCCATGAGGAAGACAGCACATCTTCTTCTGGGAGCCCTCCCTCGCATCGTCAGCGTTTGATGGTAAGTTTTTATTTCCAAAATCCATCATCTCTGTAATATATGTCTATTCATTGCCTTTTATTTCAAAACAGGAATCACAAGATGAAGAGGAGCTCCCAGAAGAAGAAGGAAGGGGTGGACAGACACTTGGAGTGGGCTCACAATTGGTAAGTTTTTTGCATCAAACGCAGAAACACAACATCACACTACACACAACACATAGAAAACAATGTTCTGCAGACCACACACAGCAAACAAATGCCTACATCTAAAGACATAACATTTTTTGTTTTCTTCTCTAGTTTTCCCAATCTGGTGCTCGGCCAAGAGGTCCTCGCAGTGCCTCCCGGGGTCGTCGGCGACAGCAACGCGGCGGTCACCAGCGTGTAAGTATAAATATTTTTGCTTTGTTTTTTTTTGCACTTTTTATTTCATTTCTTTTGTGGAGGCTAATTATGTTATTTTTGTCTTTTTCTTTAACAGCCTTCACAGCGTGCTCCCGACTCTGACGGTGAGGATGGAGGGATTGATGTGGACCGCCTCATCGATCTCGTCAGAGAAAGGGAGCCGCTCTGGAATATGGCTGACCGCCGCCACGCTGACCTTATCGTTACCCGACGACTCTGGGAGGAAATCTGTTCGCTCCTTGTGGACCGCTGGGAGGACCTCGAAGCTCGGGCCCAGATTAAAGAGCGTAAGTATATACAGTACCGGTTGCTTGATTTAAACCAGTGTTTCCCGAACTCCAGTCCTCGTGGTCCCCACGGATCATGTGTTCAGGATTTCTATTTACTTTGGAAATCCTGAAAACATGACCCCTGGGGACCATGAGGACTGGAGTTTGGGAAACACTGATGTTGTATACTAACCACTTTGTCCTTTCTCGTTTCAGGGGAGAGAATTGTGAAGCGGTGGCGGTCTGTGAGGGATCGTTTCAAGAAGGAGTTCAATAAAGAGATGTGGGCCCCGAGTGGATCTGGAGGACGCAGGAGCAAGTACAAGTACGCACGAGCCCTGTCGTTCCTCCGGGAGACAATGCTCACCAGAAGGTAAATATTACACACCACATGTGACAAAAAAATGTTTAGATGTAACTTTTTTTTTTTCAGCCAGGGCCATACCATGTCACTATTTTAATTGTTTTTTTTTCTCTTTATTCCACAGCACGGTGTGCAGCACTCGGGAGCCTGCACGATTGGACCCTTCTGAGGCGATCCCTGAGGAGACCGGCACCGAGGGACACTTCGACCGCCCCGGTACATCTGCACCTTCCCAGCCTTCCCACACATTCGACCCATCTGTCCCATCCACCAGCACAGGAGCATCGTGGCCGCCTACATTACATGAAGCTGCTGGTGAGGAGATCGCTTTCCCTTTACCCCACCCTTCTGCCCCTGCCACCTCTAGTACACCTGCGGGTACTGGGCGGCAGCGGCAGAGGGGTCAGGAAAAGAGTTATGCGCCAGAGTTCTTGCATCTGAATGCATCTTTCCAGAACTGTCTAAAAGTCTTGTCAGAGCAAATCTCCGCAGGCTTTCAGCAGATCAACTCCAGCATTCTGGAGGTGAAGACACTTCTGCAAACCATGCATTCAGAAGCAAGATCTTCGCCAAACCACACCTTTTTCAGGTCTGTTGTGGAGCGCATGGCAACACTATCTCCTACCCAGCAGATGCATGTAATGCATTCGTGCCACGGTGCTCTACAGCAGGTTACATCCCAACCTCCACCTCCCACCACTGTAGTTCCTCCACCTGCACCCCCTCCAGCCACTTTCCATCCTCCCCCTCCTATTACATCTGCACCCCCTCCAGCCACTTTCCATCCTCCCCCTCCTATTACATACCAGCAACCTGGCCAGTACCAGCAACCTCCCCAGTACCAGCAACCTCCCCAGTACCAGACATCTCCCCACTTCCAGCAACCTGCCCCGTACCAAACTCCTTCCCCGTACCAAACTCCTTCCCCGTACCAAACTCCTTCCCCATACAACTTTCCATCAACATCATCTGCTCCTACAGTCCCTGCCCAACCCTCCACTCCACCGCCCACCACCTCTTCTGCCTCCCACATGTCCACCCATTCTGTAGCTTTTTCCACACCATCACCTCTAACTGTTCCTTCCCCACCACGATCCCAGTCCTCTCTCCACACTCCCATTGTCGAAGTGTCCCGCAGCCCCTCCAGCAGTATTTCCACCCCACACTACACAGATTTGTAATGTGTGTTTTGTAATAAAAATGCCCAGTTTTTTTCAAACCTTTATTAAAAAAGTTTTTTTAACTTTAAAAACAGTTTACAAAAAAAAAATATTTTAAATAAAAGTTAAATTATTGTTTACACTGGTTGTCTGTCATTTCTTTCTGCGGCGAAATATGTTTAAAAAAAAAGGTTAAATACAGGGTATTTAAAAGGTAAAAAGGTATTCAAAACCAGGTATATAACTGTGGGTAAATTTTAGCTTTTTGCCACAGTTGTGTTCCTGGTTGTGTTTGAAGCAAAGTATTTCACCTAAAAAGTTGTGTTTATTGTTGGTGATTTCCTGACAATGTACACAACTTTTGTTAAAAGGTGAAATACTTTGCATAAAACACAACCAGGTACACACCTGTGGCCTAAAGCTAAAAATAGAGACCATGACAAGATAGCCAACTTTGGTTGGCAAAGGTATATACTGTTGGTACAGAAGGTACACAAGTTTGGTTAGGGCACAAATCTTTCACACTCTGTCATCCTGCCAGTGTACTCTGCCTTGAGGTGACAAAGTATAGTGCAAAATTGTCCCTCATTACTGAAACCGTCACAGAACTTCTAGTGGTAATGTCATGGTAATCTTGCAAGGTGGTTTCTTCAGAGGTGTCCTCAATGGAAATGGGTTCCTTGCAGATAACAAAATTGTGGAGTACCACGCACGCTTTGATCACCTCGTCCACAGTTTCTGTCTTGAGGTTGATCGCAGTCAATAGGACCCGCCATTTGGCTGTCAGAATACCAAAGGTACATTCAACCATTCTTCTTGCTCTTGTGAGGCGGTAATTAAAAATGCATTTTGGTCTTGTCAATCCTCTGCTAGAGTACGGTTTCAAAAGGTGTTCTGACAGCTGGAAGGCTTCATCCCCTACACAGACAAATGGCATAGGTGGACCAGATGTTTGCGGCAGCGGTCTAGGGGGTGGGAACTGGAAGGTGTTTCCATACAGTTTACGCCCCATGGCAGACAGTTTGAAAACTTGAGAGTCATTGGAGCGGCCATAGGCCCCAATATCAACAGCAATAAATTTGTATTCCGCGTCAGCGATGGCCATGAGGACAATTGAAAAATATTTCTTGTAATTGAAATATTCCGATCCCGATCCGGCTGGCTTTACAATGCGGATATGTTTCCCGTCCACAGCGCCCAAGCAGTTGGGAAACTGACATATCTGTTGAAACTTGTCAGCAATTTCAATCCACCTCTCTGTTGTGGGCTCTGGTAAAAACTCTTCAGCTAAGGAGTCCCACAGTGCACGGCATGTGTACTTCACTATTCCAGATATGGTGGAAATCCCGAGTCTGTACTGGAAATGCAGTGACGAAAGGGATTCTCCAGTTGCAAGAAATCTGTAGGGAATTAAAAAACAATCAATTAGTTTTAAATCACAGCATTACATACCAAAACTCAGCTATAACACTTGGAGATACAAACTACCACCAACAAGATTGCAGTGAAAGTGTGCTCTGATGCGATCACATCCAATAAATGTGGCTTACCTTAAAGTCACCATCAGACGTTCTGCGGGTGAAACAGAGAAGCGGCAATAGGTGTCCGCTTTTCTTATGAGGTGTGCAATGCGCTCCACCAAGTAATCAAAATTCTCCATTTTCATCCGAACATATCCAAAAAATTTATCTGGGTTTCGTCGAAGGTCCATGCAGAGTGTAGAATAGACCCCACGCGTCATTCTCTTGGCTGTGATGGGGTGGATCCACAAACGTCGTCTACGATGCCTGATGCGCTGCTGTCTCGCTCTCTCCTTCTCCAGAACAATCACCCTCAAACGATTCGCCTCCGCTATAAAATCCGCCAAATTCTTCAAAATATTTCCAACCACAACATCCATCTTCGCCAGTAACTTGCTCTTCTCTCCAACCTGCACTTTCTCCTCCACAACCTGTCAAAGAAGGGCTGTAGGAACACGGTATATATAGTTTTCCAGTAGCGAATCCCGTTCGGAAGGCCACAAGGGTCAATTTTAAAAACCGGATCCGGCGTAATCCGTCGAAAAACGGATAGAAAAACGGATGAACCAGATGAGACGGATCCGGTTTTGTCTGTCAAGAACTAGATGGATCCAGCAGAAAAACGGATCCGGCACATCAGGTTTTACAAAACATTTGCCGGATCCGGCGTTCCGGCACGACGCCGGATCGCGCCTGACGCCGAAAACCTGATGTGTGAAAGTAGCCTAAGTCACGAGATTACGCTGGGTTCTATGTGTGAGATGGAAGATGCTTTTACAATATAAGGTTATGGAGCATCAGAACGGGGCTTCTCAGGCTTACATTGTAAAAGCAACTTCTGGCTCACACAGAACCCAGTGTGATCCGGTAAATCGGAAAAGCTGTTCTGTGACCCAAAAGAGGACCAGAGTGGTGTTGGAAACCGGGGAAGACTGCAATCGGTGGTATATTAACACACAGACACTGCACTACATATACATTTACACAGATTTAGGCAATAAAAAGTTTGATGGGAGTGCTTCTTTAATAAAGAATAATGAAGGCTCAGCTCGCAAGTTTACACTAAGGACGAAAGAGGTAAAAATTGCTTGTATTGTATGGTCTGCCCGTCTTATATAATAAATTAGATTATACATATAAAGCTTCATGAACCTTTAACTAGTCAGTGTCTGTATATATCCTTACACTAACTGCTGTTGAGTTCATGAAGTTTGAGAAAAACAATTGATAGTAGTCTCGAAAGCTTGCAATTTGTTACCATCTTTTCAGTTAGCCATTAAAACGTATCAACCACTGAGTACTCTTAATTCTGAATATTTTACCAGCATAAGAAATTCACTTATAAAGAGCTTACAATATGTTCAATAACATGAAATAGGTTATTTGTGACTCTTCCTATAAGAAACCAAGTGTAAAACCAAGTGTATTAGTAAGGGATTGGCTCCAAAAGTCACTTTCAAAAAAGGATTGTCTTTTGCTGAACCTTTAGGGTCCATCAAAGGATCCTCTGATACTCTGGTATGTCAGTCAAATTGTGTCTAATATTGCAGGAGGGGTAGTCTCTTTTTTAGGTTGAGTTACCATTTATTGAATTGACAGAAGACTGTGGAAGGAGTTGAAGGAAAACAAAAGTGTAAAAGCACGAGGAGAAACAAAACGGCTACAAATGCAGGATACAAGTCATTTTAAGACTAAACATAGTTTCACAGTTTCATAGATTTTAAGGGTGAAGGTAGACTTAAAGTCAATCGAGTTCAACCTACAGCCTATGTTGATCCAGAGGAAGGCAAAAACCCCATGGGGCAAACAGTAATAGCTCCATATTAGGGGAAAATTCCTTTCCGACTCCATATGGCAATTAGACAAGTTCCTTGGATTGACGTCCCATCACTGAATCTAGCACCCATATCCTGAAATATTATTTTTATTAAGAAAGGCATCCAGACGGACCAGACCCTTCTTGAAATTTAGTAGTGAATCAACCATTATAACATCTTGTGGCAGAGAGTTCCACTGTTCTTACAGTAAAGAATTTTCGTCTGTGATTATGATTAAACCTTCCTTCCTTTAGACGTAGAGGATGCCCCATTGTCCCCGTCGCAGGCCAAAGTGTAAAAAGATCATTAGATATTCTTAATGCACCTGCACCTATAAAATCTCATGAAGGAGCTGTTACAAATTTACATTGACATTGTCTGACCCTTAAAAATTTCACCATTTGATGTCTTCCTGCTGTCCACTGCCTGTTGTCAAGTCTAATCCATCTATCAGCAGAAGTATGGGTAGCTCTTTGTCTCTCTGCTCTTGATCTCCTATCAAATGGCATAAATGCATATCAGTGAGGTGCGGTTCCAGAGAAAGGTAGGAGCCACTTTATAAAGTGGAGAACGATCCACCTCCTATAGTGCTGGCAGTAACAGTGATAACAGTGTAGCATTCTAGGCTGTCAGCAGAACATGTGCTATATAGGTAGATTGTTTTGTGGATCATTAAACTCTGCATCACAATTCCACAAAGAGGTTAACTACTTTACGCAAACAGTACAAAAGATCTCCTTCAGTTATATTGCTGCCAGTAATCTTATGAACCTTAATGCCCTTGTAATAACATTTATCTATCCTGCACTCACAAGTAGCATTTATGTAACCGTTGCTTCATCATCAAGTAGGTAACAGGGCTGTGTCTTTACATATGAATTTTTTTCTGAGTTTAATGAGAATTAAAGCAAAGTGGCACGATAGGTGCAGATTCCCTTGAAAAGTGTTATTAATTTACTAAGGGAAATATAATGACTCAGACGGGGTTGTCCGAGTATTGGACAACCCTTTTACTAACTGGTGCCAGAAATGAATTCCACTTCAATGTATGCAGACGATTTAAATTCTTTGGTAGAAGACTGGCACACTAAAGCCTGGCATGTTTTTGGGTGACCCTGTGTAATACTGTTTTCAAGGGAACTAAGTACAGAAAAGTTAGACTAAAACACATCCAATTCCACCCTTAAAGCCCTTATAAAAGGTGTCTATATCAGGAGATCAGCCATGTATTCCCTCCTTCTCCCTAACCTAGGTCTAGCTATGAGAAAACTATCTGCAGCAGAAACCTCTCCCTCTATATTATCTCCAGTGGAATATAATATCACTTAGCCCCACCCCCTTGACCAAGAGGGTGTGGCTTTAGTTAGCTAATAGTGGAAGATTTGCCTGATTAGCAAGAGATTAACCCCCCGTGTTCTTTGGGGATTTCTACAAGACTGATTGTTCCAAGATCATGCAGGAAATGCGGCACACCGACAAACAAGGACAACTATATTTATAGCTTAATTTATTCATTTATTTCAAGGTTTAGAGTTCCTGTAAGGTCTTCAGTCCCTGGTGTATTGCCTTGTAAATTGACCTTGACTTTCCAGTGATCTTATAAATGATACAGCAGTGCCAACATCTGCAGACTTTCATATTCAGCAGATACCACAGTCTGGATGATCTGGGCTCCTGCCACATCACAGATAATTCTTAGTAATGTGTATTAGTATGTGTAAAGCCTCAGTGTCATCCAAGGACTAGATCATGGATAAAATTGATAAACTTATCATGCACTCTTCAATTTATGCAGAGTTCATCCTGCAAGTGAAGGTTACTAGAGTCTACAACTATCTATATTTTGTTGTTTTCTTTTTTTTCGCACCTCATATCATAAAAATAATAAATTGATCATTATAAAACTGACAATGTAACAAATAATTCTAATAAAGTCCTCAAAAAAAGAAAACTAAATTTAAAGGGGTTGTTCAGGAATTTTATATTGATGGTTTATCCTTAGCATAGGTCATCAATATCTGATCGGTGACGGTGTGACAACCGGCACCCCTGTCAGTCAGCTATTCCCAGAGCTGGATGTGCCCAGTTGTAGAGCTCAACAGAACAGCTACGTCACTTCTATAGTGGCCGTGGCCGGATACTTCACATCTGCCCCCCCCATTTGAATCAATGGGGGGTGGATTGTGCAGTTCCCTAGCCGCTGCCACTATACAGTTGAGAGAGCTATGTAGTTCCCAGTATTAAGAACAGGTGGGTGTCGTACCTCTATCGATCAAATATTGTGACCTATATGAAAGATATGTCACGGATATAAGAATGGTGCTTTGTAGCATCCTTTCTTGTTGTTGTGTTATGTCTGTGGGGCAGTGTGGCCGGGAGTCATGGGGACTCAACCTTGCGGCATGGGTGCTGTGAGGCACCAGGTCGCCTGCCCTGCTGGTGCATTACCGTTGTGATGGTGGTTTGCACATGACGCTGCACCTATCAGACTAGGGACCCACTGAGATGTTCATCATGACGGGGTAGTGTGCTTCATACAGTCTGATCAGAATGTTAAACTAACAGCTTCATGTTCAATTTTGTATGTTTGCATAGCGGCATTAGATCAATGTATGTTTTTTGAATGTGCAGTCCATGTTTTTTTTCCTACAGTTCTGGCATATAGAAGAGAAATGTATCATCATGAGAAATTTTCCGATTAACATATTTGTTTTTTTTTGTGAGTGCTAGAATACTTACAATTAGAGATGGGTGGAGACCAGGTTTGGGTCCAGCCGAACAGTTACAAAAAGTTTAGGTTCGGGTACCAGAAGAGTATCCGGGCCCATTCACTTGAATGGGGGGCCTGAACATCCAGTGTTTGCCATGCTGCCATGTGCATGACAGCACAGCAAACACTGCTTCTGAACGGCGGTAAAATCAAAAGACAGTGTGAGCGCGCAGCTGTGGTCGGAGGTATAAAGTTTACCTCCGGTCACTGGAGTCAGCTGATGGGACTACTGCTCCCATCAGCCCAACGTCTGCTGCAGCTAATAACAGTGAGAGCAGGAGCGGCTGATGGGAGTATTCATCAGCCCGCGCCTGCGCTCTAAATAAATTAAAAAAAGACAGCTTGGGTTCTCCTGTATTTTTAATAACTAGCCAGGCAAAACTCACAGCTCTAAGCAACCCTCAGCTGTCAGCTTTAGCAAAGCTGGTTATCAAGATTAGAGGGGTCCCCATGCCGTATTTTTTAATTATTAAAATAAATGGTTTAAAAAAAACAGCGTGGGGTGGCACCTGGCAGCTACCTGCGGCGCAAGACTGTTCTCACCACTAGAGGCTCCAGTGAACACCAAGGTAGCTGCTTAGTCACACCCCTCCAGGGTAGGTCAGCTCCATAGCACAGAGGATCCACAAACTACATGCTCCACCTGCGTGCGCAACATGCAAACAATACATGAAGGATGTGTGTGCCTCCAATATGGCCAACCCAGTGTGTGGGAATATTAAGTTAGACAAATTAAAAAATAATAAAATGCAAAAAATGACATGATATGACAATTAGATATACAAGACATTCCCTTTAAGAGGAGCTTTCTCTGGATTTTTTCATTTGTATTTTATTTAATTTAAAATGACTACTTGCTTCAATTGCTACGGCTCCACTGATTCTAGAACAGTTTTTCTTTTTCTTCTATGTCCTTGTGTCCCAATGTTATGCCCCACTGGTGGTACTGTTGCAAATTTTCCCTTGAACCAACTTGACATGTACAACAGAACTTTTCTGTGGGCATGGCCATGTCTTGTCTGGCCAGCTTCAAAAGAAAAAAGCAAATGCTCACAGAAAAGTTCTGAGGTATATGCCTAGTTTGTTTAATTTATTTATGGGGGTATAAACTTTGGAGGAGCACAGATATAACTAGAAAAATTGTTCCAGAATCAGTGGAGCAGCAGCAATTGGTTGAGGTACTCTGTTTAAATAAATAAAATAATTTAATGAAAGGTCCCCTTTAAGTCCTTATGAAAAATTAGTGTAAATTTCTAATACAATTTGGAATATAAAAAAAATGTAAATCCTTCGTTTGTCTTGAAAGGAAAAAAAAAAAATTATCAAAACGCAAAAAATAATGATCTTAATCAAATATTTAACCCCTTCCTGACATCCGACGTACTATCCCGTCCACGGTACCCGGGCCCGTATGACCGTGGACGGGATAGTACGTCTACCGCGATCAGCGGCGCCCACGTGGTGAGCGCCGCTGATCGCGGCCGGGTGTCAGCTGATTATCACAGCTGACACCCGGCACTATGTGTCAGGGGCGGTCATGGACCGCCCCCGACACGTTAACCCCTTGCACACCGCGATCAAACATGATCGCGGTGTACCGGGAGTTAAAGGGAAGCATCGGCAGGGAGGGGGCTCCCTCCGTGCTTCCCTGAGCCCCCCACGGCAGCGCAATGTGCAGCGCTGCTGCGGGGGGCTCCTATCCTCCAGGCCCCCGAATCCAAGATGGCGACGGGGGCCTTCGGGGACCTGAGGAAGCTGGCTTCCTCAGTGCCTGCAAAGCGCAGGCAAGAGGAAGTCTGCTTCAATGCCTGTGACAGATTGCTGATCTGTCACAGTGATCTGTGATGTGACAGATCAGCGATCTGTCACAGGACAGTGATGTCCCACCTGGGACTATGTAATAAAGTAAAAAAAAAATTAGAAAAAAATGTAAAAATAAATTAAAAAAAAATCGCCAAATAAATTAGTAAAAAAAAAAAAAATATTCCCCAATAAATTCATTTTTTGAAAATAATAAAAAAAACAAACAAAAGTACACATATTAGGTATCGCCGCGTCCGTAATGACCCGCCCTATAAAACTGTCCCATTAGTTAACCCTTTTAGCGAACCCCTTAAAAAATAAAAATAAAAAACGAAGCAAAAAATAATGATTTATTATCATACCGCCAAACAAAAAGTGTAATAACGCACGATCAAAAAGACGCATATAAATATCCATGGTACCTCTGAAAACGTCATCTTGTCCCGCAAAAAACGAGCCGCCACACAGCATCATCAGCGAAAAAATAAAAAAGTTATAGCTCACAGAATAAAGCGATGCAAAAATAATTATTTTTTATATAAAATAGTTTTCATTGCATAAAACCGACAAAAACATAAAAAAACGACCTAAATGAGGTATCGCTGTAACCGTACTGACCCGAAGAATAAAACCGCTTTATCAATTTTACCGCACGCGGAACGGTGTAAACGCACCCCCCCCAAAAGAAATTCATGAAACGCTGGTTTTTGTTCATTCTGCGTCCCAAAAATAGGAATAAAAAGCGATCAAAAAATGTCACGTGCCCGAAAATGGTACCGATAAAAACGTCAACTCGTCCCGCAAAAAATAAGACCTCACATGACTCAGTGGGTCAAAATACGGAAAAATTATAGCTCTCAAAATGTGGTGATGCAAAAACTATTTTACAATAAAAAGCGTCTTTTAGCGTGTGACAGCCGCCAAACATAAAAACCGCCATAAATAGTAAGTCAAACCCCCCGTTATCACCCCCTTAGTTAGGGAAAAATAATAAAACTAAAAAAAAAGTATTTATCTCCATTTTCCCGTTAGGGTAAGGCTGTGTGCACACGCTGCGGATTAGGTGCGGATTCATCCGCGCGGATTTTGTAAAATCCGCAGGTGAAACCGCAGGTCAAAAGACCTGCGGTTTTACCTGCAGATTGCTCTGCGGTTTTGTCCTGCGGTTTTTCATCTCCTCAATAGAGGAGATGGCAAACCGCAGGAGAATCCGCAGAAAGAATTGACATGTCAATTCTTTCTGCGGATTGAAAACCGCAGATAATCCGCGCGGAAAATTCCGCACCGTCTGCACTGCGGTTTTTGATTCCCATAGGGAATCATGGTACTGGGGTCCGCAGCAGCCAAAACCGCTGCGGAACCGCAGCAAAATCCGCAGCATGTGCACACAGCCTTAGGGTTAGGGCTAGGGTTAGGGCTAGGGTTAGGGCTAGGGTTAGGGTTAGGGTTAGGGCTAGGGTTAGGGCTAGGGTTAGGGCTAGGGCTAGGGTTAGGGCTAGGGTTAGGGCTCAGATTAGGGTTAGGGGTGTGTTGGGGTTCGGGTTGGAGTTATAATTGGGGGTTTCCACTGTTTGGGCACATCAGGGGCTCTCCAAATGCAACATGGCGTCTGATCTCAATTCCAGCCAATTCTGAGTTGAAAAAGTCAAATGGTGCTCCTTCCCTTCCAAGCTCTGCCATGCACCCAAACAGTGTTTTACCCCCACATGTAGGGTATCAGCCTACTCAGGACAAATTGCAAAACAATTTTTGGGGTCCAATTTCTCCTGTTACCCTTAGGAAAATAAAAAATTGGGGGCAAAAATATCATTTTTGTGGAAAAAAATGATTTTTTTATTTTCACGTCCGAGTGTTATAAACTTCTGTGAAGCACTTGGGGGTTCAAAGTGCTCACCACACATCTAGATAAGTTCCATGGGGGGTCTAGTGTCCAAAATGGGGTCACTTTTGGGGAGTTTCAATAGTTTAGGTACATCAGGGGCTCTCCAAACGCACATGACACCCGCAGACCATTCCATCAAAGTCTGCATTCCAAAACGTCACTGCTTCCCTTCCGAGCCCCGACGTGTGTCCATACAGTAGTTTTCTCACACATATGGGGTGTCAGCGTACTCAGGCCAAATTGGACAACAACTTTTGGGGTCCAATTTCTCTTGTTACCCTTGGGAAAATGAAAAAATTGGGGACTAATTGATCATGTTTCTGGAAAAAATACGATTTTTTTATTTTCATGCCCTGGCATTATAAACTTCTGTGAAGCCCTTGGGGGTTCAAAGTGCTCACCACACATCTAGATAAGTTCCTTAGTGGGTCTAGTTTTCAAAATGGGGTCATTTGTGGGGGGTTTCCACTGTTTAGGTACATTAGGGGCTCTCCAAAGGCAACATGACACCCGCAGACCATTCCATCAAAGTCTGCATACCAAAACGTCACTACTTCCCTTCCGAGCCCCGACGTGTGCCCATACAGTAGTTTTCACCCACATATGGGGTATCAGCATACTCAGGACAAATTGGACAACAACTTTTGTGGTCCAATTTCTCCTGGTACCCTTGGGAAAATAAAAAAAAAATGGTGACTAAAAGATCATGTTTGTGGAAAAAATACGAATTTTTTATTTTCACGCCCGGGCGTTATAAACTTCTGTGAAGCACTGGGGGGTTCAAAATGCTCACCACACATCTAGATAAGTTCCTTGGGGGGTCTAGTTTACAAAATGGTGTCATTTGTGGGGGGTTTCCACTGTTTAGGTACATTAGGGGCTCTCCAAAGGCAACATGACACCCGCAGACCATTCCATCAAAGTCTGCATTCCAAAACTTCACTACTTCCCTTCCGAGCCCCGACGTGTGCCCATACAGTAGTTTTCTCCCACATATGGGGTATCGGCATACTCAGGACAAATTGGACAACAACTTTTGGGGTCCAATTTCTCCTGGTACCCTTGGGAAAATAAAAAAATGGTGACTAAAAGATCATGTTTGTGGAAAAAATACGAATTATTTATTTTCACGCCCGGGCATTATAAACTTCTGTGAAGCACTGGGGGGGTCAAAGTGCTCACCACACATCTAGATAAGTTCCTTAGGGGGTCTAGTTTCCAAAATGGTGTCATTTGTGGGGGGTTTCCACTGTTTTGGTACATCAGGAGTTTTCCAAACGCGACATGGTGTCCGATCTCAATTCCAGCCAAAAACGTCAAATGGCGCTGCTTCCCTTCCGAGCTCTGCCATGCGCCCAAATAGTGGTTTACCCCCACATGTGGGGTATCAGTGTACTCAGGACAAATTGCACAATAACTTTTATGGTCCTGTTACCCTTGGAAAAATAAGAATTGAGGGTGAAAAGATCATTTTTGTGGAAAAAATATGATTTTTTAATTGTATGGTTTTATGTTATAAACTTCTGTGAAGCCCATGGGGGTTCAAAGTTCTCACCACACATCTAGATAAGTTCCTTAGGGGGTCTAGTTTCCAAAGTGGTGTCATTTGTGGGGGATTTCCACTGTTTTGGTACATCAGGGGTTTTCCAAACGCGACATGGTGTCCGATCTCAATTCCAGCCAAAAACGTCAAATGGCGCTGCTTCCCTTCCGAGCTCTGCCATGAGCCCAAATAGTGGTTTACCCCCACATATGGGGTATCAGCGTACTCAGGACAAATTGCACAATAACTTTTAGGGTCCTGTTACCCTTGGAAAAATAAGAATTGAGGGTGAAAAGATCATTTTTGTGGAAAAAATATGATTTTTTAATTGTATGGCTGTATGTTATAAACTTCTGTGAAGCCCATGGGGGTTCAAAGTTCTCACCACACATCTAGATAAGTTCCTTAGGGGGTCTAGTTTCCAAAATGGTGTCATTTGTGGGGGGTTTCCACTGTTTTGGTACATCAGGGGTTTTCCAAACGCGACATGGTGTCCGATCTCAATTCCAGCCAAAAACGTCAAATGGCATTGCTTCCCTTCCGAGCTCTGCCATGCGCCCAAATAGTGGTTTACCCCCACATGTGGGGTATCAGCGTACTCAGGACAAATTGCACAATAACTTTTAGGGTCCTGTTACCCTTGGGAAAATAAAAATTGGGGTGAAAAGATCATTTTTGTGGAAAAAATATGATTTTTTAATAGTACCGCTGTACGTTATAAACTTCTGTAAAGCCCTTGTGGGTTCAAAGTTCTCACCACATATCTAGATAAGTTCCTTGGGGGGTCTAGTTTCCAAAATGGGGTCACTTGTAGGGGGTTTCCACTGTTTAGGTACATCAGGGACTCTCCAAACGTGACATGGCGTCCGTTCTGAATTCCAGCCAATTTTGCATTGAAAAAGTAAAACGGCGCTCCTTCCATTCTGAGCTCTGCCATGCGCCGAAACAGTCGTTCCCCCCCACAAATCAGGTATCAGCGTACTCAGGACAAATTGCACAATAACTTTTGCAGTCCAATTTCTCCTGTTACCCTTGGTAAAATAAAAAAAATTGAACCTGAAGTATTTTTTTTGTGAAAAAAAGTTAGATGTTCATTTCTTTTTAAATATTCAAAGAAATTCCTGTGACGCACCTAATGGGTTAATAAACTTCTTGAATGTGGTTTTGAGCACCTTAAGGGGTTCAGTTTTTAGAATGGTGTCACTTTTGGGTATTTTCTATCATATAGACCCCTCAAAGTGGCTTCAAATGTGATGTGGTCCTAAAAATAAAATGGTGTTGTAAAAATGAGAAATCGCTGGTCAACTTTTAACCCTTATAACTTCCTAACAAAAAAAAATTTTGGTTCCAAAATTGTGCTGATGTAAAGTAAACATGTGGGAAATGTTACTTATCAAGTTTTTTGTGTGCCGTATCTCTGCGATTTAAGGGAATAAAAATTCAAAGTTGGAAAATTGCGAAATTTTCAAAATTTTTGCCAAATTTCCATTTTTTTCACAAATAAACGCAAGTTATTTGAATAAAATTTTACCACTAACATGAAGTACAATATGTCACGAGAAAACAATGTCAGAATCACCGGGATCAATGGAAGCGTTCCAGAGTTATGACCTCATAAAAGTACAGTGGTCAGAATTGTAAAAATTGGCCCGGTCATGAACGTGCAAACCACCCTTGGGGGTGAAGGGGTTAAATCCCAAAATTTGTAAGGAAAATATTATTGATACGGTCATAATTTTTTGGGGGGGTCTTTTTTTTTTCTGTTTCAAAAACCACTTTAAGGCCTTGTGCACGCATTGAGTAGTTGGTGAGTTTTTTTACCCCAGTATTTGTAAGCCAAAACCAGGAGTGGAACGGTCAGAGGAAAAGCATAAGGGCTCATGTTCACATGTGAGAAACTCGGACGAGTCTCGCACATCAATACCAGACACTCAGGGCCGGCCTGAACGTATAGGCGAACTAGGCGGCCGCCTAGGGCGCCGACCCAAAGGGGGCGCCAGAGAAAAAATAGAAAAAATTATAAAAAATCTTTTCAAAAGGCAAAAAGTTTTAGGGATGGAAAGAAAAGTGTACATATTTAAGGGCAAATATGACGCAAGAGAGGTTGGTTGGGTTGGCAACAATTTCGATAGAATCTGAAGTTGCTAAACAAATTAATCTCGGTGACTTAGTGTCATCCGTTTTTAAAAAAAAGGCAAGGAAACAAAAATTTTAATTACCTATGGTCGTTTTTGTTTTGTGTTATTGATTACTTTGTATATATTTGTCCTATACAACTTCTCAGAATATTAAAGAGTTAGGAGAGAGTTAATTAATCATTGTTGTTGTGGTTTATTTTGCTCCTAAATTTATATCCCAAGTTTTCATCTACTGCCAAGAATAGTAGGGGCGCAACAAAATAGTTTCGCCTAGGGCGCCGTAATCTCTCGGGCCGGCCCTGCCGACACTCGGATGGGAGCGTTCAGCGGCATGTATTTCTATGCAGCTGAGCGCTCCGGTCCTGAGCGCCGGCGGCAGTGCCGGGTATTGACGTGCCAGACTCGTCCGAGTTTCTCGCATGTGAGTATGAGCCCTAAGAGAAACATTTGCACAACTTCTGCATTTTTCACCCACTCCTAGTTTTGGCTTACAAATACTGGGGTAAAAAAAACTCACCAAATACTGAATGTGTGCATGTGGCCTAAGTCATTTATCACCCAACAAGAACCTTCCCCTGTAGTATATAATGGGAGTAGACAGGTGCGTGGCTCACTTGAGATGTTTTCATACCTTAACCCTCTGTAGTGTTGTTACCGCATTCCCGTTAGACTTTACATTGAATGAAACCTCACTTCTGCGATCGTAGAATAGGCGAGCAGCAGGGGTCCAGGTAATTCACCGACTGCACATGTCATTTTAAAAGTCTTAAAATAAAAGGCCAATAGAAGAGTATTATAATTAGATGGGAAATTATAGGCTACTCTGTTTGTTGCACACATCGCTCAGCGAAATTAACAATAGAAGTAATTCGAGAAATTACAATTTTATCTGAAGTATATTACAGATTTTGAATTGTTACCATCATTTGCAATTACCAGCTGAATGCGCCGTCTCTGCGAGAGAACATATTTTGCAAGACGAGCTATCTAATAGACATTTTAAAACATACGATGGCGATGCTATTTTTATGAGGCTGATAATAATCATCTGCTTTTAACTATATGTACGTCTCTGTTTTGATCATTTAATTGAAGTGTAATGTATGCGTTCATTCAAAGGGGAAATTGCCAGGCTCCGTGAAAAGTAGGTTAAAACTTTCTCGAAGTGCAAAAGTCAAAGCAATTTGTCCTATTTTCTCATTCTGTAAAATGGCAACAATTTATGTGTCCCATTAGACTTAACCCGTTCACTTCAGGGTGATTTTATACATTTTTTTCTTTTCGCATTCATTTCTTTCCTTCTTTTCAAAAGCCATATTTTTTTTTTTAAATTTCCATCAACTTAGCAGCATGATTTTTTTTTTTTTTAGTTTTGAATAAAACTGTTCACTAACATATAATGTACTGAAAAATGGTGAAAAAAAATCCATGTAGGGTGAAACAGTGAAAAAAAAGTGCAATTCCACCAGTGGGTATTTGATTTTCATGTTTCATGTTTATGGAGAACATTGTGCTTGTAAAAATGACACTGCAACATGATCAGGTGAGTACGCTTATGTTGATACTAAACTTGTATAGTTTTTTTCTATTTTAGTGATGAAAAGAAAAAATCTGAATTTTGTAAAAAAAAAAAAAATTGGAGGTATGTGCCTCTATTTTCTGAGAACCATAACTTTTTTTTGTTGAAAAAGCTGTGCGAGAACTTGTTTATTGCATGATGAGCTGAGGCTTTGAATTTTTTTTATTGCATTTTTTGAGGATTTTTTTCTTATTTTATGGTGATAAATTAATTTGACATCTGTACTGATCTCTTCCTGACACTTTGTCACTTTCTACTGGAGCTTAGCTTGGCTGATTGTCAAAAATAGGGGGGACCCCACTTCGTTTTTTAAAATTATTTATTTAAATGATAAAAAATGGGGACTCATCTATTCTTGATAACCAGCAATGATAAAGCTGACAGCTGAGGGTTGCAACTAGCAGCTGTCAGTTTTGCCTAGGCTAGTTATTAAAAATAGAGGTGTAATTCCTATTGAGGGGTTTGAAGGGGTAAAGTTTCTGCTTGTGGCTAGCACTAAGTTGACGTATGAAGACTTATAGACCATACAATACTCCCCTGGGAACATAAATATACAAATTACCTTTTAAAAGAGAAGGGGGACAGGAACGTCAGTGCCAAGTACTGGAAGAAGAAATCCTAAAAGTTAATGTAAATCCTCCAGCTGCATCCATGTTCTGTCCTGGAGTAGCACCTGGTATTCATCGGGAGCCAAGCCTAACCCCACCATTCGGGGCTCTAGTGAAAAGTTAGGTTCTCACCTAGTCACCCCCTTCCAGGCTCTTCTTAGACCATGGCACAGTGGTTCCACCACTCCTGCCACTAATGTCACAGTTTACACAGGCCATGGAATCCAGTGGCTCTCAATTGTCCTGTAGTTCTGACCTATATCAGGAGGAATCCCTCCAGGAGTCTTAGCAGGATAAAATTCTTTTCGACCTTTTGACAGTAACCACCCATCTTGTCAACTGCTGCCGAGTCTGCACCTACCCAAGCTGCGAACATCTCGACGGTGATCCAACAGCCTGACAGCTATGTGCCCGGCTTTGGACTCCTTCTGTTGGCTCTTCCACGCTATGGTGGTGAGCCGCTTATATCGGGAGTTTGTTAATCAGTGCACGCTGACCTTCAAACTCTTTGCTCACCAGTTAATTTCCGACAGGGCCAATGTTGCTTTCATCGTGTCCCATCACACTGGCCAAGCTCTATCTTGGCTTAATCCCCTATGGGAGAGAGGGTACCCTCTTGTGTCAAACCTCCAGCCCTTTCTAGACTCCTTCCGTAAGGTCTTAAATGAGCACAGCCATGCTTCTTCAACAGCATCTTCTTTAATCAGGCTGTACCAGGGTAACCTCACAGTAGGCCAGTACGCTGGTTTTTTTTTGTACCTTGTTGGCTACCTTCTGGGAAGACCTCTCTGGATGAATCAAGGATGAGGTGGCTGGTCGTGATATACCCACCACATTGGAAGACTTGGGGTCCCTGGCAACCCAGATAGATATCAGGTTTCAGGAACATCCCACATAGGTGACCTGCAAAAGAAGATCTGTGTGCCTAGCTCCAATCTTCCAAAGGCCGATCACTCAGTAAGCTTCAGCTTTGGTCCCTCCCCTTGAGTCTATGCAGAGTAATCAGGTGAAGGAGGCTGATCTTCGCACCTCATAGGCCGTGTAAGAAATGGAAGCGGAGGCACAGGTGATGATGTTCACATTCATCCTTTATTTTTTGAGTGGAACCTCGGGACCACGGTCCAGGGGGCTCCGAAGGGGGCGTGACTAGTGAGCCCCAGGTACCCGTAGTAAGATGCCTCGAGCAGGACCAGAGTGGAATACCTGGGGGAAACAGGTGCTACCTCCAGTTAGATCCCGAACACGTGGCAGCTGGTAAACAGATATTACAGATATGATGGAGCTGACCGGCGGACACCGGGTATATGAGGTGAAGCTGGCTCTGGTGAGGATAGTCAGGTTCCGGGTAGGTAGGAGGAAGCTGGCTCCAGCAACTTTAGCATTGTCCAAGGGTTTGGATGGCGAGTGGCGGAATGGGATGGAACTTGAGAGTAATAGTACAGATGTCGTCTAGGATAGTCAAACAACAGGTCACTGATATTCTGCGGAAACAATGTAAGCAGAGTGCTAAACGAAAAGCTATAACAGTGCAGACAGAACAGAGACTGAACCAGGATTAGCAAGAGTAGATACTTGTTGCTCCAGCACCTTCCCTATGGCGGAGGGGCCAGAAATAGTAATCAGTGTGCTGCCATTGGATAATTGATATTTTCAAAAAATGTGCACTGTCTCTTTAAGAGACCGGAGGTAAGCGCGCGTGCGCGTCCTAAGCCTTCTCCCTGGAGGCCTGCTGGCAGTGTGCCAGGAAGCAGAGGAGAGAGAGGCAGCAGCAGAACACCGAGGGACAGACAGAGAGCAAGGATCCTGACAGGGACCTCGCAGTGGTACAGGGGCAGCCACGGGAGCAGGAGCGGATGATGGACCAGAACTTGGAACAGCACCACAACCGGGTGCAGGGCCAGAACCAGGTGTAACAGGCCGTATGACAGTCTCATTGACCGTCTCCCTGGCTCCTCTCCTTCACGAGACCCTATCTACCCCTGTCTCAGGCTGACACTTGAGCCATGTCCTAGTACATTAAAGAGAATATAGCCAGGATATTTATTCAGAACTCTTTCTCCCCAGCTGCAGTAAGATTCTTATTTGTTAAGAAAAAGGACGGCTCACTACAACTCTGCATTGATTTTAGGGGTCTCAACCAAATAACTATTAAAAATAAGTATCCTCTGCCCCTCATCTCCGAGCTGTTTGATCTTCTTAAGGGTTCCCGAGTTATCATGAAATTCAACTTCCGGATGGCGTACAATTTCATCCGAATATGCCAGGAGGATGAATGTTAGGCGGCCTTTAATACCCGTGATGGCCAATATGAGTAATGCCCTTTGGACTCTGTAATGCCCCTGCAGTCATTCAAGAACTGGTGACCGACATTTTCTGGAACTTCCTCTACATGTGTGTAGTAGTTTACCTAGATGATATATTAGTGCTTTCTCCTGATGTGCCCACACATCAGAGATTTAGGAAGGAGAGCCTGTACGTCAAGTATGAAAAGTGTGTCTTTGAGCAGAATTCTCTTCCGTTTCTTGGGTACATCATCTCTGAGACCGGCCTGAAAATGGATCACGAGACGGTGGCTGCCATCTTGAAGTGACCATATTCTAAAGGACTCAAAGCTATCCAGCGATTTCTCAGATTTGCGAACTAGTATCGCCAGTTCATCATTTTTCCTCTCGGGACCTCTGTTATTTCTGCCTTAACCCTATGATGTGGATCCCTCAGACAGAAAACACCTTTGTGTCTTTGATACAGGCCTTCTCTTTTGTTTCAGTGGTCCATGGACCGGACAATAATAAGCAGTTCTTCTTGGAAGTGGATGCTTTTTCCTCAGGAGCCGCAGTTGTTCTAAGAATGTCAACATGGACGTGCTCTCTAGATCTTTTTTGTCTTCCAACCAGGAGGAGGAGCCTCAACACATCATTGAGCTCTACAAAATTATTATGGTTGGATTTGCCCCGGTTCCCTTCTGGAAAGACTTACGTTGCTGGACCAGATAGGAATTGGGTCCTTTCTGTGTTGTGTGTTCGTCTAAGTTGGCTGGTCGTCCAGACAGAAGAAAACACTTTTCCTCATTTCACGACATTATTGGTGGCCGACTCTGGACAAGGATATTGAGGTTTTCATCCCTGCCTGACTCTCTTGTACCCAGAACACATTTCAAGGCCCGTTAAAGGGTTGATACTGACTTGTAGGATTGCTGCTTTCAACAGGAGGCACTGTCGAGTTCAAGTCCTCTTCCTCTTTGAAGAGGCAATTTGCTTAATAAATTTCCCAGAGGAGCATTGCACGGTTAATAAACCTCCTTATTTTGGCATGCCAGAGCCGGTATGTCACTCTCCACAAGGATTCTAAGTAAAAAGAAACTCCAAGGGAATGTGGCGATAATCACCTTAGGATTTCTTGAATACATCCACTTCCAGTGAAAATCTATAACAAAAAGTTAAATTTATTTCCTCAAAAAAAAAAAGTAAATATTTTTAAATTACAGTACAACGCGTTTCGGCTGCTATTTTACAGTGCAGCCTTCATCAGTTAACAAAAAAAACAAACATACAAAAGCACTATAAAGACTTTATAGTGCTTTTGTATGTTGTTTGTTTTTTTGATTCAAGAAATCCTAAGGTGATTAGCAAAACATTCGCTTGGTGTGACGTCCGTCTGTTGCGAGTCTGAGCTGCAGGTAAGACAGCACCCCGAGAAACCCCGAGACCCTTTATCCCCATACAGGGATCTGGAATTACACCGGAGCCCAAGAGGTAGCTGCCTATGCGAGCAGCGGACCGGAGCAGGACGGTCGCCAGGAAGGGAGTAATAAACGGGACCGAAAGCATAGTCAGGAGGCAAAGTCAAAACCGGGCAAGCAGATGTACAAAATCGGGAGGCTGTAGAAGGGTCAGAAATCCAGGCTGAGGTCAGAGTCAAAAAATGGGCGAGCAGCAGAGGTACAAAATCGGCAGGCTGTAGAAGGGTCAGAAATCCAGGCTGAGGTCAGAGTCAAAAACCGGGCGAGCAGCAGAGGTACAAAATCGGCAGACTGTAGAAGGGTCAGAAATCCAAGCTGAGGTCAGAGTCAAAATAGTAACTAAACACTAGATCACTGGGGAAACGAAGACTATATCTGGCGGCCTGCAGGACAGGCTCCAAAGTATTTGAAGGACACGGCTACCTCTCATAGGCTCACAGCTTGATGACCTAGTCTGGACCACCCCCAGAACCGGGCCAGATGGCGATGTATGACTGGCACCAACCCCTTCACCTCTGACAGAAGAGTGAAGCCTGCGCACTCCAGACGCCTGCACAGGGACCCCCTCTCTGTCACCACCATCACCCACAAGAGAAACACGGCGATGCCCAACGACGGAGGCATGTGTCAAAGGAGCGGGAACATACGAGGTCATCGCTCTCCTATCAACGGCACCACTAGTCAAAGGAGTCCGGTGCCTCCCAGTGGCCGAGGCAGGAACACCAGCCACCGAGTCCAACGGTGACGTAAAAGTCTGGCGCCTCCCAGCGGCTGAGGCAGGAGCACCAGCCACCGAGTCTAACGGCGACGTGACAGTTGGAGTTTCTTTTTACTTAGAATTCACCACCTATGTAGATCCGAAGCAGGATCAACGCATATCTTTCCAAAGTGAGCTGCACACCTTATTGGATTATAGAAGACACTGAGGAGAGGTGCCTAAAGAATTGATTCCTTGAGAATCTCAATGTGAATTTCTTACTGATTGAAGGTGAGCATAGCCACAACTGAAAGAATTTTGTTACGGTTGATATTATGCTCAGAGGAAGCACCACTTTTTTTCCCCCCTCTCTCCCTAAACCAGGGTACTTGTAAAGACTCTCCGCAAGGAGAAACATTACCTCTTAAACCTCAGTCCAGAGCCTCTCACCTAGCCAAATCAGTTCTCCTACTTTGCAGTGACGAGAGGCACTACCTTGAAACGCTTTGTCTGCATATTGAGATTCTAATTCAGCTTTTATCCTAAGTCACATTTCAACGCCCATTAAAGGGTCGCTATTTTGTGTAGGTCCTGTAAGATTTATTGAACAGGTTGCACTTTTAATCCGGACAATCACTGGTAAAGCACTGGTAGAGGAGTTTGACCACTTCTGGCCTTTCCAATGTCAAGAACGAGGGATTTCTGTATTCTATTTGAATGGAGCGTTAATGAACACAAAGTAATGCATCAAGTACTGACCTGCTACATAGCGAGTCCATTAAAAAGGGGAACTGAATCCCCTCATGTTACACAGCCAACCTTGGTATCCCAGGCTTAGCTTCCTTCCCCTCCGTCCGCTGCTCTCTGTTGTGCTCCACATCAGGTTTTGCAGATTGCACGGTGTGGCTCAGTGATGTCATCTCCCTATTCCTACTTAAGGCCCATTAGGACACACACTTGTGTCTTTAGACAGCGACTCTACACTTCTGTCTGGTGTGCGCCACCTTCTGTGCTTCAACTTGTTTCCATCCCTGCTAGGTTCCACTTCATCCATCCTGCGACTCCTGAGATTCCTGAGTGTACCAAGTCTTGCTTGATGCACCAATGCCCAGGGGGTCATGTTCCTATCCGGATTATATAGGTGAGCCTAAACAAAGTCCTTGTGAAAGTCAATTTGCATAGATTGGTCTGGGAGGGGATTTTTGAAGGGGACTAAAGGGCCTGTCACACTAAGCGATATCGCTAGCAATACCGCCATAACGTCACTGGTTTTTGTGACGTTATAGCGATATCGCTATGTCTGATACTTACCTCCGACCGCTCCCCCGCTGGTTATCGCTGATCGCGCGAGAACGTCCTGGACCGTTTCTCGTAGTCAGCTTCCTGCTGTGATGACGAGCGACACGTGGACGCGGGCGGGAGGACGTCAGGATCGCCTCATCTGACAGGTAAATAGCGACCCCCGACCCCTGCGATGTCGCTGGTGAGATCTGCCTGTGTGGCAGCTCACTAGCGACCACTTAGCGATGTACCAGCGATCCTGACCGCGTCATATCCCTGGTCGGAATCGCTGGTACATCGCTAAGTGTGACAGTACCTTAACATTTGTAGGTGGATAATTGCTAGATTTACATGTCTTTTAGGTAATATACTATACACTCCATAGGCACAGATACAAAAGTAATAAATAAAACGTTTTTACTTTTTGCAATATTTAGATTTGACAAATGTTTCTTGCTGTAATCGGTTTTGGAAACGGACACAAGGCAAATATTTCAGTATATCATGCTAAACTACATAATCGCCAACTAAACCGTTCCAATTCTCACTGCACACGACTAGGTGGCAGCAGAATCTTACAAATTATAAACTTGATCCATAACTTTATCATGGAAAACGAATAATTATTTCACTTCTGTCGCAATCTAAATGGTGAGAATCGACTGTGGGAATTTTATTTACATTGAATCTGTTTATATTAAATTCTTTATAGTTATTTAATTCTCCCCTTTATTTCATACTTGACAGTGCTAGGAAAGTCAACTGCAGTTTTCTGGACGGAAGGGCAGCCGCGCACGGAGAACCTAACAGAAGACTTCAGCCTGTCAAATATCAGCATCATTGGGGGTCTGACCCCTATTGACTATAAAGTGATGACAAATGAGAGTGATAGACACAAATGGTGAAGCCAATATTTACTACATCCTCAGTAGTGTAGCCCCTATGGCTGGAGTTATGTCATATACAAGAGTATCAGAAAAGAAAAAAAATTTTTGGAACTCAACTTTTTGTCATAAGTGAAGAGTTTTATTTGCAGTCACATATAAACGTTTCGGCTGTAACAGTAGGCCTTCATCAGTACACTGCAAGGTCAATAAAAATATATACAGACAAATCAGATGCTACAAATAGGATCAGTAACCAAATGAAAAACAAAAGAAAAAAACTTTAATCAGTGCACAGTGCATTACTGCTTGGGAGGATGGGTTAAACAATAAAAGGTGAGGTTTAGACAAAGGAAGAGAAAGAACAAAGCGGACCCACCAAGACTGCTCTTGTTCACTAAACTGTTGACCGTCTGAAAATAAATGTCAGCACAAATGTATCAAATATTTATGCAGGAGGAGGAAGAGGCTCAGATTCCTACAGGGTAACGAGATCCCAGGTACAGATTCCCTAGTAATTAACATCTCTTCAAGGTCTCTCAGTATTGCAGAAAATAATCTTCTGCAAAAGGGTTTCTTATTGCCCTTCATTCAGAATGAGTACTTTTCAAATGGACATGGACCTACAACGGTTTTATCGCCGTATAAGACTCTTAGTACATTTTGCCCAAAAGGACAAAGAGGTATTTCCTCCTCTATCTACTACTCCTTGTCCTATCGACCGTCTGGGGCTCCGCAATAGGAGCACATACCGACCTCCACTTGGCTCACATGCGGTGGAATTCTTTATTGAATTCATTGATAAAGCATTCTTCAAACTACGTCAGGACATCGAGAATGGGAGACTACATGTTTCCCCTAACTTCGATGTAGTAGTTTTCCAAGCATTAGAAGCCCTTCGGAGAGACCCCAACATCATTATTAAGCCTGCCGATAAAGGCGGGGCGATTGTTGTAATGGACAGACAGGACTACTTGAAAGAGGTGATGCGCCAACTCAGTGACAGTTCAGTCTATACAATATTACCACATGACCCCATAAAAAGTGTCAGAGATTCTATTAACACTATTATTACTGATTATACCCTCAGAGGGGTGATTGACACAAAACCACGTGAATTCCTAACAAAAACGGATCCCATTACTCCAGTATTTTACATTATTCCAAAGGTACATAAGAGATTGGAGTGTCCACCAGGCCGACCCATAGTGGAGTTGACAGAATCCATTCTGTCACCACTGTCTATACTTTTGGAGAAAATAATTACTCCCCTCACACGCCAAGCGCCATCCTTTCTACTTGATACAGGGGATTTCCTTCAGGTTATACGTTCTTTAGGCCACATTCCTAGAGACTCCCTTGTAGTGTCCTTTGACATTAAGGACCTTTATACTTCAATTCCACATGACTTGGGCATTAGCTGTGTCAAATGACTATTATTAAGATCTGAAATGAATAGTGACACGGTCAATTTTTGCATTGAGTTACTTTCACTGGTACTCACAAAAAACTACTTCCTCTTTGAGGATACATTTTATTTGCAAAGGAAGGGGACCATGATGGGGTCTAACGTCGCACCACCTTATGCAAATACATTCATGGCGACCTTTGAGGATGAAATAGTGTATTCCAACCCTCTTTTTAAGACCCACTGCTTATTATGGAAAAGATTGATAGACGATATTTTTTGCATCTGGACAGGTCCACCACACACATTGGAGGAGTTTTATAACACCTTAAATACGGCCTGGTCTGGCTTGTCTTTTACCATCACGAGTGATGTACATGAAGTGAGTTTCCTAGACACTAAGATTATCAAGAGTCATGAGGGACACTTAAGCACTGACCTGTTTGTTAAACCCACAGATCGCTACAGTTTATTACACTACAAAAGCCTACATCCCCTCTCCACTAAGAAGTCTATACCCTCATTACAATTCAGGAGAGTTGAATGTATTGTCTCTGATCCTACCGTTAGTGAGACTAGACTTAAAGAGATGTATAAAACATTCAAAGGGAGAGGCTATCCTCCTGACTTATTGGATCATGCACTTCATCCTCCTACCTCGACTCGCACTACAGCAACAGGTCGAGTACCTTTTGTTCACACATTTCACCCATATGTACACATTTTGCATCGTTCCATAAGGAAACACTGGAGTCTTCTAAGGGAGGCGCATCCTGAGGTCATTGAATTTCATCAGAATTTTTTACCATGTTACAAACGCCCTAAAAACATTCGGGACTCTTTAATCAAAGCTGACATTGGCTCGTGTTTAAGATCATCGACACAAAGATTTCTCTCCACTCCTAAGACAGGCACCCACCCATGCTTGCATTGTAACCAATGTGGGAATGTACTAAAGGGTGACCATTTTCATCACCCACATTCTGGCAAACGTTATAAGATTTAAGATTTTACCACCTGCGACACAACATATGTGATATACTTGATTAAATGCCCATGCGGTCTTCTTTACATCGGTGAGACCACACAACCGATAAAGGACCGCATCAGCAAACACAAGTCTACAATAAGATGTGGAAATACACTACTACCTTTACCCTATCACTACATCACAGCCGGACACACCATTCCACAATTGAAATTTCAAGTCATCGAGCACGTCCCCTCTCCCCGGAGAGGCGGTAATCGTATCCAACTTCTCAAACAAAGAGAAGCCTTTTGGATCCATGAATTACAGACCCTAACTCCAAAAGGTCTGAATAGAGAATATGACTTATTATCTTTCATTTAATAGGTATGGGCCACAGTGAGTGAAATGTGTCCTGGCCATTGGATTCTATTCATCCATATTTTGGGGCATTAATAATAATATATCCGATTAATTTAACTCCAACCCATAAGGTTGCAATGTGGTTACATTAATTGTGTGGATCTGTTTTTTGTCATTGAACTCATTTGCAGAATGTATGATAATTCTAACATATTGTCTTATCTCCACAGAGTCGTCTTTATTGAAACGTCACGCAATTGTCACCTTCCCGGTCTTGTTTACCCCTCGGACTCTCCCCTCCCGTATCCCTTTATTCAGTTTTTTCTCCTTTTTTTTTTTCTTTGTCCTCTAAATATCACTCTTCCCCCCTATTTTTTCCCTTCCCTTTCTGCTCTTATTTTTCTTTCTTCAACATGCATAGGCACTACAGACATAGAGATATAGATTGGTAGTGCAGACATGTGTGCTCTAACACAAGGTAGCGCACAGATAGCAGGCACATAGCAGACGCAGGTCCACCCCATCCTTATTTTATTTGTGGTGCAGACACACATGCACTGACACAAGTCAGCTCACAGATCGCTAGGCCATCCTTTAATGAGACACTGAGTGCAGGCATACAGAATGCGCATGTCCGCGCCATCCCCATTACATATCACACACCGGAACGCCCCTCATTCACCGCCCTGCTTCACAGGGCTTCTGAGCAATGACACGCTCTACTTCCTGTGATGCTGTCCAATCACCTCAAAGGATGGTCCCGCCCCCTGCCTTCTTATACCGCGGCATTACACACCACCTTGGCCTGTCACACTAGCGGTGGATTCCGCGTACTCTCCAGGTCACACGGCGCCACCACCCACCAACGGTAAGATATTGAGTCCATAATACACCTATTTATTTGCTACAGACTGCCGTCTTAACCCTCGCCTTTATTTACCCACAGAAACGGCTATTCATTTAATTACATGTCCATCCATATATTCATACTTGTTCCTGAGGCCGCTTAGCTACATCTGAGTCATTCCATCCCCATACTAAACGTGGGTAAGAACCCTTTATTTTTTTTTCTCTTTCACTAATCAGCTGACAGGAGACATCTGCCGGTAGATTTAACTCTCTGTTTTCTTACCAGACCTCATAGAAGATTGATTCCACTATTTTCCATTTGCTGTGGACACTGATCTAGCGTCCCCTCTCTCTTACGTCTGATTCATATATTCATAATTTTTATTATATATTTTTTATTATATTTGTTTATTCAAGTGGGACACATTAAGGATTTACCCACACATTTCTTACACTCGGGTCTCTAGGCCTCGTAATCCAGTGTGGATGGCACAGTACTTACTCATCACTCCCATTATTACAGTGGCTCCCTATCTTAGTGAGTATATGTTGGTTTACTTCTGTATGAGCCTCATCCATAATCTCAGATGTGACGACATAAATACTTGATACATTTGTGCTGACATTTATTTTCAGACGGTCAGCAGTCTTGGTAGGTCCGCTCTGTTCTCTCTCTTCCTTTGTCCAAACCTCACCTTTTATTGTTTCACCCATCCTCCCAAGCACTAATGCACTGTGCACTGATTAAAGTTTTTTCTTTTATTTTTCATTTAGTTACTGATCCTATTTGTAGCATCTGATTTGTCTGTATACATTTTATTGACCTTGCAGTGTACTGATGAAGGCCTACTGTCACAGCCGAAACGATTATATGTGACTGCAAATAAAACTCTTCACTTATGACAAAAAGTTGAGTGCCAAAAATTTTTTTTATGGTATCTATTCTGGTTTGGGAACCTTCTTTTGTGCACCAACACAGTTGTGCCACGATATACTTGTAACATATACAAGAGTATGGCGCAGAAGCGATCAGACTTCAAAAATGGCATTAAATCAAGTTTGCAAAAAAAAAAAAAATAGAAAAAAAATATAACTTCCCTTTTTCCATAGACCTATTTATTGTCAGTAGTATTAGCCTTTTACAGCCATTGGTTGTATACAAGAACGTCCCCAATCACTGACCGCAAGCAAAGCTTTTGAAAATAGTGATAGATTATGGTCCAGAAATTTGGATTTGAGGACGCTGCTTGCATGTGGGAATTTGGCAACATTATTATTGGTAAAGGTTATACTGAGTATTACAGATACAGAGCAAATTCTGACCTCCGCCGATAGTCATGACTAATATAGAGGAGATCCGCAGAGTGTAATGACCGGTTTCTAATCTCCCCACTAGATGGTGCTATTTCACTACACAAATCAATTCCATTATTATATTATTTTACTCGCCTATATATAGCCCCATCCCATTCTGTGGCACCTTATATAAATTATTACCACTGTCCCCACTGAGACTCAATATAAATTCCCTATCAGTATGTCTTTGAAGTATAGGAGGAAACCCACACAAACGAATAGAGGGTGCGGGGGACATAAAAACTCCTGTATGATGCGATGCTGTTGACTTTTTGGCCTCCACACCTGACTACTGTCATATGTGTCTATTACTTGGATGCCCTTTGATGGAATTATTTTTTAACAGTACTTATTGTATGTCGGCATTTTGTGTGTACTGTGTGGTAAATTTCTTAGAATCTTTTTAGAAGTATTCTATATTCTCTATATGGTGGAAATCGCCAACGATTTTAAAAAGATTGTTCACTAATTTGATATTGATCAACTATGGGTATCGTATAAAAATTGCTGATTCCACAGGAATTTGTGTTATTTCCAACCCACAATTTTTTTTTTTAATTAACAGAAGCAAGTTCAGAAGGCAAAAATGTAATTCCCATGCAGTAGGGTTATATAGCCACTAGGTGTCACTGTTGCACATGATATGAATAAAGTGAAGTTCACATCTGAATTTATCTTTATCTTTATTACAGCATTTTTTATCATTAATGTTAATAATTATAATAATAATAGTTACAAAAACTAAAGAGCTGTAGCCAGTGGCTCTTGGGCCCCTACATTTGGTTGCCTAGGTCTGGTCACTGGTGGTTCCTTCTGTATTTCTCTCTAAAAGTGTTAATCTTTTCCTAACATTAACAGAACTTGGCACGAAGGGTCAAAATGATATCACAGATGGTTAACACAGATCTGCCACCATATTTCACAATACATATTACAATCATTACTAAAAAAAAAATAGCTTACGTGATAAAAGCAACTGTAATAATAATTAGACTTAATGAGACTGGTGTACTTACTTTAAGAAAAAAAAATCACAGAGATTCCATCATGAATTTTCAGAGTAAGTACACTAGTCTCATTCCATCTAAGTGATTGATTTAATGACGTATGTGAAATCTGGTGTCAGATCCTCCAGACAACAGTCATCATCATCATCTGGCCTCGTGTCTATTTCTTTCATGTATTTTATATTCTTGGAAAGTGACTGATGAGCTTGAAAATGTTTCTGGCCTCTGTTATATTGTAAAATGATTTTTTTCTTTTTTACAGTTTATTTTTTTTGCACATCTAGAGGCTGAGAAGCAACGCAGACTTAATGCATGTAAGCGGAGAGGACTCCGGGCTGAGACATGTTCCCTGCTCTTTGTATCAGATTTCTGCTGCTGATGCGTTCGGCGTGATTTCTGTACCTGTTTTTCGGATTTCCATTTGTAGGAGCTGAGCAATACATGTCCAAAAACCGTCCCACTACGTGGCGGATGCCAACCAAAGCCGAAGGGGCCGCGGGGCCGGCTGGTTTCTATGAGGTTTCCTTTTATTGTATCAGGCTGCACTAATCAGCGAAACGTAAGACACGGAAATAAAAAACCGCAGGTGTGAACAGAGCCTTACAGAGAATTGCCTAAACCGGATGCAACTGTAGCAAACAGTCAGCTGTGAGAAGTATGAGATCTGTACTGGTATTAAATGCTTCTATTTAATGAAAACAGTGCAGAACGTCTCATGGATTGGGGATAACTCGCTGGGGGTCCAATTGTTAAAACCTCCGAGAACCAGGTGGTATGAAGTGAGGGATGGCATGCTCGACTCCTGCTCCATTCATGGTGAACACAGTGTTACATTATTTTTGTCCACTCCATAGACAATGAATAGAGCGGAGGCCGGAGCGTGCGCACCTTCACTACACTCAAAACAGGGCTTTACAAAGTCCCGTCTTTAGGATTGATGGGGATCCCAACATCGGGCCCCCCAGTCATCAGCAAGTTATCCCTTATTCCATTGCCAAGCAAGAAGGTGCAGGAATATAACCCATAAAAACGGCGTGTGCATATTTCCTGGGGGGGGGTTGTTCTAGAATTAAAGTAATCCATTGAAAAGGACATCAAAGCACCCAAAAAATCACGGAAAAAGCCACCAATGCCTGGATACAATACTGGTGTCCTGCAGGATGCAGCAGACCCCCATGATAAAGGTGGAGGAAGCGCAGGTGCAAAATAATAATGAACAGTGATGAGCGAACGCGCTGGGATAAGGTGTTATATGAGCATGATCGGGTGATAACCGAATGTCTTCGGCGTGCTATAAAAATATAAAAATATGTTCAAGTCCCTGCGGCTGCATGTCTGATGGCTGTTCGACAGTCACAACATATGGAGAGATTGCCTAATAAACAGACACACTGATGGGTGTTTGCCTTACAGCCTATTGGTCACGCCCATACTATTAGATCAGGCCGGCCGCCAGTATTATGTAAGGTCACCTATTGGTCACGCCCATACTATTAGATCAGGCCGGCCACCAGTATTATGTAAGGTCACCTATTGGTCACGCCCATACTATTAGATCAGGCCGGCCTCCAGTATTATGTAAGGTCACCTATTGGTCACGCCGTCCACCAGTATTATGTAAGGTCACCTATTGGTCACGCCCATACTATTAGATCAGGCCGGCCTCCAGTATTATGTAAGGTCACCTATTGGTCACGCCCATACTATTAGATCAGGCCGGCCACCAGTATTATGTAAGGTCACCTATTGGTCACGCCCATACTATTAGATCAGGCCGGCCTCCAGTATTATGTAAGGTCACCTATTGGTCACGCCCATACTATTAGATCAGGCCGGCCACCAGTATTATGTAAGGTCACCTATTGGTCACGCCCATACTATTAGATCAGGCCGGCCTCCAGTATTATGTAAGGTCACCTATTGGTCACGCCCATACTATTAGATCAGGCCGGCCACCAGTATTATGTAAGGTCACCTATTGGTCACGCCCATACTATTAGATCAGGCCGGCCACCAGTATTATGTAAGGTCACCTATTGGTCGCGCCCATACTATTAGATCAGGCCGGCCTCCAGTACTATGTAAGGTCACCTATTGGTCACGCCCATACTATTAGATCAGGCCGGCCACCAGTATTATGTAAGGTCACCTATTGGTCACGCCCATACTATTAGATCAGGCCGGCCTCCAGTATTATGTAATGTCACGCCCATACTATTAGATCAGGCCGGCCACCAGTATTATGTAAGGTCACCTATTGGTCACGCCCATACTATTAGATCAGGCCGACCACCAGTATTATGTAAGGTCACCTATTGGTCACGCCCATACTATTAGATCAGGCCGGCCACCAGTATTATGTAAGGTCACCCCAGAGGCTGAGTTTTACGGCAGAACTGCCATTTCCCAAAAATATTGCAGAGTAAAGAGGAAGTGATCGAATGATTGCAGTTCAAATCCATTAAGTAAAAAATATTTTAGAAAAAAATATATGAAAGTTTAAATCGCCTCCATTTTCCCTCTTCAAAAATAAAGAGTAAAAGTGAATAAACAGATTTGGTCTTGTTATGTACAAAAAATGTCAGTATACTAAAATATATTTTTTTTAAACTGTACCTTAAACAAAAGAAAGTTTTTTTTATTCTATTTTTCTTCTATCAAAACGCCATTTGTACCCAAAATGGTATCAATAAAAACTTCACCTCATGGCACAAAAACAAGCCCGCACACAGCATTGTCAACGGAACAATAACAAAATTAAGTGACCAATAAAGGGTTTAAAAAAAAAAAAGAAAAAGTAGATAAATGAGTAAGGGTAGGTTCACCTGTGATTTTTTTTATGTGGATTTTAAAGTGGATTTGCTTCCAAATCAACATAAAACAAACGCAGAATGAACATACCCTGACTCCTTGTCAGAACGAGCTCACTGATGGATTCTCAGCTGACTCATTCTGCAGCTAACAATATAAACAAAAGCCAAACGAAGCAAAATTTGGAACTCAAAAGAATAAAAAAAAAAATTGTATGCTTTTAAACCCTCATTTTGGGGAGGATGATGCTGTTGGTCAGCTAGTCCTACCATTAAATGTGAACCCTAAATGGCAGTGTGAACATGGCTTTTTCCGCTCTCCTTGAACCCCGACCTTCACTGTAATGTTTTGGGGCAAATCTTCAGGATGAAACGTCACTATAAAACCTTAATTACAGCAAGAAAAATATCTCCGGGTGTTTGTGATTAAAGTTATTGCTTCCATATTTATCGGACTTGGTGCCGTAATTGTAAAATACTTTGTTTGGAATTTCTCAGGGAAACAAACATCTTCCCCCTTCCCGGTTCCTTAATTTTGTTGTCATTCACTTGGCTGTCGCGCGGGATCTCCGTACTGGAACATATTTTCTTATACTCTCAGCGGGAGATTTTCCAACTTGCGTGTTTAGATTACAGCTCGTTTGTCACTTTTCTCGGCTCCTTTGCTGCAAGAAAGAGATTTCCAGCTGAGTTAAAAACGGGTTTCTATGCATATAAATGTCATTTTACTTACCCGTTGTCATTAATGGAACGGCTCTGTACTACCAATTGTATCGTTCGAGCATGATACCGGCGGCAAGGCTCTCCACGAAGACCACCGCTATTTTATCTCCTTTGATTGGTGTGACAAGTCCAGGCATCTAAATAATAATTTTTGGGTAATCAATTTGTGTGATTAAAAACCCAAAATGGGAACAGCTGAATATTTTTCTCCCATGGTTTTTGTCAAGTTACTGTCAGGAAATAATTGTTTGAGTTCCAGGTGCACTTCGTAGAAAGGTAAGTAAAGACTTGATCCTAGTAATATTAGGTGGCTAGGTATGTGGAAAAGGGGTGCTATGCCCCCGCTACACACTTTTCACTTTTTGGTGCAGACATGAAGAATCTTTATTTTCTCACTGAGAGGCACAGAGCTTAATGGTTACATCCAGTTTGTGCGCTGCAAGCTTTAGGCTGTGTGCCCACGTAGCGTTTAAGCGTTTCTGCAGCGCTATTAGACAAGCGATTCTGCTGCAGAAACCTTAAGCAAAGCATCCAATTGATTTTTAATGAAAAACGCACATGTTCATTAATTTTGCGGATTCTCACGCGATTCCGCATACCATCAATTATATGGGCAAAACCGCTTAGGAAAACGCATGCAAAAACGCTTGACAAACACTTATAAAAGCAATGTAGTGGTGGGGGAGCCGAGCTGGGGGGGGTGATCCCTCGTTATACAGCGCAGAGACGTACAGAGACAATTGGAGGCAACATTCGGGTACAACAGGTCCAGGTTTATTCACTTGCCGTCCGCCTGACGGCCGCTGAAGTACACCGCACTTCACTTCAATTCACTTCACTTTCCTGGGCCTCTGTTTCTAGGCCCGATTTACACACCGTATCTTAGCACCAGGGACGTACATGCACGTACAGTCCCTACTTCACTTGATGACGCTGCTGACAGGTCCGTCACTGTGGCCGCCTTAGGCCCGTACACCAACAGTAATTTTACTGGTCAGACGTCTTCTTCCACACGGTATGTGTCGCCTCTGTCTCGTCCTTTGTGCGGTACTTTCCTGTCAGGACCACCCCCCTGACGTTCTCTCTCCTCAGTTCCCCTGGTCTGGATTCTCCTCACAGCGCACAGACTGTCGCAGTCCTCCTGTCACTGGAGCTCCCCCTGGGGACTGGAACTTTCTGGAACCCTCCTTCAGTATTTATAGCTCTCCCGGTTCCTTGAAACTGTCACTGTAACCACGCCCCCCATGACCAATGGTTTCTAAAGCCCTAAGGCTGAGTTCACACGTGGCGTTTTTTTCGCGTTTCCGCGGCGGTTTTATCCGCGCGATTTTGCCGCAAAAACACGAAAAATAAGCATCCCATGCATTCCTATGGGATTCCGCAATGCTGTGCTAATGCTGCGGTTTTTACCGCGGCGGAATCGCTTCGCGGTAAAAACTGCAGCATGCTCATTAATTTGCGGAATCGCGGCGATCCCGCACCCATAGGAATGCATTGTTCCGCTTACTTCCCGCATGTGGCTGTGCACACCATGCGGAAAGTAAGCAGAACATTTGCGGATGGTACCCACGGTCCGGAGGAGAGGAGACTGTCCTCTGGGCTTTGGGTACCATATCCCTGTAAAAAATAGAATTTAAAAATAAAAAATATTGTTATTCTCACCCTCCGGCGTCCCGCGCAGCCTTCCCGCTTCTCTTCACGCTCTCGTTCCCAGTAGTCCTTTGCGAAAATGCCCGCGAAGGCGTTCGTTCTCGCGGTCATCGCGAATTACCGCGAGAACGGACGTCATCGCGGGCATTTTCGCAAAGGATTACTGGGAACGGCTGCGCGGGACGTCGGAGGGTGAGAATAACACCATTTTTTATTTTTTTTTTTACATTCTATCTTTTACTACTGATGCTGCATAGGCGGCCTCAGTAGTAAAAAGTTGGTCACACTCGTCAAACACTATGTTTGACGAGTGTGACCAACCTGTCAATCAGTTCTCCAAGCGATGCTACAGATCGCTTGGAAAACGCTGGCATTTTGCAAGCTAAATACGCTTGCAAAATGCTAGTTTTTCCGCAGGAAAATCGCGGGAATTTAAAATGCGATTTTCCCGCGGACTGGAATTCCGGAATTCTCGCGGTAATTTCCGCGAGAGTTCCGGTACGTGTGCACTTAGCCTAAGCTGTTGTCAAGTCGTTTGCTCACACTCCTCCCTGCCATCTAATGGTCAACCCAAGGTACTGCACGTCCACTACACTTTCCTAGCTGTTTCCCCACTGCAATAACTGACACCTAACTACACTGTGCAAACCTTTCCTTCTTCACTCTGACTAGCCCGCCCGTCCGTCCGTCAGGTCACCTTCCCTACAAAAGCACGTCAAAAACCGCATGCATTTCCCAAGAGCAGAATGTGCGATTCTGCTCAGGTTTATTCTGCTACAGAATCGCTACGTGGGCACATAGCCTTATGGTTACACTCTGGGAAGAGGTACCGCGCTTGGAGGTTACCTTCATACTTGGCGGGCATAATCTAAAACAGACAGTAAAATAATTTTAGAAAGTTTCATTTTTCAGGTGCAAGTTCAATGGTTTTAAGATGGCAGCAGGCTCTTACTCTGTGTCTACATGCTGCTATGGGCCTTAGAGTGGTGAGCTGCTACCTCTGTTTCTTTTACAGCCATACAGACTTCACTCCTCCTCAGACTCCCTGTTTCTCAGCATGCCTCTCGGAGACTGTCTACACCCCGTCCTCTTCCTGGTCTGACAGCAGGTTTCCTTGTCTTGCATCACCAACCACACGCAGGTGCAGCTTTTCTTGGACCACAATGTCCACCCCAATTTAGATGTAGAACACTGAAAAAATGGCATCCACTGCCTGACCTCTCTTCCTCTCGCACGATGGCATCTAGAAAGATCACCGGATGGCATGCAGTAATGGTAGCATTGTTGACGTGAGGAGTCACCAGCTCCATCCTTACGCATCAGAAGGTCCCTACTGAACATTACGATGTTAGGAAGCATAAGTATGTAATATAGTAGTAATAAAACATTTTAGGCCGGTTTCACACTTGCATTTAGGGTCGCAGCGTCGGCCTGCGCACGACCGCCGCTAAGCCCCGCCCATGCCACGCCTCCTCCTGTAGCTCCGCCTCCGGGCGCATGACGCTGCATGCGTCCCCTATCTTTATCACTGAGGACGCAGGCAGTGCGCAGTATGTGTTTGGCAGCGCGCCAAGCGCAACCAAATTGCAACAGGTTGCGTTTGGCGCTGGTCGGCGCACCGTCAAAAGGACGCAGGCCAAAAAGTTAATTTATTTCAGTTCTTCAGTACAAAAAGTGAATCTCATTATATAGAGTCATTACAGAGTGATCTATTTCAAGTGTTTATTTCTGTTAATGTTGATGATTATGGCTTACAGCCAATGACAACCCAAAAGTCATTATCTCAGTAAATTTGAATACTTTATAACACCAGCTGGAAAAATGATTGTAAAATTAAAAATGTTGGCCTACTGAAATGTATGTTCAGTAAATGCCCTCAGTACTTGGTGGGGGCTCCTTTTGCATCAATTACTGCTTCAGTCATAGTAACATAGTAAGTCCGAAAAAAGACATTTGTCCATCCAGTTCAGCCTATATTCTGTCAGAATAAATCCCCAGATCTACGTCCTTCTAAAGAACCTAATCAATGTAAGATACAATATTGTTATTCTTCAGGAAGACATCCAGGCCTCTCTTGAACCCCTGAACTGAGTTCACCATCACCACCTCCTCAGACAAGGAATTCCAGATTCTCACTGCCCTAACAGTAAGGCTATGTGCCCACAGTAGTGTTTTAAACCTGACACAAAACCGGACTCCTTCCCAGAAAATGCGCATTTTTACGTGTTTTCCGCGCATTTTTTGCTTAGAAACGCGCGTTTTTTTCCGTGCGTCTTCTGGACCATAGGAAATAGCTAAAAACGCGGAATTAGCCGCAAAATTAATGAACATGCTGCGTTTTTAGCCGCTAAGCGTTTCCTTAGCGGTAAAAAACGCATCCATTGGCACAAAAAGGCCAAAAAGCATTAAAATGATTGGGAAGCTTTTTTTAAGCATTTTTGAAGCGGTTTGACCACTATAAACGCTTCAAAAACGCTTAAAAACCGCTACTGTGGGCACACAGCCTAAAGAATCCTCTTCTATGTTGGTAGAAAAACCTTCTCTCCTCCAGACGCAGAGAATGCCCCTTGTGACCGTGACCTTCCTTGGTATAAACAGATCCTCGGAGAGGTATTTGTATTGTCCCCTTATATACTTATACATGGTTATTAGATCGCCCCTCAGTCGTCTTTTTTCTAGACTAAATAATCCTAATTTTGCTAATCTCTCTGGGTATTGTAGTTACCCCATCCCCTTTATTAATTTCGTTGCCCTCCTTTGTACTCGCTCTAGTTCCATTATGTCCTTCCAGACCACCGGTGCCCAAAACTGTACACAGTACTCCATGTGCGGTCTAACCAGGGATTTGTACAGAGGCAGTATGCGGCGTGGCATGGAGGCGATCAGCCTGTGGCACTGCTGAGGGGTTATGGAAGCCCAGGTCGCTTTGATAGCAGCCTTCAGCTCGTCTGCATTGTTGGGTCTGGTGTCTCATCTTCCTCTTGACAATACCCCATTGATTCTCTATGGGGTTAAGGTCAGGTGAGTTTGCTGCCAATCAAGCACAGTGATACTGTTGTTTGTAAACCAAGTATTGGTACTTTTGGCAGTGTGGACAGGGGCCAAGTCCTGCTGGAGAATGACATTTCCAACTCCAAAAAGCTTGTCGGCAGAGGGAAGCATGAAGTGCTGTAAAATTTCCTGGTAGACGGCTGCGCTGACTTTGGTCTTGGATAAAACACAGTGGACCTACACCAGCAGATGACATGGATCCACAAACCATCACTGATTGTGGAAACTTCACACTAGACCTCCAGCAGCTTGGATTGTGGCCTCTCCACTCTTCCTCCAGACTCTGGGACCTTGATTTCCAAATGAAATGCAAAATTTACTTTCATCTGAAAACAACACCTTGGACCACTGACAACAGTCCAGTTCTTTTTCTCCTTGGCCCAGGTAAGACGCTTCTGGTGTTGTCTATTGGTCACTCGTGGCTTGACGCATGGAATGCGACACTTGTAGCCCATGTCCTGGATACCTCTGTGTGTGGTGGCTCTTGAAGCAATGACTCCAGCAGCTGTCCTCTCTTTGGGAATGTCCCCCAAATTTTTGAATGGCCTTTTCTTAACAATCCTTTCAAGGCTGCGGTTATCCCGGTTGCTTGTGCATTTTTTTTTACCACGCTTTTTCCTTCCACTCAACCCTCCATTAATATGCTTGGATACAGCACTCTGTGAACATCCGGCTTCTTTAGCAATGACCTTTTCTGGCTTACCTTCCTTGTGGAGTGTCAGTGACTGCCTTCTGGATATCCGTCAAGTCAGCAGTCTTCCCCATGATTGTGGAGCCTACTGAAACAGACTAAGGGACCTTTTTAAACGCTTAGGAAGACTTTGCATCTTTTTTTGTTAATTATTCTAATTTAGTTAGATAATGACTTTTTGTTTATCATTGGCTGTAAGCCATAATCATCAACATTAACAGAAATAAACACGTGAAATAGATCCCTCTGTGTGTAATGACTCTATAATATAGGAGTTTCACTTTTTGTAATGAAGAACTGAAATAAATTAACTTTTTGATGATATTCTAATTTTGTGAGGTGTGTGTATATATATATATATATATATACACACACACACACACACACACACATATACATATATATATATATATATATATATATATATATATATATATATATATATATATATAATCTTCTAATGTGAAATATATGGGTTGAAAGTAAATCCATGACAGTTTGAAGATAAATATGTGATAGATGAGCAGCTGCTGAAAGAAACTAACAATAGAATACTGTGGTATGTTACTGTGTGGCTGAAATGTGAGGCCTTATGAGTTATGTTATGCTAGGATTAAAAAACTGATTTTGTGTGAAATATTAGACAATAATAATTATGGGAATATTAAGATAAATAATGAAATATCTACAATCAAGATCTCAGAATTATGATACCAGACTTGAATATTTAATAAAGACTTTTCATATTTTGAAATGCTAGTGATTTCTAAAAAGTTTTAAGAAAAAGAATCTGATATTCAGAAATCCCCCCCAAAAAAGTTAGGATTGCAAAGTAATAATGGACTGTGTCTATTCCAATTCATTTCCACCACTGATAACCATCACTGCAGTGGACGATGATTCTATGATGCTAAAATTAACTGTGCTTCCGTCAAATTCCAATGGTTTCCCATCGCCTGTAAATCTTCAATGAAAGCTGGTGAACGATAAGGTATTGTCAGGAAGCTACAATCCTGACAAGTGTCCTTCATTCTTAATGCACAGAAGTGTAAACTTAACCCTTGCAATGCTGATGACCAAAGACTTCACACCTGATCCAAACGTGACCCAAGGCCAGTGTGAATGACACAGAGAAATATCCAAGAGCAATCCAATGTAAGTCCAGGTTTATACACTGACACTGCACAGATAATAATAACTGCCTTTCATCTATGGACTTTCCTTTCTTATCAACATTTAATTCATGGACTTCATTGCAAAGTCATATGTCAATCAAAGAATACAGTTTATGTACTGAGCACTAAGGAATAGAATTATGAACTGTACAATGTCTACATGCTATAATTTATCCCAAAGGAGTTATCACCTAGAGACTGTTTTTTTTTAAATAATCAAGTGATGAGAAGACACCAAGGTAAAGACTAAATGATATCAGGTGACAGCCCGAGACAATCGGACCTGTTTGCTTCAATTTACGTTTAGGGATGTATAATTAAGAATTTTATATGAGAATATATCACAGCTCATCATAACATGAATTCACGTTATTAACTTAAAGAACGTGTATAACAGTAATTTGATATTGATATGTTTTATTGTGATTACTATTATTATTAGTAGTATTAATATTAAGTACAATTATATTGCCAAAGAATAAGGAAAGAAGGAAGAAATTTATATCATTCTAATGATGAATTTATATACTTTGAGGGTTCACCATCAAAATACAGCATCACAACCACCATCAGAAATACATCACCAGAACCACTTTCAGAACAAGAATAAAGTAACAATAAAGTGCAAGAATAAAAGTAACAATATCAGTACAGAGATCAATTGCAATGTCTACTCCATATACAATGGTATCGCATGAACCTACAGTCCAACTGCCAGCATGTCTTTTAGTAATGGTAAGTAAATACTAGGAGTTAATTTTTCTAGCTATCATCAGACTGTGGACCATACAGGAACCACAGCACTGATGAGACGTAGTCAGTATTACAAAAGAAATTTACATCCATGTCATGCTGTAACTGTCTTCAGTAAGGGAGAGAGGCCTCACACCGTCCCAGGAACTAGGACCCTAACTATTCCTGTCCCGGGGGGTACTCTTGAAGGTAGAGAGGCCTAGGTTTCCAACCTTACTATGCTCCAGTTAAACTCTAATCTGTCCCCACCCCTACCACATGAGGCATGGGACAGAAATGTAAGGTAAGCAAGACACAAATACATAATAAGGGTAACAGAAAAATGCTATCATACAAAAGCACTCACCAAAAACAGGGAGGAGGATAGAGACAGGAAGGAATTAACTAAGTGGGAATAGGGATCAGGTGATAAACACTCACGTACTACAGCAAACAGATCACTACAAATACAACTCCCACTCCAATTACTCTGCTTAGCATTTACCACAGGAAGAAGAATCTTTCACCGGCAAGGAAGAAATGTCCAGAACTAATCAATATAGAGGAAGTAAATGATGAGTAGTTGTAGCTGAGAACTTCCAAGTTGTATAGTCTCAGCCAGCATGGAAAGAGTCCTTCATCCTTTCAGCACTGAAGGAAAGAAAATCCACTTAAAATAGGACATGAATCACAGAGGACCTGTGATTCATTACCCGATGTGACCATCTAACTCCAGGTCTTCCAGGGGGATGTGACACCCTAGTGACCATCCAGGTAACCAAATGCATCTTCTCTTGGAGTCTCTCTTTTTCTGCTATATCTCGTTCATAATGACTTTTCCTATCAAGTCAGCGTCAATAAAGTTTTTTGTCACAGCCAAATGCTCGTCATCGCGAGCATTTTCGCAAAGGACTACTGGGAACGAGAGCGTGAAGAGAAGCGGGAAGGCTGCGCGGGACGCCGGAGGGTGAGAATAACAATATTTTTTATTTTAAATTCTATTTTTTACAGAGATATGGTACCCAGAGCCCGGAGGACAGTCTCCTCTCCTCCGGACCGTGGGTACCATCCGCAATTGTTCTGCTTACTTTCCGCATGTTGTGCACAGCCACATGCGGGAAATAAGCGGAACAATGCATTCCTATGGGTGCGGGATCGCCGCGATTCCGCAAATTAATGAGCATGCTGCATTTTTTACCGCAAAGCGATTCCGCCGCGGTAAAAACCGCATTAGCACAGCATTGCGGAATCCCATAGGAATGCATGGGATGCTTATTTTTCGCGTTTTCGCGGCAAAATCGCGCGGTTAAAACCGCAGCGGAAACGCGAAAAAAACGCCACGTGTGAACTCAGCCTAACTCTGCTGTCTTATTATAGTGATTGGATCCCTCGGGGGTTTCATCTGAATCACGTTATTCGGAGATTTAGATGGAAACCACAATGTAAGTGCTCAGCATATAGTGCCGGATAAATGTGATCCCAAACGTTATGTAAAAATTTCCCAATAAAAGCTTCAACTCAACCCACAAAAAAAGCGATTCCCTGCTCAGGTTCACCATCTGTTAAATATAGGGGGCTTCCACTTTACTGGTAGCACAAAGGCTTTGAAAAAGCTAAATGGCTCCTCACCCCTCAAAAAGAAATTCAGAAAATTCTGCACTCCCAAATCCAAATGCACCCTTCAGTTTGAGCAACACAGTGTGCCTAAACCACATTTAGCATCCATGTTTGGCATTTCTGTAGCTCCAATTCTATCTAGACAGTGGAGCTCAAAGCATCCAGTTTTTCCTGCTCGTTCAGTGTCTGCACAGTATTTTCGCAAGTTGGATTGTAATTGAAAATTAAAGTTTAGCAGAATGCAGTATAATAACTACATTATAGAGACTCTGTAGGGGCTCGGTTGTTAGAGGTGCATCTAATATTAAGGTGTCGACTGATTTCAATTACCAGCAGAATTATGAATGCAGCTCTGAGTTATAAAACATATGTAACTTGGACCTGTAGAGATGAGAGCCCGTCTAATTTACAGGGTGCGTGTCTCCAGAAGATGGGCACAATGTATGGGCACTACAATGTACTGGGCACTACAATGGAAGATTTGCAATTTTCACTCCGTAACATCAACTGCTGCTTTTTTTTCCTGGAAAACACCCATGGTGTCAAAATAGTCACATCTGTAGATAAATTCCCAGAGGGGTGTAATTTCCAAAATGGGGTCATTTGAGGGGGAATTCTGCTTTTATGGCATTTAGGGGCTCTGTACATGGGGTCTGCAAATTATTCTGCTATAATTTGTTTTCAAAGACTCAGATATCGCTTCGTTGCTCTCGAGTCTTGTAAGGTGGCTAATCAGTACTCTCCAGCCACATATGGGGTATTGTCAAGTTCAGCAGAATTTGTGTGACACTTTGGTGCCATTTCCCCATGTGAAAATGTAAAATCTGGGGCTAAAACAATTGTTTTGTGGTAAAAATATTAAATTTTTTTCTTCACTGCCCAATGACAGAAAATTATGTGAGGCACTGTGTTTTCAATATGATCACTGCACCCCTATATTCATTGAGAGGTGTAGTTTGTAAAATGGGGTCATTTACTGGGGTGGGGGGTTCGGCTGTTCTGGTGCCTCAGGGGCTCTGCCAATGTGACATGGCACCCTCAAATCACTTCAGCAAATGTGCACTACAATATGGTGCTCCTTCCCTTCTGAGCAATGCACTGTGCCTCAAAAGTATGGGGTATTAGCGCACTCAGGAGAAATTGCATAACAAACTGCACTATTCATTTTCTACTACCCCTTTTGAAAATGACAAGTTTGGGGTCAAACCAACATTTTAGTGGAAAAAAATAGTAATATTTAATTTACTCAGCCTAATGCTATATAAGTTTATGAATTGCCTGAGGGTTAAAAAATACTCACTATTCCCCAAGTTGAATTTCTTGAGGTATAGTTTACAAAATGGGGTCACTTGTGGGGGGTGTGCTGTTTTGGCATGTCAGGGGCTCTTCAAATGTGACATGGGCCAGCCAAAATAGCGCTCCTTCCCTTCTGAGCTCTGCATGTACCCAAGCAGTAGTTTTCCACCACATTTGGGGCATTGGCATACTCAAGAAAAACTGCACAAGACATTTTTGGGGTCCATTTTTTTATTACCCTTGTGAAAATAAAAAAAATGTGGGGCTAAAATAAAATTTTTGTGAGAAAAATTAGTTTAATTTTCACGGCTCAACTTTACAACATTTTGTGAAGCCCTGGGGGTTCAAGGTACTCACCATACATCTACATAAATTCCTTGAAGAGTCTAGTTTCCAAAATGTGTGCCTGTGGGGGAGGGGGTAACTTTAGGCACTCCTGATGAAGTTCTGACAAAACGTGCGTTGGGGCGACAGGGAGCATACAGACTGACATTAGTATTGAAAGTACTCATTGACTTGTTTTCATTTATGGCATTTCCTCTTATGTATGTGATTATCCCCAATCAGGGACACTTTTCCTGTGGCCACTATTGTGACTGGTTTTCGCCAGCCACTCTGTGTTAGGTCATAGCTAATTCAATCTTTGTAACCATAAGGTGGACTCCATCTTTGTACTTACCTGCTATTTTTTGCTTTTCTATATGGCTGAATGGTCCATTTAGTCGCACTATGCACTTTAGCCGGTATTATACTCAGTTTCGTTGCTCTGTGGTGGTAATATATTCTGAGTTAATCTCATCCTTGTTTGTATTTGTTTGGGCATTTGTGTAATATCACATATGGGTATCAGCATACTGAGAAGAAATTGCACAACAAATTTTTAAGGTGCATTTTCTCCTGTTACCCTTGTGAAAATAAAAAAATATGAGGCTGAAGTAACATTTATGTGGGAAAAAAAAGGAAAATTTGGGGTCCTCACCATAAAATCATATTCTCTGAGCCTTTATTGGGGGACACAGGAAACCATGGTGTATGCTGCTGCCACTAGGAGGTTGACATTATGCAAAAAAAAAGTGTTAGCTCCTCCCCAGCAATACACCCACCAACTGGCAGAAAGCTAATCAGTTAGTGAGAAAGCAGTAGGAGAAGCAAAGAACATAAATAACACTAATGTAACAGAGAAAAACAACAGAACCCAATACAACAGAAAAAAGGGCGATTGCTGTGTCCCCTAATGAAGGCTCCGAGAAAAAGATTTTACAGTGAATACCCAAAATCTTCCTTTCTCTCTCGCTTCATTGGGGACACAGCAAACCATGGGATGTCCAAAAGCAGTCCCAAGGGTGGGAAAAGGTATAATATCCTCAAGTCAGAGATCAGGCCATTGTGGCTTACAGGACCTTTCTACCAAGGTTCGCATCTGATGAAGCATAAGTGAGAACCCTGTAGAACTTGGTAAATGTATTAAAGGAAGCCCATGTAGCAGCTTTGCAGAGCTGCGAGGCCGACGCCTGGTGGCGAACTGTCCAGGAAGCCCCCACCCAACAAGTGGAGTGTGCCATGAACCTCAGTGGGCGCGCTCTACCTTTCAGTCGGTAAGCTTCCATTACGGATCCATTGAGCAATGGTAGACCTGTACGCAAAAAGACCTTTCCGTGGACCCTCTGGGATGATGAACAGAGAATCTGAGCGCCTGAAAGGCTCAGTCCTGGACAGGTAAACCCAGAGTGCTCTTACCAGGTCCAGTTTGTATAGTGACCGCTCTCAGGGGTAAGAGGGAGAGACAAAAATAAGGAGGCACAATGTCTTTATTTAGATGAAAAACGGAGAACACCTTGGGAAGAAGAAGAAAGGATGGAACCGGACATAAGACCACCTTGTCTTGGTGAAAAACAAGGTAAGGAGAACGACAAGAGAGTGCTGCCAGCTCTGAAACTCGTCTAATCGAAGTAATAGCAACCAGGAAAGTGACATTCCAAGAAAGAAATGTGGAAGAGATCTCACGCAGTGGTTCAAACGGAGACTCCTGTAGAACGTCGAGAACTAAATTAAGATCCAAGGAGTCTACTGGAAGCCGATACGGAAGAATGGAGTGGGCTACTCCTTGAATGAATGTTTTGAGCGGTCGGTTAACAACCAGATTCTTTTGGAAGAGAATGGAAAGGGCAGAAACTTGTCCCTTAATGGAACTAAGGGACAGTCCGTACTCCAGGCGCGACTGCAGAAAGGACAAAATGGATGGAAGGTGAAAAACCATTGGAGCAAACCGATGAGTTTCACACCAGCAAAAAAAGGCTTTCCTTACACCTTGGTAGATGCGAGAGGATGAAGGCTTCCTTGCTTTAATCATGGACTGGATGACTTGATCAGAGAAACCGGCTGACTTCAGAACTGTGGTGGAAGAAGGGCCCTTGCGATAAAAGATCCGGAAGATCCAGGAGCTTCCACGGCATGTCCGCGAGAAGGTTGACTAGCTCTGCGTACCAGGGTCTTCAGGCCAATCCGGAGAGATGAGTATGACGGGTACTCCTTCTGCTTTTATCTTTTTGATTACCCTGGGAATCAGCAGTAGAGGTGGAAACAAGTATGGAAGGGAGAACTGGGTCCAGGGTATCGCTAGTGCATTGGATCCGATCGCTAGCGGGTCGTGAGATCTGGACACAAACTGAGGGACCTTGTGGTTAAGTCTGGATGTCATAAGGATGACGTGCGGAATCCCCCATCTGGGGCAGATCCTGTGAAAGACTGATGGATTCAGTGACCATTTGCCTGCGGCAAGATCCTCTCGGCTGAGAAAGTCTGCCACCCAATTGCCCACTCCTAGGATGTGCACCGCGGAAATTGCTGGGACATTCTGCTCTGCCCAAGACAGGATCCGAGCAACCTCTGACATTACTGCCTGACTACGCTTTCCCCCTTCATGATTGAGATACGCCACCGCTGTGGCATTGTCAGACTGGACTTGGATCGGACATCTGTAAAGAAGCTTCTGCCAATGAAGCAAAGCGAGAACTATTGCTCTGAGTTCCAGAATGTTGATCGGAAGGGATGATTACTGAGTGGACCATCGATCCTGGACCATCAAATCTTGAAATACTGCTCCCCAGCTGAGACTAGCAACTGTTATTACCATCTTCCAATGAAAGATCTCCCGAGATGGACTAACGGGGATAACTCCCACCATCCCAGGAACTTCGTTATCCACGAGGGAATGGAGACAAGCCAATCCAGGGAACGGATCGACCTGTCCCATCTCGCTAGAAGGAAGAGTTGGACAGGACACTTGTGGAGCTAAGCAAATGGCACTGCTTCCATTGAAGCAACCATCTTGCCTAGTACATTCATGCAGAAGCGGAGGGAACATGGAGAGCGACCTCTGAGACCGAACCCCACGCGTGAGTGCTAGAGACTTGTTCTTGGGTAGAAAAATATTTGCTTGGGCGGTGTCGAAAAGCATTCCCAGAAAAACAAAATGTTGGACAGGGATCAGAGATGACTTTACGGTGTTGACAATCCATCCCAGATGAGAAAGTGTGTCCAGGGTAATCTGTAGACTCTCCTGGCACGCCGAGGGGGTTGTGGCCTTAATGAGGATGTTGTCTAGATAGGGAATGACGAGGATGCCCCTTCTGCGTAGAATGGCCATAGCGGTCGCCATTATTTTCGTAAAAACTGGTGGTGGCTAAGCTAAACGTCAGTGCTGTGAATTGGAAATGAAGTCCCTGAATAGCAAACCGAAGGAATTTGGTGTGGAGGAAAAATGACAAAAGGCAGGTAAGCATCCTCAATGTCCACCGAGCAGAGAAAATTCTTCCTGCTCCATGGAGGCTACTACAGATCGAAGGGACTCCATCCTCAAGTGGTGCAGTCCCAGATATTTGTTTAGTAATTTGAGATCCAAGATGGGACCAACTGAACCATCCTTTTTTGTAACCACGAGCAACTTTGAATAAAAACCTGAAGCGCCCTTGTGTGGGAACGGAGATGATGATGCCGGCCTTAAGAAAGGAATCGACAACCTTGAAAAATACCGGAATGAGTGAAGCATTCTGCGGTGGGCGGGACTCGAAACAACAAAATCAAGGGAGTAGAAAATGCTATCTTGTAACTGTAGGAGTCGATGTCTTGGACCCAGGCATTGTCAATTACAGATAGCCATTCGTCTCAAAATTGAAGATGACCACCTAACCCTGAGGGACTCTGCAGGTGGGGGTGACCAGTCATTCCGAGCAGAATCTCTTGGAACCTGACCTGCGTGGCCGGCGTTGGGTAGGACTTGAATGCCAGGTCAGGATTGGTTTAAAGGAGGGCCTTTTCCTTTGTTGATGGACTGCAGACTTGTCCTGTCGTGGGTTACTTTGAGATGGAAACCTCCGAAAGGAACAAAATGGACCAGTACAACGGGGCGGACGTTTGACTCTGTTGAGGTAGAGAAGTGTTCTTACCCCACGTAGCATTGGAGATTATCTTGTTGAGTTTAAAATTTAATGATTTATGTCTCTGCACTTTTCTCACTTTCATAGTGTAAAATGTATTTTTGACTATCCGTGTTATATATATTCCTTGCTTTTCACTTTTTTCGTCTTTTCTCTTCAATTGGGTATTCTCCTTAAATGGGTTTTTTTATAGTCCCTTTTAGATTTATCTGTGGCACAGAATGAGTTAATATGGGGATATGAATATACACGTCATTTATTTACCTTTTTCTGAATCCCTTGTGTGCATGCCATCTGCAGCATGCCATCCGAGACATTGCCGAAGGCACCAGAAAGTAACACGTGCGGTCCAGTGACATTGCGATGGCTCTGAACCGCAACGCCATTTTGGATTGCCTGAGTCAATGTATCTCTCGGCATTACGGACAGAAAACATGTGCCGCCATCGGGGATTCATTAGGATTAATGAAGGGATCTTGCCACATACATTGAAGCACCGCCCCCTGATGAAGTCAACGCGAAACGCGCATTGGGGCTGCAGTGTTGAACCAGAGAAAGCAACATCAGTAAGATGACTAGAGCTTGGAAGGTCTTTGTACTTATAGGGCATTTGTCCATAGGGTTGTAAAACCCTTACAATAGCTATACTTACCACCCTGGTCCTGTCCTCTTTTCCCACATATATATTGCACTAAGCACTTTACCTTATAATATATGTGGCTTCTTTCTGGTGGACACTATTTATGTCTATCTGCCTTCCTCACTGAACATGTTATAGTGATGAAATTTTATCTATTTTTTCCTACTCCTGGTTAAAAATGCATTAAGTGTTTGAATAAACTTATACCTTTTATGCACTTTGGACTTATACTCCTTTCTTCTTGGTTTGAGAACCACGGAAGGGCAGACCAATGAGGGACCTCTTTGAAGCGGAGCCCGCGTTCCATGCTTTCAGCCATAGAACCCTGCAGATGGTAATGATGTTGCCGGCTGCTAGGGCTGAACAGGCAGCTGCATCAAGGGAAGCGGACAATAGGTATTTTCCCGCAAATCCGATTTGGTCTGCAAGCTCTCCCAGCTCGATACCCTGGCAGAGATGTTTCACCCAGGCGGAAACAGCCTTGGCTACTAAGATAGCCGCAAAGGACGGGCAGAAGACTGAACCCACGGTCTCAAAGGTGAACTTGGCAATGGATTCAGTGTTTCTGTTGGAATGTTCCCTTAAGGAGGAACCGTCAGACAAGGGAGAATGGTATTAGTGGCCAGTTGGGAGACAGGAGGGTCCACCGAAGGAGACACTGCCCATTTGTTAAGCAGGTCAGTTGCAAAATGATACAGCTTTCTCTGTAAACACTTGTCTGGGTACTGCCATTCCACCGCAAAGATCCTGTTGAACTCATCGTGATTGGCAAAGGCACAGGTGGACGCTTACATTTCCTGAAAGACAGTCTGCCCAGAGTTAGAGATCTGAGTCCTTTATGTTAAGAGTCTCATTAACAGCGATGATTAGGCTATCCACCGTGTCACGCAGTTTGGAGTCCAGATCAGAATCTGACTCAGAATGTGGGTCTGACTCTAGTGCTGCTGGAGCATTGGAGGAGGGAGAGAGAGAGAGATGGAATCCTGGAGGACGGTGATAGTGATGAGGAGCAAGACGGTGAACTAATACAGGCATGCTTTTTGGACTTCCTGTGAGGGGAATCCTTTTGGGTATGCGAGGAGGTAGCATCCGAAGCACTCAAGGGGGGTAACTGGGACCCACTGGCAGGATTAGGATGCTGTTCCAAAACCGAGACCGAAGTGTGACACTTTAGTTAGGTTTAGTTAGGTTAGGTTAGGCTATGGACTGAGTTAGAGATGTCACCCACTCAGGGTGGGGGGGCTGCTGGGAAGACATATTAGATGGGCTGAAAGGTTGGCAAAGGGATTAGGTCTGACCAGAGGGTAACTCCTTGTTACAGGAGGAACATGCAAAGTGTAAAACGACGGGAGGAGGATGGGAGTGAGACTCCCTAGAGTTAGCCAGAGAGAGGGATAAAAGAGAGAATATGTGCCAGGGAGAGCTGCCAGGGATAAGTGCTGACTCCCAAGTGACGAAGCTTACGGAACCTGGCTCCTGGATGAAAACCGGCAGGCAGAGGCCCAGGTGTACAGGACTGGAGACCGTAAGACACAAGGATGAGGCTGCAGAGTCAGCATGAAGGTGGAGTGTGAGGACGCGCGCAGATTTCCCACTCGGTGAGGCAGATGGGCCAGAAAAAAGGGGGAGTCCTGAGAGGGCCGTTCTAAAAGGTCGACGGGGTGGGGCGTGGCCTAGCGCGGATGTGAGTGGACGCTAGGCAGAGGAGCTCCGCCGTCAGCTTTATGAAATATCCTTAATCAGGCCGTTCTAACACTGACCTGGGCACATCTATTGGCACAGTGAGTGCCCAAGAGTCGGGAGGAGCGCCGAGATGGGGAGAAGGAGGCAGAAAGATATCGGGGAGGATGGCAGCGTGACTGCACAAGATGGCGCCGGGAAAGTGGAGGAGGCGCGGAGACAATCTGAGAGCTTTGGTAAAAGGTCACAGATCCTTCAGAAGCTGCAGCGCTTTGCAAGAGAGGAGGAGGAGGACACCGAAGAAGGTATAGTGCTGGAGGGAGAGGGGGTGAGCGATGAAGCCGCAGGAGATGCTGATAGCAGGAGAAGAGGGGGAGGGGAGGTCGCTGCCCCTGGGTGTGTGTCTGAGGAGGAGGACAGTGGAGCTGATGATGAGACCCCTGAGAGAGAGCCAACCTTGAAAGATGTCTTTATGGTGGTGTCGTTCTGCAAGAAGACACTGACTAGGTTGAATAGCCGGGTTGATAAGATTAAAGAAGAAATCACTGGCATTAAGGAGGCACTGAACAAAGCAGATACCAGGATGGGTGCTGTGGAAGAGAGGGTGAGCACCACTGAGGACTCTGTAAACAAAATGCAGAAAACTCAGACCCAGCATGCCCAAAAGATATGAGAAGTGCACTTAAAGCAGGACGATTTGGAAAATAGATCAAGGAGGAACAATCTCAGATTTGTGGGCTTTCCGGAAAAAGCAGAGGGCAACGACCCCACCGACTTTATTGAGCAATGGATTCTATCCAAGATCGACAGAGACACGCTTTCCAGGGTGTTCGCGGTGGAGAGAGCACACCGTGTCCCCCTACGACCCCTCCCGCCGGGTAGTGCCCCCCGTACTATGCTGGCCAGGATACTGAATTGCAGAGATAGAGAGACTATCCTCCGGGAAGCCAGGAAGCTGCAGGACCTCACGTTTAATGGAAGCCGTATTGAAATATATCCGGACTATTCAGCAGAGGTCCAGAAAATGCGGATGAAATTTGGCGAGGTCAAGAGAGGAATGAGAGCGCTGGGAGTGAAGTATTCTATGATGTATCCTGCTAAACTGAGAGTAGCAGCGTTGGGGTCTGTTCAGTTCTTCCCGACCCCAGAAGAAGCCGTCAAATGGATGGAGAACAATCGTTCCAAGCTGGGAGCAGAGAGAGATGGAGGATGATGTAGTGACTCTCGGACATATATCCTTTTTTCTTTTTGATGTTGTGCCCCGAGACACCTGGTTTTTCAGAAATATTTTTAGGGGTGTTGATCCCCGGGTGTTTTTTGATGATTATTGCACTATCCTTGTTAGAAAATGTTATGCAGCCTGATGAGTATTGAGTATTTTTGTTTTTGATGGAGGGAGTGATGGACGCCAAACGAAGGAGACTCAGTGGCTTTACATGGGTTTGAAGTAATTGGGTGCTGGCTGTACCCTCTCTCGTTGGAAAGAGAGAATCAGCTAGATTGGGATGGAGGGGAGTGGAGGGGGACAGGGGGGGTCTTGTTATGGGGGAGTTCACATACTGCAATGTAATATAGTGACCACAGGAGACCGGTTATATTTTATATTTTTAGGACATAATGAGTGGTGATGCAAAAATTCTAAGTTGGAACGTACGGGGAGTATCAGATCCAAATAAAAGAGCGGCAGTTATGGCAGAAATTAGAAAGCATAACCCAGCTATCGCATGTCTATTAGAAACTCACTTGATTAAAGGAAAGGAAAATTGGTTGGAGAAAAAAATGGGTCTCTCGGGCCTATCACTATGTATTCGGCTTACACAAGGGGAGTATCTGTATCTGTACACTCTCATACTCATTATGAAGAAATTGATTCTTACATAGATAAGGACGGACAGTTTGTTTCTCTGCGTTGTCGAATTTCTGGAATATGCATAATTGTGGTGGCCCTCTATATCCCACCCCCATATTCGAAAAAGAAACTGCAGGAGATTTTTGAGTGGATTGGGGGGAGAGGGGATTGTCCAGTGCTAATATTAGGAGACGTTAATAATGTTATGAATGAGTATTGGGATCGGGCGGGCAATGGGGGAAATTGCCCTAGGAAAGACAAGATGACTCCATTTGGAACATATGTTAGCGAAATGGATATGATAGACTTATGGAGAGTACGTAATGAGGGGAAGAAATGCTTTTCGTGTTATTCGTCTTCATATCACTCTTTATCACTTATAGACTTAGCACTGGGTAATAGGGGCATGGACAGAATGGTTGGGACGGTGGAATACTTACAGAGACTTATCTCCGATCACAGGGCAGTTGAGGTTAGTCTGAGATTGGGAATGGGGAAAGGGAGGAGAGCAGGGGGGACAATTCATCCGGAATGGCTCAAATGTTTAAACATGGGAACTATTAAAAACGATATTGTTGAGTTCTTTCAGTTAAACGAAGGCACTACGGATCCATTCATAGTATGGGACGCCATGAAAGCTTACTTGCGGGGACTATTCATACGAGATATCTCGAGGCAGAAGACACGAACGAGGCAGGTAAACCAAGAGGCAGCAGATAGGCTCAGCAGGGCAGAGGAAGAAATGATAGTTAGACCCAATGCCGACACCCAAAACGCATTAAAAGAAGCACAAGAAGTAGTAAATAAGTTATATCTACAAGGGATAGATAAGAAAAGGGCATTCCGAAAAGCATTGTTCTATGAAGAGGGGGAAAAGGTGGGACACTTATTATCAGTGATTACTGCAGCGCAGAAAAAACCCTCACAAATATACTGTATAAAATTGTCACTAAAGATGGGGCAGTTCACAAGGACACCGCCGGGATATTGGAATGTTTTAAGGAATACTATGTAGAATTGTATACTTCGGAATTGAGGGCCTCGGATCTGGAGATGGATAGATACTTACAAGAGATAGAGTTACCTAAGTTAGATGATATTGATAAACAAAACTTGGAAGAATTATTTACTGTGGAAGAGGTAGAGAAGGCTATCCTATCATTAACAAATGACAGGTCACCTGGATCTGACGGGATCCCGGGAGAAGTGTACAAAGAATTAATAGAAATTGTAGCGCCTAAACTTAAGCATGTACTTGAGGTGGCAGCAGAGAAGGGGGTATTGCCAAGATCTATGAGGGAGGCTGTAATCGTGGTGATTCCTAAGGAAGGGAAAGATGCCTCATCCGTAGAATCCTATAGACCAATCTCGTTATTGACATCAGATGTTAAAATACTAGCCAAAATGTTGGCGATAAGAATGTCTAGAGTTGTTCCAAAATTGATACATCCAGACCAATCAGGGTTCTTACAAAATAGATCTACCGCCATTAACCTGCGAAGACTGTTTTTAAATATTCAAATCCCAGCAGATAATAGGGGGGAAAGGGTGGTGGCCTCACTGGACGCACGGAAAGCATTTGACAGGGTAGAGTGGAATTATTTATGGGCAGTATTGAAGTGTATGGGATTTGGACACAGATTTATCTCCTGGGTTAAGTTACTGTATGTAGATCCGAAAGGATATATTAAGATTAATGGGGAGACCTCGGAGGCATTTGGGTTGTTCAGAGGAACTCGTCAGGGATGTCCATTGTCACCGTTATTGTTTGCTGTGGCGATGGAACCGTTAGCGATTAAAATTCGTAACTCCAAAGAAATACAAGGCTTTAGATATGGGGAATTGGAGGAAAAGATCGCCCTATACGCGGATGATATACTCCTGTTCTTAAAAGACGGCGGAGAAGCACTGACTGAGGTCATGAGCCTTATAGGGAAATTTGGATTCTTTTCCGGATTGAGAATAAATTGGGACAAGTCATGTATCATGGGGATTGATAGAGAGTTGGGATGTCGAGATGTGGGGGAGGCAGTTGGACACTTGAAAGTAGTTAAGGAGTTTAAATACCTCGGAATATGGGTATCTATGCCTGTATCTAGATTTCTCGAACTAAACTTGGACCCATTACTAGTTAAATTCAAAGTTAAGATGACAGCATGGTGTAAACTAGTACTATCAATAGTGGGGAGGACGAATCTAATTAAAATGATAATGATGCCTCAGTTGATGTACGTCCTCCATAATGCCCCGGTTTGGATCCCAAAGAAAAAATTTTACAAAATTAATACCATTTTTAGAGAATTGATCTGGGGGAAAAAACAAGCAAAAATTAAATTGGAAATACTGCAAAGGGGGAAGGAAGAGGGTGGGTTGGCGGCGCCAAATCCATGGATATACTTTGTAGCAACGCAGGGGCAGCACTTTAGGGGCTGGCGAGAGGAGGGGAACTTGAGCGTTATGGGGGAAATTCTGGCCCAAATGACCAACAAGAGAACATTGTTACAGGGTCTGGAAGCAGGAAGTTTTGGGAATTTGGGAAGGACATACCCACATTTGGACTAATGCACAAAATATGGCAGCATATCAAACTTCTTAGAAGAGTTGAGGAACTGACGATATACACACCTATCTGGGATAATGTGAACCTATCGGAACTATATAAACTGAAGGACTATATCGATTGGGAGAGGAGAGGTTTGCAATATGTGTGGCAACTATTGGAGGGGTCCGAGATCAAGCCTTTTTCTGTCCTAAAAGAAGAGTTTGGACTCTCATGTAGTGGGGAATTTCGATATTTCGGTCTCAGGCATGCATTTCAAGCGCAGAAACAGACAACGAATATGACGGTACAAAGAGATGTGGTGTTGGACTATGTGTGTGCGTCCGGGGGTACGAGAGGCGTTATCTCTACCATCTATAGAGATTTATTATACTCTTACTTGGCTGGGTTTCCTCTAACAGTAAAATCTAAATGGGAGAGAGAAGTGGGGGAAATAGTAGATGATACATGGGAGTCTATTTTAGAGTATATACCTAAACTCTCTTTGAGTGAGCCAGGTAGGATATCGCAACTATATATCGTACATAGAACATATAAGACCCCAGAACTTATGAGGAAAATGGGCTTGAGGGACAATGCGGAGTGTCCAAGATGTGGGTATGAACCTGCGGGAATGTTTCATATGCTCTGGTCTTGTCCAAGACTCTCGTCATATTGGGAGGAGGTTATAGGGCTTGTTGAGAAGATATACAGATGTGAAATAGGAAGGGACCCAATAACGTGTGTGTTGGGGTACGTGGAGGAGGTGTCGGTGGGGAGTGCCTATAAGTCCATCATAGCAAAACTCATATATTGCCCGTAAGCTGATCGCACAAAAATGGATCGATGCTGAACCCCCAACGATTGGGGAGTTTGTCACCCGTGTGAATAACGTAATCCGATTGGAAGAGAGAATTTATAGAAGACGACATACAGAGGCACACTTTGAAAAAATCTGGGCCATGTGGTTATAGTGGAGACAATCACATTGAGAAAGTCTGTATTGCAGTTGGGAAGGGGGGGGAGGGAGGAGGGAGGAGGTTGGGTTTGTTTTTCTTCTCTTTTATGACGGGGAGAAAATTGTATGTCGTGTATTTTTTCTGTATGCAATGGAGATGATTTGAAAGCTTTGCCTAAATGTAATTAGAACGACATTTGAATATAATAAAAAATCTTTGGTTAAAAAAAGTTATAGGCCCAAGGACTCGGAGCTGATCATCGTATAATGGAAAGTTCTGCAACTCTCTAATAGACTTTTTTGGCCCCAATTTATCAATTGCATTTTTTTTTTTTTTTTTAGAGACATGTTCTGTAATTTTGTTTTACTCTGGTCGACTTTGTACCAAGTTGCATCTAAATAGAGCTCGATGTTTAATTAAAAAAAAAAAAAAAAGTTTTAAAAGGTCGACGGGAGTGGGTGGGGCTTAACAGTCGGTGCGAGTGATTGGGCTGCCTGTTGGGAGTGTGGCCTAGCCCTGCGGTAAACCCAAGTCGGAGCCGGGCAGCTGCAGGGGAGAGAGGGATGGCGCGGTAGACGTCGCAGGCAGCTGGGCTTAAGACTGGAATGTATCTAATTGCCAGCCTGGTATAATCCTATTCTTGAAGGTATATGTATCTACCATATATTTTATTTATTTTTTAAAAGGAGCCCCCTGCACTACCTGGGAATGCCTGTCCTCAAGATCCTGCATCCCTCTTCACAAAGTGGTGATGGTAGACAGACTTGCCTGCAGAACTCAGGGCCACTGACATATTCGGATGGCTGTCAGGTAAAGTTCCCATCTTCCTACCCTGCACAGCTGTCTCTGGAGGGCGGGGGCAGTGAGTAGTGGCAAGGACCAGTCCGCATCTACTCCCGTGCGGATGTCCCAAACACTTTAGATGTGTTAAGGCCCCGTTACACTATACGATGCACCAGTGATCCCGACAACGATACGACCTTGTCAGGATCGCTGGTGCATCGCTACAAGATCGCTGGTGAGCTGCCAAACAGGCAGCTTCACCAGCGATCAGCACCAGCGAGGACACTGGTTTCTAAGGTACACATCGGGTTACTAAGCGGTGCGTGTCACTTAGTTACCCGCTGTGTACCTTAGAAACCTGCGTGCTGGCGCCTGGAGCTGCGAGGACGCTGGTTTCTAAGGTACACATCGGGTAACTGACGCGAGTCCTCGTCGCTGATTGTTGGCTCCCGCTGCCACACGCAGCGATACACGCTGGCCAGCGGGAGAGCAACGATCAAAAAACGGCCGTGCACGATAGTGCACGATCAGCGATACCTGGCGGGGGGGCGGTCGCTGATCCCCGTAACACACAGCGATCTCGCTGGTGAGACCGCTGTTGAGTCACAAAATCAGCGATCTCGCTAGTGAGATTGCTGTGTGTGACGGGGCCTTTAGGAGACATGGGGTCCTGCCTGGTAGACACGAGACAGTACAGTAGTGATGCAATCCCACACTGTGCTCCTGGGAATCTGGGGGGGGCGGGGGGAGAGCGGATTGACTAATAACACTCCATTGCCCAGAGTCACAAGCTGAATCCGTAAAATAGAAATCACTAGATGAAGAGCCCGGCGTTGCCCGGGCATAGTAACTAACTGTGGTTAGTTATAACAAATTATAATGATTATATTACACATCATATATTCAACACTACAAATTTGCAACACAAATTAACTAAACAATTACCTAAGTATTGATAGTATTTTATTTTCAACTCATTCAAGAGACTTGATAAACATTTGTTTTTTCCTTTAGGTGCAAAGATGAAGATTTTTGGCAGTTCCAACTCTTGAACAGGCCATGTAAAGTTGATCATGAGAAAAACATGGAAACTGCAAATCAATCCCCACTACTTTCAAGGACTGTCCCTGAGCCTAGTTAATGGACATTGCAAATGCCAGTCGAAGTGGAAACTGGAGGCGTTTAAAATCAAAAGGCAAATCTGAAGGAATGAGTGGAATTCTTGGAATGAAAATGTCCTCTCCTTTGGCACAGCCTGTTGCTGAGCTGTGTGTCTAATCCTCTCCTGTGTGGTACTGTCTGCTGAGCCGTGTATCTTATCCTATCCTGTGTGATACTGTCTGCTGAGCCGTGTATCTAATCCTGTCCTGTGTGATACCGTCTGCCGAGCTGTGAATCTAATCCTATGTGATACTGTCTGCTGAGCCGTGTATCTAATCCTATCCTGTGTGATAATGGGCTGTGTAATCCTATCCTGTGATATTGTCTGCTGAGCCGTGTATCTAATCCTATCCTGTGTGATACTGTCTGCTGAGCCATGTATCTAATCCTATCCCATGTTACTGACTGCTGAGCTGTGTATCTAATCCTATCCTGTGATACTCGGCTGTGTATCTAATTCTCTCCTGTGTGATACTGTCTGCTGAGCAGTGTATCTAATCCTATCCTGTGTGATACTGTCTGCTGAGCCATGTATCTAATTCTCTCCTGTGTGATACTGTCTGCTGAGCTGTGTATCTAATCCTATCCTGCGTGATACTGGGCTCTCCCTGCAGTCTGTGTCAGCACGGTAATAAATTGTTTTATTTCCAGCTTTACAGAAGAACGATAACACCATAGAAATGATAAGAATAATAGGCCTCAGTTACCACAACTGTCTACAAGGAAAACTGTTGCTGATAACAACCAATCACAGCTCAGATTCTTCTAAACAGCTCTGGTGAAATGAAAGATGCTTAGTGATTGGTTGCTATGTGAAGTGGGCATGGCTGATAAACACATACATATTATATATATATATATATATATATATATATATATATATATATATATATATATATATATATATATATATATATTACTAAAACACAACAAGATCTAAGGTAGATAGGAGGCTGAGTGCAGACCTGTGTCCACCTCCTACAGACACTAACTGATTAGCTTTCTGTGAATTGATGGGTATATACTGCTGGGGAGGAGCTACTTTTCTTATTTTGCATAGTGTCAGCCTTTTAGTGGCAGCAGCATACACCCCATGGTTTCCTGTGTCCCCAATGAAGCGAGAGAGAAAACTATTTTTTTTCCTACTACATTGCTTTAGTTCCTGTGAAGCACCTGAAGGGTTAATAAACTTCTAGAATGTGGTTTTGAGCAGTTTGAGGGATGCAGTTTTTAGAATGGTGTCACTTCTGGGTACTTTCTCTCTATAGACCCCTCACAAACACACTTCAAACGTGATGTGGTCCCTAAAAATTATTGTAAAATTTTGCTGGAAAATTAGAAATTGCTGATCACCTTTTAACCCTTGGAACAAAGAAAAAAAATTATGTTTAAAAAAATTGTGCTGCTGTAAAGTAGACATGTGGAAAATGTTACAATAATTTATTAACTCTTGAGCGTCACAACTCTGGTTTAAGGGCATTAAAAAAGTTTGAAAATTGAGAAATTTTTAAAATTTTCGCCAAATTTACGATATTTTCAGAATCACTGGATCCGTTAAAGCGTTTCAGAGCAATCACAAAGTGACACTGGTCAGAATTGAAAAAAATTGGCCTGGTCCGGAAGGCGAAAAGAGGCTCGGGGCTGTAGGGGATATACAGCATGTATGGATCAATTAAACTATGGGTCCAGATGGGTGAATGCAGCCTCAGTCGAATACCATTGCGGTTCTGTATTTTATGTCCTTTCCTTAGCCCGGTACATTTACTTTTTTCGAGCAGATCAGCTGCTGGAAACCGTTATAAAAATCTCTTTCCAGCTTGTGATCTTGCATCCTTACATCAACAGCTGCCCGGATTCCTGCTGACACAGAAGCTACGTAACTATTTTGGACGCATCACCCAGGATTGTAGCAATTTTACAACTATGCAAGTGACCAAAACAATTACTGTGCCGGTGGCTTGAGAAGTGACTGGTGTGAGCGCTCGGAGAGCGGAGCTGTGCTGATGCCTCCTTTATGCTTCACAAACTCCAGCTTTTATCCACATGTAACCGCGATTACTAGTGATGGTTACTTCCCACTGGTTTACAGTCAGCGCTGCATGAATAGGGTGCGACGTGATTGCAGGTGAAAACTAAATACATGGGGCAGCAATGCAAGATCAGCAGCCTCCGGTCCACTGTAAGAGACAATAGCATTGAAAAATGGCTTCGTATTAACATTATTTAGGCTCAAGGCTTTGGAATACAGGACAGCGGATTAATTTGGAAACATTACTATTAAAAGTGCAGCAACATGGCTCCAAAATAGATTTTGTAGTGGCAGATTTATAACGGCACATTTGCGTACTAATATAATTATGTACTGTATTATTTAGGAGTCCAAGTTACATATGTAGTATAACTCAGAGCTGCATTCATAATTCTGCTGGTAATTGAAATCAGTCGACACCTTAATATTAGATGCGCCTCAAACAACCGAGCCCCTACGGAGTCTCTATGATGTAGTTATTATACCGCATTCTGCTAAACTTCAATTTTCAATTACAATCCAACTTGTGAAAATACTGTGCAGACACTGAACCAGCAGGAAAACTGGAAGATTTGAGCACCACTGTCTAGATAGAATTGGAGCTCTGTCCATTAACAGTTTCACATACCTGGGTTTCGCCGATTAAGGGCGCAATCAAAAGGTCATATAAATCGGACAGAGATCAGAACCCGGTGAACGGACTGGCCGGCAGCTCAAGAGTGGCAGCTTCATGCAGTTCTATGGAGCTGTCACGCTCTGGTGGGGAGAGCCGCCGACCAGTCCATGCACTGCGTTGATTTACAATGACGTCTGACTGTGCTCTAAGGACTATCAAAAGGTTGTATAAATCGGACAGAGATCAGAACCTAGCACACGGACTGGCTGGCAGCTCTACCTACTCAAGCGTGACAGATTCATGCAGCTCTATGGAGCAGTCATGCTCTGGTGGGGAGAGCCGTCGATCAGTCCATGCACTGCATTCTGATTTATAATGAGGTCTGACTGTGCTCTAAGGACTACAATGAATGGACAGTGCAAGGGTCTCTTGTCCTGACCCATAAATGCCTATGAGGAGGTGGAGTTCAGGTCAGAAGACCTGCAGCCAGGTCTGGACATCGCAATCCTTAAATGGGCTGCAAAACCAGTCATGAATAGTAGGTGACCCCGAATCATTACAATAAAAGTGAAGCAAAGCAAAAGAAAAAAAGATTTTAGCCCGGATTCATCAAGTCCAGCAATATTCTCACCAGTCTTGTTCATGGGGTGCGTTGGGAATCAGACGCTGCCGATTCATGAAAAAGAGCACGCAGCTTCATGAATTAGGAGCATCTGATGGGTGGCGGGCATCTTGCCGCAAATCTTACTCCAGTCAAGAACTGGAGTGAAATGTCAAGAGTAGCAAATGCCACAGCTCATCATGAACTAGACAAGCTGTAACGTTAAGACCCTGTCCCGTTAATTTCGGCCAAGCTGGGAGAGAATAAAATGGTGTGAAAATGCCAAAAGTTGCGCAAAAAATAAAGCGCCTTTTCACATCTTTTGTCATTTTCTTATGTTAAATATTTGATAAATTGTAGCCTTTCTTTTTCTCTGGGAAGCTGCTATTTAAATGGACTATTTCTTCAAAGTGAAATAAATCTTGCCGCTTGCAGATCCTTAATTTGCTGTAGTAAGCAGGTGAATCTACCACATTAGCGTATAATGCAACCTCACTGCCATTCAGAGATCTTCCTTTGGTGTTCATTTAGGCCGGTTTCACATTTGCGCTTTATAGCGCAGCGACGGCCTGTGCACGACCGCCGCTAAGCCCCGCCCCCTGCCGGCTCCCTGCCCGCCCCTTCCGATCATCGCCTCCTACTAGCGCACATGGACGCTTGCGATCTGCGCACCCTATCTTTAGCATAGGGTGCGCTAGCAGGATTTTGCTGTGCGCTGCGCACTTTTGAAGGTGCGCCCGTGTGCGCGGAACGCAGCATGTTGCATTTCGGCGCGCACGGCGCACCTTCAAAAGTGCGCAGCGCACGGCAAAATCCTGCTAGCGCACGGCCAGCGCACCCTATGCTAAAGATAGGGTGCGCAGATCGCAAGCGTCCATGCGCGCTAGTAGGCGGCGATGACCGGAAGGGGCGGGCAGGGAGTCGGCAGGGGGCGGGGCTTAGCGGCGGCCGTGCGCAGGCCGTCGCTGCGCTATAAGGCGAAAATGTGAAACCGGCCTTACCGTTTTTTTTTGCTTCAATGCATCTAAAATAAAAAATGAAGCTAATATTCTTTCATTTTAATACATTTTTTATTTTTAATCCATTAGGTTTTAAACTTCGCCCCTTCAATAAATATAAATTGCACAAAAAGTGCTAGATAAAACAAGCAACTTTGCAGTTTACCGGCTGTCAAAAACGCTCTACATTCCAAAGAACAAATGTATTTTTTTTTTTTTTTTTTAAACACCAGAAGGATTGTTTTTGAATCAGAACATTTTTTTATTGTGAAAAATATGAAGATATATTCACATTGCAAATTTATTTTTAGAAACAATCAAAATTAAATTACACAAACACAAATGAAAAAACGTCTAAGCCATTATTTTTTATCAACCAAATAAAAAGAACAGAAGGATTTTAAATTTGTGTACAGCTCATTGTCTAGGTTGCTCACCACTGTAAAAGCAGTTCTGAAACTGGTCAGATTGCTGGATCTAGTCGGTTTCAGTGTCCCTGCACTTCTCCCATGCAGAGCTACCTCTGCTAGCGACACAGGAGTGCGCTCAGTACATGCCCGCGGTGCGACCATGACGCTGGCCCAACCTCTTTATCTTAAGAAATGCAGTACCTCCGTGTAAGTGGAGCACTCCAGAAGACAAAAAGATGAGAACACACGTTGACGGTGTCAACAACCTTTAGGATCTGAAGCTATATTAGAAAAGTAATGAATACATACATATGTGCTTCACAGTTTGACACAGGGTCAGACCTTAGTTATATCTATGACTGTAGCTTGAAGGCATAGACAGTACAGAACATGTGCTATTACTCTTCTAATAAAGCTCCAGATCTTACAGAATGTCCTGGTTCTGTAGCTTTGTTTTTTATTGTAATGACATGTCCCAACACATCTGTGGTTCAATGTACAAGTTCACATCGGGCTTTGTTGGAGGATCTGGTTGTTGTTGCTGAAGGGACACTTGTTTCCGGAGCTAATAAAGCAACCTACAAAGTAAAGGCCTATTGGAAAGCCCGTTGGACACACTGTACATTTACAGAAAAACTGCTGTGTGTAAGTGGCCGGTTATACAGAGCAGTAACATGACAGCTGTGGAATGTCAGGGGGCAAGACATGCAAAGTACTCAGGCTTAGGTATTGGATATTTTAATTAATTATCACTAATCGGTCACATTACAATTTACAACGGGAAACAAAATACACAACAAAAAAATTGTAAAAATGCAAAATAAAAATCTCATTCTTCCTTCTGCAGCTCTTCTTTGTCTTGTGACAATTGCTTCTTCAGCTGTTCCTTATAATATTCTACGGTTTCCTAGAAAACATGTTATAAAAGTTTTACAGACCGGAAATTAATGTTTCCAATACCTGCACTCCATTCATTAACTATGGGACTGGCAGAAATAGCAGCGTAAAGAGCTTGGGATTGATGAAGATCCTAGTAGTCAGACCCCAAGGAATCAGTAACTTAACCCCTATTTTATGGATAGACGATGACTTTCAATCTTTGTAATAGCCCTTAAAAAAGGTTGGTCATTACTTTATTGCTGACTTATCATTAGGACAGGTCAGCAATATCTGATCAATGGAGGTGCGACACAACTGGCAACCCCGCCAATCAGCAGCGGCAAAAAGTTCTTGGACGCTGCCATAACACAGCAGTTCCATCATTGCAATAGCGGTAGAACCTGGGTCCTGCAAATGCACCCCTAGTTGACTGGTGGTGGATCTATAGTATCCAATGGAGTTGCTGTGATGCGGCAGCATTCTAGAACTTCTGGCCGCCTCCACTAACAACTGATTGTCGGGGATTGTCTGGAGGCGCACCCCCACCACTCAGATATTGGAGGCCTATCCTTGTGGATAAGCCAACAAAAAAAAAAAAAGTAGTGGCCAACCCAATTAAGGACATTTTTTAGGGAAGCTATCGTTATGGGAGAAACGATTTCCTTAAAGGGTGTGTGTTGGAACAAGGCACATTCTTGAAAAATGGATTTTTGTGATAACTCACCATAAAATCTTTTTCTCCGAGACGCTCATTGGGGGACACAGGTACTGTGTGTGTATGCTACCGCCACCTGGAGGCTGACACTAAGTGAAAAAAAGAGGTTAGCTCCTCCTCCGCCATATACACCCTCGCCCGATTGCGGGCGGAAACCAGTTTAGTGCAAAAGCAGTAGGAGAACAACAAAAATCAGCCTTAATGCAGATATGTCTAGAAAGGAACCACCCTAACATCAACAAAAATGCATATCAATTAAATAAAAAAACAAGAGCCAACTCGCTATCAGGGTGGGTGCTGTGTCCCCCAATGGGAGTCTCGGAGAAAAGGATTTTACGGTGAGTTATCACAAAAATCCATGTTTCTCCTTTGTCTCATTGGAGGACACAGGTACTGTGGGACGTCCTAAAGCAGTCCCTGGGTGGGAAGTTGACTCAGCAATCCAAGCTACATGCACCTCATGTCTAAAGGTGCACCACCGCTGCTTGGAGAATCCTTCTACCCAGGCTCGCATCCGCTGAAGCCGGAGTATGGATATTGTAATGTTTGGTAAACGTATGCAGGCTGGACCAGGTTGCTGCCTTGCACACCTGTTCCGTCGAAGCCTGGTGCCGAAGCGCCCAAGAGGCGCCCACTGCCCGAGTAGAGTGTGCTCTGATCCCTGCTGGAACTGGCGCACCCCTGATGCGGTATGACTCCTGTATAATTAGACGGATCCACCTAGCTATGGACGATTTTGAGGCTGAGAGCCCTTTCCTGCCTCCCTCGGGGAGCACGAACAGCGTGTGTCTGCCGAAAGGGTGCCGTCCGCGACATGTACCTCCTGAGGGCTCTTACCAGGTCCAATGTGTGAAGAGCTTTTTCCACGCTGTGTACTGGCGCTGGACAAAACGAGGGCAAGACAATATCCTTATTAATGTGGAACGAGGAAACGACCTTCGGCAGAAAGGGGGGAGCTGGTCTAAGCACCACCTTATCCCTGTAGAAGGTGAGAAACGGTGCTCGGCAGGATAGGGCCGCCAACTCCGAGACTCGCCTAATGGAAGTTATGGCTACAAGGAATACCACCTTCCAGGAAAGGTACGACAAAGAAATATCTTGTTGAGGTTCAAATGGAGCTTCCTGCAGAACACTCAGGACCAGGTTAAGGTCCCAGGCGTCCAGGAGCGCCCTATAGGGAGGTACCAAGTGTGAGACCCGCTGGATGAAAGTCCTCACCTGCATATTAGTAGCAATTTTTTGCTGGAAAAGGTTGGACAAAGCCGATATCTGTCTCCTAAGGGAGCTCGGGGCCAACTATGAGTCTACGCCCGACTGGAGAAAGGCCAAGATGTCGGGGATAGAGAATGTCAGTGGAGAAAACCTGCGATCTCGACAACAAGCAAGAAGACCTTCCAGGTGTGATAGTAAATTCTCGCCGAGGTAGGCTTCCGGGCGCTAACCATTGTAGCGACCTCCACGCGCCCAAACCCAGCCTGGGTCAAAATCCAAGATTCAATGGCCATGCCGTCAAACACAGGACCCCTGAGTTCGGGTGGAAGATCGGGCCCTGGGACAGTAGATCCGGGCGCTCTGGGAGACACCAAGGAACGTCGGCGAGCAGCTGCACTAGATATGCGTACCATGCTCGACGGGGCCAGCAGAATCGCTGGGACCCCTTCTGTTTTGATCTTCTTGATGACCCCCGGAAGTAGTGGCAGCTGGGGGGAACAAGTATGGAAGGCGAAACTGGTTCCTTGGCAGAACCAACGCATCCACGGCGATCGTCTGTGGGTCCCGGGACCGAGCGACGAACATGGGCACCTTGGCGTTCACCCTGGAGGCCATCAGATCCACATCCGGTGTTCCCCACCGTTGGCAAATCTGCCGGAAGACCTCGGGGTGCAGAGACCATTCCCCGGATGCAATACCCTGCCGGCTGAGGAAGTCCGCCGCCCAGTTTTCAACGCCCGGGATGTGGACTGCCGATATCACAGAATGGTTCCTCTCGGCCCAGTGAAGCACGTGTCCTACCTCGCACAAGGTTGCTCTGCTGCGGGTGCCCCCTTGATGATTTACATAAGCCACCGCTGTGGCATTGTCCGATTGAATCCGGACGGGGCGTCCTGCTAGAAGGTGCTGAAAATGTTGCCGTGCCAGCCGGACCGCTCGTATTTCCAACAAGTTGATAGGGAGGTGTGCCTCCTGTTGCGACCATAGCCCCTTGGTCGTGTGGTGGCGAAAAACTGCTCCCCAGCCGAGGAGGCTGGCGTCGGTAGTGACCACTAGCCATTGGTCTGGGGGAAAGGGTTACCCCTGAAGAAAGGAGGAACTGACTGTCCGACCTGAGAGGACAACCGGCACCGATGATCGAGCGTGAACGGATTCTTGTCCCAGGATGACAAGAGGGCGTGCTGCAGGGGGCGAAGATGAAATTGGGAGAACGGAATTGCTTCCACTGCCGCCACCATTTTCCCTAGTACCCTCATCCCAAAACGAATGGTGTGAGGGACTGGTTGGAGAAGTTTCCGGACTCCTTGCCGGAGCGTTAGGGCTTTGTCTTGAGGGAGAATTACCAACCCTCGGGAGGTGTCGAAGATCATCCCTAAAAAAGAAATCCTCTGAGCTGGGACAAGGGATGATTTCTTCATGTTGACCAACCACCCTAAGCGGGAGAGGGTATCTAGCGTGATGCTGACACTCTCCTTGCATGTCCGAAATGAGGGGCCCTCGACCAAGAGGTCGTCTAAGTATGGCAAGACGACTATGCCCTGAGAATGTAAGATGGCCATGACGACTGCCATAACCTTTGTGAACACTCTGGGGGCGGTGGCTAGCCCGAAGGGCAGTGCTGCAAACTGGAAATGTCAGCCATTTATGGTGAAGCGTAGAAACCTCTGATGCGTAGGAAAAATGGGGACGTGCAGGTTGGCATCCTGGATGTCGATAGAAGCCAAGTATTCTCCCTGCCCCATAGCCGCTATAACTGATCGGAGAGATTCCATTCAGAAATGTTTGATCCTGATGAACTTGTTCAGGAGCTTCAGGTCCAAAACAGGCCTGACTGTCCCGTCCTTTTTGGGGACCGCGAACAGATTGGAATAAAAGCCCTGAGCCTTCTCGTGCTCCGGCACGGGAATAATGACTCCGATGTGCTGGAGTGACTCGATGGCTCCTATCAATGCCCTTACCCGGGCCTCCCCTTTGGGAAGACGGGAAAGAACGAACCGTTTTGGGGGGTACCTGACAAACTATCTTGTACCCCCGAGGACACCAGCTCCATCACCCATGAGTCGTGTGCTACGGTGACCAAGACATGGCGAAACCAGAGTAGGCGGCCGCAAACTCTGCTGATGTAGCCTAAAAAATGCTCCGAGTCATTTGGCTGAGGATCTTTGGGACCTGGTTCCCCTTGACCTGGGCTGGCGAGAACGCATCCTCCCCAACGGGTTGGCTCTATATGAGACCTGCCGATCCCTATCTTGGTTGGAGCGACGGAACTGGCCGCTGCAGTCCACCCGGGGTTGCAAAAGGCCCGAAACCGTGCCTGAACCTGGTGGTGAAACGGCGGCTTGACCCTCTATTGAGGGAGGGAACTGCTCTTTCCCCCTATAGCATCGGAGATGAGCTGGTCTAAACTTTCCTCAAATAAGCGGCCACCTTGATAAGGCAGGGAAGTCAAGGACTTCTTGGAGGTTTAATCGGCCCGCCATGTCCTTAACCATAGGGCCCTCCTAATGGAAATCGCGTTTGCGGCCGCAAGCGCCGCACAATTGGCCGCATCCAAGGAAGCATTGATTAAGTAATCCCCAGCCATAGCGATCTGACTCGCGATCTCTGATACCTCCATACGTAGGTCCCTATCCTGCAAGGCTTTATTCAATGATTCTGACCATGACATCATGGCCTTGGCTACCCCATGTCGCCGAACGAGGGAGAGAGTGCGGATCCTGATGCTTCAAATACTGAGCGAGCCAAGCTCTCTATGAGACAATCAGTGGGATCCTTAATAGAAGAACCGCTAGGTACAGATAACAGGGTTTTAGAGGCCAAAAGTGACAGTGGTGGATCCACCGCTGGGGATTCCGCCCATTTCTTACAGAGATCCAGGGCAAATGGATATCTTGCCTCGAGCGACTTCTGGCCCGAAAAACGCCTATCCAGCCTTTCTCTGTGTCGTTGCACTATGTCCTTGAACCTTGAACTCTGGGTGAATGCAAAATACTCTATGCGGTCTCTTAGCCCACTTGAAAGATACCTTATGGCCTGAGGCCAGGGTGGAATCATCCTCAATCCCCAGGGTCTGATTGACAGCCTCGAAGAGGCTGTCAACTGTTTCTCGACACCCCGGGGTGTCTAGGTCCAGGGTTTCGTCTGAGTCATAATCTGAGCTTTACCCGCTCTCAACTGCTGGTGAAGGAGAGCGAGACGCAGAATTCACGGATGCCGAGGCACCGGATGGGCCGGGAGACGCCGTGTGGGTTTGTTTCCCTTGCGTCTGCCTGGAGTGAGAGCGCCCCCTTCAGGCCGGAGGCTCTTGTGAGGTGGAGGACCCCTCCCAGACCGGCGAGCCACTATCCCTGCCCCTATCTGGGGTGCGAAGGGACTCGATCGCCTTTGTAAGCGATGCCATAGACTGTGACAGTGATGGGGCCCATTCCAGGGGATTTGGAACACTGGGCTCGGTCGCAGGGGAGGGCTCATGGGCGCGTTCGGAGTCGCAGGCTTTGCATAATTCGATGCTCTGCGCCCGCGGAAACGCGGCCCGACAGGAGATGCATGCAGCATATAGGAACGTGTGCGTCTTCACTTTCCAGGCCATATTGTATCTGCCAGGCATCAGTACTGCCCTGCTGAAGGGTTGGGGGGGGAGTAGGACACTCCACGATTAGACGTAGCGTGGCCTCTAGAGTCAGGGGTCGCACTTACCCCGGGGTCCTATGTCCCCACGTGTCCTTGCCGCGCACTGCTCCTCTCAAAGATGCGCGCAGTTCAGCTGTGGGTGGGCCGATGGAGGCAGCCGTCCTTTCCTGGTTGCGGCCTACCCTGGAGTGAAGCCGGCGGCTCGATTTATTCGGCGCCCGCCCAGGCCACGGAGGGCGGGCTGCCGGAAGTGAGGTGGAAAAGGGAGGGCGGGACTTCCGTCCGCGGCCTAACACCGGCCGAAGCCACGGGCTTGATTTTTAGCGTCCGCCCGCGAAGGGGTGGCGAGCGGGCAGGCCACCACACATCAGTCAAGGAAGCGTGGCCGGCGTCGGGACACGGCGTCAGGCACGCCGCCAGGGAGGGGGAGGGGGGAAAAAACCTTCGCTCGGCTGCCCGAAGGCAAGGGCTCCAGCCCTATGGACGCTGCCGCAGGGCCCTCCCAGGCAATCCCCTCCATGAAAAAGTTTCTTACACTTGCCAGTCCTACTCTAACATGAAAACCAACAGAAAGAGGAAAAAATCCTCCAATACTCAAAAAAAACACCAAAAACAGGCAGAGATGCTTACCTGTATAGACTGGCCTCAAAACAAATGCACTCACGGGGTGCAGCGGACCCAAGTAAAATGGCAACTGCACAGGTGCAATAATGCCTAATGAAACAGCCAGCCTACAATCAGGGATTGGCCGTGTGGCACACCAGTGCAAAAAAATAATCCGTATGTGGCAATGTTCACACAGGGAACGCAGAGCATATGGTTCACAGCCTCTTAGCAACACCATATAAGGGGGCTGCCCAGTGCTAACTATAATGCATCCCGTGTGAACAGAGGCCACAATTTACAGAACCATTTGGGCCCAACTGCACCCTGAAAAAATATAAAGTGCACAAAAACATATCAATATATGTAAGGTATTGGTTAATATTATGGCCATAATACGGGAGCTGGCAAACTACGTCAAAGTTCCTTACACTTGCCGGTCCTACTCTAACATGAAAACCAACAGAAAGAGGAAAAAATCCTCCAGTACGCAGACAAAACACCAAAAACAGGCAGAGATGCTTACCTGTATAGACAGGCCTCAATACAAATGCACTAACAGGGTGCAGCGGACCCAAGTAAAATGGCAACTGCACAGGTGCAACAATACCTAATCCATGACGACTTCACCGATCAGGTAGAGGGGAGGGGGGCCATATCCAGACCGATGCAGGCACCCTAGCTCCATCCTCCTTCCAGAGATGGGGAGAGGGACCGTCCGCCGCCTTGCAGCACCGCCGTCTAGCGTTGGGGGAGCAGTGGGGGCCGCTCGGACTGTCTTGTGCCTCTGTACAGCCCATGGTTTCAAATACCTAGGGGTGGTGAGGGCTACGTCCGGCATCATGTCCCACGTCGCGGGAGAGGATACGTGGAGGGACACTCGCATGTCCTCGCCCGTTGATGGCTTGTGGAAATCGGACCCTTTCAATAGGGTCCGTTGCCCCTGTCTTATCTTCATAGAAGGTAAAAATAAAAAAGTCTGGGGAAAACGGCCCAGATAGGTCCCACGGTGCGAGAGAGGATACGTGGAGGCGACACTCACACGTGCTTGCCCGTTGTTGGTTTGGGGAGATCGGCCCCTTTCAAAAGGGTCCGTCGCCCCTGTCTCATCTTCATAGAAAAAAAGAGAAAAAAAAAAAAAGTCTGGAGAAAACCAGACGTGTGTGCCTCCAATGGACACTAAGCATAAAACTGGTTTCCACCCGCAATCGGGGTGAGGGTGTATACGGCGGAGGAGGAGCTAACCTCTTTTTTCACTTAGTGTCAGCCTCCAGGCGGCGGTAGCATACACCCACAGTACCTGTGTCACCCAAAGAGATGAAGGAGAAAGAATCTTCATCTTTCTTTCAATCTTTGCACAGAGACATATAGAAGAAAACGAAGGTCTCGAGCACAGAACAGTCGGTTATGTGAATGAGCCCTATGTGATTATAGGTTTACTTGATTTGTGTGTGAAGAGCAAGAGAACCAGAATTGTGGGAGAAAAGAAAAACACAGATAACAGTCAGGAAGTGACTGACATTTTCACTATGCAAAGTTTAGCTTTTCTTACAATAAAACAAAACGAGAAGAAAAAAAGCAAAAACAAAGAATAAGATTAATGTATTTAAAAAACAAACAAACACAACAACAAATGTTGCGTAAAACACTGGGATCCATTATCTAACGAATAGATTTGGAACTCGGGGCTTTTGAATGTCACCGTTAATCTACATCTTCATATCTTGGGAACTTCTGTTTGCTGCTTCTTGCTAAGAATTGAAAGCTGCAAACAACCTCTGACAAAACAGATTTGTTGTGCCCTAAAACCGCTCTTCGCAAAATGAAACACCGCAAAACAAAAGCAATTAGTGGTCAATAAATAGAAAAGATTAAAATCACCTTTCAAGCTTCAAGATGGAGGGAAAGCGTCCTCCTCGGAGGACATATACCTTCAGTATGACCTGCAGATGTATGTCGCTGATTCTATCTCATGCTTTTAACACATTAATCCACAGAAGGTTATCGACTCCCAAAAGTATAACTAAATTAATCCTGGAGTTCGGAGCAGCGAGCACTTCACATGCACACGGCCCATGGAGGATTCTCACACAAGATTTAATCCCCGTGTAATTAAGTGCCCCCCTCCCCAGACCGTGGTGTTCTGTTTATTACCAGCTCGTACGACGGAGAGGTACGTGTAAATTAGGAAGTACTCACAGGGGGCTCGGAGAATGGGACAGGCTTCCCTGCGCCTCTTAGAAGGATTGCCAGTCGTTTTAGGAACAAGTCATCTGGATCAATGTGTTCGGCTTTGCTTTTCTCATACAAAGAGACTGCGGCATCAACCTCCTTGTTCGCTTCTAGAGGGAAATTTTAGGGAAGAGATTAAAAAGGCGCCTCGATGAAACGGTCAAGTAAATCATTGATGGAAGAAATGTGGTGTGTGGATTGTTCACGCCCAGCTTTATAATAATCTTTATTTTTATATAGCGCTAACATATTCCGCAGTGCTTTACAGTTTGCACACATTTTCATTTAGGTCAATGATTATGAGCTCCAATACCAGATATAAACTATGGTCAAGAATGGCGCAGTTTCTGGGTGGGCACCACCGGACAAACTAAAGGGATATTATGGTCTAAGCAAGTTATCTGCTACAGGTGATAAAAGTTTTGCCCATCACCATAATGGAGGACCATAAAAGAATAGATCGACAGGTTGCGCATGGTCCCGATACTCCAAAGTCTATGGCGCAGGAGATAGGACAGTTGCACCGAGCTTTATTTTCTTCATTAGTGCCATAGACAAGAATGAGGCACTAGCTGAAGTTCTACCCAACTCCTGGGTAGGGAGGAAACAGTGGACACAAGCGTATAGGTGGCTGTCCAAGATTTGACCAACTTGGCAGAAATCAGCAAAGGCACAAAACTAATACCTTATACTCATCTGCTAATTACACCGTAATGCCAGTGCAATCGCCGATGGTCATGTTGGTCTTTGCAAACTGTCCTGAAGTGATGATCTCCCGAGGCCTCAAGCACGTGGTCGGGTCATAAGCCCTAAAAGTTGAGTTCAAAAAGACCAGCAGAACCACCTGAGAAACTGCAATGGATCAATGGGGCAATTACCAGATGGATATAAGTTTACCCTTGCCCCGACCCCCTTAAACTTTTCACAAACTGCACTAAATCCCATCTTGATGCCATTTACCATAGTCTCTCATCAAGAAGCTGTAGTGGACTTGCTTGTAATATGGATCAGAGAGTAAGTTGATCAGTCGAATCGTTTTTTCTTCCTGTAGATGGAAAGGGGAGAAATTTATTAAACTGCATAGTAAAGCTATACTCCACATGTAAGGTAGCAGGACACAAAGCCAAAGAACGAGGTCTTCAACCTTAGGTCCCATTAACGAGAGAGGAAATGGTGGTCCTCAGTGTGCAGGACTTAATGCAACCACTTATATGATTAGCCAATAAACTTGATGGGCGCCATTTAACAACATTTATCACAATACAGTACTACTGGCAGCTAAATAATGATGGGGCAAAAAAAATTGGTCTCGATCGCAGGGTCTTCTGACCCGACCTAACTGCCTGGAATATGTGGCCTTTATCACAAGTTGGGGGGTGCAGCATTCGAGCCACACCTTACGATGCGGATGCGGTCTGCGTTTTAAAATCAGCCTCAATAAATTTTATTTAAAGGGAATCTCACCAGGTTTTTGCTATGTAATCTAATAGCAGCATGATGTGGGGACCGAGACCCTGAAACCAGCGATGTATCACTTAGTTTACAGTGTGCAGCAGTTGTGATAAATCAGTTTTCTCTGCTGCAGATCTAGCAGAGCTCAAATGCTCAGCTGTGTATAACTCCGCCCACACCACTGATTGGCAGCTTTCTCATAATACGTAGAAAGCTGCCAATCAGTGATGGGCTGGACAAGGAGGCACGAGACACCTAGTCCTGTAGTAATAATCTCCTGCTGATAAAACACAAATTTTTGTTGAAACAGCAAAACACAGCCCAGTAGTGACACGTCGCTGGAAACAGGGTCTCTACCCCTACATTAATCTGCTCTCAGATTACATAGCATGAACCCGCTTACCAATTTCCTTTAAGAAAACTGCACCAAATTTCATATCATCTATGCCAGTCTGGTAGTCGGAGCGCCTCCACCTCCTGCACTGGTTTCAACATAGAAGAAAGTTTTATTCCCCTTCTTACGCCGGTATGTGATCAGTGACACCGTGAAGGGGACCGACTAGCTCATTTTAATAACTAAGCCAAACCCTTCTCAGGTTATGCCTTGTCATGACCAAAGTGGAAGGGGAGGCTCCCGTAGTGGTGCAGATATCGGGAATACATCTAAACACCTTTTTTTTGGACAATGCAAAGTTACGACTTAAAACTAGATAATAGCCTCAGTGGCGATTAATAGTCATCTGCCATAGACGTCATACACAGAAAGAAAAAGAGGGGAAAAAAACCCCAAAAAACTAACAATAGAACCCCAAAACAATGCATAGATCAATAAATTCAAGATGTACCTCCTTCCGTCCCAACTGTCTGATAATGTGGCGGCCCAATATTGCTCTCTGCTCCGCAATGGCACTGCATCTCTGTAATGCACAGAAAAACATGGAGACATTGTAGGAAATGACATAAAAGAAACAAAAAGAAAAAAAAAACATCACACAAATGTAAAAAAACAAAAAACAAAAAAATAAACAGGAGAAAAAACATCATAGCGAGAAGGGTGCAGATTAATCACAGCGATGGGAGGAGTAAACGCGAACAGTAAAGCTCAGCCTAATCATGCCGATCTGTCATAAATACGTCCTTGGCGCGGCGCGGTGTAGGTTTGCTTAAAAGAAAAAAAATAAAATAAAACCAATGCTTCAGGAGAACCAAGAAATGAGATTTAGGGACTGAAAAAGAAAGACGGGAGGGGGAAGGAAGGAAGGAATTCTATTCATCTCCAATTATACTGCCAAGCATTCATGAGTGAGCTCGGGATCATAAGGTTAATTATACATTTAATAAGGTGTCAGGGAGATAACTGTTCATTTCTTTAAAAAAAATTAAAATGTACAAAGCAAGTTCCCTTTAAAGTATAATTACCTACACTTATGCATACAAAAGGACTGATTTCAATCTGTTTTATAAAAGCTTTTCAATGCAACAGACAGTTCTTGAGAGAGAGAGAGACAAAAGTTATAAAGTAAAAAAAAAAAACAACAAAACTTTACATGACAAGCCTGAAAAATCAAGTGTCTGCGCGGCACCGCGAGGTGATGTACAGTCAATCACCGCAAGACAATATTATATACACGTTATTACACGCGCTGCTGTCACCTGGGAATCGCAATTTAATGAGACACTGTACATTTCTTCAGCAACAACGACCCACCGCAGCCGCTCATTTAAAGGGGATCTTGGGCTATAGGCGTGAAGGAGATACGGTGTCGCTGGCAATTTATTGGTTGTTTAGACAGGTATTGATGATCTACTTTTGGGACTATGGGGGTCTGATCCAGCTGACACTTGGCGCTGTAGCCAACAGAAGCTTGCACTGTACCGAGTCGCAGCAGCGCAGCTCCCTAAGCCACGTAGTGGCCATTTTCGAGTACTACAACTGAGCTCCTTCCTATTAAAGTGAAGATCTGAGGAGCAGCAGAGAATGTCCACAATGCTGTACTGAGCACTGCTGTTCCAGTCTCTCCAGTGGTGATTCCACCAGGTGCTTGGTGATTGGCAGGTCTGCCAAGTGTGAGATCTCACTGATCCAAATGATTGGTCTAAGTGCAATACAATTGTTTTTGTTATTATGTTATTCTATGGGGCCGTGCATGTGTCAGATTTTCTCTTCAGAGTCGGTGGGAGGAAAAAAAAATGACAAAGATTGAGCCGATATTCGGATAATTTGCAAGTCAATGATTCCATGGGAAACATCGGCCCTCACTTGGATGACCTCTGAGTGCAGTCCAATTTCCACAGACTGATCTTGAATAGGGGAGATGGAGACTTCTCTTTCTCCATTACCTACTCATCCGAGAAAATCGGATCACACTCTGATCACACATTGTGCAAATAACACTCTGATCAATCAACCCGATTTTCTCAAATGAGTGAATACATGGCAGTCTACACCTAGCCTTAGAATAGGTGATTTAGGGGGTATTCCCATCTCCAAGATCCCATCCCAATATGTAGTAGGTGTAATAATAGTAGTATTAGCAAACACCTCCAATTAGAAATGTAGTATAGTTCTTCTGATTCGCTAGGTCACTTACCCCATGTGCAGGCATTGCCGTAGCATAGATATCCATAGTTACGGCCATTGACAACTGTCACTATTATGAGTGGTCATAACCATGGATACCTAAGCTACCACAATGCCATGCACATGAGGTAAGCAACAGAGAATCAGAAGAACTATACTATATTTCTAATTGGATGTATTTGCTAATAGTGTCACACATACTACAAAGGAAATAAAAAAAATCTGACCTTGTAAAATAATTGTGACTGTTACATTATGTTGTTAAGACAAAGTTGTCCCCTTTTGGGAAAGCCATGTTTCAGCAGCGGAAGGACTACCCACCATTGCTTTGATGTTTACATGCTATCCACAGGCTCCTGGTGCAGATGCCGTAGGACTGACTGCTAGACAAGTAAGGTGCAATTTATTTTTTGTTTTTTTTTTATAAAACACTGCTCCCAAAGACGGAAATTTTCTGAAAGAGGATGACCCCTTTAAAAACACCTAATTGGTACCAGATGATCTGCCAAACATGCGACCAGGTCTGCGGTTCCAAGAATACTCTGTCTCGTAGGAATTAAAGTGTAGGCAGGGGGTGAATATTTTACAAGTGGCTTTATATATGAATGGAGACAAAAAAACAACACGGAATTAAAAAAAATAAAAAAATTGCTGCAGGAAAGCTAAATTTTACCCTAATTTGTGACTTTCCTGTAATTGAGGACCTTGTTCGGCCTCCCCATTTGGACCTCTGGAGACCATTTCCACGCTGCCCTCTTCTTCACGCAGAAGACCCTGATCACATATTACCGGCAGTCCCGTCCTTCGCTTTGCATGTTGAGCAGCAGCCGACCCCGATGTGTACGGCGAGGACTGGAGCAGCGGTTTTGCTCTTCTTTTACAGCTTCCAGCTTTACCAGCTGCTCAGCATTTTAAGTGAATATACTGCGGATCACTATTGGAAATTGGTAACCGGCCTTAATGTGACACAGGGGGTCTATACAAACCCGGCAATCTGCGGGATCACTGGGATTGTTTGACTGCCACCCGCAGGGAAGCGACTCCCCGTCTGTGGCTGTTTGTGTACACTGCCAGCGGCAGGTCTCATCCCCGACCGCTCCGCACGCATTTGGCTGCGCTTTATATTTAGCACTATGTAAAATGGGATGAATGCCGTCGGATCGCTTCCCGACGATTGCTCATTTTTTTTCGGCAACTGGGAAGAGCCTGCGTTCTTCATTTAGCATGCTCGTGACACACGCAAGGGTAAAAAGGAAAATTGGATCGTAATAAACAATCAACACGTGAGCAATGCTCATACAGAACGAGGAAATAATCGCAACCGCAGGTCTCCCTTTTAGCATCTGTGTTAATAGAATGGTCACGTCTGGCCAGGTGACATGACTCTCGCTGCTTGCGGGGTGCACAGAATTTATGTCTATTACTAGAAAAAACAACAAAAACAAGGTGTGTAAAGTGATCCCTCCCTGTGCAACAAGTGAGGGCAGAACCACATTAAAAACCCAATTCCTAAGCAAAATAGGGGATCCCAGGTAACACATCAATCTACGTAAGGCACAAATTTATAATGTCCAATGGAGCATGTCCTAATTCACATACAAAAAAAAAAAAACAGTCATGCACCGGTATAGTGAGATCTCCCACACAGTTCTAGATTATTAAAGAAGCCCTCCTCCTCCTCCTCCCATTAAAATTATTATCCTCTTAATATATTGCAATCATCATATTATCTTGCACTCTGCACTTACAATTGCTCATTTTGCCTTTCTACCCTGATAATTCTTCTCTTTTCCATTAGGTCTATGACATCACATGATTAATAACTGGCTAGCTGAAACCTTCTAAGCTCTATGTAACAACAGAAATTCTATTTTCCCTGCATGAGTCATCACTGTAAAAGTTCCTGGCAGGGTAAGGAACAAGCTGGGTCAGGAGGAGTTGAAGAGGGGAAATGATAAATGCAGGGAAACAACACTTCCTGTTTCTACATAGAGCATGGAAAAGAGAAGAATGTAAACCTGTTACCAGTTTTTGAGCCTATGAACAAATACCACGACCTTTAACTGCTCCTGTGCTGCGTCCCGCAAACATGTCTATCAGTTCCTGACTCTCCTTGTATAACCCCCAAAATACCATTTGATATGTTCCCGGACTGTGTGTAAATGAGGATAGTCCGGTCCGATGGGCGTCCTCGCTGCTGTGTCTGTCCCTCCTCCAGCTCCTAATTGCGTTTGATTATCTGACCTGTCATCCACATAGCGAACTGAGTGCCTGCACAGTAGCCACACAGGGCCGCGCAGGCGCATTCTGCTCTGCCCTACTCTGAGCAGCGCATGCGCAAGCTCCTAGCTTTGATTGATGTGAATGGCGAACCGAGATCTTGCGCCTGCGCAGTAGCCTGATTCTGATGACTTCGCTATGCGCTTGTGTAGAGTGGTTCTTTTCTCTGCTCACAGTAGGACAGAGGCTACTGCGCAGGCGCAAGGCTCTTGGTTCGCTATGTGAATGATGCGCCACATCAATCAAAACAGGAGGACGCGATTAGGAGCAGAGAGAAAGGACAGACGCTCCAGCAATGACGCCCATCGGACCGGACCACCCTCATTTACATACAGTGCGGGAGCATATCAAAAGGTATTTTTTGGGGACAGACAGGGGGAGTCAGGAGCTGAAATAGTTGGTGGTATTTGTTCATAGGCTTTAAATTGGTGACAGGTTCCCTTTAACTAGGTAGAAAGGCAAAATAAGAAATTGTAAGTACACAGTGCTAATATGATGACTACAATATTTTCGGACAAAAACTTTTATGCCTTTTTAAGGGTTAAGAATACCTTTGTCATGGAAAAAAAATTAACAGAACTTTGTTTCAGTCCGCAATCTTCATTCCTTCATTTTCTGTCCCCTCATTTTGCAACCTGAACCAACTGTCAGATTTCTCTCTTGTGGTAGTGTCCCTCCCAGTAATATAGGCTGAATGATGCGATCTTTGCAATATTCTAATTGGCACAGCTTCTATCCTGCACACATTTCCTCTTCATGTGCTTTCTTCCCTTTTTTCTATAGCTTGTTTTATCTACCACTCCCTGAGACCGTACATGCTTTTTCCCCTCTCCATGCTATGGAGATCTATGTACAACTACGCCCCCCAGCCCACTGCTGTTATCTCTAACATTGCAAGAAGGGAGGAGTGGCGCAGTGAGATTAGAACCAGAAGATCTTTTGTAACATTTTTTTCCCATCACGCAGCTAGATAAAAGGACGTACAGATACTGAGCAGCAGCAAAATAGTTTGAACATTTTAGAATAAAAACCATTTTAAAAAGTTGCTTACCTGTGCATTTAAAAAGCAAAGGAAAAAAATAATCTGTGCTAAGGTTTACATGGCTTATATAATACAAGATTTATTTCATATACCTAGCTGCTTTATTAGGCAAGTGCCGAAAATTCCCATTGAAATGAATGGAGCCAGCAGCAGACCCCTACACAGCAGTGAGTAGTGTGCACGGAAAACTAAGAGAGGTAGGCAGCACTACTCCAGAGGGCTGATGATAGTACCTGAGGTCAGACTCTTCATCAATAAGGGGATATTCACCGCACACTTATTTCAGTGGTGCTAAAGGTTTTATTACACACGCAGGCTAATGGTTAGAGATGAGCGACTTTGTTCAGATTCGGTTCTGAATACGATCGGAATTGAATATGGTTTTTGCACTATTCTTCGAACACAGCCGAACGTCATTAGAGTCAATGAGAGTAGAAATTACCGAATATGTTCAGCACGATCATAAGCCAAACATTCGGCACGGATAGGGTTGGAATATGGCCCGAATACGTCAAAATCAGATTCGGGGACAAACTCCGAACAAATTCGCTCATCTCTACTTATGGTCAGACAAAAAGGTGAAGGGACACAAAGCCACATAAAACTAACTGGATGGATAACATTTCAACCCTTTCTGGGTCTTTATAAAAAAAAAAAAAAATCAAGTGGTTTAATATAGGAAAGGAGCGCTCGCTTTTTAAAAAGTACAAAAACACCCTAAAACCATTAAATATTTGGTGTCGACATGTTCATAATGCGGTTTTTGCTCATCCCACCTCACAAAGTTGTATATATCCCTTAATGGTATCAATCCTACAGTTCATTATGAAAAAAAAACAAAACAAAAGAAATAATACTGCTGTATAAAGGGAAAAATAAATTACTGTAATCATATCTACTATAAAAAATTTGTCTTTGTTTTTATCCAGGTACAATGAATGCCATAAGAAAAAGCTATAAAAAACAATACCAAAACTGCGATTTTATGCTCATCCAGGCTGACAAATGAAATAGAAATGTATCAAAAAGTTGAACGCGCGCAAACAAAAGGACACTAATGAAATTTACAGCTTGCTATAATAAATGAAATAAAAAACAACCAACTCTTCACAGTTTATGGAAAAATAAAAAAACGTCATGGATACAGTATGAAAAGAATATTGCAAGCACAATAACATGAGGATACAGAGAGATCCAGTTGATTGTAGATTGGGACTTGGGTCACCAAGTAAAAGCTCAATAAAAAAACAAACAAAACAAATGCCCTCATGCTATTTACCTGTAATAGATGACTGGCTTCTTCGTCTCTTCCCATTCTGACATAATTTACAAAGAGATCGGTAACGGGTACGTAGTTTGCAAACTGATTGGCCATTCGCTCCGCCAAGATGCTCACTGCCAGAAAAGAGATGGTGCATAGGTAAGTAATGCGCAAGAGTAAAGGTTTTCTCTATGTGCAGCATATGGCTCAGCTTTACTCTTGCCCACAGTATGGAAAAATTGCAATAGAGAGATCCAAACACACCAAAGACGGAAGTGCTCAAAGGGATTCTTCTAAATTAGAAGCCAAAAATAAATGCAGAAGATGTCATTAGAAATTATTAAATACCTTTAGCAAATCACAGTTTTGCCTAGGGTGGTAATCATCACAAACAAAAAAAAAAAAAAAGAAAATTGCACCTTATTGTTAAGCAAACAGAAACCCATCTTATAAAATAGAAAGGACGAGAGGTTATGAGCATGTGAAGTAGGAGGCTCCTTTGCTGCGATCTAAAGATTGCTTAACAATACATGGCATAGGTTATCTTTGGGTCATGGAAGCCGCTCAGCATTCAGAAATACCAGGAGGACAGCACTGTGAGCTTCCTCTTCCTACCTCGGCACTCCTGGTATCTCCAGTATTGGATCACAGACAGGCTGGACAGCAGTGTGAGCAGTCTCTTCTTACCTCAGCACTCCTGGTATCTCCAGTATTAGATCAGATAGACAGGGTGGACAGCAGTGTGAACAGCCTCTTCTTACCTCAGCAATGCTAATGTCTCCAGTATTAGATCGGATAGGCAGCAGTGTGAGCAGCCTCTTCTTACCTCAACAATCTTGGTATCTCCAGTATTGGATCAGATAGACAGGGTGGACAGCCTCTTCTTACCTCAGTACTGCTAGTGTCTCCAGTAAAAGATCAGATAGACAGCAGTGTGAGCAACCTCTTGTAGCAATTTTGATAAAATCATCACTAGAGGACAAGTAAACCTACTACCATGTGGTCCTCCATATTTATGACATCAGTATAACAAAATCCCAATCACTGATCGATAGCTTTCTATGCACACAGTGTGCATAGGCAGAAAGCCATCAATCAGTGGTGTGGATGACGTTATACAGATACCAGGATGCAAATAATTGCTAGATCTGCAGCAGATGAAACAGGATTTTTGGTTGCTTACCATAAAATCTGTTTCTTGGAGCCTTCATTGGGGGACACAGGAACCATGGGTGTATGCTGCTGCCACTAGGAGGCTAACATTATGCACATAAAAAAAAGTTAGTTCCTCCTCTACAGTATACACCCCACCGACTGGCACTAAGTTAATCAGTTAGTGAGAAAGCAGTAGGAGAAGCAACAAGATAGAAAGAACAGACAACTCAAACTGTAACAATAGCACACAGAAGAAAGAACAGGAGTTGTAAAACATGGGAGGGTGCTGTGTCCCCCAATGAAGGCTCCAAGAAACAGATTTTATGGTAAGCAACCAAAAATCCTGTTTTCTCTATCGCTTCATTGGGGGACACAGGAACCATAAGACATCCCAAAGCAGTCCCTGGGGAGAGAAACAGCAGAAAAACTCCATTCAGGTCCGAGAACTCACCACTGCCGCCTGCAAGATCCTTCTGCCTAGGCTGGCATCTGCCGAAGCGCAGGTATGGACCTTGTTAAATTTGCCAAATGTGTGGATGGAAAGCCAGGTTGCCGCTTTGCAAAGCTGTAAGGCGGATTCCCCATGGTGTACTGCCCAGGAGGCGCCCACTTCCTGGGTAGAGCGAGCCTTAATCCTAGGGGGAGGGCACTCTGTTCTTAATCCGGTAAGCCTCCAAAATTGCAGTTCTGATCCAGCGAGCAATCGTAGCCTTAGAGGCCGGCAGGCCTCTTCACGCACCATCTGGAATGACGAATAGGAGATCTGTCTTGCTAAAGGAGGCGGTCCTAGACAAATAGATCCTCACTGCCCTGACCAGGTCTAGCCTGTTCAATGAACGCTCCAGAGAATGAGTCGGAGCAGGACAGAAGGAAGGGAGGACAATATCCTAGTTCAAGTGAATACCACCTTGGGAAGGAAAGAAGGCGGAGGCAGCAGCACCATTTTATTCTGGTGAAGAAGCAAGAAGGGGGGGGTGACAGGAAAGGGCTGCCAACTCTGAGACACATCTAATGGAGGTGAAAGCCACAAGAAATGCCACCTTCCAGGACAGGACGGACAGGGAGACCTCTCTGAGAGGTTCAAAGGGAGAAACCCTCATGACCTCCAGAACAAGACTGAGGTCCCAGGGGTCCATGGGACTCTGGTATGGGGGAGCTGCATGCATTCTGACTTGAGAACAGGAGGCTACGGACTTCTGAAAGAGAATGGAGAGGGCTGATACCTGCCCCTTTAGAGAACTAAGGGCAAGACCAACATCAAGTCCCGCTAGGAGAAAGATCAAAATGGAAGGAAGCAACAAAGTCATTGGCGGAATGTCATTGGACTCACAGCAGCGGAAATAGGCTTTCCAGGTCCGATAATAGACCCTGGAAGACGACGGCTTCCTAGCCTGGATCATGGTGCGTATCACCCGATCAGAAAAACCGGACGCTCTTAGAATTGCGGTTTCAACAGTTACGCCGTCAAATTGAGCGAATGAGAACTCTGGTGGCAAATCGGACCTTGTGACAGAAGATCTGGAGTGTCTAGGAGCCTCCAAGAGGTGTCCGCCAGAAGATTGATGATCTCTGCGAACCAAGACCTTCTGGGCCAATCTGGTGCGATCAGAATGACTGGCACACCCTCCGCTTTGATCTTAACAGCCTGGGAAGAAGCGGAAGGGGAGGAAACAGATAGGGAAGCACGAATTGCGACTAGGGAAAGGCCAGAGCATCTGCGCCCACTGCGAGGGGATTGCGGGACCTGGAGACGAACCGTGGAACCTTCCTGTTCAGCCGGGACGCCATGAGGTCCACATCCGGAGTTCCCCATCAAAGGCAAAACTGATGGAAGACGTCCTGATGCAGGGACCACTCTCATGCCGTGAGACTCTCGCAGCTGAGAAAAATCGGCGGCCCAGTTGTCCACGCTGGGAATATGCACTGCGGATATTGCCGGAACAGTCGCCTCCGCCCAGAGGAGGATCCTGGATACCTCGGCCATCGCCAGGGGACTCCGGGGCCGTCCCTGGTAATTGACGTATGCCACTGCGGTGGCATTGTCCATCTGAATTCTGACTGGCAGACCCCTGAGAAGCCTTTCCCAGTGACGGAGGGACAGAAAGATAGTCCTTATCTCAAGGATGTTGATCGGTAGAGAGGACTCCTGTGCTGACTAACGCCCTTGAACCGTCAGATGGCAAAAAACTGCCCCCAGCCGAGAAGGCTGACGTCAGTTGTCGCTACCTGCCAATGGACAGGAAGGACCAGCCCTGGGGGATGAGATGGGATGACAGCCAACAGTCCAGAGACCGCTTGACTCGGGAAGAGAGACGAAGCGGACGATCCAGCGACAGGACAGACCTGTCCCACTGTGAAAGGATGGCCCGCTGAAGACGTCTCAAGTGGCATTGCGCAAATTGAATTGCTTCCGAGGCAACCACCATTCTACCCAGTACCTTCACTGCTGAAAGGAAGGAAAGAACCGGAAGGCCCTGAAGAGAGCGAACTCCCTGCTGGTGGATTGCTCTCGTCTTCGGGGAGAAAAACACTCACCTGTCGGGTGTCGAACATCATCCCTAGGAAGACAAGGTGCGGAGTCAGAAAAGACAGGACTTTTTCCTGTTGACTAGCCACTCGAACCGGGCCAGGGAGTCGAGGATTATGGTCAGGCTTTCCTGGGCCTGAGAGAGAGACGGAGCCTCGATGAGGATGACGTCGAGGTATGGGATGAGCACTAGGCCCCTGATCCTCAAGATGGCCATTAAAGCTGCCATGATCTTTGTGAAGACACTGGGAGCGGTTGCAAGTCCGAACGGCAGGGCGACAATCTGGAAATGGTTCCCCTGTACCGTGAAACGCAGGAACCTCTGGCGAGCTGGAAAAATCGGAACAAGGAGGTAGGAATCTTGAATGCCTATGGAGCACAGGAATTCCTGAGCCTCCATGGACGCAATTACTGAGCGGAGGGACTCCATCCTGAAATGTCGCAGGCGGACTCTTTTGTTCAGTGACTTCATATCAGGAATGGGCCGAACTGCGCCGTCCTTTCTTTAGTACTACAAACAGGTTTGAATAGAAACCTGTGAAGTGTTCTTGTTCTGTGACGGGAACGATGACCCCCGAACTGAGAAAGGAGGCGATGGACGCAAAGAAACCGGATCCAGAGCAGGATCTTTTGGAGGACGGGATTCGAAGAAATGATCTCGGGGACGTGAAGCGAACGCTATTTTGCATCCTGAGTATCCCTGACCCATGCGTCCTCCACCGAGGCGAGCCAGACGTCCCTGAAAAACAAGAGATGACCGCCTAGACACGAGTCATGCCGAGGAAGATGTGCCAGGTCTGGGACTGGTAGACCTACCATGGGAGCTTTGAGGACGCCAGGAAAGAGTGGGCTTGAGGAAGCCTTTTTTCTGACCTGGCAGGTCTGCGGCCTGCGCTGACCGAAAGAATCCTCAGTAGTCGCGAAACTGCGAAAGGGCTAAAAGGGGTGGAATTGCCGCTTCCGAGAAAGCCGGCGAGGTGTGTACTGGGGGGAGAAGAGAGCTCGTGCCTCCCGTGGTCTCTCTATTAATCTGGTCCAACATGGGGCCAAATAGTCTCCCTGGAAGGGGAGGCTGTTAAGCAACTTCTTTGACAATAGGTCTGCCTGCCATACTGTGAGCCAAATATTCCTCCGGATGGCCACTATATTGCTGGACGCCTGAACAGCGCAGGACGCAGCATCCAGAGAGGCAGATATTCCCCTGCATAAGAAATCTGGTCCGCAAGGCCAGTTAGCTCCCTCGGAGGAGCTCCCGCAATGATGCCCTTACGAAGTTGTTTGGCCCATCTCATTATGGCCTTTGAGACCTAGATAGAAGCAAAGGCCAGGCATAAAGTAGAAGCAACCGCTTCAAAGCCTGACTTTGCTAGCGATTCTATCATCCTATCATTGGAGTCTTTGAGGAATGCAGCATTAGAAAGCGGGAAGACGGTGTTGGTTGACAGTCTGGAAACTGGCGGGTCCACAGCCGGGGAAGTCGTCCAGTTAGCGGTGAGCTAAGGAGAGAAGGGATATAGGATGCAGAGGCGCTTCCCTCTTTGAAAGTGTCTGGTATGGTTCTCCCATTCCCTATTGAATATCTCCACAAACTGACTGTGTGGGGCAAAGATCTTGGAAGGTGGTTTTGACCGTCTAAACGAAACCACCTCATCTGCAGGTTCCGTAGAGGTATCTCAAGTCTGGTTGACCGCGACAATAAGGCTCTGGACCATATTTCTCATGTTGGAGGCCTGCGCTCTGAATCTAGGTCCGACTCCTCTTCTGAAAGCGCGTCCGAAGATGCCTTGCCTGATTTGGGAGAGGGATCTTGCCATGAATGACCGGATGGTGAGATGGAGCGGGAAGAGGACCTAGAACGGTGCGCTCCTATTTGGGTCTCCTACGGCCTGTGTTGGAAGGACCGTACGGAGAATCCTGTGACCCACTGGTGACTGCGGGGGGCAGGAAGGAGCAATTTGTCAAGTAAGGACACCAGGGTCTGCGAGACCCTGGTGAAGTCCACCATAGACAGAGAAGAAGCCCACCCTGGCAAAGGGGTCTCAGTCTCGCCTCGGGTGAGAAGGGATTCCCGGGTAGTGGGCACAGTGGAATTGCTGCAGTCCTGACAGAGGGGAGAGGAATGACTGACCTGAAAGGAGTCTGCTTTTGCAAGAAGAGAACGCAAAGTATCTGACCAGAGTAGAGGAAGAAGAGGAAGAGGAAGCCGGAGGACTAGAAGGCTCTCCTTTGTGCTTAGGCATAATGAGCAGACCCACTAACTGATGCCAGAAGGTTAAAAGACAGCGAGAGATGCAGGGGAGTGTGTCAGTCTGCAGAGCAGAGCTACTCACAGTATCCTGTCCAGAAGACTGCTTCCAGGCTGTAGAGGCTACTGAAGAAGAGCAGGTCCTATAGGGAGAACCCATCGACGGGACCACATACCGGAAAATGGCGACCGCAGGTTAGATGCCAGAGGTCCGTGTATGAAATTGCGCATTGCAGGCAAGTGAGTGCGCTGAGAAAAGCCCGCTCTCTAAAGCCGGAAAAGGGACGGAGCTAACCGCCAGGTCTGGGAGCAAAAAGATGGCGGCGATCGATACTTTCCCTGCGCCGCTTTTCCGATGAGGTCTGGTGGAGTGGGCGGAGCTAGCCTCCGAGTTAAGGAGGCGGAAAAGGAGGGGAGACTGAGAAGACGGGGGCCTGAGCCAAGGAGGAAACTAGGCCGGAATAGAAGCCAGGGCCTAGATTAACACCTGGAGACCGCCTACTGAGGGGAGGGGGCGGTGCGGAGGCCCTAAAAAAACGGAGCTATCCTCTGGATCCGTCCAAAAAGGTAGCCTGGTGCCGGAAGGGGAGCGGGAACCGTGGGAGGCTGCACCGGTCCATTGAATAATCTGGGGAAGTAGCTAGAGCTGAAAAGGGGTCCCCTTAAAACCCTAAAATAGGGTTGAGACAATACTTACCTTCTTCCTCTGACCTTTTCTTTATGAAGAACTAGTCCTGAAGGAACCTAGGGAAAAGAGGGAAGAGGTACCTCTCCATCCCGGTGATGTTAGACGTCCGGAAAGGCCTGTTGCAGGACATTAACGTCTCCTCCAACAGGCTCTGGTGGGTGGGAGACGATGGGGCAGGACCAGATCCAGATCACCTAAGCATACTTCTGTGCTAGTGGTATGGGTCCTGCCGACTAGACCTATGAGGATACGGGGTGGCAGTACATGCCGTACTCAGTCTCTGCGTTGGTTTACAGTAGTGACCTTTCACACTGTATCCCTCCTAGTACCTGAAAAGGAATGACGCACATTGAGGTAGAAATGGGTCTAATAAAAGACCTGAGTCCACCTCCTTCTGACACTAAGCTAAAACTGAAACTTAGTGCCAGTCGGTGGGGTGTACACTGCAGAGGAGGAGCTAAATTTATGTGCATAGTGTCAGCAGCATACACCCATGGTTCCTGTGTCCCCCAATGAAGCGATAAAGTGATTTTATCAAAATAACAGCAAGAAGCCCAGTATGCCAGTATGTGATACAACGATGGAATCAGAGTCTCTGCTCATACATCATGACAGATTCCCTTTAAAGCATGGAAACCACCTACATCTAATATGTAAAGCTTCCTCCTACAAGGAGCACTGAACTTTAGACGCACGTATAACAAAATATAAGCAAAACATGAACTATAACTAGTCTTACTACCCCTATACAAAACGCATACATACATTTTTCCAGGGCCTCTTCCATGTTGTTCCTCAGTAACTGGCTGATCAAGAATGACGAGTGTGTCTTTTTAGGCTCATTGATGCACATAGACTCCATCATTGAGATCCCTTCTTCATAGTTTCCACTAAAAACAAACAAAATAAAACACAAAATTCATACAAGACCGTGAAATGTTTTTACGTAAATCATCAATGATCAAGATATTTTGGGACATGGGATATGCGATACTCTTGCCAAACTTCATGGAAAATGGCCATATCCCCCAAAAATGGAGTGTGGCTGCAATGTCCCTTGATTTGTCCATATATTAACAAGTATATTAACAAGTCCCATTTTTTTGTAATTCTATTTAGTTTTAGAGGTCTACTTGTGCCAAATTGGAAGTCTGCTTTTTTTTACCCCACATCTATAAGTGAGTTGTGACTGGTATTGCAGTCAAGCACCATTTTCGGCAGCAGGATCATGATGCATTTCCACATGGGGTAGGTAGGAGGCGCTACTGACAGGCATCATGGCCTATCCTAATTATTAGGCCAGGTGTACAGTACCTTTCAAGCGCCTAACGGATGTAATATCAGTGGCGGCAATAACTGGAAAGTGAAAAGTGATAGAGGACACTACAACATAGGCAAACTGCAATTCCGAAAACAGCCAATGAGCCGGCAAGGGCGCTATAAATCTCTTTATTTTTCTAATTCTGGACGGCTCCTTTAAGAAACGATGGGTCAGAATGTGGTTAGTGGAGCAAGACCCCAACATTGCCTTTCCCCCTGAGTAAAACTGACTCGCTAACTAAGGTTAAAACACTAGATGCAAAAAAAAAAAAGGGAAACATTAATGTTCAATACTCAATAAATAATGTATGAAAACTTCATCTACATTTCTGGTAATATTGGATAAAATATTTAGCGGCAGCACTTTCCTGCACGACTGTCCGGCTTCATTCAAGAACTGATAATAAATATAATTTGTCTGTGGCACTTCGGCGCTTTCCATTTTATCCTGCGAGGAGTGGGCTAATAATTTAATATGTTTACAACAGGGGGGGGTGTGTATATATATATATATGCGTGCAAGCGTGCCGTCTGCATAACGTGGGACGACAACTCCATTTGGCAGCGGCTCGGTTCTGCTCTCAGCCGCTCTACCTGCTCATATGATGAAGCCATGCAAGAATGGTTTGAGAAAAATCAAGTGATTCTGCACCTAGCAAATGCAGCCGGTGCTGTAACTCGTCGTGGCGTTCCTGTACTTATTGCAAGAACTTTTAAGATTACCTTGTGGCTTTTAATTTAATGTTATATATTATTACTACTCGATTTAAGTAATGGGCACCGCACCGAGAAAGAAAAGGAGTTATTTCAAATTACAGAATTACTGCTCAGTAACCCTTTGCTTGCAACTCATCTAAGGGAAGAGCTTAGGGCGTGTTATAAACCTAATTACGACAAAGGCAACATTGAAACTGCAACGTCAACAAGGTAAAGTCATGGAGCTATGGAGATCACAGGATGGATAGACTGGGAAATGATCCGCAAATTATGAGAAAAAGGAAACAAAATTCTCAAAACATCTCAATTTTATTCAAGTAGAGTATGAGCGCCACATACAGAAATCCCCGCACTTATAGCCTTAGCTGCTATCGGTAATGTTATTAATGGTTGTGTGAGGCATATTCTGCCAATGCAATTGGGCAAATCATCAAGATCCAATGCTGGCAGCTGCCTTTTCAAATGCCGACCAATTACGTCTCAGATGTGCTTGATGGGAGACAAGTCAGGAGACTCTGAAGGGCATGGTAGCACCTTTATGTAATGCAGAATACTCACAGTAGGATGAGCAACATGTGGCCTGGCTTATCTCATTGTTCGGGTATAGATGTGTAGTGATGTCAGCTGCGAAGCAAGAGTGATTTGTGTGCTCTTTACAGCACTAAAGTGATATAGGAGATGAACAATGTCAGAAGTGAGGAGAGAATGATTTGTGTGCTCTCTACAGGACAGAATTGATAGCACAGGAGACTAACAATGTCAGAAGTGAGGAGAGAGTGATGTGTGCACTCTACAGGACAGAATTGATAGCACAGGAGACTAGCAATGTCAGAAGCGAGGAGAGAGTGATGTGTGTTCTCTACAGGACTGAATTGATAGAGGAGACTAGTAATGTCAGAAGCAAGGAGAGTGATATGTGCTCTCTAGAGGACTGAATTGATAGAGACTAGCAATGTCAGAAGCGAGGAAAGAGTGATGTGTGCGCTCTACAGGACTGAATTTAATAGCAGAGGTGACTAGCACTGTCAGAAGCGAGGAGAGTGATTTGTGTGCACTGTTCAGGACTGAATTGATAGCAGAGGAGACTAGCAATGTCAGAAGAGAGGAGAGAGTGATGTGTGCTCTCTACAGGACTGAACTGATAGTAGAGGAGACTAGCACTGTCAGAAGCAACGAGAGTGTGATTTGTGTGCTCTGTCCAGGACTGAACTGATAACAGAGGAAAGGAGCAATGTCAGAACAGAGGAGTGATGTGTACTCTATCCTGCACAGGAATAGTGATCACATAAAGATTTACTCTCTCATAGTGCTGTCGATCAACGTTCAAATGGCAGTCATTTTAAAAAGTGGGTGGACCAGTGCATAAAGATATTAAATTATACAAATGGTGCATGGTGTGCATTCATCTGCAGATTACAAAAAAATAGTTTTTGTGGGGCAAGAAACAAATTTAAAGAAAAAAAGGAGATTTTTGTGTACTCACCGTAAAATCTCTTTCTCTTAGCCTTTAATTGGGGGACACAGAACCTTGGGTGTTATGCTGCTGTCCACTAGGAGGCGACACTATGCATAATCTGAAAAAGATTAACTTTGGCTCCTCCTCTGCAGTATACACCCCTGGACGGCGTCAGCCTTCTCCAGTTTTGTGCCAAAGCATAAGGAGGAACGTAACCAAATAACATAACCATGCCTGTAAGAAGGCTACTATGTACGAGCTCAAAGAACAATATGAGAACTCAACAGGAAACAACGGCCCGTAAGGGCAACAGGGTGGGAGCTGTGTCCCCCAATTAAAGGCTAAGAGAAAGAGATTTTACGGTGAGTACACAAAAATCTCCTTTACTCTGTCGCCTAATTGGGGGACACAGAACCTTGGGACGTCCCAAAGCAGTCCCTGGGTGGGAAGCAGTGGACGAATATTGTACTGACAGTCCCCTAGACTTGGGGTACTGCCGCCTGCAGAACCAGTCTACCCAGGCTCTCATCCGCTGAGGACTGGGTATGAACACTGTAGTGTTTCGTAAACGTGTGTAGGCTAGTCCAAGTGGCTGCCTTGCACACTTGTTGTGCCGAAGCCTGATGCCGAATGGCCCAGGAGGCCCCTACTGCCCGTGTAGAGTGTGCCGTGATACCGGCCGGAAGAGGGGAACTGTTAAGTCGGTAGGCCTCATGTATGGTGGACCTGATCCACCTGGCAAGGGTAGCCTTGGAAGCCGGCAACCCCTTGCGACTACCTTCAGGAAGAATGAAGAGGGAATCAGATTTCCGGAAAGGTGCAGTCCTGGACACGTAAATTCGCAATGCTCTGACGAGGTCAAGCGTATGCAGAGCCTTCTCCACTCTATGAACCGGAACCGGGCAAAGGGAAGGCAGTGAAATCTCTTCATTAAGGTGAAAGTTGGACACAACCTTCGGAAGGAAGGATGGTACCGTGCGGAGAACCACCTTGTCCTGGTGAAAGGCTAGGAAAGGCCGTCTGCAGGAAAGTGCTGACAATCCCGACACTCTGCGTAACGAGGTGATCGCCACTAGAAAAAAACACTTTCTGAGACAGAATGGAGAGTGGAACTCCTCTAAGAGGTTCGAAGGGTGGAGCTTGCAATGCTGTCAGGACCAGATTGAGGTCCCACGTATCCAGCGGACGTTTGTAGGGAGGAACCAATCGGGAAACTCCCTGGATGAAAGTCCTTACTTGCGGTTTAATAGCAATGCGCTTTTGAAAAAGGACTGAAAGCGCCGACACCTGAGTCTTAAGCGAACTTAAGGATAGCTTGGCATCTAGGCCCGATTGAAGAAAACCTAGTACCTTCGGGAGGGAATAAGTGAGTGGGACTTTTCCATGAGATTCGCACCAAGAAAAGAAAGCTCTCCAGGTACGATAATAGAGCTTGGCGGAGGCAGGCTTCCTTGCCCTGATCATAGTTGTAATGACTGCCGGTGAAAAACCTGCCTGGGTTAGAATCCAGGTTTCAAGGGCCATGCCGTCAAATTGAAAGCCCCTGAATTCTGGTGGAAGAACGGACCTTGAGACAGAAGGTCGTGACGGTCGGGTAGACGCCAGGGGGCGTCTGCCGTAAGTTGGACGATGTCGGCGTACCAAGTACGTCTGGGCCAGTCTGGTGCGATGAGGATGGTCGGAACTCCCTCTTGCTTGATCTTCCTCACGACCCTGGCGATTAGGGGGAGGGGTGGAAAAATGTACCGGAGTCGGAACTGGGACCAGTCCTGGACCAGGGCATCCGCTCCGAGCGACCGCGGGTCGTGTGTCCTGGCCATGAAATTGGGAACCTTGGTATTGAGATGGGATGCCATTAGGTCCACATCCGGGTTTCCCCAGCGTTGACAGATCTGGTAAAAAAATCTCGGGATGGAGAGACCACTCCCCCGAGTCCATTCCTTGCCTGCTTAGGAAGTCGGCTTCCCAGTTTTCTACACCCGGAATGTGTACCGCAGAAAGTACCGACCTTGTGTCTTCCGCCCAGTGGAGGATATGAGCCACTTCTCTCATCGCCTGGGCGCTGCGGGTCCCGCCTTGGTGGTTCACGTATGCCACAGCCGTGGCATTGTCCGACTGTATCCGTATGTGCGAGGCTGCAAGCAAGTGATGAAAGGCTCTCAGTGCCAAGAGAATGGCCCTGATTTCCAGAACATTGATGGGCAATGTCACTTCCCTCGGTGACCACTTGCCCTGTGCCCTGTGATGTAGGTGCACCGCCCCCCAGCCTGTCAGGCTTGCATCGGTAGTCAGGATCTTCCATTGTCCTGAGAGGAATGGCTTCCCTCGTGTAAGCGAGGTTGGTTTGAGCCACCAATGCAGGGACCTCCAGGTTGATGACGTCAACCTGAACTCCCTGTCGAGGGAGAAGGGGTTCCTGTCCCAAGATCTGAGTATGGCTAGTTGAAGGACCCTGAGGTGAAACTGGGCAAATGGCACTGCCTCTATTGCTGCTGCCATCCGGCTGAGGACTCTCATGGCAAACCGGAGAGATCGAGGAGGACTGCGAAGGCGTGTGCGAACTCCCAGACGGATGGCCAGTGTCTTGTCCTTGGGAAGGAGCACCAGGCCCCTGGCGGTGTCGAATACCATTCCCAGGAATGTTAGAGTCCGAGTTGGGATGGTCGACGATTTCTGTAGGTTGACTAGCCATCCCAGGCGACTCAGTGTCTAGAGTGATTGAGACACTGACCTCGCAGTCTTTGAAAGTGGTAGACTTGACGAGGAGGTCGTCCAGGTACGGGACGACTAGGATGCCTCTTGAGTGCAGGACGTCCATGGTGGCCGCCATGACTTTGGTGAACGTTCTTGGAGCCGTGGCGAGTCCAAACGGAAGGGCGACAAACTGGTAGTGGTTTTGGTTGACCGCGAACCTGAGAAACCTTTGGTGGGCGGGAGCAATTGGTATGTGGAGATACGCATCCTGTATGTCTATGGAGGCGAGGTATTCTCCCTGCTCCACGGATGCAATGATGGACCGGAGGGACTACATGCGGAAATGACGGACCCGTACGTAATTGTTGAGCTGTTTTAGGTCCAGTATGGGTCGGACGCCGCCTCCTTTCTTGGGGACTACGAACAAATTTGAGTAGAATCCTCGGAATCTCTCGTTCGCGGGAACCGGCACCACAATTCCTGATTGAAGGAGAGAGGAAACCGCTTGGTGGAAAACACGAGCCTTTTCTGGTGGTGTTGGAGGAACAGAAAGGAAGAACCGATTCGGTGGAACGGAAGTGAACTCTATCTTGTATCCGGAAGACACTATTTCCCTGACCCACCTGTCTTCTGTAATAGGCAGCCAGACTTGCTGAAAGAGTAAAAGTCGGCCGCCTACTGGTGGGGTGTCTTCCGGAGGTCTCGAGTCATGATGAAGTGAAGTTCTGAGGTTTTCCTCCCTTGGGTTTCGCTTGGCCTGCTTTCGACTGCCAAGCCCTGTCCGGTCGCTGCTGCGTCCGTGGGTTGTCTCTGCGTGGAGAACGGTTGCGGTTTTGCACTGGGCGTGAAAAGGACCAGCATGAGGAGTTCCGAAAGGATCGGAATCGCGTCTGGTTTCTTCGTTTAAACGTGCGTTTCGGTTTTAGTTGAGGGAGAGAGGTACTCTTACCCCCAGTGGCACTGGCTATCATGGTGTCCAACTTTTCGCCGAAAAGTCTTCCAGTAAAATACGGAAGTCTCGTGAGGGACTTCTTTAAGGCCGCATCCGCTTTCCATTCTCGCAGCCAGAGGATGCGTCGGATCGTGATGGCGTTAGATGCTATTCCCGCTACACCTCTGGCGGAATCCAGGGCTGCATGAATCATGTAGTCTGCTACCACTGCCATCTGGACCGCTTGGTCTGAGAGTTCAGGATTTGAAGCCTGAAGACCCTCCTGTAGTTTTTTGGCCCAAGCCAGGATGGCCTTGGATGCCCAAACTGAAGCAAATGCAGGGCCCAGAGAGGCGCCTGCCGCTTCGAAAATAGAACGAGCCATGCGTTCTACTTGCCGGTCTGCTGCGTCCATGAGGGTTGAGCTATCCGGCAGAGAGAGTAAAGTCTGCGCTGCTAGCCTAGAAACCGGAGGGTCCACTTCAGGTGGATCTGTCCATTGTTTGGTGTCTTTCTGTGGGAAGGGGTACTTCGCTTCCAAATATTTGCGATTAGCGAATTTTTTGTCAGGCTGCGCAAACTGTTTGGTAAGTATTTTCTCAAACTCATCGTTATTAGGGAAGACCTTAGGTGGTTTTTGAACACTTTCGAAGCAAATCCTATGTTCTGGGACTTCCGGGGGCGACTCTGGAATTTTTAGCACCCGATGAATGGCAGAAATTATGTCCTCGACTAGCGCTGTATTGCTAGGGGGACCGTTTCATTATCTGAGTCGGAGTCACAGATGCCCTCCGAATCCTGTGCCTCGCTAAGGTGATCCCTGGAGGGGGACCTGGGGCGGGGGTCTTCTGTGGTGGGGGATCCCTGTGGTAAATTGCACTGTCTGTGGCAGGGGACTGCCCAGGAGACCTGGAATGACGCTGTCTCTCCCTAGAGGGGGACGACCTTGTGCTATAGTGCGACTTAGGTGATCGAGACCTGTGGGTCCGCTTACGTCTGTGAGAATCGGAAGCAGCATGTTCCTGAGACAAGCTATCCGTTTGCTGTGTACCGTCCATAGCCGTGGCCCAACTCTGCAGAGCTTGCAGTAATGTAGCAGTTAGGTTGTCTATGGACTGTGACATAGACTGAGACATCTGAGTTGCCCATTCCGGCGTGGCCTGTGACACTGAAGCGTCAGTAGGGACTCCCTGGGGTTCTGACCCAGAGTTCTGGATGCAGTCCCGGCAGTGCGGATACGTGCTGCCACTAGGGAGCGTGGTTTTGCAGGCTGTGCAGAATGCATAGAAACATTCCTGCCTGGTTCTCTTCCTTGTGCCCGGCATAGTGCACAGAGGCTGGCTATAAGGGATCATACAGGGGTGGCTACGCAGAGGGAACCCACAGAAAGCCTTATAGGAAGTATAGATTCACAGCTGAGTATGAGAACCCAGCTGTGAGCTTACCCCACCGGTATGCTCCTAGGTCCAGCACCGACAGATCCAAGTTCTGTGCCCCCCGGAGACCGCTGTGATGCTCCTCTCCTGGATCTCATCCAGAAAAAATGGCCACCGGGGCTCTGAGGAGAGGGAGGAGGGGGCGGAGAGCTGAAAAGGGCACGCTGGGCTGTGTAAAAACGCGCCCTTTCTGCCTCAATCCGCCCCTTCTATGACACTCCAGCGTGTCATTTTGGTCATCCGGGGGGCGGGCCGGGGGGCAGGGAAAAGGCGGCGGCTTCAGCTAGGCCGAAGCCGCGGCCTAAATTTGAAGCCTGATGCCCAGGAGGGCTCCAGAGCGGCGCGGTAGTCCGGGGGGGCGGATTTGTACCAGACCCCCCCAGAATGGTCGACTGGATAGCGGTGGGGGTAGCAGGGGTAGCGGTTTTTGTATGGGGTGCCCCTGAAGCGCTATGGAGCCGCTGCTGTTGCGGAGACAGGGACGCAGAAAAACCCTGTCTCTGCTGTGCCATCCAGTACGCACCCTCCCCCCGGCCCCAACAGGATCCCTCAGCCAGCCTGGGGTCCCTGGAAGCTGCGAAATGCTGCCTGATCTCCGACCCTACCTGAGGCGTCTCAACCTAATACCCCCTGCGGGGGATTAGGGGGGGTGCGTCTGTCACCGTCAGGGGGTCTTCATCCTCACCTCAATCTCAACCCAGACCCCTTAAAGGGGTTGGGGAAGGAGGGGGGTCTCGACCTCGAACCAGGACCCGAGGGACTGGGGAGGGAGCGACATGGGGAAAAACCACCTCGACCTCAACCGGGTACCCCTAATAGGGGACCGAGGAGGGAGCCATGCCGGGAGTCTCGCTGGAGACCCACTTTTCTTCATCTGTATTTCCGTGAAAAAAAGGAAAAAAACGGAAGAAAAAAGGTGTGCCTCCTTGCGACACTAAGCAAAAACTGGAAGAGGCTGACGCCGTCCAGGGGTGTATACTGCAGAGGAGGAGCCAAAGTTAATCTTTTTCAGATTATGCATAGTGTCGCCTCCTAGTGGACAGCAGCATAACACCCAAGGTTCTGTGTCCCCCAATTAGGCGACAGAGTAAAAAATATTTTTTTAATTGTTGCTCCATCTGCTACAAGGTTGTGTGGCTAGTTACAAATGTGAATTAGGGGTGACTGACTCCCTCTAAAGGCCCATTTACATCGATGGATAATCTGCCAGAAAATCAATTAGCGCTCATTTGCTCAATTTTACACGTAGTTATTATTGGCAGTAGGTGCAGAAAGAATTTTCCTGAGTGCCATTCTCAATCCTCAAGTAGGTTTATTAATGTTGGCAGTACTTAACAGTGTAAAAGATGCGATCAATGATCGCCCAATGGCCCGAGAACAGCAACGCCAATGAATGGCCCATAACCTGTAAAACTTGACATAACAGGAGAATACAAGAAAAGTAAAATAAAGTATGGTAGATGTCTAGTCCATTTAGTATCCAGGTCGTCTGCAGATCTAAGGAAGGAAACCACATGATAAATAGATAGGGGCGTAACGTAGGAGGTGCAGGGGTTGCAATTGCACTTCATTCCAAAAGATCCCTTTGGCCCATATTAGAAGATTAATACTATTAAAGACTCAAGCGATTTTGAAGCTGCATACCATACTGACTATCACTTTGGCTCAGTGTACAAGTCTGCAGTCACTTAGTGACTACCGCAAGTATGCGATCTGCATACATTCAGACTAGACGTGTCTGGCTTTGCTCAATTCACTTAAATTGCACGAGGCTGCGCATGTCTAGTTAGCATGTGACCTCATGTGCACAAATTGCAAACTTGCAGTCACGAGCTTGTCGTTCCCACGGATTACATGCCTAGAGGATTCACAAGCCTGCAGTCAATCTAAAGCCGAATAACCCCTTTAATATGAATAGATGTAAACGTTCCACTCTCGGATATCAAGTAGTTCACATTCTGCATCACGATTTAATTTCCGAATATCTTCCTTATGTAAGCTCTACTTTTTCTACCCAACCTTGGTTAAAGTCACATCTGTAAAAAAAAAAACACAACAAAAAAAAAAAAAACACACCTCAAACTACACAGATGATCGCTAAAGGAAGGCAAGAAGGGAATGTTTTCAATTACTGCCAGGTCTCCATTACAGGAGTCCATTTAGTATTGTCACAGCGATTGGTTGACAAGTATCCTTGTCTATCAGGTCTATCAATCTATACTGCCAGGTATTTGTCAGAAAAAATTAGGAGATCGGTTTCTATTAAAGGAAGGAAAACCATACATTATTAGACAAAAAAACAAAACCCAAAGCAAGTAAGAATAGCAGATTTTTGTTCCTGGATGAATATATTCCCCGAGTGTACAATTTCAGGATCCTCCTTGAATGACAGATTAAGGGATCTGTGCAACTCACTTTTCTTGTTATGGAGATCCAGCAAGTAGAGCAATGCACTTTGGGAAAAAGTATGCAAAATAGCTCCTCCTCTAGGTAGACGAGCACTGTATAGTGCCACCTAGTGGCTTCCTTGTAAATCGTTTACCCTCTTAAAAGGAATCTGTCACCCTTTTTTTGGACTATGAGCTGCCAGCACTGACATCAGGGGCTTATCTACAGCATTCTGTAATGCTATAGATAAGCCCCCGATGTAACCTGAAAGATAAGAAAAACGTGTTATATTATACTCACAGTAGGGGGCGGTCCGGTCCGATGGGTGTCACGGTCCAGTCCGGTGCCTCCCATCTTCATACGATGCCGTCCTCTTCTTTCCTTCCTGTAGTGGCTCCTATTGAGGGCAGAGCAGAATGCTGCAGTGCGCAGGCGCCAGACCTCTCCCGACGCCTGCGCACTGCAGGACTCTGCTTTGCCCTCAACAGGGCAGAGCAGTGCGCCTGTGCCAGAGCCACTACAGGAAGAAGAGGACGGCATCGTATGAAGATGGGAGGCGCCGGACCGGTGAGTATAATCTAACGTGTTTTTCTTATCTTTCAGGTTACATCGGGGTCTTATCTACAGCAATACAGAATGCTGTAGATAAGCCCCTGATGTCAATGTCAGCAGCTGATAATCAAAAGAAGGGTGACAGATTCCCTTTAAGAAAGGACAAGATTATATTTTTATGGCTAGACACAATTTTGGCAACTTTCTCTTCAAGGAGACACCGTAAACCATTTTGACTACAGGAAGTTTCATATTAGCTGTGACACAGGGTCCTGTTAACCAACCAAAGACCACCACAGGCTGTATTCTATTAACATACAGATTTTTTTTTTTTTTCATAAAACTAAAAAAAAAAAAAAAAAAAAAAAAGAAATTCACAACAGTAAAAGAGCATAAAGGACCGAAATCTCTTACAATGCGGTGCGGCACGTGGTCCGACACGATGCGGGTGCACTTACTTTTTCAGATGGGCCAAAACTACACAGGTGTTCAGACTCTCTGGCAGCACTTGAGCAGATATTTCATGGCGCTGAGTTAAGTCCTTTATCTTTTCAAGGCCTGGCACGTCTCCATTCAGCGCCAGAGCATTGACGAGTCTGCTTAATGAGGAACGCATGGGCTTGCTGCCATTTTCCAGCATTGTCTGCAGAGTGACTAGTGCATCTATTGAAGGGGAAAGAACGGCATAAAGATTAAACAAAAATAAAAAAATATATATAAAAAAAAAATCCTGGAGTAATCACAGATCACAAGGGCCGCAAAACAGAAGAGACAAGCGGACGAGTGATTAGAATGTGCTCTCTTGTTTGTCATATTAGCGACTTGCAGAAAAATGTCGTGTGCGCTCGAGATTAGAACGTAATGATGGAACTGGCAGAGCATGGGGCAAGCTGCTGAGGAGGCAATATGGCATTTCTATTCCCCACCTCCCCCCCCCACACCGAGCTTCTGATAGCATTTGACAAAGTCACAGCACAAAAAGCAGCGATGCACTCCATGTCAATGGAAAGAAGCTTTTTGCCCGGTAATAATGTATTCCTGGCAGATGCTGGAGGCGCACTTTGAAATGGAAAAAAAGCACAAATGGCAATCTGGGTGCCAGATAAATTGTATTAATGGCCGGTTCATATTTATGTGAAAACACAAAATAATGGATCCGCGTTATGATAAACAGCTATCACTTTCAAAAATGATCAGAAATGATATAGCGACGGCGGAAGCTGCCATCGGAGGAGAACACTTCATTATCCGCCAGCTCTCGCATCAAAAGCAAATACATTAACCAGGCCACTTTCCCGGTAAATGCCGGCCGCTCGCTCCTGACTTCGGTGGCATTCCGGCTGAGTTAAAAAGCAATAAGATCCTGGGAATAAACTCAATATTCTGCAATAAACCTGGTCACTTAATATAATTAGGTCATTTCTCTATCGGGCGTAAATGCCCCAGTTCTCCAGAATCGGGTGCTGTTTTGTTTTTGTTCCTGCACCTGTCTATCAATGAGATATGGCCTGTAAATAAATGTTAGGGTTTTGTTTTGTTTTTTTTAAGCCAAGTGGGTGAGATCCTCAACTCTTTTCAAGGGAAAACATCATGAGCACCACACCCACTTGGTTAACAAGATGAGATTTACATACAAGAAAAAAGGGGCTGATATCCCAAGAATAGAAAGGCACTAAAAAAGGGCAAGATTCAGGGCTACGGTGGTAATTACACCAGGCAAAAAAATATAAATATAAAATTACATATTTAATGCAAATGACAGGTCCTCTTTAAAGGGGTTGTCCAGGACTAAGATAGTAAACAGTGATGATCTATCCTAAAGGTAAGACTGTCTGTATAAGACAGGTGGAGATCCAACACCTGGTCATAGCGGCCAACAGTAAACCGTTAAAGCTGGGAGAGCAACGCTCGCTGCGCCGTTTAGTGGCCATTCAATGGCACTGCAGCTCAGCTTTCATACCCTTTAATTGTAGCTAAGCCAGAGTATCAGAGAACGGCCACAGTGGATGGACCTGTAATGTTCAGGCTCCGTACATTGTGTACATGAGGCCGCAGCAGGAGCTGATATAAGTGATGAAGGGGCCGGGTGTCAGACCCCCGCCCCACAATATCTCACACCTGGACAATGCCTTTAATGATAGCAAGTGAATATTGAACCAACGAGGAAGCATTTGATACTGAAAATGTAATGGGGTGGATTTACTGAAACGATCCAATCCTTGCTGAAAATAAACCGCAATTATCACGGTGGCTCGAGTCAATGAATAAATGCATTGCATATTTTACCCCACCTACAGCGATTACCTACAGCCGGTCATTTACTACAAAGATGATGAATTGCACAGTGAATGATATTTCTGAAATCTCATGCACGCGCTGCGTATTTCTTCCTTACAGATTTGTGGCGGTTTCAGGTCTTTCAGCGGTTTTCACCCATTCAGGAAAAAGTGCATAAAAAAACAAGCGTAATTTATGCATTATTTTTACTGCCAGCATTCCACTAATGGCAGCAGATTTTTCTTTTGTGCGGATCATAAACACAAAAAAAGAGCAAAGTTTAGTAATTATGTTTCACTTATTTAAAGAGATTTGGGCATTTTTCCTATTCGGTAGCGGTGGGCATTCATGAAAAAAGTGACAACAGAAGTGCAGCCATGTTGATAGTCATTTTTGACATCTAATGTAGTGATGGGCAAGTATAATCGTTGCTCGGGTGATCTCGTTTTCATTGTCTTACCTGCATGATTTGCGGCTGCTAGACAGCCTGAATACATGAGGGAAATCCCTAACAAACAGGCATTCCCCACATGTATTCAAGCTATCGAGCAGCCGTAAATCTTGCAGCTGAGGCGACAAAAAATAAATCTCCGAGCACGCC